>NC_140999.1:135858429-136501327 GCF_052327205.1 Somniosus microcephalus | reverse complement strand
CCTCCCCCCACCCTCTCTCTCCCCTCCCCCCACCCTCTCTCTCCCCTCCCCCCACCCTCTCTCTCTCCCCTCCCCCCACCCTCTCTCTCTCCCCTCCCCCCACCCCTCTCTCTCTCCCCTCCCCCCACCCTCTCTCTCTCCCCCCCTCACTCTCTCTCTCCCCCTCCCCCCACCCTCTCTCTCCCTCCCCCCACCCTCTCTCTCTCCCCTCCCCACCCTCTCTCTCTCCCCTCCCCCCCACCCTCTCTCTCTCCCCTCCCCCCACCTCTCTCTCTCCCCTCCCCCACCCTCCCTCTCTCTCCCTCCCCCCACCCTCCCTCTCTCTCCCCTCCCCCCACCCTCCCTCTCTCTCCCCTCCCCCCACCCTCTCTCTCCGCTCCCCCCACCCTCTCTCTCTCTCCCCTCCCCCCACCCTCTCTCTCTCCCCTCCCCCACCCTCTCTATCTTCCCTCCCCCCACCCTCTCTATCTTCCCTCCCCCCCACCCTATCTTCCCTCCCCCCACCCTCTCTATCTTCCCTCCCCCCACCCTCTCTATCTTCCCTCCCCCCACCCTCTCTATCTTCCCTCTCCCTCCTTGCCCCTCTCCCTCCCTGCCCCTCTCCCTCCCTGCCCCTCTTCCCCCCCTCCCTCTCCTCCCTCCCTATTTATCTGTCTCTCTGACGTCTGTTCCCCTCTGTCGCTCTCAGTTTTTCTTCTGCCGTGGTGCCCGATTTGCTACTCCAGGCCCCGCCGTCCGCCCGCTCTCCGGGGCAAGGTAAGAGCCGGGCTCCGGCCCCACACCGCCAGGGATCAGCACCCGAGGAACCTGCCCGCCGCCCGTGAATGAAGACCCTCCTTACCTGTCACGGAGTTGAAGTCTCCGAATGCGGCGTGCGCCGGGCCTCTTCCCCCGCGCATTCAGGAGGCACGGGGGAGAGAGAGAGAGACAGACTGGGGGGTGGGGGGGGGGCGAGTTAGATGCCGCCGCGCACCTGCTCCGCGGAGCTCCGTGCCGCCACCCCGCCGCACCAGCCTTTACTAAGATGGCGGCGGTAGCGGCGCTCAGCTGAGGCCCGCCCCTCCAGCCTTCACAAAGATGGCGGCGATTGGGGGCCGCTTGTTGACTGGGGCCGGGGAGGTGCCTAGCTCGGGCGTGGGTGCGGAGGAGAGGCCAAGGCTTCAAGGCCTACCTGGAAAAACGGGGAAAGGTAGGAAAATCTATCTATCTATATAAACGGATCGTTCTGTCTGTCTATCTGTCTCTCCTTCTGTCTGTCCTCGGGTGTGCGTCTGTCCGGCTATGTGCTCGAAAGTTACAGAGCGTACCTACGCGTGCGTTATGTCGAAAGAAAGCTCACCGTTCCAAAATGATGGTAAGCGTATTTACGTTTCGGCCGGACAAAAATTGCGCCCGCGGTATCCGAAAAACCTTCAACATTCCGCTCATTAGCATCTCATTATCCGCTCATTAGCGACAGAGTGACCTCGAGGTCGACCAATCGTACGCCGGGTTGCTGGCGCGTGCGGCCGGGCCCTCCTACGGTCGAGTGACGGGACGATTGACCAATCCTACGCTTTGGTGACCTGACGGTCGACCAATCGGTGCGTGTGTGGGCGGGCCTTATCGTTCTGAACCGAGGTGAGTCGCCGCCATCTTGATTCCAAACTTTTCCTTTCTTTTTCCCGCTTTCTGCGTCTTTAAAAAAAACGTTGCTTTTAAAACACATATTGTTTTTAAAAAAAGTTAATTACTTTCTAAATCTTTTATCTAATCTCATTAATAACAAAAACTTGAAAAACAATCTAATTCTCCAAAGCGTATTTTCTGACAAGCAGCTCAAAAATACATGCACGATTAACTGCATGAAATAACATGAACCTTTAAACCCAAACATAATATGTCTTCACTCAACAACAAAAGTTTCCAAATGAAAAAAGGTCCCAGCATAGCGGCAATAATGGACCTTGTCATAATCGAAATGGCAATGAGCAAACTCACACTAACCATGTTTGCACACCTAACAAAGTATTTGGAACAAACAGGGGGGGTTTGAGCCACGTTAGTCTGCAGTAAGTTGGTAACCTTCTTGACAGGAAGTGTTTAAAATGCCTCTGGGATGGACATCAATGAGTGCAGTAATCCTAATACTTTCTTCATTTTTCCACTTTCTGCATCTATATATTTTTAAATCTACTTTTAAAGTGGTCTTAGTTTGCTTTTTTTCCCTTGTATTTCCTTATCCTTTCTCCTGTCACCCTTTACTTCTCTCTGTAGTTCTGAGTAGTCACGGATCTGGCGATTCCGGTGGTGAAATGCATCTTGGGCAGTAGGGCCAAACGGGCGATAGCGAATCGGCAGCCCGTTTAAAATTCAGCCCGATTTTTTTTCCATTGACTTCAATCGCTGGCCGATCTGCTGTCACCTGTTTTGCGCCGCTGCCAAAGTCAAAATTTAACCCCTCTAAACATTTTTACGGGAATTTTAATCCCCCAAAACAGGCAGGTTTGGGTCGAGTGGGCTGTTAAAATGTTAAAAATCTGAATCCCGACCCCAACCCGCCTTCAACTGGCCCACTTCTGGTTTTAACGGAAGCGGAGCAGGGGCGGGTAACCAACCCGCTCCCAGGAGGCGAGTTGGCAATTTGAATATTAGAATGAGGCTGTGTGCCTCATATTTAACCACCATTTTAAAGTTAACGATGGCCAGCCGGCTAAAGTGAGGCGAGGTCTGCTGGATCCAGGAGGTAAGTGCCTTTATCTCACTTACCTACTGGATCCAATTTATCTGCTTCACCAAACCCCTGCGATCGGACACCACCCCCCCAAGCCCCCGACCCTTCCGACCTACCCCCCGACTCTTCTGATCTCCCCCTGTGACCCTTCCGATCTCCTCCACGAGGCTTCCGACCTCCCCGACCCTGCCCTCCAATCTTGCCTCTGGTCTCCAATCTCCCCCCTGCTCCGGACCCCGATCTTTCCTCTGGCTGCTGATCGCCACCACCCATCCCTGCTCCAGCATTCCCGACCCCTCTCTCACTCCCTCTCTGCTCCCCGGCTGCGGCCTGGTGCTGAAGGCCTACCGCCTGACAGCCAGCCACAACCTCTCGATCTGGCTGACTGTGGCTGGGAAATGGAGATAAAAAAGGCTAATCAGGTCCTGCCGTTAAATTACTGAATTAATATCCAGCCCTTTGTACCTGTTGCAGTTCCAGGAGCAGCCTGCAGTATCACTGTTGAGCACTGTAATTAATCAAGCTACAAACATATTGGGCCAGAAATTCGTGACCAAATGCGTGAGTACGGTCTGGGTACTCACGCATCTGGCCGTTGGAAATGCCGGCGTTCAGCATGCACAGCGCATGTGGGGAACGCCGGCATTTCCAGTCCTCGGAACGAAGGGGTTCATAGGCACAGCGCGTGCGACTGCACAGGCAGCGCTTGCGCAGTGAACTTCGTCGATTTCATTCATGGATTCAGTGAGGGTAAGTCCTTACAAGTTACACTTGAAAAAAGCATGTGTAAAGTTGTTCCAAGGCTGCGGAGGAAGATATATTTTATCGTGGAGCTTCTGAAAGGCAATATTTTTGTTTGGGAAAGGGAGGGAAGTTATTTTAAGAAATTTTAAGTAAGTTTTAAAGTTTAAATTTTTTTTTTAAACGGGTTTTCAGAACGGTAGGTAGAAGGAGCAATTGTGGCTGTGTGAATTGAATGTGAAAATGAGTGTTCTAAAATGAGTAATGTAACATTTCCAGCACTTTTAAGAAAGAAACTTTTCATCAGTAATAAGTAATTATGTACGTATGTCCGCATATATTCCTTTTACGTATATGTATGTATGTTTTATATTCCTTTACTTATGTGTATGAATGTATGTTTTTAATTATGATTTTCCAATAAGTTACTTTCTCTGAAAGTCATAATTAAATAATACATTCATACACATAAGTAAAGGAATATATACATAACACGCAAAGAAATATATACAGACATACATACTTTCAGAAGCTCCACGATAAGAAATATCTTCCTCCGCAGCCTCTGGAGCAACTGTACCCATGCTTTTTTCATGTGTAAGTTGTAAGGACTTGACCTCACTGAAAGCATGAATGAAAGCGGCGAATTTTACTGCGCACGCGTTCTGCCTCTGAACCCCTTCGTTCAGAGGACAGGAAATGCCGGTTTTCCCCCGCATGCGCTGTGCATGCTGAAAACCGGCATTTCCTCTGGCCAGACGCGTAAGTACCCCCGACCGTACTCGCGCATTTGGAAGGGAATTACTGGGCCAACATTTTACATGTCAATAAAATGAAAAATTTAACAATTGCACGATTTGCCCCCTCGCATCTGCGACTGAGGGTCCAAGGAGGTGCATTGCGCAAGAGGTCATCGTTGTACGTATCCTCACACTGTTCCCTTTCGGGAACTGTATGAAGTGGTGGAAGGATTTATGGCCATGATTAATGCTCATTCCGTGACCGTAACCATCTTTGAACCAGCCATTAGGGTGGTTAGTCCTATGGCGTGAGGGTTTTACGGGCTCCCACAACCCATCTGAGGGGAGGGGGCACCCACACCCACGGACGCAAGTATCCCGCTGGATGTCCACCCAGAATTTATAGTTGGAGCTCCGACTCCACCTGCCGGGACTGTCTGGAGTGGGGTTCGAAACCCTACTCCTTCTGGCCCAGCGGCGGGGATGCTTACTGCTACGCAAAAGGCCCACTCCGCACAAAAGGTGACACCCATTACGTTTCCTGCGCCTTTTCCCTCCCCGTGACTGGAGCCCTATGCTGCCACTTGAAAGACCAAGCTATCATCTGCCCTTTTTGCGGCGCCTTTGACTTCTCATTACCAATGATGAGCAGGCGCTGCGCCTCCACCTCCTTGAGGAGATTGCTGAGGTCATCATCAGTTCAATTGTGAGTTCTTTTAATGCCGTGAATTGTGCTCATTCCAGCCAATACACGTTGCTAATCGGATTGGGCCTTTGGCATAGCGGTAGGATCCCCGCCGCTGGGCCTAGATCAGGGTAGGGTTTCGAACCCCCGCTCCAGACAGTACCGGTAAGTGGAGTCGGAGCTCCGGCTCTAAATTCTGGGTTGACATCCAGTGGGATATTTGCGTCCGTGGGTGTGGGTGGCCCCCCCTCCTTGTATAGCTTGTGGGAGCCCGTAAAACCCTCCCGCCATAGGACTAACCGCCCTAATGGCTGGTTCAAAGATGGTTACAGTCACGGAATGAGCGTTAATCATGGCCATAAATCCTTCCACCACTTCATACAGTTCCCCAAAGGGAACAGTGTGAAGACACGTATGACGACGACATTGCTAAATAAATAAATGGAATTAAAAAAATTCTTTTAGGGCTTTTAAAAGTCTTTAAATTGCTTTAATTCTGTTTAAAACTACTTCAGATTCTTCAAAATAATGTAAACGTTTTTAAAAGTTTATAAAAGTTACCAAAAGCTTCAAAAAACTTCCAAAAACCTATTTAAACTGCTGCTTTGCATGTAAAAATGCTTAGCAGCTTGGCAGAAACATTGGGGGCGTGTCCTGTTAAACTGAGACCTCAAGGGGCGTGTCTCAGTTGCACAGCGCGCTACAGGCTTCACGCTGGCTGCACTCCTGGGCGGCGTGACGTCAGACGCTGCCCGGGAGTCAACATTTTAAAACAGCAATTCCAGGCGTCCCTGAAGCTCAACGGCCGGCGCGTCAGGTAAGTGCAGATCGGGGGCTTACACGCGCGGCAAGCCCCCGACTCGAATTTCTGGGCCATTCTCAAAATTCAACTAGCAAAACAGGTTTTCAATTCCATAGCTATAGTAAAGTCACTGCATGCCAAGTAAAGCAATTACCATTTGTTCCTCAGACCCTGAATTGCCTTCTTTGAACTGTACAGCAACCCCAGTACATCCATCTGCTACTTTATATACATCATATAAAAAACAAGAAATAACAGACCTCACACTATTTCTATTAACTTCATCTAGGAAACGTTGATCAACAAATAGACTCTTATAACACAGCACATTGCCAATGTTACCCTGGTGACTATTTTTTTAATGCTAGGAAGAGGTCATAGCAGCATTTGTTTTCTTTTAACCTTAAAAAGTATTTGCTTTAATATAGCACCTTTTATGTCCTCAGAACACACCAAGGTGCTTCGCAGCCTATGAATTAGTATTGAAGTGTAGTCACAGTTGTTTTATAGGTAAACATAACAGTCTATTGGTGTACAGCAAGATCCCACAAACAGCATTGAGGATAATGGCCATTTAATATGATTTTGACAGTTGAGGGATGAATGTTGGCCAGGACATTGGGAGGACTCCCCTGCTTTTCTTCGAATAGTGTCATGGGAGCTTTTGCAACCACCTCACAAAGGCAGGCAGAGACCTCTTATCTGAATAGTGGCACCGCCAATAATGCAGCATTGCCTTAGTAATGCACTGAAGTTCTGAGCTAGATTATGTGCTAAAGTGATGCTGAACCCACAATCTTCTGACTCAGGGATGAGAGTGCTATCACTGAGCCAAGTTGACATACAATCAGCCCAAAAGGTCCAACAGACTGCCTGGAACCTTTGTGACCCTGTATTCACATCAGACTGGAGTTATACCCAACCCAGTGCACGCCCAAGCAGTGCAAGACAGCTTCTTGGAGGGCATCTTAATCTTAGCTTTAGTGTTCTAGGATGTCAGGTTGAGTTATAGTGCCACTTTCAAAGCACTTTGCATCAATTGAAAAGTGCAACATACAGCAGCCTTAAATACTGCAGAGTTAGGTCCAACCTGGCTGGTTCTCTGCCTATCCACGTCCGGTTTGACTGTGTACTTAGGCAATCACATGTAAGTTGGATTTTTCTCCCAGAATTACCCTATTTTCGGGCTGTCCAGGAGCAGCCAATTGGGGAAATTGAAGTGCGGAGGCCTCCCACTGAAACCCCACCCCAAAAAACTGCCAGCACAATTTTCCTTCACCCCCCCCTGACTCCTCCACCACCCCCACTGGGGATGGATTGCTCCACTCGTCACTTGCCCACCCACCATATGCAGGTAACACCAGGAAGGTGTGGTTTGCTGGATTCCCCATTTCCCTCCTCGACTAACCCCGGCCTGCTTAAAATAAATGGGTTACCACCTCCACTAAGAAGGGGAGAGGACAGATAAATTTCAGATAAATGCAATCAGTTTCTGTACACAAATATCTCACAGCAGAATTTCAAGGTTGCTGTTGCTTAACATAGTCTCCCAGTACAAGGACTAGATTTTACTCCTTGACTGGTTTACCACTGAAACAGCACTGGAATTGCACTTCCTTGTTACATTGCCAAGAAACAGCCCAACTTTCCTGGGTGTACCTTCAGTCAGTATCAGGGCACCATTAGTGTTCTTTATAGACAGTTTGACTTAAGTGGGGGGTGGGTTGCAATAAAACCCAGTACTGCTGCAGAAGATGGGATATAGGCCGTCAGGAGGCTCCAAGAGCAAACAAGCAACCAGCCACCTCACACTCCAACATCTGAGGTAGTGCCTAGGTGAAGTACAGGACTTAGTGACTTGGGACATTTTACTATGCTAAAGGTGCTATAGAAATGCAACTTGTTGCTATTGTTGCTGTAGGGTACACTTCTTTGCATAATAATATCAGCCATGACTCAGTGGGTAGCACTCTCATCTCTGAGTCAGTAGGTTGTGGGTTCAAGTCCCACTCCAGAGACTTGAGCACAAAAATCTAGGCTCACACTCCAGTGCAGTGCTGAGGGCGTGCTGCATTGTTGGAGGTGCCGTCTTTCAGATGAGACGTTATACTGAGACCCCGTCTCCTGTCTAAGTTGAATGTAAAAGATCCCATGGCATTATGTTGAAGAAGAGCAGGGGAGTTCTCCCGGGTGTCCTGGCCAATATTTATGCCTCAATCAACATCATTAGAAAAAATAGATTATCTGGTCATTGTCTCATTGCTGTTTGTGGGAGCTTGCTGTGCGCAAATTGGCTGTCGCGTTTCCTACATTACAACAGTGACTACACTTCAAAAGTACTTCATTAGCTGTAAAGCACTTTGGGACATCCTGAGGTCATGAAAGGCGCTGTAGAAATGCAAGGCCGGAATTTTCCCACTGCTGGGCTTGCAGGTTTGGAAGCGGGTCGGCAGTAACAGTTTAGAGATTGCGAGTGCGTTGGGAACCCATCGTCATCCCGCCTCCTCGCGCCTTTAACTCGGACGTGTTTGCCAGTGCGCCACGGACCCGAATGGAAGAGGCGACCTAATTAAGCTCATTAAATCCTTGTTGTGAGACCCTTAACATGGATTTTAACAAGACCTTTTGATTTTTACTGGATGACCAAGGGAATCACGCAGCTCGGGAACCAAGTCTGTGAGGCAGAAGCTCAGAGGCCATTGATCGAGGTCATTAATGGAGAGCATGGAAATCCAAATAAATAGTCCCACATGACACCTGCTTACTTGCCTAGGGGAAAGACTCTTGCTGAATCCATTTTGTGCACAGATTTAGGTGTCCAAAGTTTGCAAGTCTTTTCTGCAACCTTGGAAACCACTCTCACCACATTGCTAGTCACTATCACAACATTGACAGATTGGTCCTCTGATCTCTACTTGACCTGCAATCTATTGCATCAGCATGGGTGCCACTTATACTGTCTCACCTTGGTCTTCACAATCGGACTAGGATGGGCCCCACCACCACCAGCAGCAGCAGGCACACCAGCAACCTTCTCCTCCAACACAGGGTACAGGAAACTCTTTGGTATCCGGCACCGATGGGACCAGGATGGTGCCAGTTGATTAAAAATTCCGGATGATGGAGAGAGTTATCTACCGAGGCTATTTTTAACAAACAAAAATAAAAAAAATCAAGAAATGTGCAGTATACAGTAATTGGCGGATCGGAAGAGACTACCGGCAGCGCGGGAGATTAAGACTCCTGCTATTGAGGTGTTTGGACTTCCGACAGCACCAAGAAGCCGAGTAGTGGCAGTTTGGAGAACTACCCCCACTGACTAACTCAGCCACCGCGGGAGACTCGGACTCGGCAACATTTCTGGTTATTTAGGTGTTGTTTTCGGAGTATGAATTTTGCTGGTTAATAGAGAATTCCGGATATTTAGGTGTCGTTTAAACGAGAGTTTTCTGTTTACAGGCAGAGGATGAGCTTCCTCAACATGACAGAGCAGCAGTGCCAAAGGAGGCTCAGGCTTTTGCGCCAGGTCATCGCCGACATTTGTAGTTTGCTGGAGCAAGACCTGCAGTCCAGAGGACCTGGTGGATACTCCTTATCAGTGGCTGTCAAAGTCACCACCGCCTTCAACTTCTTCGCCTCAGGCTCCTTCCAGGGATCTGCAGCAGACATTTGTGGCATCTCGCAGTCGGCCACCCACAAATGCATCACACAGGTCACCAATGCCATGTTTAACAAGTCAGCCAATTATGTGAACTTTGCCACTGATGAAGCCAGTGTTACTGAGCGGGTGCTGGGCTTTGCTGCTCTGGCTGGCTTCCCACAGGTGCAGGGCATCATCGACTGCACACATGTGGCCATCAGGGCAGCCCCACATCTCCCAAAAGTGTTTGTGAACCGCAAGGGCTTCCACTTCCTCAATGTTCAGCTCATCTGCAGCCATAGGAAGATCATCATGCATGTGTGCACCAAATTCCCTGGCAGCTGTCATACTTCTTTTGTCCTGCGCCAGTCCATCTTCCCTCAGCTCTTCATACCACCAAACACACTTAACGGCTGGCTGCTTGGAGACAAGGGCTATCTACTGAAGACATGGCTCATGACACCCCTGAGGAGGCCAAGCAATGAGGCCGAGGAGTATTATAATGAAAGCCACATGTCCACCAGATGTGTCATAGAATAGATAAAAGGCACGCTCAAGATGTGCTTCAGATGCCTTAACACATTTGGAGGAGCACTTCAGTACGCATCCAGCCAGGGTCTCCAGTATCATCATTGTCTGCTGCGCGCTGCACAACATAGTGCAGCAACGAGGATTGGAGCTGCATGAGGAGCAAGGCTCTGAGTGCACAGCCTCTTCAGAGGAGCAGGAAGAGAAGGAGCATCAGCTGGAAGATGAAGAAGAGAAGGATCTGGAGAAACCTGAGGTCCAGATCCCACCAGCACCTGAGCACATTGCTGCCTGGGAGACCAGGGATGGCCTCATTATGGCCAGATTTAGTTAAATTTCTGCATTGCACCCATATGGCTGCCACATACTGTACCAAATTCCCCCCACCACCAACAATAACATAAAGCATCCCTACAATGAACAAGCCATTCCTTTCACACTGACCCCTATTGCTACGTTATGTCTCACCTTTCACTCCAACTCACTAAGGCATTTCCAAAGTAGCAGACAAAAATGGGCATGACCAGAAAGTGGCGAAAATAAATACTTTTAAATGTGTGATAACAGTAATGGAACCTTAACAATAACACTTCTTTATACACCCATGTGCTTACCCTTGTGCATCTACTTTTGTGTCAGTTTTCTTTTACGCGTGCTTCTACAAGGTGCACCCACTGTGGCTTCAGCAGAGGTAGAGGCAGGCTGCTCACTTCCCTGCTGCGACTGCTTTGACACTTTTGGTGGACGTCCTCTGGGTTTTGGAGCCTGTGATGGTCCTGCCAAGGTCTGCTCCTCCTGTGACTGTGCAGAGGCGGACTCAGCCATCGCAATCCGAGGAAGCATCTGGGGCTCTGACTGGGGGGAGGCAAAGGGGGAGAAGTAGGAGCGCTTTGAGAGGAGCTCCCACTTCCATGTCCCCTCTCACTATCGTCCCTCTCATGGGCCACCCGCACTTCCCTGCTAGCAAGGAGCTGGAGAGCACATTGCTGCACAGCAGTGGAACCATGAGGACCCAAGTTTATGTTTAGATCCCCCCTAGAGAGGAGGTCTATGAGCTTCTAGGATCTGTTCTTGATCACTTGTGAAGTTTGAGACACCAGGTGACAACACTACTCTATCTCGCATAGGACCCACCGAGGTGTACGTATCTGCGCTGATGCTGGGTGCGCTTGGGTCTGCTGACGCTGCACCCTTAGAGGCTGGAGGTTCCTCTGAGGAGTCGTCTTCCTCCTTTGGCTGGACCGTAAGGGTGGGGTACGGGGGGCTCTTGATGGACCTGTGGAGAGTAAAGAGATGATTTAGAAATGTTATATAAAGAATGGGTAATGATACCATTATGCACAGGATGAACATTCACCATATGAGTGACTGCTGTATGCCATGTGGCTGAATGAGATGTAATTCTGTCACCAGGTTGCTGAGAGGTCCCCCTCTCTCCGTCTCCCACCGCCATCAGCTCTGTAACTCTTGAGACCTCCAGAGCCACCTCCTCTGCTGCAGTTAATGTGCTGAAGGATTGAAGGCCACCTCCGGTTATCTCCCTTTCCCTGTTGTTGTGGGCTCTCTTCTCCTGCGAAGAGGGAAAGAAGAGAAGTTTGAGTGAGAGTGACTGAATGAGTGTAAGGAATGTGTGAGTTACATCTGTAGAGGGTGACTATGAGGGAATGTCGTGTCAATGCCAAATAGTCTCTTTCTGTAGTGTTACTTGGTATGATTACTTTAGGATGAGGGTGAGTGTGAGGGGTGGTTAGTGTAATGTATATACCTTTAAGGGGGGAACTACTTTTTACAGCTCATGTATACTGCAGTACCGGCAGTAACCACACCTGTATATAGCACAGAGTAGTAATCTGTACAGTTCAGTTCCAGAGTGAGCCACGTTGAGTAAACACCTGTTGTACCGTTCTCCTGCAGTCTGTGTCTTACTACTGACGGACACAACACTGGTGACGAGACAAATTCGATCCTACTTGCAACCCTGCATCACCTCCCAGGGATTCGTTCCTGGAGACCAGTAGATTGGAGGTCAAGGCCAGAGACACGGGCGTCGACCACGGGCAACCGCCCAGTCATCCAGCAGAGACTCGAGAATTGCGGGGGAGGCTGTTGAGAGCCAGGCTTGGCTTTCCAGTCGCAGTGGTCCAGCGAAACGGGCTGGCAATAGGTAGTGCGCAGACCCTGCCCGGACAGCGGCGGGCTAGAGCCCGACCGAGCAGCACAGCAAAGGGCCGAGCAGCGTCAACGGGGGAGAGAGAGGGCAGAGCGCACAGGGCGCAGCCGGTGTTCAGGGGCCGAGCAGCGTCGAGGAGAGGGAGAGAGACGCGCAGAAACCCGCGAGGCGCCGCCATTGCCACGAGTACCGCCGAGAGCGGCGTTGGCAGCAGCGGGGGAGGAAGGAAAGCACGGGAGACGCCATTTTAAGCCGTTTTAAACTACACCCAAAATGCCGAAGAGTGGCATTATCACCGCATTTGACAATGAAGTCGAAGATTGGACTACATATTTCGAACGAATAGAGGTATACTGCAAGGCAAATGAGGTGTCAGATGACAAGAAAGCGCCGGTATTGTTAAATTTAATGGGTGCAAAGACGTATGGCTTATTACGAAATCTAGTAACCCCAGCGAAGCAAGTGGAAAAGAGTTTTGGAGACATAGTGACGATACTACAGGAACATTTAAACCCCACACTGCTGCTGATAGCAGAAAGATTCAAGTTTCACAAACCGAACCAGCATAAGGATGAAAGCAATGCTGAATATTTAACAGAACTGCGCAAACTATTGAAACACTGCCAGTTTGGAACGGGACTGGCAGATACCTTAAGGGACAAGTTTGTGTGTGGGCTTCAAAGTGAAGGAACCCAGAAACGGCTTTTATCTGAAAAGGACCTTACGCTGGACAAGGCTTTCAGCATTGCGGTATCATATGAAGCAGCAGCACGGGGCGCTGCAGAGATACAACAGAGACCGCAAGAATATGGCACAAACGAAATGTCATACAGAACAGAGAAGTGCTATCGCTGCGGCAGAACAATACACGACCACAATGATTGCTGGTTCAAAGACAAAGTGTGCAGACAGTGTGGAAAAGTAGGACACATAGCATGAGTCTGCAGGTCGGGAAAGAAAACCAGCAATAAGAAATCTCCAAAAGAAAAGTACAAGAAGGTACATAAGGTGACGGAGAATAGTTCAGATGAACAAAAGAGTGATACTGACTCCGAAAACAGAGAGCTGAGTTGTCTGAAACTACATAATGTGATCAAAACGGAGGATCACCGAACCATTTGGGTCACTCTCAAGATAGCAGGAGTCCAGGTAAAAATGGAATTGGACACAGGATCAGCCCTAACAGTCATAAACCGACGGGACTACGAGCGGCTATTCTCACACATACCCTTGAGAGACACAAAAATTATTTTGAAGACGTACATGGGGCAAAAATTCTACCCCAAAGGGAAAATAAGGGTGACCATTATATATAACGGTAAGGAAACACCAAAACTAGACCTGTATGTATTGCAAGATGGAGGACCACCATTACTGGGACGTGAATGGATCCGGAAAATACAGCTGGATTGGCATTCCATACAAGCACTGACTGTGGCTGCCATAAAGGATGACGACGTCACACCTGGGCGACTGTCAAAGATCCTAACCGACGCGCAAGAAGTGTTCCAGCAAGGACTCGGAACACTAAAAGGCATGACAGCAACAATTAAAATCAAAGAAAACGCAAGCCCAAAATTTTTTAAGGCCAGACCAGTACCTTATGCGATCCGCCCAGCCGTCGAAGCAGAGCTGGAAAGTTTGGAACATTCAGGAGTACTGTCCAAGGTAGACTGGAGTGAGTGGGCTACACCCATCGTCCCTGTGATGAAAAAGTTGTTGAGCAGCACGCCTGGGGAACCAAGGAAGGTTCACATCTGTGGGGACTTTAAGGTAACAGTGAACCCAGTCCTTCACACCGTACAATATCCACTTCCGTGGATTGAAGATATTTTCGCCTCGCTATCTGGAGGGAAACGCTTCACTAAGATTGATCTGGCCCAGGCGTATCTGCAAATGGAGGTAGAAGAAGCAACAAAAAAATACCTCACAATCAACACCCATAAAGGTCTCTACCAATGGGTGGGTGCAGAACTCCTCTCATCCAGTTTGACCTGCCTGGCATCTTTTTGTTGGTCTTGGTCTTCTTTGAAATACTTCATATAGAAGGATTTCCATTGGGAAACCCATTGGTACCAATAATGGTACTGGGAAAAAAAATAATTTAGAATAAATAGGTGTCAGGCTTGGCTCAGTGGTAGCATTCTCACCTCTGAGTCAGAAGGTCGTGGGTTCCAGTCCCACTCCAGAGACTTGAGAACATTGCTGACACTTCAGTGCAATACTGAGGGGCTGCTGTAGGTGCCGTCTTTGGATAAGATGTTATACCAAGGCCTCGCCTTCGCTCTCAGTTGGACGTAATGATCCCATGGCACTATTTTATGAAGATGGGAGTTCTCTTGGGGTCCTGGCCAAAATTTATCCCTCAACCAACACCACCATAATAGATTATATGGTCATTTATCAGATTGGTGTTTGTGGAATCTTACTGTGCACAAATTGGCTGCTGCATTTTCAACATTACAGCAGTGACTACACTTCATAAGCACTTTGGGATGTCCTGAGGTCGTGACAGTTCATTCTTACTTTATCTTTAACAAATGATGCAAAGGCTCAAGAAAACCTAAGTGACAAAAAGGGAAACAGATGATCTGGTCATTGGTTTCATTGGCGTTTGTGGCCCATTGCTGTATGGAATTTGGCTGCTGCGTTTCCTACATTACAAGAGTGACTACACTTCAAAAGTACTTCATTGGTTGCAAAACACTTTGTAACATCCCGAGGCCGTGAAAGGTGCTATAAAAATAAAAGTTCTTTCATTAAATAATGAGAAACGATGCTAGGTACAGAGTACAAATTTTTAACATTTTAAATAATTGTTCATGACTTACAGCAATCTTAAGCCACATCTTACTCCACATATGTTGGGGAGCCATAATACCCATAGAAGAGTGTAGTGTATGTGCCTTTAAGAGCCCCCTGTGTGCTGTAATGCCGGTAATGGCCACTCGGGCTATATAAGCCTGTATATTGTGTTGTATCAGTTAGTTCCCCTCCAGACTTTGTTCAGTAAACACCTGTGAAACCAACTCCTGTCTTCAGTGTCTCTATTAACACACGGACACAACAGTGGCGACGAATTGGAAACGGACTTACCTGCAATTCGGCAGCACCTCAAGGACATCGATTCCTCTGGCGTCCAAAGTTGAAGAAAATCAAGAAAAAGAAAAAGCTGTGGTTTCACCAGCTAGCCAAGCTGGTGGCAGGTACTGCAATAATCCTTCCTGGGCGTCGGGCTGGGGCTCCAGCGGCTGGCTCTGCAGCTAGGCCAAGCAGCGAAGGCGGAGGCAAGCAGTAACAGACGGGGAGGGAGCACTCGGGAGACGGCCGGCGCTGCAAGCAGGTCGGCGTTCAGACCTAGAGAGACAGTCCGGCGGGAACGAGTCTCCAACTGTAAATAAATAAATAAAAAGAACAGAAACCCGCGGGAAACAGTGTTCTCATCGGCAGCAGCGGCGGGGAAGCGCGGGAAGCGCCATATCTTTTCTGCAGAAAAGAAAGAAAAGCACGGGAAGCGCCATTTTTTTTCTAGGATGCCTAAGTCTGGCAATATTGATGCTTTTGATAACGAGATAGAGGATTGGACCACATATGTGGAAAGAGTGGAGGTATATTGCACCGCAAATGGAATAGAAAATGAAAAAAAGCGTCAGTACTTCTAAATCTAATGGGCGCAAAGACATACGGGCTGTTACGAAACTTAATCACTCCAGCCAAACCAAAGGACAAGAATTTTAAAGAAATTGTTGATACCCTACAGGAGCACTTAAACCCAACACCGCTGCTGATAGCGGAACGATTCAAATTCTTCAAGAGGAATCAACACAAGAATGAAAGTAACGCTGATTACCTCACCGAATTAAGAAAGCTATCAAAGCACTGCCAATTCGGGGCAGGACTAGCAGATTATCTTCGAGACAAATTCGTCTGCGGTCTCCTAAGTGAAGGAACACAGAAAAGGCTGCTTTCTGAAAAAGATTTAACACTGGACAAGGCTTTCAGTATGGCTGTATCATACGAAGCAGCCGCAAGAGGAGCTGCAGAGATACAACAAAAGACACAGGACTTCGGCACCCATAAAATGACACAGGGTCTCGAGACATGTTATCGCTGCGGCAGATCCACCCATGACCAGAGGGACTGCTGGTTCAAGGACAAAGCATGCAGGCAATGCGGAAAGATTGGACACATTGCACGGGTATGCCGATCTGGACAAAAAAAAAATCCACGGACAGGAAAAAAAAAAATCAATAAAGAAAAGTACAGAAAGGTACAAATGATGACGGACAGTAGCTCCGAAGACCAGAAGAGCGATAGCGACTCCGAAAACAAGAGACTAAGCTGTCTCAAATTACATAATGTAATTGCCAAAGAAGATTACCAGACCATTTGGGTTACCCTCATGATAGCAGGGTCCCCAGTTAAAATGGAGCTAGATACAGGATCAGCTCTGACCGTCATAAATCGACGGGATTAACAGCGACTATTTCCGCATATACCTTTAAAAGACACATTCATTATCTTGAAAACATATACGGGGCAGAAAGTATACCCCAAAGGAAAAATAAGGGTGCCTGTTGTATACAACGGCAAGGAAATACAAAAGTTGTATTTATACGTTCTACAAGATGGTGGTCCACCGCTGTTGGGACGTGAATGGATCAGGAAAATACGTTTAGACTGGCACTCCATTCAGGCACTGACGGTGACCAGTAAGGAAAAAAATGATGATGACGTCATACCTGAACGATTAAAAGACATCTTGGTCAATACCAAAGAAGTGTTTCAAGAGAAACTAGGAACCTTGAAAGGCATCACCGCCTCAATAAAAGTGGAAGATGCAGCAATTCCCAAGTTTTTTAAGGCAAGACCGGTGCCATACGCAATTCGTCCAGCAGTCGAGGCAGAGCTGGAGAATTTGGAAAAGGCAGGCGTATTATCCAAAATAGATTGGAGTGAGTGGGCAACACCCATCGTCCCAGTCATGAAGAAAGCATTGAATAATGATAAATCTGAAGAACAGAGAAAAATTCGCATCTGTGGAGACTTCAAGGTGACTGTAAACCCGGTCCTTCACATGGTACAGTATCCTCTTCCGAGGATAGAAGATATTTTCGCCTCACTATCCGGAGGGAAACGTTTCACCAAAATTGACTTGGCACAGACACATCTACAGATGGAGGTTGAAGAGGCCTCCAAAAAGTATCTCACGATAAATACACACAAAGGTCTGTACCAGTACAATCGACTGGTTTTCGGAGTAGCATCCGCTCCAGCTATCTGGCAAAGAGCTATGGAGCAAGTCCTCCAAGGGATTCCGGGTACTCAATGCTACCTAGACGACAGCCTTGTAACAGGAGAAAACGACAACGAGCACCTTGCCAATTTGGAGCAGGTGCTCACTAGGCTGAGAGAATGGGGCCTACGAGCAAATCGCCCCAAGTGCAAATTTTTCCAGAATCAAATATCATATTGTGGCCACATAATTAATAAGGAAGGGTTGCATAAGTCACCTGAAAAAATTGAAGCATTCATAAAAGCCCCAGCACCTGAAACTGTTTCACAATTAAGGTCGTTCCTGGGATTAATAAATTACTATCATAAATTTTTACCAAACTTATCAACTCTTCTGCACCCTCTTAATGAACTGCTACAAACAGGAGTAATTTGGAAATGGAGCGAAGACTGTAAACGTGCCTTCCATAAATGCAAAGACTTAATCACGTCCAAAGAAGTTTTGGCTCATTACAACCCATCACTGCCAATCAGACTGGCGTGCGATGCATCCCCTTACGGCGTAGGAGCAGTATTATCGCACAAATTACCTGATGGCTCGGAACGGCCGATAGCTTTTGCATCACGCTCATTGAACTCAGCTGAGCGTAACTATGCCCAAATCGACAGGGAAGCACTCAGCCTGGTATGGGGAGTGAAGAAATTCAACCATTACCTACATGGACAAAAATTTACCTTGTTGACTGACCATCAACCCCTCATCTCCATATTCAACCCTAAAAAGAGTGTTCCCATTATGACAGCGCAAAGGCTACAGAGGTGGTCCCTTTTTCTAGGGGCACACCAATATAACATAGAATACAAAGGATCAAAACAGCATGGGAATGCTGACGGGTTATCGCGCCTACCGTTGCCAACGGTAGAAGAAGCACCTACCGTAGACCCAGTGGAGATTTTCCACTCTACCATAGTCGAATGTCTACCAGTAACAAATTCTGCCATTGAAAGGGAAACTAGAAATGACCCGACTCTCTCACGAGTCTACGATTTAACAGTGAAGGGATGGCCAGCACATGGCGAACCACTGTTGCCAGCATTCTCGCAAAGAAGAGAACAGCTGTCAGTATGCCGAGGAACCTTGATGTGTGGATCCAGAGTGGTGATTCCACCCAAACTCCAGGATAAAGTTCTAAAGGAGCTTCACGAGGGGCATCTGGGTGGAGTGAAAATGAAGAACCTAGCCAGGGCGCTTGTATGGTGGCCAGGTATCGATGGAGACATCGAAGAAATGACCAAGAGCTGCCTAGGATGCCAGAAGGTCCAAAACGCTCCACCACAAGCCCCTCTACATCCATGGGAGTGGCCCTCATCTCCCTGGCAAAGGGTACACATCGACTTTGCTGGTCCATTTATGGACTCAATGTTCTTAATCACGGTTGATGCACACTCCAAGCGGCCAAAGGTAATAAAGATGTCCTCCACCACCACGGAAAAAACCATCACAGTATTAAGGACCATATTTGCCAGGAATGGGCTGCCTGAACAGATCTGTTCTGATAATGGACCGCAATTTGTGTCCGAAGAATTCAGGAAGTTCTTAAAAAACAATGGGGTTAAGCACTACACGTCCGCCCCATACCATCCCGCCACCAATGGATTGGCTGAAAGGTTCATCCAGACCTTCAAGAAGGCCATAAAGGCCATGGCTAATGAAGACATAAAACTTCAGCACAAGGTGGATAACTTCTTGTTCGCATACAGGAATGCAACACATATGGTTACAAACCAAACTCCCGCCATGATGTTCTTCAATAGAAGCCTAAGATGCCGGCTGGATTTGATCAAGCCAAACATCAGAAGGGACGTGGAGAACCGGCAATTTCAAGGCATGAATGAAAGGCCAACTAGAACCTTCCAGATAGGTCAACAAGTTTTGGCCCAGGACTACCGTACCGAGAAATGGCAGCCTGGAACTATCTGCACACGACTAGGACTGCTGATGTATACCGTGGACATCGGAGAAAGCATAATAAGGCGCCATGCTGACCAAATCATAGAGTCATCCGAAAAGGGACAACCTACACCACAACTCTATACGCCTAATGATGAAGTAGAGATACCCATATCTACCTCCGATCTGGTGATACTGGAACCCGAGGAACCCGACACTGGCATTCAAGCCAAATCAGCCTTGCCAAAAGAACCCACTACACCACCAGAAACTACTACACCACCGAGGCATTATCCGGACCGAGTCAGGAAGCCTCCAGAGAGACTGACTTATAATTAATTAACTGCAGCAATGTGTAGATTATTTTTCTTGTAACATGTAATGAATGATTACTTAAAATATTATGTACTGGTTGGCAAAAAGGGGAGGAATTGTAGTGTATGTGCCTTTAAGAGCCCCCTGTGTACTGTAATGCCGGTAATGGCCACTCGGGCTATATAAGCCTATATATTGTGTTGTATCAGTTAGTTCCCCTCCAGACTTTGTTCAGTAAACACCTGTGAAACCAACTCCTGTCTTCAGTGTCTCTATTAACACACGGATACAACAAAGAGCATCTCTGCCAGCAGTATTTTAAAATCTTAGTAGGAGGCATTACTGCATGACCATAATTAAAATTGGGAGGGGAGAACGTAAATATTTTTTAAAAAGCAGCAACACAAATGAGGAGTTTGAAGGAAGTCACAACCCTCAACAGCAAAGCTTGAATAGTTTACCTATATTATCCAAGCCCCTAATAGATTGCCAACTAGCTATTCAACCAGTGATGTGCACACATTTAGGGTATTTTATTGTTGTAAATTTCACACTCCAGTAAGGTTGCATTTATTTGTTGTTCAGGTGTTGCTCAGTTAAGCTAAGAGCATAGGTCCTAAAAATTGATTTTACTCAGCAACGCAAACAAAACAGTAGCACCATTGACGATGAAGCTCATGGTTCTTCCAGCATACATTTATACCAGTGCTCTGGAACCACTGTAGAGGCTCACATGATGCTAAAGTTTAATGGGCCGTTCTGCTTGCATGAATGTATTTTTCCCTGTCCCCACTCTTTTATAGCAAAGACTCAAATAAAGGTGCTAAATTAGCAGGCAGTTAAATAGCAGGTTAGGGCTGCAGTCATGACCATGGCATCACAGTCACCAGTGAATGCATGTTATAACTGCGGAGACATCAGCAAATGCACAATATCATTGCTTATAACTGATAGAGGAGTTTCACCAGTTTATGATGTTTTTGTGGAGTTACATTAGATTACTTATTACTTTACCTTTCTTTCATTAACCTCCTGCACTATGGGCATTGGTCCTTCACCAAGGATTCTCCATAATAAACTATAAAACTGAGTATTGTTATTGAGCTTTTTTAATTCTTTTGCATAAATCAATTTTCACACTAATAGTCTACTGCTCGTTATTATAACTTGATACATAGGATTACATAGGATATACGGCACAGAAACAGGCCATTCGGCCCAATCAGTCCATGCCGGCGTATATGCTCCACTCGCGTCTCCTCCCGTCTTTCCTCATCTAAATCTATCAGCAAACCCCTCTATTCCCTTGTAGGGGGCGCCGTGTGCCCAGTCAGCTTTGCCCCTGATTGTCTCTGAGCGGTTCGAATCGCTCCCACACCCCTGGGTTCTAGACACCGGACTTAGGTACAGGCAGCGATACAGAAATAGAGCAGACAACTGGTTTGGTGCAAGAAAACCGCAAATTTATTGAAGGCACAATAAAATCACAATACTGAGAATTACTAGAATAATTACAGGCATATAAAATTACACTTATTTGGGAATGGGGAACACACGGCACACAGAAAAATAGAAGATAGGAGCAGGAGTAGGCCATTCAATGCAATCATGGCTAATCATCCAATTTCAGTACCCGGTCCCTGCTTTCTCCCCATTCCCCTTGATCCCTTTAGCCTTAAGAAATATATCCAACTCCTTCTTGAATATATTTAATGAATTGGCCTCTACTGCCTTCTGTGGTAGAGAATTCCACAGGTTCACCACTCTCTGGGTGAAGAAATTCCTCCTCATTTCTGTCCTAAATGGCCTACCCCTTTTCCTTAGACTGTGACCCCTGGTTCTGGACTCCCCGACCATCGGGAACATCCTTCCTGCATCTAGTCTGTCCAGTCCTGTCAGAATTTTATAAGTTTCAATGAGATCCCCTCTCATTCTTCTAAACTCCAGCGAGTACAAGCCCAATTGTCCCAATCTCTTCTCATACGTCATTCCTGCCATCCCAGGTATCAGCCTGGTGAATCTTCGCTGAACTCCTTCCATGGCAAGAACATCCTTCCTCAGATAAGGTGACCAGAACTGCACACAATACTCAAGATGTGGTCTCACCAAGGCCCTGTACAACTGCAGCAAGACATCCTTGTTCCTGTACTCAAACCCTCTCGCTACGAAGGCCAACATACCATTTGCCTTCTTAACCGCCTGCCGCACCTGCATGCTTACCTTCGACTGGTGCACAAGGACACCCAGGTCTCGTTGCACTTCCCCTTCTCCCAATCTATTACCATTCAGATAATAATCTGCCTTCCTGTTTTTGCCACCAAAGTGGATAACCTCACATTTTTCCACACTATATTGCATCTGCCATGCTTTTGCCCAATCACCCAACCTGTCCAAATCATCCTGGAGTTTCTCGGTATCCTCCTCACAGCACACACGCCCACCCAGCTTTGTGTCATCTGCAAATTTGGAGATATTACATCTAGTTCCCTTGTCTAGATCATTAATGTATAGTGAATAGCTGGGGTCCAAGGATCGATCCCTGCGGTACCCCACTAGTCACAGCATGCTACTCGGAAAAATACCCGTTTATTCCAACTCTTTGCTTTCTGTCTGCCAAAAAGTTCTCTATCCAAGTCAATACCTCGCCCCCAATCCCATGTGCATTAACTTTACACGCTAATCTCTTATGTGGGACCTTATCAAAGGCCTTCTGAAAGTCCAAATACACCACATCCACTGGCTCTCCCTTATCTATTTTACCAGTTACATCCACAAAAAATTCCAGTAGATTAGTCAAGCATGATTTACCTTTTGTAAATCCTTGTTGACTTTGTCCGATCCTGTCACTGTTTTCCAAGTGCTCAGCTATTACATCCTTTATAATGGACTCTAGCATTTTTCCCACTACCGATGTCAGTCTTACCGGTCTGTAATACCCAGTTTTCTCCCTACCACCTTTTTTGAACAGTGGGGTAACATTAGCTACCCTCCTATCCATCGGTACTGTTCCAGATTCCATCGAATGTTGGAAGATGATCAGCAATGCATCTACTATTTCTAGGGCCACTTCCTTAAGTACCCTAGGATATAGATTATCAGGCCCTGGGGATTTATCGGCCTTCAATCCCATCAATTTCCCTAACACCATTTCCCTACAAATACTGATTTCTTTCAGTTCCTCCCTTTCATCAGACCCTATGTTCCCCGACATCCCTGGGAGGTTACTTGTGTCCTCCTTTGTGAAGACAGAACCAAAATATGTATTTAATTGGTCAGCCATTTCTTTGTTCCCCATTATAAATTCCCCTGATTCTGACTGCAAGGGACCTACGCTTGACTTCACCAATCTTTTTCTCTTCACATATCTATAAAAGCTTTTACAGTCAGTTTTTATGTTCCCTGCAAGCTTACTCTCATATTACATTTTTGCTTTCTTAATTAATCCCTTTGTCCTCCTTTGTTGAATCCTAAACTGCTCCCAATCCTCAGGTTTACTGCTTTTTCTGGCCAATTTATATGTCCTCTCCTTGGATCTTATGTTATCCCTAATTTCCCTTGTTAGCCACGGTTGAGTCACCTTTTTTGTTTTATTTTTATGCCAAACTGGGATGAACAAATTCCGTAGTTCATCCATGCGGTCTTTGAATGTTTGCCATTGTCTATCCACTGTCAACCCTTTGAGTGACATTCCCCAATCAATCCTACCCAACTCGTGCCTCAGACCATCATAGTTTCCTTTATTTAAATTCAGGACCCTAGTCTCTGATTCAACTACTTCATTCTTCATCTTAATGAAGAATTCGATCATATTATGATCGCTCCGACCCAAGGGGCCTCTTACAACAAGATTGCTAATTAATCCTTTCTCGTTACATAATACCCAGTCTAAGATGGCCTGATCTCTGGTTGGTTCCTCGAAATATTGGTCCAGGAAACCATCTCGTAAACACTCCAGGAATTCCTCCTCCACAGTATTGTTACTAATTTGGTTAGCCCAATCTATATGTAGATTAAAGTCACCCATGATGACTGCTGTGCCCTTATTGCACACTTCTCTAATTTCCCTTTTAATGCCATCCCCAACATCGAGGGAACAAACACATTAAAAATCCACCTACCCTTATCCCATCCCCAATACCTAACCAGATTAAGCTCCGAGGGGCCAGGGATTCATGCTCACCAATGGTGTTCCTTTTTGATGGTTCAAAACCTGTCGATTAAGCCGGTTGTGGTTTTGGGTTCGCTCTTGTTGTCCTTTGGGGCCTGCCGTCGTCACGTGGTCCCAGAGCATGGCGATGGAGTCGTCTGTGCAAAGTACCCTCCTTTTCCTCCGTTAAAGTCTTTGTTGGGTACTTTACCTCGCAGAAATGGTTGTTCTTCTGGTGGTGGTTTGGTCGCTGACGGTTTTGTTGCGGTTGGAGTCCAGTTGGCGGTTTATGTTGTTAGCTTGATTTTCCTACCCATGCTTCAAATGCCAGCTTATTGTGCCCGCTTGTCCCCAACACTTCTTTTTGCTGCCTTTCTCTGCTTATCGTTTTTTGCCGTTCGTCTCGTCTCGCCTGCTCGTTTGCGGCCCCGTGTGTCCTGTGTGCGTTCAATTCGTGTCCCGTTCGCCTTCCCGCGTTTGGCCCCTGGTGTTGTAATGGGCGTCCCCGGTGTCGAGAGAGGCAAGAGCAAGAGGCAAGAGACTTTGTCTACCAGTGGGCCTACAATTATACCCGGTTCTTCACCCCTTATCTGCGCGCCAAATCAGGTCAGTTCTTTGTTTAATTTTGGCGGGCTCATCTAAAGTGATTACAGTCATCCACTTTAACTGTTTTTGGGGTGGTTGTCTCCTTGTTTAATGGCTTCAATATCCTGGCTGTTTGTTATTTATGAAATTAATCGCCTTTTCCTGGCTTGGTAGCTACTTTGAGCTGTTACTGATTATTTATGCAAAAAGTTAATGGCCTCAAGATTAGGTCCATCCTGACTTGATCTGTTCCAAGGTGAAGAATGCATATTCTGCGTTTACCTAGCTGTCTGGCTTTAGAAAAGGACAAAGTCTTTCACAGATCCATGCATGTTCGGTTTCATTTCAGGATTTGAATGGGCCTGCCTTCTGCAGGGCCTTGCTTTTAAAATACTGCAGGCCTTGGTCACAAGGTTTCAGAAGCCATTTTGGGTACCCTTTTTTAATAACTGGTCCATACAGGGTCCCTTTATCCATAACCTTTGGGGAATGTGGGAATTTTGAGAACCCTACAGCCTTCTCCCTCATAATGTTGTCCAACCTCCCCTTAAATGCACCTATACTATTCACTTCAACCACTCCCTGTTGTAGTGAGTTCCACATTCTCACCACTCTTTGGGTAAAGAAGTCTCTTCTGAATTCCCTATTGGATTCTTGGTGACTATCTTATATAATGCAACATGCTCACTGAAAAAACACTTCCAATCAAATACACATGAACAAATTGTGTGAACATAATTTTACCATGAAAGTACTTTGTTCTACAGTATTGTCCTGATGTGCATGCCATCTACTCTGAATTATTTTAAACGGTTAATGTAATTTTAAAATTAGAATTAATCACGAACCATTTGTAAGTGGCACATTTGTCTTTTTAGGTCAAAGTTTTAGATGAAAATGTAACTTACACCGAGGGACGTTATGATGCATACATTACAGCGAACGTGGAACAAAAGTAATGGCATTGTAGAAAACTGTCCTTCATTGATTCATCTGCAGAAAGCTAAATTAGACAGTATACAGTACATAGCTGAGGTAATGCATCATGAATACAGTAAGGACTGGAGCTAACAAGCTGAATTAAACTGCAGCTGTCTCAAGTGTGCCTCCGTTTGCATTTTGTTACACTTAATTTTTGTCATCCATTTCCTGCTTTGTTAAAAATTATTTGTCTTTTGGACAAGATAGGTCATATTTCACCTGTTTGATAAATTCTT
Organism: Somniosus microcephalus; assembly: GCF_052327205.1. Taxonomy (NCBI): domain Eukaryota; kingdom Metazoa; phylum Chordata; class Chondrichthyes; order Squaliformes; family Somniosidae; genus Somniosus; species Somniosus microcephalus. Next base: position 136,475,858 of record NC_140999.1, on the reverse strand, counting down.
ATCTGGTTCCAGTGCAGCAGAATTTGCACTTAATTAATTGCTTGCCCTTTAATTGGACATATGTGTTGTGTACAAATTATGCACACAGTGAAATGTTACTTTTCTAATGCTTTTAAAAGAATGTTTCGACCAGGAAGTGTTCAATTATTGGATAAATGTGATACATATCAAATAGTGGCTAGGAAGGAGAGAGTTACAAAGTAGTAATGCGATCAAGGAGTTCAGAAAAGATCATAAATTGCAATAATGAAGCCTGGGAAGGTTCTACAGAGTATTCAAATGAAGAGATTATGTTACTGAATTGTTATTTTTCTCAATGAGTTTTAATTTTTATTGGAAATTTTCAGTGACCTTGTGATATATTGAACTCTATGTGATGCGGTTAATAAAAAGAAAAATTGTTCTATAAAACAGGAGATTGTCATTTGTCACATGAAGGACATTTCAAGGTCATTTTTGCAACAGCACACTATTTGCACAACTTAATGTACAATACAATAAGCTAATAGCCTGAGGCTCATATAAAGGATCTTGCCTTAGAAAGTGTGAAATATTTTTGACAGTAGACTGGCCTGATAATGTAGCTTAGATCAGTCAATTGGATAAAACATTTTTCATGTTTCACACCTTCTGATATGGTAGACAATTTATTACAAATTAACAAGCAAATCGTTTGTTCAAAAATGATTTTTTCCCAAACTTATTTTGTATTTATAATTGTCTTTCTGATCCCTTCTGCCTAGTATACTCCCAGGGTGACATGATAATGGTTTCATTGTTGCCTCCTAACAGTGAAGATATGGAAAGCATTTCCAGAGTCATGACAGCTCAAGTGTGTGATAAATAGTGGACACACTATGAAGACCCATGGGGTTTGATTATATCCCACAAGTGGGCTGACCTGATAATTCATGAGTGATAAAGTTGCAAGTGAGTTATCAGTACGAGGAGTGGGATATAAATTGTATCCCACAGGTCTTTATAATGTATTCTGTTTATATTTTACAAAAATGTTATTTATTTTGTCAATGAGTTTAAGGGTGCACTAGATTCTGTTGCAGATCGTGGATTGGTTCAAAGAACATCATCCATTTATGTGATTGAGAATGTAAATGCCTTGAACATGCTGATTTTTAAATTGATTTCTTTTAATATTATCAAAATATATCTAACTGCCAGAAACACCAAAAGAACATTTTTGATAATATGAATATAATGCCATTGCAAAAAAATGACAAATTATTACATGTAAACAATGTCATCTCAAATTGTATAAGAAAACAAATCAGATAAGAAAGAATAGTTCTGAACACTGTTTTTCTCAATGGTAGGATTGCCAGCCATGACTGACACTCTAAGGAATAAACCCTTTACTGAAATGCACTAAATGCTTTAAGTCGAACTGAAATGTACACTGAGCCCAGGATCCAAATGAAGGATTGAAGAATTAATGACCCCAACCAATCAGTGAAATATAATGCCTTGAAACAAATTATTTAGATTCAAATGCACTTATTAGGCTCTTGCCAGTCTATCTGCTACCTCTTTCACCTTCCATGTTAGTCAAACAGCCAGTAACAGTATAATTTTAACTGACAGCACAAACTGCTTACTGTAGTAAAGAGTCTACTCTATCTACAGAAATACTTTTGAATCAAAAGTTATGCATTTATATTTGCTCCAAAACCATAGCATAATTATTTCTGGCTTTAAAGTTGGCAATGACTCAAATCCTCCCTTGGATAAGCCTGCAGCTACCCTCTGTGCCTCTCTCAGCATTCTCTGAAGGGCCCACCAGGGCAGCCGTGGCTTCCTCTTTATGAGCAGGAACCCCAACTGCTCCATCCTCCTCTCTCGCTGACCTTCCCACCTAGCACGCCCACTGGGGTTTAATCTAGCCAACCTCCTTTCCAGCCTACTCACCCCACCAACCATCATCCCCTCAGACTCTGCTAGCGGATTAACTATCACTATCCCTACAGTACTAAGCATCTCTTTAAACCTCTCTTCCTGATCCCCTCCACCATCACCTCCAACAAATGTGAGGAGCCCATGGAGTTTTTTGTCACTAAGACAGAGACCATCCATTCAGCCACCTCTGATGCGTCCCCCTCTTTCCCTTGCCTACCAAATCAATCCTCCCCCCCCAAGCTCCCTCCTGCCTGATTGCATATCTTTCTCTTGTTTCTCTCCTATCTGCCCTCATGCCCTTTGTGAACTCAACCTGTCGATGAGACATGCCACCTGCTCCCTTGACCCCATTCCCCATTCCCGCTGATCGCCCAGCTTCCCTTCCTGGTCCCCCTGCTAGCAGACATTGCAAAGGATTTCCTTTCCTCAGATACTGACCCCTCCCTTTCAAAAAAGCCTTCATCGGGGGGAGGGGGCACAAAATTCGGATCCACAGAGTCCATTTTTTGGGCACTATGAGTGCCCTTAGACGTTCAAAATGGCATCTGCGGCATGCGTGCACACTTGTGGGGCAAATCACGCTGGATGCCATATTGGTGAGGGCATTAGCATGCGTGCAATGAACGCTCGCTGGAATTATGCAAAGTAGGCAGATCATGGCGTCAATCAGTGTGTAATGCGGATTTGATACCAGTGCTGCCATTTTGGTGCTCAATGTTCCAGCTAATCCCCTCTCTTAAGCTTGCACAGCTGAACACGCATGCAGCAGCAGGAGGACAGCCCCACCAGTGTTATTTAAAGGGATCATCAACTACTTACAGGTTAGTTGCTTGTTGATTTCTTCTGGCTGTTGGTAAATGCCTGGAACTTGGTGCTTTCTATAGTTGTTTAAAGTTGCCAAAGTCTACAGGGAGTGGAGTGGCACGTGCTGAAGAACTTTTTCCTGAGTTCAAGGCTTCTTCACAAACCAGTTGCTCCCAGACATGGATGCATTAGTAGGAATTCCCCTTGGAATACAGCATTACTTGGAGAATGAGCAGAGGGCACGCAGAGCAGGACAAGCTGCTGGAAGAGGGAGGAGGAGGAGGAGGGGGAGAAGGGCTTGCAGTAGTAGGCCATATCCATCCTGGGTGTTCAGGGAGCAATTCTCCTACCTGAACTTCAGCAAGGAACAATGTGTGAGGCATCTGTGCTTCAGTAAGGACGTCCTCACTGAAATCTGCTGCAGACACAACTGCAACCTCAGAGCAGGACAAGGATCTCATTGCCTGTGGCTGTGAAGGTGACCGTGGCGATGAACTTTTATGCATTGGGCTCATTCCAGGCTGGAGCTGGAGATATTTGTAACACCTCGCAGTTTGCCATCCACAGTTGTGTAAGGGAGGTCACTGAGGCTCTCTATTCCATGAGAGCGGGCTACCTTTCATTCTTGCTTGCCAGAGAACAGCTTGCCTGAGGGACTGCCTAAGAAGAGAAGAAGACTAGGATTGCAGGCTTCTCCATGATGCAGGGTGCCATTGACAGTTCACACATCGCTTTACGGGCGCCGCATGTCAACTCTGCCACGTACTGGAATCGAAAGGGATTCCATTCCCTCAACATCCATAGGCAGCGAACCATCCAGGTCAGTGCCCAGTATCCTGGCAGCAGTCTTGATGCCTTCATTCTGCGGCTGTCCGCTGTTCCATCTACATTTGAGCCACCACGGCAAACCAAAGGGTGGCTACTGGACGGCAAGGGCTATCCACTGACGACATGGCTGATGACTCCGGTGTGCAACCCATGCACACGTGCACAGCATGCATACAATGAAAGACATGCTGCCACACAAAATGTGATAGAGCACACCATTGGCGTGCTGAAACAATGCTTCCACTGCCTGTTCTGCTCTCGGTGGTGGTCTGCTGCATGCTGCAAAACCTCGCTATGATGAAAGCACAGCCCTTGCCATCAGCTATACAGTGAGCAGCTGAGGAGGAGTAGTAGGAGGAGGAGAAAGAGGAAGGGAGGAGACAACCTAGACCTTCCCTTTCTGGCCAGGCTGTCCGTGAAGAACTCATCTGAGTGGTATAACCGCAACCCCAATTCCCCATTCACCAACAGTTCCACACCTTATCTTTCCTCTGTCACTGACCATTACAGCATCGACATGACCATAATGCAAAAATAAAAGCCAACACAAAATAAACATTCCAAACCAAATTTATAAATCAAATCATGCCATATTGCATACAAACATCAACTAATCACCCTTGTGCATTCCCTTAATGCCTATCTTCCGTGTGCCTTTGCCTGTCCCAGTGCTCCTACACAGTGCTACCCCAGTGGCTGCAGCATAGCTGGTGGAAGACTGCTGACATTCAGTGGAATATCTGAAAGGAGAAAGGCACAAGGGGAAGGTTGTGGTGCGGGGAAGGTGGGAAAGCAGGAGCCGAATGCTTACACCATGTGGGGGGGATGTGGGATGTGAGAAGGAGGATTAGGCATGAGGATACCGTCATCTTCTAAGGTTTCGGCCCCGTTGCTGACCACGGTCTCAGCAACAGACATCCCAATAATGTCCAGCACTGTCTCCTCTATATATGTTAGGAGATGCAGACGTGTTTGTCCCCTGCTGCTTAGGCCCTGCTGCCTCCAGTTGTGCACCACCTTGTCCTGCAAGAGAGAGGGAAGTGTGTCAGTGAGTGTGGTGCAATCTGTTTGGGTGATGTGCCTGTCATGGTTGAATAGCTGGCAGTGTGCAAGCTGTGAAATGTGGGTATGAGTGGGTGTGGTGCATTGAGAAGTGGTTAAGCTAGTGGTGCGGTTGGTAGGATATGACATTTGAAGATGCATTCACTGACCTTGACCACTCGTGTGATTAGGCATTGAACTTCTTACGGCACTGTCTCCAGGGGCTTGACTTCTGGCATTGACCACCATGGCTATCTGCTCCCACTGCCTTCACGTGTGTCTGGAGGGCCTCCTGGCTCCTTGTGGATACAGCACATTTTTCCTCCCTTCCACCTCCTCCATTAAGGCCTCCAGTGCAGGATCGGGAACCTTGGAGCCTGTTCTTTCCCATGTTGTACCATTATTGATTGTTTCCCAGGTCAAAGTCCGTTGTATAATGACTTCCAGCACCTGCCCCAACCACAATGCACCTCTTAAAGAAGAGGTGCATGCTAGCTTTAAGCAGTGTTGGCTAGCTTTAAGTAGTGCTAGCAAGGTACGATTTAGGGCCCCCTGCTAATGCGTGCAGCCAATCAATAGCGCAGTTAGTGCTAGCTGCATGCTGCAATCATGTTAATCAGCAGGCAGCATGAATTTGGTGTGCTGCCTGCATCACATTGAATGGGCGTGGGCTAATAGCACATCGCTATCCCCGCGCCCATTTACAGGGGCTATCGAATTTAGCCCCTGCCCACTGTTAAAAAAACTCCCTTGATCCTCCTTTTCCCCTTTGAAGTCCTTGAATGTATTGTCGCTTCTCACATCCACACCCATCTTGCCTGCAACTCCATGTCTAAATCTCTGCAATCAAGTTTCCATCTCTACCACAACTGAAACAGCCCTAATCAAAGTCACAAAAAACATCCACTGTGACTGTGACTGTGGTGCATTTTCCCTTCTCATCATCTCTGCTGCCTTTGACATGGTCCTCCTTCAAGGCCTCTCTTTGTCCAGCTCAGTGGGGCTACCCTTATTTTGATTCCACTCTCACCTATTCAATGGCTTCTCTTTCTGTCCCCCTACACCATTATTTCTGGGGTATCTCAAGGATCTGTTCTTCGTCCCCTCCTCTTCTTCAGCTACATGCAGCCCCTTGCCAACTTTATATGCAAATACGGGGTCAGCTTCCACATATATGCTGATGACACCCAGCTCTACCTCTCCCTCACCTCTCTCGACCCCTTCACTGCTTTTCTGCTGTCAGACTGCTTGTTCGACATCCAGTTTTGCAATATCCTCCAGTTAAACATTGGGAAGATTAAGTCATCTTCTTCAGTTCTCACCAGAAACTCCATAGCCTTGCTGTCAATTCTGTATTACTCCCTGGCCACTGTCTCCGAATGAACCGGACTGTTCGCAGCCTTGGTTCCCTACTCGACCCTGAGCTGAGCTTTTGACCCCATGTTCTCTATATCACAAAGACCGCCAGCCCTCTTTTAGAATGTTCCAGTAACGTGACAGCACCAATAATCATGAACCTAGAAACACAATTGAAGGTGTTGTATTATATCACTTAGCGTAGTGGAGGCAACAATAAAAAGGTAATAAGAATTTGAGATTTTTCATGGATTAGTTATGCAGCTAATTACTAGGTAATTTTCCCTTTAAGGGCTGCAGCAGTATCATGCATCACATCGAAGAATAATATATAACTGCTTCCTTTCAGTGTGCTGTATATATGCAGAGACTAATCTTTAGTTGCTCTTTGTTGCATTTTTGATCAAAACGTATTTGCAGAATATTATTAAAGGGCTGTAGTGCAAGAAAGAAAGCACTACAGGGTTAATGATGTTATGCCTGCTCTGTAATATAAGTGTCTGTTTAAATATACCTATGTAAAATAAATGTAATTTAAGCACAAGGTCCACCAGCTAAAAGGCTGTTTAATGGAAAATTAAGAACGCTGGATTATTTTGTCTCATTAACTTTACAGCTACATATTAGTGGTATGTTAATTACTGTATATTAATTATTATTGTTGACTTAGCAGGATACAGATTGTCAGGACATGGAGACAGCAGCACCTGATCATGCAATCGGGAATATGTGCCAATGTTCATTAACTATAAATGAATGTACAGCCTACATTCCAGATATAGGAAGAAATTTAATAGAGTAATAAGTTAACATTTGAACTGAAATTCGTGGCTGATGTATTATCGAGGCTAGTTCGTATTGCAATGTGAATGTCTGTCACAGACAATGAGGACATCATGACCAGAATCGAGAGATTGTGGTTTATCAGGGGTTAACCTTTATTGTACAGGCTTGGTTATTATAACATTGGGTTAGAAATGAAATCTGCACATCCACAAATCACAGCCGTGCTGATTTTAGCAACAATCCTATTTCTTCTGGTAACTAGCATGCCTAGCACTCACATTAAAATAGGACTGCACGATTCATGAATTAGAATCAATTCAAAATTTCAATCGGCTAAAAAAAATGAAATAATCAGCGAAGGAGGTTGGGGTCCAATTAGTCCCTACCCAGTTATGTAATTAATATTTGGCGCAAAGAAGGAAAATGACACAGAGAATTTATAGAAGTGGAGCAAAGTATCTTTAACAATTGAATGTAGAATAATGGAAATTAATATTATTATTTATTAAATAAAATTTTCCCTGGCCATGTATCCCATTATTACGTTTTCCCATTAGGGCTATTTAGTTTATTCACATATATAATTTTTTTTTTTAAACATTAAAGGGTCACCAAATATAAAATTTAGATGACATCACAGTTGCAGCCCAGCTCTTTAATCGATTGTCATTAAGCCAACTACTAAGGGCATCGTACACATTTCACCTAATCACTGAAATTCTCTGTTATAGAAACGGCTGATATTTTTAAGATAACAACAGAAAGGCTGACATTTTTGGTCTTTAGCTTATTAGTTATGGAACTGACATATACGTGTTGGCTGAAAAATGCAATTTGAATGAGCTGTAATTTATTAATATGATGATGTTAACATATAACCATGGAAGAAACTTATTGTGCATTTAACCAAGATGTGGTGGGATTTTTATGACTGTTTAACATATCATTAATCATTTTAATAATCAACAGAATATCTGATTACCAAAATAATCAATTTGTACAGGCTAATCATAGATTTCTTCGTTAATTCTCAGGTGCATCATGAACAAAAATGCAAGTCTCTGAAATACAGCATTTCAAAGCAAAGTACACTAAGAAGCACAAGAAAGGTATTATTTGTTGAAAAGTTTTTTGCCTTCCCCCATTGCCTTTAATATACCAACTGTATCTATTAGCACAGCAAACAGTGCCTTCAGTGCCTGAAATGAAATTATTGCTTAGCCGTTCTTTCAGTTCTATTCCAGGTGAGGCTTCCAATCCAAAAATTAGGGTACCCTCAGTCAGCGGATACATTTTCGGTCTGACTTGAATGAACAATAAGTTTTTTTGTTTTTTTGCTGTTTGCACGTTCTGTTTATATTGCTTTGTACAGCGAAGTAACATCTCCGATTTTGCAAACTAAAAATCCATCCAGATGTCAGGTGGAGCGCAGTCCCATCCATCATCCGGCTGCTTGTCAGCCCCATTCCATGGAAAAGGAGGGGCTGCACAGGAGGCAGAGTCAAGGACTTTCCCATGCAACAAAAAACTTGTCACAATTATTTATGAGGCTTGCTGGGACACATAATGGGACACATCAAATAGCTGTTTTCCTTGCTAGCGCCCTCGCTTCCCCGCACCCTTGAAAGCGCTGTTGAAGTGGGTCATATCCAATTCTGCGTTACACATACAATTTCCTGAACAATGCACAGCACTCGTGAAGTGACAGTGACAAATACTCAAGTCCCTGAGTATAGCTACACACGCTGTTACATGAGTGATTGCGCCAATAATCAGGCACTGCTGTCATGTGAAAGACTTTGAAACATTACAGACACTCTCTACAGAACTACAGACTTATATTGTTTTAGCAAATGGAAAGATTTTATTTAATACCAGGGCAGTGACTAGTTTCGATTCAATGTAATCATTTAACTCCTTCCCCTCCAGAATGTTTCAACATAAAAGCTTTATTATTCCAGACTGGTCTGGCCACCATTTATAATGTCGTACAGGTTATTTGTCTGAACATTAATCCAAGTCCAGAGGTCCATTGCTTCTTTTATACTTACAGCTCAAATCAAACTTGGATCATATCAACGCAGATTCATTTCTTGTACTTCAATATTGTTTCCCATGTTCTCAAGGCTGCTCTTTGGAGGAGTCAGTCCCCTTGTGCACTGAATTGTGAACTCATGCAGATAAATCAACGCCACTTCGCACATTAAAATGCAAAGCAAGCAAACCGCTTTATTCTAGATTACTAAATTACAGAGCCATAATCTGGAGTATAAATGGTTTTAATTTGAATAAATAATCATACATGTAGGGAAAAATATTGTAATCAGAATTAAGCTTTGGATTTTCAGGGTTTGTACCACTGGATTACCCATAGTGTGTATATTGTACATGAAAAGTATCGAAACATCCACATTCTGCTTATGAGACACAGTTCTGGTGGGAGGGCAAAGCTGGACTTCCATCTGCCCCTCTGTATCCACCCAAGCCCTGACCTATTTTCCTGGGCCAGGGTTCATTACAAATGCTTGGCGGTCTCCTGATGGGATTCCTGCAGTCAAGAGGAAGCCCACCAGTGCAAAGGTGGAGAATCTGGAAGGGCTGCAGCAGGGGCTTTGAGCCTTTACCTCCACTTCCCAGAAAGTAAGGTGGAAAGAAGGAAAATCTGTTAGTGATTCAGGGCCCGTCCCTGTGCTAATCTTTGCATGTGACAGGTGGCAAAAGACTGACAGCCTTGGTGGGGACGAGGGGAAATCCCAGTTTGGACGGCGAGAAGGTGTTCAGCCTCACTGCTGAATTTCCCAACATTCTCCACTGCAATCCAACCTGATTTTGGGGTAAGATCACAGAGGAGAATCACCCCATAGTGTCTATATTGTGACTGCTGCAAACATTGCAAAGGATGAGTAATTCTCCAGGTTTTCACCTCCAAGTTCAATCAGAATATATAATACCTTTGGCCCTGAAATTATGCCACGTGATAGCAGCAGACAAACGCTTAACTCATTTGACCAAAGTTCCACTCCCTGCTATTTTAGTCTAAACTAGTTAACTCTTCTGCCACAATAGCAGAATGTGAAACTTAGGCTAATGCATTACATCTTGCCTTAGATCAGTGGTAGCACTCTTGCCTCTGAGTCAGAAGGTCATGGGTTCAAGCCTCCCTTTAGGCTGACACTTCAGTGCTGTATTGAGTGAGTACTGCACTGTTGGAGATGTCATCCTTTAGATGACTCATTAAACCAAAGCCCTATCTGTCCTCTCAGGTGAACTTGAAGGATCCCATACCACTACTCCACTACTCAAAGAAGAGCAAGGGTCCTGGTGCCCTGGCCAGTATTTAGCCCTCAAAACTTATTACTAAAACAGATTATCTGGTTATTTATCTCCTTGCCATTTGTGGGACCTTGCTGTGCACAAATTGGCTGCTGTATTTCCCAACATTACAACAGTGACTACACTTCAAAAATACTTCATTGGCTGTGAAGCACCTTGGAACATCCTGAGGTTGTAAAAGGCGTTATATCAAATGTAAGTTCTTTCTTCTATCATTATCACAAGGCATAATTTCAGTGCCATTATCTTTATTATCATCTAATTGTGTTAAAGAAATTAAGTAGTGGAATGGATTAGCACATTGTCTTTTCAGCTCCAGGATCACAGTTTGAAATCAGTTGAGATTGAATTTTTCTCTCTCTGCTTCCTGTATTCTACATGAAATGATTGTGGCCAGTCTCAGTTTATTCATCATGGATCTATAACATAAAACTGCCCAGAGTTTGGGACAATCTCACTCAGAGGCCACAATGATGGCAAGTGTAGGAATCTAAGGTTAACGTTAATGGTGAAGCCTAAAACTGACACTCGGTGCTCAAAATTGAAAAAGTATTCTTTCCATATTATTGAATTCCCACACAACATGTACTAAAATTTATATATATAGTGCCAACTAAATAAATGATTGCAGAAAAAATTATTACAGAAAACTGCGTTCTTAAATTTTTTATTGCTTCATCGACCGAGAAACAAAATTGGGCAAAATTGCTCAATTTGCGGAGACAAAAATAAAACTTCACTCAGAAACTGTTGCAGTCTATCTCTAAACGTGTTTTCTTCACCGTCATTGGTTTTGATTGATATGGCACATGACAATACATGGGATAAACTCCCTGAAGCCAAACCTAGTTGTCTCAATTCAAAGCGCATATTGAAGTATCCTGTGACATTCTTTCCTTGGAGTTTAGTTGTTAAGTTTATCTTTCCTTTAACTTTTCTGCCTCCAAATTGTTGAAGGTATTTGTTATTTCAATATAAATAAAAATGTGACAAAGTAAGTTGAAGGTAGATCAAACGTCCACCGTTTCTTTTTATTCTGTTCCATTACTGATAACATAACATATGCTGTAGATCTGTTAAAAACAGCATTCAAACTACAGTTACCACGACAGTTCTCCCACATTCAGATGTACAGATCAACACTCAAAATAGGAATAATAATTGTGATTTTAACACTCTTTCCTTAACTCCTTAGTCAAAACTTTCCTTGTCAGCATAGATGTGTATGTTTTGTTTTACCTTCGTTGATGAACAGCGGAAATCCCCACTCAGCTTTATTACTGAATCAGGTATAATTTGAAAATTCAACTCCGCATTATACAAACTTTATTTTAATCCAACACTCTTTTTTCTATTTTCCTTCTCTTTTTTATATCTAATGATGGACAATGATTTGTCGTAAGCTGCAGTGTAAACACTTGACACAATGCAATTTGTTATTTGTATTAATAATGATATATATTTTACATCTGTATATACATTTTGAATATATAGTCAGCTTAGTTTGTGTGATTTATTGATCTTCCTTGAATTGCATTCATTGTTATATCTGATTATAAGGATCTATTCGATCAATGTTTTCTGATGAATGGCCTTTACTCTCGTACTTGTTCAATTCTGGGCTCACCCTGTATTTTAATTTGTTTCTCCATGTTGACTTATACTATATTGAAATTCAGTAAGCTATACGGACACAAGAAGCTGGGAGCTTATACAAGTAACATTCATTATGTTATGTGAATTATTAAATATATTTTACAATGGCTATCACAATGATAATACTTGAGAAATAATTTCAATCCTGAGCAACTAATATTCTGGACTTTCTTGTCCAAAAATATAAAGGTGGCTTGGCCTAGCTTGGACAGACAATAAATTAATCATAGACCAGCTGAAACAGTTGGACATATACACCACAGCGCAGTGGTCAGGGTTTGAGGCCTTTTGGTGCTTTGCCACATGTGTGATGAATTTTATCAGTTCTCTGCCTATTGCAGGGAAGACCTTCCACTGCTTTGAGTCTGTCTCACCTTCAGGTTAATACTTACCTCCCGTTGACTGTTTTATATCAGAGTTAGAGATGTGAGAACATGAACTGAGTGAGGCTAACATATAATTTGGTATGGGTCCCTGAAAAGACTTGCATGGGTTTGTTTTTAGACATCAGCCAATTCAAGGAAAGTGTGGCGGAACCACCAGAGGATTACGGACAATTGTATATAATTCCTTTTACAGCAATGTAGTACAGCTGGGGGCTGCACCTTTAATGTATCTGTTAACTGTACTAGGGCTTCTTTCCTGTACTCTGCGTGATGACGTCATGCCATCCGTCATGTGATCTCTCAACGGCGGGAAGAACGTGATGACGTCATGACGTCAGAGCTCGGAACCTTCTAGCGGCAGAGCTCAGAACCTTCTAGCAGTTGAGCTCAGAACCTGCTAGCAGTTGAGCTCAGAACCTGCTAGCAGTTGAGCTCAGAACCTGCTAGCAGTTGAGCTCGGAACCTTCTCGCAGTTTCCAGAGAGGCTTTCAAGCAGACCAGACCTATTTGCATTGTATCCTACAGTTTCCTGTACAGCTTCGTTTGTTCATTAAATTTTATTGTTTTTGATTTTCTGAGTCGATCTCAATTCTTCGGCTAGGAACCCCAGTTCCTACATTGGTGACCCCGATTTCTTCGAACAATTTTCGTTGAAGTTACATCATGGACACGAACGCCGTCACCCTCAAACTGCCGCAATTTTGGGAGCAACAACCGGCCGCGAGGTTTTTCCAGGCGGCAGCTCAATTTGCAATCCGGGGAGTAGCAGCGGATTCGACCCATTATTATTACGTGGTCTCCGCCCTCGACAGCGCCACGGCCTCGCGGGTCGTCAGCCTCCTTGAGAGTCCACTGAACGATGGCAAGTACGAAGCTTTTAAAGCACGTTTACTGCAGATTTTCGGTCTGTCCAAGTTGGATTGCGCTCGCAGACTTATCTCCATGCCCGGCCTCGGGGACTCAAAACCCTCAGAGCTCATGAGCCAAATGCTCACGCTTTTGGGCTCGGAATTGCAATGTTTTCTGTTCCGCGAGCTGTTTCTCTGTCAACTACCAGAGCCAGTACAGACGGCCTTGGCCAATTCCGCGATCACGGATTGTGCTGAACTCGCTGCGGAAGCGGATAAAATATTCACAGTCTCACAACAATCTTGTGCAGCCACAAGGCGCCCATCCCCCACAAGAGCGAATCCGACTCCGACTCCTGCAGGCTGGTGTGCATACCACGCTCGTTTCGGCACGAAGGCCAGAAATTGCCATCCGCCCTGCAGTTTCTCACCAAAAAAAAACCTACCTCAAACCAGCGGTTTCTGAGAAGATCAATAAGGCCTAAGGGACGTGCCGGAGTTGCGATAGCCGTCGGGTCCGCAGGGAAACTCCTATACATTACAGACTCCCTGTCAGGGCGACGTTTTCTCTGTGATACTGGTTCCCAGTGCACCAGCGTCGAAGCTAGATCTTCAATCCGGCGGTCAAGGTCCCCCCCTCGAGGCAGCCAATGGTGCGGCCATTCGCACGTTCGGAAAGCGTAGGGTCCAGTTGAGTTTTGGCGGCCAACGTTTTGTTTGGGAGTTCATCACGGCGAAAGTCACACAGGCCATCCTGGGGGCAGATTTCTTCTGCGCAAACGGGTTTCTCGTCGACGTCCGACACTGCCGGCTAATCAGTGCCTCCACTTTTCACTCAGTCCCCTGCCACCGAAGCACCGCAATGTCTTGGTCAGTTGCCTGTGCAGTCCCATCTCCAAATGAGTTCTCTCGTCTTCTCAGTGAGTTCCCTGAGCTCACCAGGCCCACATTTTCCTTTTCAGTCGCGAGGCACAGTGTGGCGCACCACATTACCATGACAGGACCTCCCGTTTATGCGAGAGCTCGAAGGCAGGAACCCGGTAAACTCGCAGCCGCCAAGGCGGAGTTCCATACAATGGAACGCTTGGGTATTATTCGACATTCGAATAGTCCTTGGTCCTCGCCATTACACATTGTTCCTAAGCCGGGCAGTGGATGGTGACCATGCGGCGACTACAGATGCCTGAATGAGGCTACCACACCGGATCGGTACCCAATTCCTCACATTCAGGATTTTTCGGCCCATCTGGCAGGGAATTCCATCTTTTCCAAAGTAGACCTCATCCGAGGCTATCATCAAGTGCCCGTGCATCCTCAGGACATCCCCAAAACTGCCGTCATCACACCTTTCGGGCTCTTTGAGTTCCTTCGTATGCCGTTTGGGCTGAAGAATGCAGCACAAGCCTTCCAACGTCTCATGGATTCCGTGTTGCGCGATCTGCCGTTCATCTTCGTCTACCTAGATGACATCCTTATTGCCAGTAACAGCACGAAAGAACACATTACGCACTTGCGTACCCTTTTTTCTCATCTCAGCCAACATGGCCTTATTATCAACCCGGCCAAGGGCCAGTTTGGGTTGCACAGCATTGATTTCCTGGGACACAGAATCACCTCAGAAGGCGCCGTCCCGCTGGCCACGAAGGTGGAAGCAGTCACCTCATTCCCTCTTCCTCAGACCATCAGGGCCCTCCAGGAATTTCTGGGAATGGTCAATTTTTATCATCGGTTCGTCCCCAAGGCGACATTGTTGATGCAACCTTTGTACGAGGCCCTTAGAGGTAAATCAGGCAAAGACCCGATCGATTGGACACCCCAGATGGACCAGGCTTTCCTCGACACTAAGAACGCTTTGGCTGCTGCGACCATGTTGGCACATCCCCTTCCGGGCACAACCATTGCCCTTACCACCGACACATCTGATTATGCCATCGGGGCAGTACAGGAGCAGTGGGTCGACGGCACATGGCAACCACTGGCTTTCTTCAGCCGCCAATTGCGGAAGAACGAACGCAAGTATAGTACTTTTGCTAGGGAGTTGTTGGCATTGTTTCTGGCCATCTGCCATTTTCGCTTCCTACTGAAAGGACGCCCGTTCACGGCTTTTGTAGACCACAAGCCACTTACTTTTGCGATGACCAAGACAGCGGAACCATGGTCGGCACGGCAACAACGTCATCTTACGTACATATCTGAATTTACAACCGACATACAACATGTCTCGGGCAAAGACAACCTGGTGGCAGATTGTCTCTCCCGTGCCCAGCTCCATGCAGTACACCTGGGAGTCGACTATGTTGGTTTGGCAAAAGAACAGAAGGCAGACCCTGAAGTGCAGGCATACCGGACCGCACCTTCCAGCTTACAAGTGGCTGATTTCAGTTTCCAGGCCACAGGGACCACACTCCTGTGTGACATCTCGATGGGCGTCCCACGTCCAATCGTTCCAGTCGAATGGCGCAGGGGAATTTTTGACACTATCCACGGGTTGTCACACCCTGGCATGAGAGCGTCACAACAACTCATGGCAAAGAAATTTGTCTGGAAGGGCATGCATCTCGATGTCCGTGACTGGACCAATACCTGCGTGAGTTGCCAGAAGTCCAAGATACAACGCCATGTTAAGGCCCCAGTCACCACTTTTCCGGTTCCGGAGCGTCGATTCGACCATGCGCATGTGAACTTGGTTGGTCCTCTCCCTTCCTCTCGCGGGTACACTCACCTCCTCACCGTGGTAGACCGCACCACCAGGTGGCCAGAGGCAATTCCTTTGGTTGCCACCACAGCGGCAGACGTCTCCAGAGCCTTCATCTCATCATGGGTAGCTCGGTTCGGAGTACCGGCTGACATCTCCTCCGACCGGGGGCCTCAATTTACCTCTGAGCTTTGGAACGCCGTAGCTCAAGGTTTGGGCACCAAGCTTCATCGTACCACCGCCTACCATCCACAGGTGAACAGGCGAAAGATTCCACAGGTCCCTTAAAGCCGCACTGCGTGCTAGTCTCCGTGGGCCTAGTTGGGTGGACGGGCTCCCTTGGGTGCTGCTAGGTCTTCGCACGGCGCCTAAGGACAACCTGCATTCTTCTTCAGCAGAGCTGGTTTACGGCCAACCACTCAGAGTGCCTGGCGATTTTCTTACTCCTCACACGGAGCCCTGGTCCCCAGCTCAGCAGCTCATCAGCCACCAGGAAGCGGCTAGGAATTTCATCCCAGTGCCTACGTCGCATCATGACCTGCAGCACTCCCATGTCCCGGTGGATCTTAAGAGCGCAGAATACGTGTTCATTCAGCAGGATGCTCGCAAAAACCCACTCAAACCACCTTACACAGGTCCGTTCCGCGTCATCTCGTCAGGTGACAAATCCTTCACAGTCGACGTTGGCGGTAAGCCTGACCACATCTTCATCGACCGGTTGAAACTGGCGCATCTGGATCTGAGCGAACCAGTCGTCACAGCTCAGCCGCCTCATCGTGGTCGTCCACCATCGACTGCCAGTCCAGTACAGCCACAGTCATCCGCCGAGTCGCCAGTGCCCGCCTCACCGGGTCAACCACAGCCGGCCGCTTCTTCTCCTCCGCCTGCGGCGTCATCCCAACCACAGCCAATGGCCAGTTCGTCTTCTAGCGCTCCGTTCCAGCTGCCGGGGTATTGCAGTCGGTTGCACAGACTCGTCAGACCCCCTTCTCGCCTTACCTTCTCTGTTAAAAGCAATTCTGGGGGGGCGCATGTGGCGGAACCACCAGAGGATTACGGACAATTGTATATAATTCCTTTTACAGCAAGGTAGTACAGCTGGGGGCTGCACCTTTAATGTATCTGTTAACTGTACTTGGGCTTCTTTCCTGTACTCCGCGTGATGACATCATGCCGTCCGTCACGTGATCTCTCAATGGCGGGAAGAACGTGATGACGTCATGACGTCAGAGCTCGGAACCTTCTAGCAGTAGAGCTCGGAACCTTCTGGCAGTTGAGCTCGGAACCTTCTAGCAGTTTCCAGAGAGGCTTTCAAGCAGACCAGACCTATTTGCATATTATCCTACAGTTTCCTGTACAGCTTCGTTTGTTCACTAAATTTTATTGTTTTTGATTTTCTGAGTCGATCTCAATTCTTCGGCTAGGAACCCCAGTTCCTACAAAAGTGTATAATGTGTGTCCCCATAGCTCTGATTTGGTTTCATTTTTGCACATTTTTAATTGAAGCCACAGGAAAAGTCTGCCATTCTATGTGCCTTCTCATCAGGCTGTTGGTGTTTGGGACTAAGAAGAGGAGGAGGAGGGCTTTAGGGGTTTGAGTTTCAAGAAAGGGAATTAAAAAAAAATCCCACAAGAACCGATTGACCAGATTGATTGCTTTCATCTTGAAGCACCATACGACTTTATAAATCATTTTTTAAGTTTGAAAACAAAATCTACTGATACTGGAAAGTCCAGTGTTTGTCTACATTCAAGGTATACTTGGGAAGCTGCAGTATAATAGTAGCCAATGGTCAATGATTAGGGACTAGACCATGATTTGTACAGATTATGAAAGGTAAAATTAACCTTTACAGGGTCAGATGTTACTTTGTTTTCTGTTAGCTCAGCACCCTGTATAGTGTCTACTGTGTTCCACTTTTCAAATTGCCATGACAGCAGATTTCCAGTCTTATCTTTCATAGTATGTAGCTGTGGTTCAATGTAGGACATATCCAACTTGTTCAAAATAAGCATATTCAACTTTTATTTTATTTCACTGAAGTCCTGCAATACCATGTTAGGAGAATATTTAGCATGTATGGCCAAAAGTTCGCTCTCTTTTTCTAGCTTTTCCCACCCTTTTGGAATCATGGAAGCCAAGCAAATTATTCTTCCCACACCACTCGGCAGTAAACCCACAGCGAAACCACTGATCCCCCCATTATTCTTGAAGTAAATAATGATTTCTGTCTGTCAAAACTATTGAAATGTCTGTCATGCAGTTCTGGTACATTGGCCTAGAAATTCATTTCGGGCGGAGGCACAAAACAGGTGGTATCGGATTGGCCGCCCGTTATACGCTGCGCCTGATATTCAGTTCCATTGCAGTCAGTATAACGGGAAGCCGATCCGATATGCCCGTTTTCACGCCATCACCCAAAATGAATTTCTAGCCCATTGAGTCATAAATGCCCAGTTCCTGACACCTGAACTTACACAAAGCCATGGTCAAAGACACAAGACATTTTTTCTACTTTTTCTAACACCCTTAGAAGGTCTGAGATGTACATATAAAGTCTATAATCATTGAAGTATCATAAGTAGTGGAAATACTCCCAGCCTTCAGGATAATGGAGCAGCAGAGAATTATGTGTCTCACTTATTTCTGAAATGCCAATTTGATGGGCTGATTGGTTGTCCAGAGTGTTGACTATTAATCAGACAAATATTACCTTGTCTAAAGATTTAGAGAATTACATAGAAATTACAACAGCAAAACAGGCTATTAAGCCCAACCAGTCCGTGTTGGTATTTATCATCCACGCGAACAGTAGTCCAAATCCCACATGCCCATCACATCCCCATATCCCTTTATCCAACTTTTCGTCAACTACCTACCTAACCTATTTTAAAAAGCTGACATGTTCTCTGCTTCAGTCAGTAATTCCTCTGAGGCATTCCACAGCCTCACAACCCTCTGTGTATAAAAGTTTCTCCTGCTCTCTGTCCTAAATCTCTTACAGTTAATCTTACATCAGGGGACGATTACAATTCTACCCACCTGCTGGAAACCGGGCAAGTGGGCAGTTAAAATCGCCCAGGTTAATTACTCGCCCTGGAGATGCCAGGAGCCGATGGTTCCCTATTTTAACCATGCTCAACTGAGTAGACAGCATAGACACCCACCCAAAGCCGGCGAGGTCCTTCTTTACATATGCTTGTCGGGTCGCGATAAAGTCATTTTTATTTCGGCAGGCTGAGCGGAAAGCCACAGTGAGTTTCCCGCCATGTGAAGACAGTGGGGAAAAGGATCAAGGCCAGAAGAGACCCAAGAGGTAAGTTTTTGAAAGCTTGTTTTTAAACTTTCCTTGCGGGGCCAGCAGGAGCAGGCCTGCTCTTCTGGGCCCAACAAGGAAAGCTTAGACCTCCCCCTCTGGGGGACACAACCCCCTTTCATATTGCGAAGTTCCTGCAGGATGGCCCTGGCAAATGATCCTGCCACCTATCTGCTCTCAGTGGCTCTCTAGGACCACCATTTCCCACCGACTTTCTGGCCAGAATGGGTGGGCAGTTGGCTAATGGCATTTAAATGAGGCCCAGGAGTTAAAATATCCTGTGCCTCATATCTGAAGCAGCGGGTGAGTTTCTAACTCACACCACCACTACCTACCCACCAAAAACTGACCTGGAGTTAAAATTGTGCCATCAAAGTCCCCTCATTCTAGCGCCTTCAATTAGTGGAAAAAGTCTGTTCCTACTTACTCTGTCCCATTCCTTCATAATATTAAACGCCTCTATCAGATCACCCCTTAATGTCCTTTATTTTAATGGAAACCGCCTCAATTTACTTGATCCTCCAACATGCTCCACATATCCAGGTCGAACCAGTTAATTTATTATACTATTAGCAACAGAATATCTTGGAAACATTACATACTCAATTAGGGCAGGGAATTTCATTACACAAAGGGCTGCTAATTGTTGAACTGAAACCACTGAAGAAGACCTACACCACTGAATCTTTTGGTAACCTTATCCAACAAATGCATCTCTTGAGTTCCAGCAGTATTGAGCTGCAGGCTCCTTAGATATGCTATCAATTGTGCCCTCTTTACAGTGGTACCAAGACCACTTATATTCCACAATTTTATCTTATGGGAAAGTTATTGATTTAAGATACTTATTAACATAATTTTATTAATAACCACTATGTACTTAATTGTCATATACACAGTTCAGAACAAAAGCTTTCTTTGAGGAGATACTTGACAAAGATGCATGCATTTGATGTATAATTTTGTAGTTATCTCAATTCCAGCTGATATCTGTTTTTCAATTCCTTTAGATACTGATCTGTACTTAACTACTGCAAATGTTTCAATAATTTTCTTATAAAATCAATGGAGAAATTGCACACAGTAATCATGTGACTCAGTACATCAAGTTATTGCCATAACTCCATGTTATCAAAAATCTCACATTTATAGGTTACGTTCTAGATGCTAAGTAAATAGGTACTGAATTGTTCACAGAAACATATCACTTTTATTTAAATAAATGGAAAAATATCCCCAAAGAAACTTTGTAGAAGTTTTGCCTGCTTTATAGATTACCCCTGCAATATATTATTCCTGATTTTTTTAAGGGGAGAAAATTCTTCTTCTTTAGAACTCTCCTATTTACCATATTGCCAATGTATCAGTCTGTTGCCCTTAACCCCATAATAAATACCTAAATACCTAGGCTCCTTCTAGTTCTTGACCATGCCATCTCTGCTGGAATGATACAATTACAGTACAGAAATAGGCTATCTGGCCAGTCAGGTCTGCATCGTGTTTTTTTCCATGAGTCACCTAATCCAATCCCAGCAGCTTCTTCATTACCTGAAGTCATCAGCAAAATAGTTGCTTCCAATAAATGTGGGCTCTGAAAAGAACAGCACCCTATCTTTCAAAAGACTGTAGTGTTGTGTTATAGGAAGGGCAGAATCCTACCCAGAACCCATAATTGGAATAACACTATAACCAGATCTTGAATGTACTAAATGAACTTTCACTTCCTTGCTTTTTCTTAGGTCCTCCAGCCCTACAACCCTCCGTGATCTCTGTGCTCCTCCAATTCTGGCTTCTTGTGCATCCCCTATATTAATCACTCCACCATTGGCGGCCGTGCTTTCAACTGCCTAGGCCATAAACTTTGGAATTCCCTCCCTAAGTTGGAATAGTCAAATCTGGAGGTGACAAAGGTGAGGATGCGAGCTTCAGTAGCAGATGGACTGAGGCGGGGGCAGAGATGGGCAGTGTTATGGAGGTGGAAATAGGCAGTCGTTGTGATGGAGCGGATATGGGGTCATATTCTCAACTCGGGGTCGAATAGGGTGTTAATGTTGTGAGCATCTGCTTCAATCTAAGGCAGTGGCCGGTCAGGGGGATGGAATCGGTGGCAAAACTTGTGGTAGGGGCCGAACATGATGGCTTCAGTCTTCCCAATATGTAACTGGAGGGTTTGAGAGAGGTGTCGAAGAGGTAGAGCTGAGTATCATATGCGTACATGTGAAAGCTGACCCTATGTCTTCGCATGATGACACCAAGGAATAGCATGTAGATGAGGAGGAGGTTGGAGCCAAGGATATATCTTTGGAGTCTCAAAAGATAACAGTGCTCAGAGTGGGAGAAGAGAAGCCATTGCTGGAGATGTTCTGACTATGGTTGTATAGGTAAAAGTGGAACTAAGTACAGTAAAGGGAAGTCCCACTAAGCTGGTCAATGAAGGAGAGGTGTTGAAGGATGATGGTGTGGTTGACTGTGTCAAAGGCTGCAGAGGGGTTGAGGAGGGAAAATACTCCATGATCACAGTCACTGAGAATATAATTTATGATTTTAATTAGGGCCATCTTGGTGCTGTGGCAGGGGCGAAAATCTGATTGGAAAGGTTCAAACATGGAGTTACAAAAAAAAGTTGCAAGGATTTGGGAGGCCCCAACACGTTCCAGAACTTTGAAGAGGAAAGGGTGGTACTTTGCAAGGGTTGGTGCTTTGAGCAAAAGGTGATGATGCCGGTTTTGAAAAATAAGCATACAGTACCTGAGGAAACTATTTGCAATGCTTGCTTGCATGACGGCCAGGAATGGAAGTTGGATGATCAGCATTAGTGGGAATGGGGTCAAGAGAGCAGAAGATGGGTCTCATGGGCCAGATGAAATTGGAGAGGGCATGAGGGCAGATAGGAGATGTTAGATCCGTGATTCTGAGAGTATGATGTTTTTCAATAACCACACGGATGCTGTAACTGAACAATCAACAGGTATTTACTGGAGTAGGGTAATCTCAAGACTGGGGTACAGAGGCATGCTCAAGGCTTATGTACAGGTGTGGTCACTGCCGGTACTACAGTATACAGGAGCTGTAAAAGTAGTTCTCTCTTAAAGGTACATAAACTACAATTCCTCCCCTTTTAGATTAGTAGTACCCATAATATTCAAATAACAATTAACACTTTAACATGTACATTAAACAACAATAGTCCATTTATAGATTCAGTCTTTGGGGCAGCTTCCTGATCCTTTCGGGATAGCGCCTTTCCTGAGGTTCTTGTTCTTGGTGCGGAGGCGATTCTGGCCCCTTTTTATCGGTTAGTTCATCGGGTTCCACTGCTACTGGTTCAGAGGTAGATGCTACCGGTATGTCGGGTTCATCCCCAGGTACGCAAGACATGGGGTTGACTCGTTCCTGTGACGCTAAGATCTGATCAACGTGGCACCTCACAATGTTCTCCCCGACATCCACTGTGTACATTAATGGCCCCTGCCGTGTGCATATCGTTCCGGGTTGCCATTTCTCTGTTCGGTAGTCACGGGCCAAGACTGGTTGTCCTACATTGAAGCTCCTTGTCGGCTTCTCATTGATGTGCTGGAATTGTTTATCCTCAACATTTCTTCGCACATTTGGTCTAAGCAAGTCCAGACGAGATCGCAACCTTCGGTTAAAGAACATCACGGCTGGGGTCTGGTTGGTAACTGCATGTGTCGCGTTTCGGTAGGCTAATAAGAAATTGTCCACCTTATGCTGTAGTGGAATTTCATCGTTGCACATGGACTTTATCGCCTTCTTAAAGGTTTGTACGAACCTCTCAGCCAATCCATTTGTGGCTGGATGATACGGGGCGGATGTGTAATGCCTTACCCCATTCCTTCTCATAAATTTTCGAAACTCTTCAGACACAAACTGTGGTCCATTATCAGAGCAAATCTGCTCTGGCAAGCCGTTTCTGGCAAATATGGTCCGTAGGACTGCAATCATTTTCTCTGTAGTGGTTGAGGACATTTTTATCACCTCAGGCCACTTCGAATGAGCATCCACTGCTATTAAGAACATTGAGTCCATGAATTGACCAGCAAAATCAATATGCACCCGTTGCCATGGAGAGGAGGGCCACTCCCATGGGTGTAGAGGGGCATGTGGTGGTGCATTTTGGACCTTCTGGCATCCTGAGCAGCTCTTGGTTAGGTCTTCGATTTGTTGATCGATTCCCGGCCACCACACATAAGCCCTAGCAAGGCTTTTCATTTTCACTCCCCCCAGATGACCTTCATGTAGCTCATTTAGCACTCTCTCCCTTAACTTGGGTGGAATCACCACTCTGGATCCACACATCACTGTCCCCTGGCATACTGACAGCTGTTCTCTTCTGGATGAGAATGCTGTCAACAGTGAGTCGCCATGTGTTGGCCATCCCTTCACCGTCAAATCATATACCCGAGACAGCGTCGGATCATTGCGGGTCTCCTTCTCTATATCCGCATTCGTCACTGGCAATCGTTCAATTATTGACGAATAAAATATCTCGATAGGGTCCACTGCTGGTGCTTCCTCCACAGTAGGCAGTGGCAGGTGCGATAGCCCATCAGCGTTTCCATGCTGTTTCGTGACTTTATATTCTATTTCATATTGATTCGCCCCTAGAAACAGGGACCATCTTTGTAACCGTTGTGCAGTCATCACTGGAATGCCCTTCTTAGGATTAAAGATGGAGACAAGTGGTTGGTGGTCAGTCAGCAAGGTGAACTTCTGCCCATGCAGATAGTGGTTGAATTTTTTTACTCCCCATACTAGGCTGAGGGCCTTCCTGTCAATCTGGGCATAGTTGCGCTTGGCTGAGGTTAGTGACCGAGACGCAAAGGCTACTGGCCTCTCCAACCCGTCTGGGAATTTGTGCGACAGCGCCGCTCCAATACCATAGGGTGATGCATCACATGCCAAACGAATTGGTAGTGCTGGGTTGAAATGGGCCAACACCTCTTTTGATGTGATCAATTCTTTACACTTCTGGAAAGCTCGTCTACGTTCATCATTCCACTTCAATGGTACCCCTGTTTGCAGTAGGGTGTTCAGTGGGTGTAATACCGTGGACAAATTTGGTAAGAACTTATTGTAGTAGTTTACCAGCCCGAGGAACGACCTCAGTTGTGCCACATTTTCCAGTGCTGGAGCCTTGACTGCTGCCTCAATCTTTTCAGGGGACTTATGTAACCCCTCTTCATCGATGACATGGCCACAATACGAGATCTGCTTCTGGAAAAACTCGCACTTGTGGCGAGTAGCTCGTAGCCCATATTCCTTTAATCTGGTGAGCACCTTCTCCAAGTTGGCGAGGTGATCACTGTCATTTTCGCCCGTGACCAGGATGTCGTCCAAATAACACTGGGTCCCTGGAATCCCTTGCAGGACTTGATCCATCGCCCTTTGCCAAATAGCCGGAGCCGATGCTACCCCGAACACCAGCCGGTTGTATTGATAAAGAACTTTATGAGTGTTAATTGTAAGGTATTGTTTTGAGGCTTCTTCTACCTCCATTTGCAAGTACGCCTGGGCTAGATCAATTTTGGTGAAGCGTTTACCTCCAGATAGTGAGGCGAAAATATCCTCAATTCGTGGAAGCGGATATTGTACCGTGTGAAGGACTGGGTTCACTGTCACCTTAAATTCCCCACAGATGCGGACCTTCTTTGGTTCCCCAGGCGTATTACTCAATGACCTCTTCATTACAGGAACGATGGGCGTAGCCCACTCGCTCCAGTCTACTTTGGACAGTACTCCTGAATGTTCCAAACCTTCCAGCTCTGCTTCGACAGCTGGTCTGATCGCATATGGCACTGGCCTGGCCTTAAGATACTTTGGGCTTGCATTATCCTCTATTTTAATCGTTGCTGTTATGCCTTTTAGTGTTCCGAGTCCCTCCTGGAACACTTCTTTTGCGTCAGTTAGCATTTTTGACAGTCGTCCAGGTGTGACGTCGTCATCCTTTTTGGCCTCAACCTTCAGTGCCTGTATGGAATGCCAATCTAATTGTATCTTCCGGATCCATTCACGTCCTAGCAGTGGTGGTCCTCCATCTGGCAATACATATATATCCATTTTAGGTATTTCCTGGCCTTTATATATCACTTTCACCCTTATTTTTCCTTTGGGGTAGACTTTTTGCCCCGTGTACGTCTTCAAGACAATCTCTGTAGCTTTCAAGGGTATATGTGAAAATAGCCGCTTGTAGTCCCTTTGGTTTATGACTGTTAGGGCTGATCCTGTGTCCAATTCCATTTTCACTTGGACTCCGTCTATCTTGAGTGTAACCCAGATAGTCTGGTGATCCTCCATTTTGGTTACCTTATGTAGTTTCAGACAACCCAGCTCCTTGCTTCCGGAGTCTGTGTCACTTTTCTGTTCATCTGAACTACTGTCCATCACCTTGTGTACCTTTTTGTACTTCTCCTGTGGAGATTTCTTACTGTTGGTTTTCTTCCCAGACCTGCAGACTCTTGCTATGTGTCCTGCTTTTCCACACTGTCTGCACACTTGGTCCCTGAACCAACAATCCTTCTGGTCATGTGTTGTTCTGCCGCAGCGATAGCACTTCCTTGTTCCATAGGACATTTCATTGGTGCCATATTCTTGCGGTTTCTGTTGTATCTCTGCAGCGCCCCTTGCGGCTGCTTCGTGTGATACTGCCATACTGAAAGCCTTGTCCAGCGTAAGATCCTTTTCTGATAGAAGCCGTTTCTGGGTTCCTTCACTTTGAAGCCCACACACAAACTTGTCCCTTAACATATCTGCTAGTCCCACTCCAAACTGGCAGTGTTTCAATAGCTTGTGCAGTTCCGTTAAGTACTCAGCATTGCTTTCGTCTTTGTGCTGGTTCCTTTTATGGAACTTAAATCGTTCTGTTATCAGCAGCGGTGTGGGGTTTAAGTGGTCCTGTAGGATTTCTACAATGCTTTCGAAATTCTTATTCACAGGCTTCTCTGGGGTTATTAGGTTTCGCAGTAACCCATAAGTTTTTGTACCCATGGAATTTAACAAAACCAGTGCTTTCCTAGCATCTGGCACTTCATTCGCCCTGCAGTACACCTCAATACGTTCCACATATGTCGCCCAATCTTCGACTTCATTGTCGAGCGTAGAGATACTGCCACTCTTCGGCATCCCTGGGTGTGATTTAACTGTCAAAAATGGCGTCTCCCGCGCTTTCCCTTCTTCTCCGCTGGCACAAAATGGCGTCTCCCGCGCTTTCCTTTCTTCCCGCGCTCGCCCTTCTTCTCCGCTGCAGCTTCTAAAAATGGCGTCTCCCACGCTCTTCCTTCTTCTCCGCGGCTCAATGGTGTCTCCTGCACTCTCCCTTCTTCTCCCCGCGGACACTATTCAGCCCTTGAGCCCTGGCTGCGCTCTGCGCGTTTTTTTTCTGTGCGCCTTTCCCGTTTCAGCCGCTCGGTCCTGAACCCGGCTGCTGCTTTACCCTCTCTCTTTCCATTTTGTTTTTCCTCGACGCCGCTCGGTTTTCTACCCCCAGCTGCGCCCTGTGCGCTTCACCCTCTATCTTACCCCGTCGACGCTGCTCGGCTTTTTCTCTGCCGTCGGTCGGCTCCAGCCGCCGCTGTCCGGGAAGGGTCTGCGCTGTACCTGGTACCTGTCGTCAGTCTGTTGCTGATCGTCGTGGCTGGGGAACCAAGCCCGGCTCTCCACAGCCTCCCCTGCGATGTTCACTCTCTGCCGGACGACTGGACGATTGCGCGTGGTCGACGCCCGTGCTTCTGGCCTCGGCTTTCTTCCACCGCCCTCCCAGAGTGAATCCTCGAAGGGAAATGCAGAGTTGCAGGTAGATTCGAATCGACACTCGTCGCCACTGTTAGATCCGTGATTCTGAGAGTATGATGTTTTTCAATAACCACACAGATGCTGTAACTGAGCAATCAACTGGAGTAGGGTAATCTCAAGACTGGGGTACAGAGGCATGCTCAAGGCTTATATACAGGTGTTGTCACTGCCGGTACTACAGTATACAGGAGCTGTAAAAGTAGTTCTCTCTTAAAGGTACATACACTACAGGAGAGAAACTAGAGAAAGGCATAAGATCAGGACTATATTTATATTGTGTGTTCTTGGCTGTGGGTGATGCTGGCAAGGTAACATTTTTTGAATCATCCCTAATTGCCCGGAGGGCTTTAAGAGTCAATCAGTTGGGTTTTTAGGACGATTCAACAACTTTTATAGTTATTTTATCTGGTAACAGCCCCCAAATTATTATACTTAATTTCTCATTTACCATGGTAGGTTTTGAACTCCCAGCCTCTGGATTGCTCATCCAATACCACAACCACCATATAGGGCAGCAGGGAGCCTGGAGGAGAATTAGCTTGGTGTAAATTATATTTAATTAAAAACTGCTGTGACAAAAAGGTGAAGGATTAAATTGCTAGGGAATGGAACACTTTTACTTTTGGATCTCAGTCTCAGCATCAAACATTACCAGGTCAGGTACAGTACTGACTAGTTGCAAAGTAAAACTCCATCCACTCTCTTCTAACAGTGCATCTTTTAAATGCAAAACTCTGAAGAAGAACACTTTCTACCTCACCACTGAATTATCCATCTTCTACAATAAATGTTTTTATAGCCTCTCCAAGTCAGACTGACAATTTAGTGCAATTTACTGATGAATTAAAAGCAATTTTGTACTATGGACTCATGCCGATTAGGAATTGGGATGAGTTCACTCAAAACACACTTCAATTTGGATGCTTAAAGCTCATTAAAAAAACTTTATTCGTATCAGTCTGGATTGGAGTTATAGCCAGGATCCAGAAATGAATCTATTATTTTATATAATATATCCCTTTGTTGAGCATCGTATCTTTCTATCATTTTCTGCCATTTTTTATTTCTTCTACAGCTTTCATACAATATATTAAATAGAATGAGATTTTGATTGGTGCAGTGAAATAATAAGATATAGATTCTTTTTACTATTACATTAGGAGT
Organism: Somniosus microcephalus; assembly: GCF_052327205.1. Classification (NCBI taxonomy): domain Eukaryota; kingdom Metazoa; phylum Chordata; class Chondrichthyes; order Squaliformes; family Somniosidae; genus Somniosus; species Somniosus microcephalus. The sequence goes on along the minus strand of NC_140999.1, from coordinate 136,447,924 downwards.
AGAATTACTGAGAGGAAAATGCTTCCAGGTCCAGTGACTTCTTACATAGGTCCAGAGAAAGCATTACATGTTATCCACAGAGTGACCCTATTGTTCTTTAAATATTCACTTGACAAACCATATTTAATTTGGCCTGAGCAATGCTCAAATATTACTAAAAAATCTCCTCATTCTATTGACATTCTACCTTACTATGATGTTAATTTGCTGAAAGCAGAATAAATCTCACGTAAGTCTGCCAGTGTAGCTTTGGTACAATAGTCCATTTCACAGTTATAGCCAAATTCTGTAATTTGTATGGAAGCATTTCTGGACCATGTCCAAAATATGCCAGTAACTAGGATTTAAGAAAATAAAAATAGAATGCACATAACTGCAGCCATGTTCTGACTTGCTGTCCTACATTTGATATAATAATTTCACGCAGAACCACTTTCAGTCACATCTAAAAATACTCCATGATTTGAATTTTGCACAGGGCAATATTTGTTCTTTGTTATAATTAGTACAACTCGATATGTTAACAGAACGTTAGCACAATAAATTGTGATGCAAATGGGTTTGTTCCTCAGAAAAATAACAAAAAAAAGTTCTTCCTTTCTCAAAGATTTAATACAAAGTATCATTTCTGACTCAAGTGGTTAAGAGGTCATCTTCCAAAATGCTCTGGTTGTTGGGTTTATGTTTCAGGATTGCCTGACGCTTGAATCCACCAGCCATGGCACACATGATGATTTTCATCAAGCTTACTCCACAGCATCAGTACCTTCTGTTGGCTGAGCGCAGACCAGCATCGCTGAGGTCACGGAGAAGTCGAGGGCCTGCTCATCACTTTCCCAGCTGAAGATGGTTGCATGCAGGCGAGCATCTGTGTAAAAGAAAAAGAGAGCTGGGAAAGTAAACCAGAAAAAAAAGTGTTCTCCCCAATGCAAAACAACTTCTAGCTTCGAAGGAGTGAATAGCTTTTCTTCTTTTCCTTTATCATTCTATATCCCACTTGTGTAAAAGTAAGCTGTCGCTTTGATTTACAAATACTTTGCATTCTGTTCTTAATGCTGTGATCCTCTGTTTGGAAGCTGAAATTCGGTATGCTTCCTTTCAGAATAAGCACTTCTGACAGCTTGAAATTCTGCCAGATAGTTAGGCAAAATAAATCAAGCTCAGATGTTTAGCTGGCTAAGTAGCCTTTTTGGCCTTCTATGAAAGAATTGTTGATGGGTACATGGAAACTAATGACAGGAGCTCGGTATAAAATTAATTTGATATTGCTGAAACCTCGACTATACCATTTTTGGCAAGTCTAGCCAGGCAGGAAATCAAAATGGTCAAAAATGAAAATGAATACTTCAGAAAATAGGTTCAGTCACTTAAGTTTCTTGTACCTATTGATAAAAAGATGCCTATACATATATTTATATTGATACAAAGTAGCCCATTTTCCAGATTATATTATGTAATAAGTTAAATGGAATGCATTATCAGTGCACATCTGGATTGATATGGAGGTTTGAATCAGGGGTCAATAATTTAGCTTTTCAAAATCTAAATACGAATCTGGAATTCACATTTAAGAAAGTTTCTTGTCTCCTTTTAAAATACATTGCTATATATTAATACAAAATAGCCCACATCCCTTATTATATTGTATAGAAAAGCATAAATGAAATGTACAGAGGGATTCAGAGAGTCAGCAATTCAACTTTTTAAGAGTCCAGATTTGAAAAGTCAAAGATTTAAATATCAACAGTGTTTCTGTGAGGAGATCATCATCAAGAAATACTTTGACTAGGTCACCAGAGAATTGGAGTAGTACCCAACACCGGATCGCCAGTGAGTCAGACACATACCTCTACTGCCAAAGAAAACAGATGAATATCCATCATTAGGTTGTCATGGAAAATGGACAAATACCCAATAAATCACCATGATTGCTTTTGGCCAATAAAATACACTGTGGTGTACATGCACAGAAGGTCACAAAGTAGCATAATGTCTACTTGCGTTATTTTTTTAAAGAGGTGTGCTTGTGTCCAAACCTAAACTGACCAGACTTAGGGGAAATGTGCATCATTTGGAATTTGACATTTACCAAATCACGTTAATCACAAAGAAAATATGGTATGTATTGTGGAAATCTAACATCAAATCTCAAATCGGTAGATAATTTCATTCATCATTTTTGCTACTTGAATAAATCTATTGCATGTTGATGACAAAATCACACCATCAGTATCCCTGCATTGCAACAGATTTTAGCTTACACTCCAAGAAGCTACTGCCTCACTATGGAGCAATTACCCATAACTCAGACAAAAAAAATCTCCCTGTTCTCTGAGAAGCTTTGATTTTTTTTCCTTAGAGATTCTGCAGACAAACATGCAGATACTTTTTAATTTTTCCCTACTGTCTTTCCTGTAAACCAGTGCAATATGCTTGCTCAATTTTTGTAAGTTCATGTTATGATGGTCCTAGGTCACCCTATCTGCTTGTGTGCTTGACAATTGTGTCCCTTGATTCACTTTCGCTATAAAAAGGCTTTGCCTTTCCCTTGCAAACAACCTGAACCAGACTGGAGAAGTCCGCCCTCTACTGGAAGTTTAAGTGTTAACGTTAGCAGTGACTGGGATTTTGAACTCAGAGTGGGAGTTCACAATTCTGGTGTTATGCTTACTTAGCTACGATTAAACAGTTACAGGTCTAATTTTGAAGCAAGTTAGTAAAGCAGTGTCAGCAGCTCACTGCAGTCGCTTCCAGACATTGCAGTAAGGTCACTGCTGGGAGCGTTAAGAATACTTGACATTTTTAAAACCACGAATAGGGCAATCAATCTGTAAAATCTGACGTAACTGCTAAAATCGAAATATTGAGGGAGAAATTGGTTTGGTGTCAGTCAGTGGTGCAAAGTGGGCAGTGCATCGAGAAAGCGCGCCTGAACATGGAGGCCCGAATTGCTCAAAATTAGGCCTCGGGCCTCATCTTCATGATACGAGCAAGCTGGGGATGGACACCAATCTCGCGCTCTGATGTGACTTGCCAGTCAGGTTTTTCCCAAAATCAGCCAGCTCAGATACCAAGTCACGTCCTGGCTTGTGGGGGGTGGTGTGTGTGGGGGGGGCGGGGGGGTGGAAGTGATGCAGGCCAGCAGTTGCCTGCAGTATTGTTGTGGAGCTAGAAGGAGCATGCCTGGCACCTGGCTCCGCAGTGAAAAAGTAAAAAAAATCCGAAACTTACCTTACAGTCGGTGGCCTTCAGCAGTCCCGTTAAAGGACCGCTGGCTAGGCCACGGTAGACCCTGAAACACTGAGTGAAATATGTGTGCTGAATTTGGAAGCAGGGTCCTAAGACAGGTGTTAGGCTCCTGATTTGCATATTTAAGGGTTGTGACGCCTGTTTTAGGCGGGCGCCCCAGGTACTCAGAGGTTTGCAGGGTGGGGGTGGGGGGGAGATCAGGCGTGGGATAATAGCGCCCAGAAATTGATCCCCTAACGTGCATTTTGCACCCAAAAAGTAGTTGTAATGGGAACCAATTCTGACCCAACCACCCCCCCCACCATTGACTTCATTTCCAGATTTATTCCATGTTAGACTTTAAACATATGACATCTAATTTAAAGCACAGTATTGTTCATGGTACCTGAGAAACAGGTGACAGCCGTACACATCAGGATTTGTAATGGTTCCTGTCAGCCACTGTGCTCAGAAGTCAATAAACTGTTCAGATCATTAAAAACACACTGGGCCACTTTGGAGGCAGTTCTGTACAACACAGTTTGTGCTTTTTGAAATGGTATTCCATTCTTGAAAGAGTAGGATTTTGCCATTTTTAGCCCTCACCTACCCAACCTATTTAACAGTCTCAGTCATTAACATCTGTCTATTGTGAAGCCATGCTTAAAATTATCTTCATACACATGTTTTGCTACTGTCGCTGTAAAATGGTGAGTGCAAGGTGGACTGAAAACATTCTGATTTAACCCAGGAATTAATTTACAGCAGAGCTGTTTTTTGTCAGGATTCAGACCTAGACTGTCCCATTGCCATGTTTTGGTGAATTCAATGCCAGTGCTAATAGATTTTTCAGCAGGAGAAAAGTATGTACCATACATCCTGCCAGGTGGGATTCTTCACCAGCTGCTAAAGACAGGCAGTAAAGTTTACCACCAAAGTCATTAACAGCCAATTAATCTCATAATTAAGGGCCAAAATTGTGAGACAATTATCAATTTTCATGTATAATACAATAAAAAATCTCTCAAGGGGGTTCACATAGGAGAAATGGATGTTGTGCAGTAGTGCGAGAATTAGCAGAGGTGACCGAAAACATGGCGGACTAGGTAGATTTTAAAAGGCTCTTAAAAGGTAGGAAGTGGGTTGGTGAGGCAGAGGTTTTAAAGTGGTAGTTCCAAAGAGTAGGGCCAAAAAAGCCAAAAGTCTGCCATTGAGGAGGGGATGCACAGAAGGCCAGAGATGGACAACTGAATAACATGGGATGGAATATAAAAGGTGGAGTAAGATTTCGAGGTAGGGCGGAAAGAGTAGTGGAGAGATTCATAAATGAGGATGAGGATTTTTAATTCAATATATTGGGGACAGCAAACCAGTAGAGTAAAATTAATATGTTGATGAGGAATCCAAGAAGCAAAGGAATAATTTATTTTCAAAGCCCCATAAAATATTCTTGCTGAATACCAATGCCTAAGGTATTTTACATGGAGTTGACAAGTCCTGAATGAAATGTGTAAGGAACTGCAAACTGAATGAACATTTTGCTGTCATTTATACTAAAATACTCATTACCCTGAATGTGAAAGCACCCAACAACTTTACATTGACTGCTTCCAGACACCTTCCTCTGATTAAACAGGCACCAGTCAGTTCATCAAGTCTTCATGCATTTTGTAAGTAACACTGATGAGGACTCCTAATAAAAAGGCACATTCTGAATGCCAAATCACAAGATTGATGGCGCGGAGGAAGAAACTTAGCCCTTCTTAGCTCACCTGTTCAGAATTTTTAAATAACGCATTCCCATCCTGCCATCTACCTGTTGCTTGTCTGTAAGATTTGGCTCCACTGTCCTATTTAGAAGACCATCCCAAACATTGGTCACTCTTTGCATGACAAAGTTCTTCCTGACAGCTGTCCTAAATACTCTTATTCACCAGGCTTAACCTTTGCCCTCTTGTTCCAGTATCAAAGCATATCTTGAAGTACTGCTCTGGATTCGACTGAAGGTATATCAACTTTGCTCAGAGAGCATTTGTTAAGTATGTGTATTATATTGAACAATTAACACAAAGACTTAAACGTATAACTCAAACAGGTCTTTACTGGTTGGAGGTAGGGACTGCACGTAGGTCTTTACTTCATGCCCACAGGCGGGAACTGAGGGGAGATCAGTACCCACAGTACTATTTATACCCCTATGGCCAGGAGTGGTACTGTGTATCACTACGCCCTACAAGTAGTGCAGTCCTGTCCATAGGTTCAAAGTAGCACACATATTACATACACAACATTCCTCCCTTCTTAGCTTTACAGTCATCTCCCCATTTAACATAACGTAATAACATATATACATATATAACTTCAGGTTTACATAACAGAATAACATAGATACATAGATAACTTCATGTCAAAACAGATCACAGATTCAGTCTCTGCGGAAAACAGTTCACAGATTCAATCTCTGTGGTGTAGTCGGTTCACGTTGCTGGAGTGACTCATTCAATAGTCCTTCCATGGATTTAACAGTTTGAACTTCCGAACTGAATTGGCTCCGTTCGGAGGGACCACGTGTGTGATCTGGTAGAGGTAATAATGGTTCAGATGGGTCATCTTCTGTTTCGACTTTTCCTTTTCTGCTTCTTGGAGACTCTCTGGGCTCCACTGTCAGCTGCCAGCTGCATGCGCAGTTCCTCCTTCTCTTCCTCCTTTTTCCGTAGTAGAGCCACCTTCTCCCGATGTTCCGTAGACTTTCGGTGCTCCTCCACGATTTCTGTATGGTGGGAGTCGAAGTTACAAGTTGGGCAGGACAGGACATAGTAATATTCGGTGTCGTCCTGATCTAGGCCAGCGAGAGGGTCTTCTATTTCCTCCATACCCAGCTGGGCGTTAGCCAGCTTTTGTTCCAAGTCCAGACATCTTTCCTGAAGAGACTTCTTCATGCGTACCTCTTCATCCAGTTTTTTCTGGGCTTTCAGCAAGTCGTTTACTAATGACCTCATTTGAGATTTTACTACTTCAACTTCTTTTGGAGATTGATTGATCAGACTATTCAATCCCTCTACCGGAGCAGCTGTTTCAGCGGTCTGTTGTTCTACGTTGACGTGAGTCAGTGTACTTTTGGCATCCAAGGGCTGCTCTGTTGCAGTCATCTCAGTCTGTGTTGCCACCTCAGCTCTTCCAATAACCTTTGAGAGCTCCGAACCCCTTTCGTTTGAATATTGAAGTTCGTGTTCAAGTTTTTCCCATTTCAGAGTCCTGTCCTTCAGCATATGCAGGAGTTGGCTGACCGTTAACTCCTCTGACATCAGACGTTTTGTGTGCTCCTGCTCCATTTGCTCCAGCAGCTGCTTCTGTTGTCTTTCCAGATGTTCCCACTCTATATCAAAGAACTCTTTCGTCGCATTCATCTCTTGCTCAAAACGGCGAATCATTTGTTCTAATTGCTGTTGTAGTTTGAAATGGAGTTGAGTTCGAGCCCGGTGTCCCTCAGAAATGTGCATGTCAGTAGACTGGACAGACTCAGAATTCTCTATCTCAGTGGAATTCTGTGCTGAAACTTTGTCTTTTGCACACGGGTTGGTCTTACCATCATCAGTTCCAGAGTCTGGGTTGATTATGTTCACCGAGTTCTCACTCGTTATTGTTTGTAGGAAATGCCAGTCCATATTCATTTTCCTAATCCACTCCCGTCCTAGTAGTGGAGGACCTCCTTCAGATATCACATATAAGTCCATTATTTGACTGTCTTCGCCCTTGTGGACCACTGCAACCTCTATTTTCCCGATGGGGTACACTCTTTGCCCCGTGTATGTTTTCAATATAATCCCCGTATCCTGTAGGGGAATATGTTGGAATAACTTTCCGTAATCTTTCTTATTTATGACCGTCAATGCCGATCCAGTGTCCAATTCCAGTTTTACTTGGACTCCTTCTATCTGAAGAGTGACCCAAATTGTCTGGAGGTCTGCACCCTTACCAGCATTGAGTACTCTTAAGCTAGCCAGTTCATTACAGCTCAAGCTAGCCAGTTCATTACTGCTAGCGTCTGAATCGGACTCCTGTTCGGTCACCTTGTGTACCTTTGCGTATTTTCCTTGCGGTGACTTCTTGTTGCTGGTCTTCTTCCCTGACCTGCATACTCTAGCTATATGTCCAAGCCTACCACAAGTTCTACATTCTTGGTTTTTAAACCAACACTGGTTCTGATCATGCGTTGTCTTTCCACAACGATAACATTTGCCAGAACTCACACCCAATTTGTATGCACTGAGCTCCGGTGACCGTAGCTGCATTACTGCCGTGCCTCTCGCTGCGGCTTCGTGTGCTGCTGCCATAGTGACCGCCTTCTCAAGCGTCAGCTCATTCTCCTCGAGCAGTTGCTTTTGTGTATCCTGTTTAAATAAACCACACACAAATTTGTCTCGTAGTGCATCTGTCAGTCCCGTTCCAAACTGGCAATATTTCGCTAATTTACGCAATTCCAGCAAATATTCAGCATTGCTTTCATGCTGTAGCTGCCTTCTGTCGTAAAATTTAAATCATTCCGCTAGCATCAGCGGCGTGGGGTTTAGATGATCTTTCAGGACAGTAACAATCTCATCGAACGTCTTATCCGCCGGTTCATCTGGTGATAACAGGTGTTTCAATTGCCCGTATGTCTTCGCACCCATTAAATTTAATAATGTTAGAGCTTTATCTTGGTCACGAATTTTATTGGCCTTACAATAATTTTTTACTCTTTCAACATATATGGCCCAATCTTCGAGGTCACTATCAAAGGTGCTAATATTCCCGTGTTTAGGCATTGTAGATTTGCAATTTCTCAGATTTTCTTTTCTTTACTTGTTATCAAAGATGGCGGCTTCCCGCTCTTGCCGTCGTCCTCCGCCCACAAAATGGCGGTTTTCCCGCGCTTGGCGGTCTTCACCCGTCCCCCGACGCCGTCTCCCTTCAGCCCCCGAGTGCGGCCCTTATCTTCGCCGCGATCGCCCGAGTGCGGCCCTTATCAGCGGATGCGATCGCTGGATCGCGAAGTGGCTCCCGACCGAAGCGGCTCTCGGCCCTTATCTTCTGTGCGATCGATAGCCCGCGCTGTGCACCGCGGCTCTCGCACCTTGAGCTTCTGCAGCCGCCGCGCCTTTCAGTCCGAGTGCGGCCCTTATCTTTGGTCCCGATCGCTGGCCCGCGCTGCGCCTCGCACTTGAAGGCGGCCCGGCCTTATCTCCGATCGCGATCGATGGCCCTTATCTGCTCCGACTTCCCCAGCCCTGTCTTTGCAGCCAACGCTGCACGGCTTACCCCACCACCTAGGGTGAACAAGGAAACTGCAGAAAGACTTCTGTCAGTCGCTGGAAGCTGTCAGGATGGCTGCTGCACTCCAGTGCTCAGTCGCTGATGGAGGCTTCAGAGTCCTAAGCCTGTCGCTTCTAGTGGGGTGGTGAGGTTTGAAACCTCTCTTCAACTGCCGCAGGGTAAGAACCTGACTCGCCGCCAGTGTTAAGTATGTGTATTGTATTGAACAATTAACACAAAGACTTAAACGTATAACTCAAACAGGTCTTTACTGGTTGGAGGTAGGGACTGCACGTAGGTCTTTACTTCATGCCCACAGGCGGGAACTGAGGGGAGATCAGTACCCACAGTACTATTTATACCCCTATGGCCAGGAGTGGTACTGTGTATCACTACGCCCTACAAGTAGTGCAGTCCTGTCCATAGGTTCAAAGTAGCACACATATTACATACACAACAGCATTCAAATAAGCGAGTCTGGAGATGCCAACGGCATGAGTGAGGGGTGGTGCCAGGCTATGTTACTAAGGGGGAAGTAGACAGTCTTTGTGAGGTGAGAGGATATGGAGTTTGAAACTCAGCTCAGGGTCAAAAAGGATGCCGAGATTGTGGACATTTTGGTTGAACCTGTGACAATGGCCAAGGAGGAAGACAAAGTCATTGGCAAGGATGCAGAGTTTGTGCCGGGGACCGAAAGCGATGGCTTTGGCCTTCCCATTGTTCAGTGGAGGAAATTATGACTATCGAAGACTGAATTGCAGACAAGCAGTCTGACAGCACAGAGGCAGTAGAGGGATTGAGAGCTGTGGTGGAAAGGGAGAGTTGGGTATCAGTATATATATGGAAGCTGACCCCATTTCTAGGAAATATGTTGTCATGTGAAAAAGGAGGGCGCCAAGGATAGATTGTATATTCAAAGTGTCCAATTATTATACCCATATAGCACTTTTGAAATAGCTTTGAGAAGGAAATCTGCAAGACAGAGGAGATTCAATTGAACAATGAACAGCAAGCTCCATAAGGTAGGTACAAAGGAATGCCTATTGTCACCTGTGGTGTCTAACAAATGTCTATGTGTGGCTATTTTGGTTAGATTATGACATGGCTAAACAGCCCAGTGATAAGGGAAAACTTGCAGGACTATGGGGAACGTCCAGTGGTGTGGGACTGATTGGATAGCTCATTCAAAGAGCCGGCACAGACACGATTGGCTGAATGGCCTCCTTCTGTGCTGTATGATTCTATATACCAATTTTTCAGCATTGCAGGAGTCATTTTGAGGGCAGTAACATTTTTTTCAAAAAAATAGTGGCTTTTAAGATAAGAATTGCAGTATGAAGAAAATCCCATAAACTATACAGGGATTCTTCAGAGGCAAATATGATACTTAGCGAGACTGAAAAAGTAAACCTGAAGCAATACTTGCAAGTACATCAGAGCAACAGAATAAATGGGCACAGGTTCAGGGTTGCAAAGGACAGGATGTTAATAAGTATTTCTTTACACAGAAAGTGACGAGCAACTGAAAGTGTGGAAACACCTAGGTGCTGCATGGAAAGATGGAAGGGATGGTATACTGAAAAGAGGAGATCAAATGGGTTGATGGGCCTTCTTTATCAAATCTAACTCGTGATAATAAGCACTAGACTGCAGATAAAATATTGTGTGGATGCATTTTTCATTCTTTTGATGTGATGAGGTACTATAAATGTCAGTCCCTTTTGCTCAACTGAAAGGGAAAGGATTCTCTACCATTAAGTACATCACAACTTGAAACTCCCATCAAGAATGGAGAGAATTTATATTTGAGACCAGTTTTTACTTTCATACCTGGAGAAAAGACAAATGGAAAACATGGTTCCAAAATGCTTAATTTATTTACATATGAACAAAAACAAAGCATTTTTTCCCTTTAATTTTCTTTCTTTCTCTCCTGAAGATGCTGACTTGTTCTAAGGTTTATTCCACATGCACTAATTAGCCCCGACACCTCACCCAAACCATCATTCTTCATGTGCGAGCCTTGACGATGAATTTCGCCAGGCTATTTAACAACTGAGAGCAATTCTGTCCTCACTTGATGTCCATACACATGCACTTTCCTGCAGGAATCATTGGATAATAATGATGAACAGGATCGCTGGTTGCTTTTCCCATCCCTAGTCTAGGACTGAGATCATTACCAGCACCTCTACGGCTACTCCAGCTGAGATCAGTTAACACAGTACACACTGGCGATCGATACTGGGACCTTCCTGCTATGTATGGCTTGGTTCCACACCAGACAGTGCACTTAATTAAGTCAGTAGGAGAGTGCAAATAAGTCTTGAACTATTTTTTTCATTATGATGACCAATTATTAGAAATTGTCTTGTTTAGCACTTTGCAGATCTCAGAAGCCTGTATGGAACTGTGAGAGGAAGAATCGGAACAGGGTTTGTATCAGAGTTGTGAGACAACCATAGTGGCACTTGAGACTGCCTCAGTATTCTCTGCAGGAAGGCTACTTGACAGGTCTTGGATAGTATAACTAGTAATATCTTTGCGGCAAGGGCAGGAGTGTAGATCAGTTTAGACAGTCAACTAGTCCATTACTTAGACGTTCCAATCACTGATGACAGTAAGCTCATCTCTACTGGGTATCCTATATCCTCAATTGTAAAGCCTCCTTCATGTACTCGGAATTGTCTTGCTTGTGAAACCACAGAATGTGATAGAAATATCACAAAATGAAAACGTTGGAAAACAATCTTGCTGCTCAATTAAAAATCTCAGCATTTGTAAGAACAGACATTTGGAATAATTAGGTTTCCTTAGATGGAAGAACATTAACATTATCTTAATGGTGTTGAAATTAAGACTAAAGTATTTGCATTCCAATGCAGATATACCTGACATTTCATCTTTCAGGACAAATGCTGTGGCCTCGGCACAATCTGAATATATCTGGACCTGGGGCCTTTTGCACACAGTTGCCAGTTTGAAGGTTATAGGCATAAATGAAGAAAAATAGTGAGTCCTGGGGGATAGTGCGTTGCATGCTTAAGGGTTTAAAGATGACATTTGATACTTTAACCTGCTGAAGGCTGCTGGAGAGGTAAGTGCTGATTCAGCAGAGAAGTTAAAATTTCAGATACTGATGTAGAAGTTGAATGATGCACTATGTCAAATGTTCCTCAAAAAAATTACTCCTATCCAGTACAAGTTTATATAGCTCTATAAATTGCAGGAAGTATAAATAGAATACTGACAGTGAAACCTCACGTCACTTTTCCTACCCTAACCTTCCTCTACACTGTGTCATCTCCTGAAACTCTGTACACAGTTCAAATTTGATGGACAGGGTTTATAGAGCGTCCATTAGACGACAGGTATTTGCAACTTGCCCAGTACAGTTTCTCCAAGTGTTTTTATGTTTCCAGCAACCAGCAGGATCAACTGTGGGAGACATCTGTCCTCCTTTGTTATCGCCAGATACTAGGCTTGCCACCTATTATTATTATTATAAAAAGATATACAATATCCCTCTCAATTGAATGAGGGGTTTATAGAATGTTTACTAGAAGGGACTTAAGAGTCGCTAAAGGTCAAATAGGCAGTCAGCTCCAACCCAATTCGCTACAGCATCTCTGAGATTAAAGTTATTTACCTCGAATTTGAAGGCATAACTCTTATATTACATTAGTTTGCTCCACTCTCTAAAATAATGATTTATTTATAAGGTGAGTTGAAGACTTTGATATAGGATTACAAAGAATTTAAGGATCATGGGCCTAGAAATTCATTAAGGCGCTGCCAGCTTTGCGCCCAGTTAACGCCTAAAGGGTGATTTTGCGCCAGAAATGAGTTTGCGCAGATATTCAGCGCAGCGGTATTGGTGGTGGTAGCCGTTAGCGCTGCGCCGGCACCGATGACGTCATTGGTGTGCGCAAAGCCCCGGTTCCGCCCCAAAACCGGCCCGATCCCCATATTTAGTTGCGGCCGCCTCCTCCGAAGCGGCCGCAAACAGCGACCAGAAAACGGGGCCGTCCTGCTGCCTTAGTGGGGCGCTTTAAAGTGGAAGGTGCGGCCGGCCGCTTTTTCGGCGGCCGCCTGCCCGCACCTCCTTCCCCGGCCTCCTCCACCCCCCCCCCCCCCCGCGGCATTGCCGGCTGCTTTCCGCGAGCCCGGCACTTCTCCGTGGTGCCGGGCTCATTTGCCGGCACTATCCAGCGGCGATCTCCCCGTTGCAGGCAGCTCCCCCTTAAGAGAAGGAGGAGGCCTGCAGTACCGCAGCCTGCCACTCCGCAGCGGCTGGCGCAGCGGCGCCAAGAGCGCTGATATTCAGTGTCAGCGCCCCAAGCGGAGGCGGGCACACCCTGGTATAGTGCCCGGTTCCGAATTGGGGCGCTAACAATGAATATCTGACGATCGCTATAGGCTTCCCGCCCAGCGCTAACTTTTGGGCGCTAGGCAGCTGGCGGGGCCATAGTGAATTTCTAGGCCTTAGAATCATAGAATGGTTACAGCACGGAAGAAGGCCATTCAGCCCGTAGAGCCTGTGCCGACTCTCAGCTAGTCCTACTCCCCTGCCCTTTCCCCGTAGCTCTGCAAATGTTTTTCCTTCAGATACTTATCCAACTCCCTTTTGAAAGATAAGATTGAGTCTGTCTCCACCATCCTTTCAGGCAGTGCATTCCGATCTTAACCACTCGCTGTGTAAAAAAGTTTTTCTTCTGTCGCCTTTGGTTCTTTTGTCAATCACCTTAAATCTGTGTCCTCTGGTTCTCGACCCTTCCGCCAATGGGAACAGTTTCTCTCTATCTACCTTGTCCAGACCCCTCATGATTTTGAACACCTCTATTAAATCTCCTGGGGGAGAAATTCAGTTTGTTGCGCCACCCATTAGCGCCTAAAGAGGCCGAGAAGTGGGGCGGTAACCAACTAACGTCCGGGCACAGCGAACCCTGCGCCTCCTCCCATATTGAGCAGACATTTTGCGCCGGCGCTAAACCTTAGCACCCGCTTCTGGGCGCAGGCAGATCATGACGTCATTTCAGTGTGCAACGCCTTTTGGGCGCCCCGGACCGGAAATTCAGTGGCGCGCCCCTCCGTTCCACCTGGCACTAATAAGGACTGCTTACCTGGAACGTTCCCCATTTGCTGTGGGGCTGGGGGGGCATTCTTTAAATGGGACTGCTGTGGTATAAAAGCGGCAGCCATTTTTGGAGCACAACTTCTTCGAGAGTTGGAGAGAGTTGCTGAGCTGCACACTGAGAGCCATTTCACCACTGAGCCAGCGCTGGCAGAAGAACTTCAGCCTTCTGACCATCACCTTGCTGTTGGTGAGCATATCAAACGGGGAGACTTTCTGTGTGCACTTATTATGGGGGCTGCATTGGAGGGGAACGTCCTGCTGCTAAATCATCTGGAAAGGGCACAGAGACGCAGGGAGAGAGGGGCAGGCATGGCCAGACGGAGGAGGGCCAACAGACGTCGCCACACCAGACCTTACACTGCCAGGGTTTTCCGACAGCAGTTTTCCTACTTGAACATGTCGGAGGAGCAGTGTATCAGAAGGCTGCACTTTAGAAAGGAGGTGGTGACTGAGCTGTGCCACCTGCTTCAGCCAGATCTGCAGCCTCAGATAAGGTGCAGGACATCTCTGTCGGTGGATGTGAAGATGACTGTTGCACTAAATTTCTACGCAAGCGGCTCCTTTCAGGCCGCAACAGGGGACATAGCCAACATCACGCAGTTTGCGGTGCATTGCTGCATCCGTCAAGTAGCTGATGCCCTGTTTAAAAGGAGGCGGCAGTACATCTCCTTCCCAATGACCCCGGACAAGCAGCAGGAGCGCGCAGAGGGCTTCGCAGCAATAGCAGACTTCCCCATGGTGCAGGGTGCCATTGACTGCACGCATGTGGCTTTGTGGGCGCCTGTATTGAATCCGGAGGAGTTCCGCAACCGCAAGGGGTTCCATTCCTTGAACGTCCAGCTGGTCTGTGACCACCGACAGCTGATCCTCGCAGTGAATGCGCAGTTCTCAGGCAGCAGCCACGACGCCTTCATCCTGCGCCAGACTTCTGTTGCAGACCTTTTTGAGGCCCCGGCTCACCCAGGAGGCTGGCTTCTCGGGGACAAGGGCTATCCTCTGTGCCCGTGGCTGATGACCCTGCTCCGTTCGCCCAGCACCCCTGCTGAAGAACGCTACAATGCGAGCTATCAGGCGACGAGGTACATTATGGAGCACACAATCGGCATGCTGAAGCAGCGGTTCCGCTGTCTGGACCATTCCAGAGGAGCCCTGCAGTACTCGCATGAGCGAGTCTCCCACTTCGTGGTTGTATGTTGCATGCTCCATAACCTCGCTATCCTATGGACCCAGCCAATGCCACCAGACATTGAAGCACCAGCAGAGGAGGAGGAGGAGGAGGAGGAGGAGCAGGACCATGATGGGAGGGAGGCACAAACTGGAAGGGCCGTCCGTCAGAGGCTGACCAGAAGTCGCTTCTAGGCCCCTCTCATGGAATGCATGCTGACATTCCAAGAAGACGAATGGAACCGTTCTGATACCCCAAAGCCTGTGAAGGGAAAAATGCATGTAAATAACAGACATGGCCATTGTAAATAAATAAAGTTTTTATTGTATAAAATGTGCTTCCTTCCAACAAGACAAAGCAATGGCAACTGAAAGCAAAACTAACACACTGACACATAAGTGGCTCGCACACTCGGGAGACTGTCCAGAACATAACTAACATTCAGACCAGCATCCTCAGCCTTGATTTCTACAAATAACACATTTCAGCAGCACCTTCTACTCTTTCCCCCTTGATGGTGATCTGCTTCTCTTGCGAGATTGGCCCCTTCCCTCCCTGCAGCTCCTCTGTAATGGGACCCCAGTGGCTGCAGCAAGGCCTGCTGACTGTCCGAAAGCGCAGATGCCCCTGAGGGATGGGCTGGACGACTTCTGGGCCTGGAGGGCCCGGCTGCTGACTGCTCCATCTGTGCATGGGTGCAAGCAGTCTGTCCTGCAGGTGGTGGCAGCTGCAGTGGAGACGTGCCAGCGGTGGCATCAGGAATGCTGTCATCCTGAGAGTGGACAGCAGCTCCCTGGTCGGCCGACACACTGGCACTCTGACGGGGCAGCATCGCAGCATGCGTAGCAATCGGATGGTCCACAGATTGCTGGCCTGCTGTAGTGCTGCAAGGGCCCCGGGTAATCCTGCCTGATCCAGCGAGGGTGGCAGCAGTCAGTGGTCACGTGGCCTCAATCTGCGTCTGCATTAGACCAGCGAGTGACTGCGTGGCAGCACTCAGCAGTTGCGTGGCAGGTGCCAGTGCTTCGGTGAAGCCCTGGACAGTCCTTTCCAGTGCTGTCCCGAAGCCCTGGACAGTCCTTTCCAGTGCTGCCCCGAAGTCCTGCACATTCCTTGCCTGTGCTGTGCCGAAGTCTTGGACACTCCTTGCCAGTGTCTCGATGGATTCAGGCATCCTTGCCACTGCAGCCATGAGCTCAGTGTGCCTCAGCCCAGCCTGGGCGCTCATTTCTGCGAGGGCACGCACCTCTTCTGCGCTCTGTGCAGCAGCATTCGCGGCCTGACTCGCCCTCCGGGGAGACAGCCCCGAGCTTCCCTACCCCCCTTGCGTTGCTGCAGCCCGCTGGTTCCTGGAACTGGTTCCTCCTCAGAGCATTCCCCCCGCTCCCCTCCAGGGAAGTAGTCTCCCCAGTCTGCAGAGGGGCTGGCTCGCCTGAGGGTGGTAGGGATGGTCCGGCATCCTCCTGCTCGTCGCCTCCGGAGTCAGTGGCAGTGGCAGCTTGAGGGCCCGGCTCCCGAGCTGATGATGCAGCATCTGAAAGCAGGGAGTTTGAAGAGTGGCTTTAGCGAAAGAACAGGGTGGCAGCAATGCACTGACTTGGGTCCAAAGTGAAAAAGCATGCTGGTGGGGGGAACAAGTGGAAGGAGAGAGCTCAAAAAGGTGATGACCTTACCATCGCTGTGCACAATGGGATCGGCAGCTCCAGAGGTGACAGGACCACTCATCCGGCTTCCAACAATCTGGTGGACTCGCTCCTCGAGGTCTGTGATGGTCTGCAGGTGAGGCCAGCCTCCTCCGGTACGAAGCTGCTCCCTACGGTTCCTGGCCAGTTTGGCCTGCAGGAGAAAGGATGGGAAGTGATGAAACATGCTGCCCTGAGCTGACATTACATGCCCCCCATGGTAGAATAGCCCTTACATTATGCACTGAGCTGAATGTGCGTGTGTGTTTCCAGAAAGGGCCATGGGTGCTGGCTGGCAGATGGCCATTGGGACTTCGTGCACCCTCTGGCCATAAAGTCAGGTGCAGATGGAGGGATGAAGATGAATGTGAAAAAGGCACTCACTCTAACGACCCGAGTGAGGTCGTTGAACTTCTTCCTGCATTGCACAGGAGTCTTGGGCACCACGCTGCTGGAGGTGACTCTTTGGGCAACATCCCTCCAAGCTCTGCGGTATTCGCTCTGATGAGGCCTCCTGCCATTCTTGAGGTACAGCACAGCTCGCCGGCGCTCCACTGCACCAACCAGATCATCCAATGCCCCATCGCTAAAGCGCTCTGCTCTCTGCCTGACCCTCTCCATGTCTTGGAAGTTTTGAACGCCACAGGTAGGTCACCGCCGATTTTGAGGCCTACAAGGCATAGAGTGTGGCTGCTGCTGTTAATTGACCCGCCCCTTTAAGAGCTGGCCGGCGCCAGCGTGTCTCGGGGAAATCGATTATTGACAGCACCTGCGCTGCGCCCGGCCGCTGAGAAATTGAGTAGCATGCCGGGTTAGCGCCTTAAGAGTACCGTGCAGCACCTGATTTAGCGCCGCAATCACCTTCAGGGGCGCTGCAACCCAATATCGCTCGAGGTGGTGATAAGCTGCGCCTGGCGCTAAACTTTGCGTACCGCCAATACTAGCGCCCCAAGCAGGGCGATACCGAATTTATCCCCCCCTCTCAATCTTCTCTGCTCCAAGGAGAACAACCCCAGCTTCTCCAGTCTATCAATGTAACTGAAGTCCCTAATTCCTGGAATCATTTTCTGCACCTTCTCGAAGGCCTTCACATCCTTCCTAAAGTGTGGTGCCCATTATTGGACACAGTACTCCAGTTGGGGCCGAATCAGTGTTCTATACAGGTTCATCATAATTTCCACACTTTTGTACTTTATACCTCTATTTATGAAGCCCAGGATCCCGTAAACCTTTTTAACTGGTTTCTCGACCTGCCCTGCCACCTTCAACGATTTGTGCACACATACCCCCCAGGTCTCTTTGTTCGTACAAAGATGGATCCTTGCATCCATCTCAAATGCAACAGCTGATTTTGTTATTCAATGAAGCAGTTAAAGCACAAGCCTTTTATTCATTTAGCGGAGGCAAAATTAAGTTTATCAGTTTCTCAGTGACTCCTAACAGGACATATTATATAATCTGGAAATAAGTGATCTAGCCAGTTATAACTTGATTGCAGAGAACAAGCAGTTAAACTGCTTCATAATTTCTATGATCTTACAAATTCATTTATCACTGCCTTGGCCTAAATTCATTGGATCTGGGAATTGTTTAATGAGTTGCTGCAATCTGGTTTGATTATAACCGCAACTTTCAGCAACAGAGATGAAGTATCTGGATTTATCTGAGTGAATCATACAGACTGGGCGGCGCAGACACGATGGGCCGAAGGGCCTCTTTCTGTGCTGTAAAACTCTAAAAAACTCTATGACTACTTTCTTTCTAGCCTGATTGTATCGTATTCTGTCTTTGGGGAGGTGGCTTGTGTGATGTATCCAAGTTTGCTGATGATACAAAGCTAGGTGGTAAAGTAAGCTGTGAGGAGGACACAAAGAGGCTGCAAAGGGATATAGACAGGTTAAGTGAGTGGGTAAGAATGTGGCAGATGGAATATAATGTGAAGAAGTGTGAAGTTATCCACTTTGGTAGGAAAAGTAGAAAAGCAGAATATTTTTTTAAAAGGTGAGAGGCTGGGAAATGTTGGAAATCAGAGGGACCTGGGTGCCCTTGTACACAAATCACAGGAAGTTAACATACAGGTACAGCAAGCAATTAGGAAAGCAAATGGTATGTTAGCCTTTATTATAAAGGGATTGGAGTATAAGAGTAAAGAAGTCTTACTGCAATTATATAGGGCCTTGGTGAGACCACACCTGGAGTACTGTGTACAGTTTTGGTCTCTTTATCTAAGGAAGGATATACTTGCCTTAGAGGGAGTGCAACAAAGGTTCACTAGACTGAGTCCTGGGATGGGGGATTGTCCTATGAAGAGAGATTGAGTAGACTAGGCCTATATTCCATAGAATTTAGAAGAATCAGAGGTGATCTCATTGAAACATATAACATTCTTAAGGGGCTTGACAGGGTAGATGCTGGGATGATGTTTCCCCTGGCTGGGAAGTCTAGAACTAAGGGTCACAGTCTCAGAATAAGGGGGTAGTCATTTAGGACTGAGATGAGGAGAAATTTCTTCACTCAAAGGGTTGTGAACCTTTGGAATTTTCTGCCTCAGAGGGCTGTGAATGCTCAGTCATTGAGTATATTCAAGACAGAGATCGATTGATTTTTGGATACGAAGGGAATCAAGGGATTATGGGGATAGAGCAAGAAAGTGGAGTTGAGGTAGAAGATCAGCCATGATCTTATTGAATGGCGGAGTAGGCTCGAAGAGCCGAATGGCCTACTCCTGCTCCTATTTCTTATGTTCTTATATGAAACTGTTTCAGGAGGTTGATATTTGCTTTGCAACTTTGAGAGGGCATGACAGGGTAGATGCTGAGAGGCTGTTTCCCCTGACTGGAGAGTCTAGAACTAGGGGGCATAGTCTCGGGATAAGGGGTCGGCCATTTAGGACTGAGATGAGGAGAAATTTCTTCACTCAAAGGGCTGTGAATCTTTGGAATTCTCTACTCCAAAGGGTTGTGGATGGTCAGTCATCGAGTGTATATATAAGGCTGAGATCAATGATTTTTGGACTAAGGGAATCAAGGGATATGGGGATCGGGCGGGAAAGCGAGTTGAAGTCGAACATCAGCCATGATCTTATTGCATGGAAGAGCAGGCTCGAGGGTCCATCTGGCCTACTCCTGCTCTTATTTCTTATGTTCTTAACTTCCAAGGTGATCCACAGCAGGTAGTGGCCCTTTTGGTTGTAAAAAGACTGTTTTTCTTTTCAGTACAATATAATCACATTTGTTTCATGTACACTGGTATAGAAGTTTGTTGATTGCACAGAGAGGGAAAATAGCTACACATACCTAGATACAGTAGAACTTGTTTATAGTGAGCTCAGTTATAACAAATCTCCATCTCAATTGAAAAATGCCAATGCCCCAAAGTACTTATATTACATATCTGAATAGAATAACACACTTGCTATAAGGAAATTAGAATTCTTATGAAAATCTTGAGACCTGATTTTTCTATTGTTTAATCTCACATGGAACAGGAAAATGTGCTTTACATATCGAAAAGAATTATTAAAAAACTGCATCCTCCAACTCATCTATAAGTTCATAATGGTGGGATGGGTTTTCTAACTAGACAATAAGAAGTACTTAAAGACATGTTTCGCAATACAAGTAAGTTCATACAATATCCCAATACAGAAGAAATTGAAGAAGTCCAATGCTGCTTCTTAAATACAACAGCTCAACATTAGTACCCTATGTTAAAGACTAAATAGTTAAAATTACTTTAACATTCTCTTAATTATCCATGGTCAATTTAATTTTCTTTAAATGGTGAGTGCTGATGACACTATCCGACAACTAGTTGTGTGGAGTTATTGTGCTTGACAGGATGCCAGAGCCGAATTAACACACACAATTGTAGTAACAGGACCATTGCAGCACTCTTGCATAATGACTTTATCTACTGATGTCATTCAGTTCCCTCACGCTAATGGGCTCAGTAACTCCTTCCGAACCACTTCCTTGATGATCTCACTAGCAATCACAGTTAAAACAAAATATATTAACAGAGATATATAAAACCCTGTGCCCAAAAGATGTCAAAGTTAAGCTCTTTTCAAATGGTTTACTGCTGGCCATGTTCTCTATTTAAACTTCATGTACATTGAACGTTACAGATCTGTGGTCACTTATGTAGTTAATATTTGCTTCATAATCTGTCTCTGTCCATATTTCCAGTTGGCTGCAACTCCCATTCAGGGATGCTAAAACCAGGAAAATCAGTTCTTTTAACATAACGGAATATTGTTACTTCAAGCTTGCTTCCTCTATCTGTGTGATATCTGAGGGTGTCTGCCACCCCTCCTCTGGATGCATTTATACAAACGAAAAGTCATTACCTCAAACTAGAAATGCCATGGGGGAAGCAAAATGTGATGCTCAGAGGAAGTTCTGGACTCAAATTAATTTGGTTTTGTAAATATATACCATTTTAATAGCATACAAGTTAGTGGAAAAGCTGACAATAATTTTGTGCTGTAGTTATACACCAAACTTATTTCAAGGCCTACAAGCTACTTCTGTCATGTGTGTAGTACCACTTTTTTGTGCATTCAAGCATAGTATATACACAAACACACACACACATTTATTATGGGAATTCTGCTGCGCTGGACAATTTATAATGAGTGGCACTATAGGAAAACAAGTCAGTTCAACTGGAATGCATGCAAATCTCCACCATGTTAAGTATGACAAGGCCTAGAAGTTTTGATTTTGGTATATTGGAACTTTTTCCATATAGAGTATTCACAAAAACTGGACTAACAAAGTGAATGATTGCTATTTTGGACTAAAATAACTTTCTAGACCTCCGAAGAAACTCGTCAATTGGAACCTATTGTCAGCTTTCAAAAACACAGCTGTGATATCACTAATATTATTCTTCATGAGCATGGACATGTACCTGTGTTTAATGTGTAGTTGACAGATGGCACAATTTACCACCTTAGAATGAGAACAATATATGTATAAATGGGTGCATGCTGTGTACCATCTGTTTGTAATAAAATAGGTTAGTGCAGGGTGGGTCGAATCACTTGGGTTCTGGATCTAGAGAAGTAAAATATTCCAAACTACTAATAATACATTGGAATGGGAGTATAGTGTTAAATTTATTTCTACATTTTTGTGCAGCTGGATTTATAATTCTTAAAATAAAGTTGTTTGGACTTTTGTGCATAATCTATGCAGCTCTACACAATTTGAATCACATATTTTTGGGGGCTGGGTGACATGTTGACCTTTCAATTTTACAATCAGAGTTTGAATCCAGTCTAAACTGATGTGATGAAAGTCTCCTCTCCACCAGCTAGGCATACATAGAAGTTACAACATGGAATCAGCCAAGTTGCAAGGATCCAAAGCTTGATCGCTAGAAACCCAGTTCCTTGGGGCATCAACCCACAGTATAAAAAAGCCAGAAGTTTGGCACAAATTGGCATAATACTATTAAACTCATTTGGAGGGCCCTTAGGGGAGGAACTTGCAGGTGGGAAATAGAAACATTTACATAGAAGGTGCTCTCCTAAAGTTGGGGGTTAAGGCGTCTTGCTGGAGGAAAGTAAAGGAAACTTTTCTAGCCCTTTGCCATAACTGATCACAGAGTGCTTGATTCTGAGAGTGGGCAACAAAAATGGAAAACAGGTTCCTTCCCTGGCACCAACATCCTTCATTTTGAAGAGTAGAAAAGTCATAAATAAGAGTGAAAAATATTTGGATTGATGTAAATTCAAATTCATCAGAATTAGACAATTGAATTGATTTAAAATCAGTGTTCACTTCAGGTTCTAATCAGATTATGTTATATTTGATAAAGTAAAGGAATACCTTTCAGGTTAATTTTGATTTCTTTGTTTGCAGTTGGTGTTTTATATCTCATATATACTCACCTGCATGGCTTTATAATTTATACTAGAAAAGCAGAGCAACAACATCGGAGATTAATGGTTAGCCTGTCAGCAGAAGTGTTTATTCTGGTATCTGTTGTGTATTGTATGGCTGGAAGAGCAGCACAGCTTTAAGTAATTGAAAAAATACTCAAGATAATTTAATTCACATACAAGGATGATTGTTTTTGTAGACAAGCCGAACTTTGACCCTTAATGTCACCGTATTTATAGATCTGCCAGTATTAATTATGGCATCCTCCTGGTGAATAAGTAGGATGTTCTGCAACATATTGTGAAGCAGAAGGAATGGGAACACATGCATGCAAAGCAACCAAAGGTTATCAGTATAAGTATTTGATGGTGCAATTTATTTTCTATGGGAAACACTGAATTAATCATTCAGAAATGTAATAGAAACTTTTACATTTTATAAATATTCAGCTAATTTTTAGAATTTAAATATTGGAATGTAAACTGAGAATATTTCTTGAAGTCAACTGCAGATTACCACTCTCTCGACTTAAACATTGATAACTGTGATGACCACAGCTATCAATGCTTAAGTGTAGACATCACCTCATGTTGATTATCATTGAATGCAGTGGCTGGGTTGGTGTCCACCATGGCAACTGCCATCAGCAAAAGAATGCACAAGTTTCAAAATAGAACACAAGCCTCCTGAACTTCACGGGAAATAACGAGTACCCTGGAGTGACTTTGAAGTTCAAAATTCACCTCATAATTTACAGCATCATCTGAAAATTCTCAATATGATTACTGCCATTATTTTTATTTTGGTTTGTTAAAATTTTTGTCACCGTTGTGTAACATGTTTGACCAGATGAAAATGCAACAGTATATTGTAACAGCTCAGAATAATGGCCACAAAAATCCATGGGGCCATTTATGCTGTTCTTGCACTCCATAGGCAGGACTGCCACCGGCTGATATGTTGCAGCGAGGCCAGCTCATTTGCATAGTCTTTGACATTGAAACAGTGCAACTCCCACGTAAAGTGGGAGCAAAGTATAGAAAGGATGGGGTGGGGGAAGAGAGTGTGGGGGGACAGCAGGAAACTATAAAACCCTATCATGCTGCTGCCTTTCAGTCATTCCAAACTGTTTGAATTCCTCAACTCTCCTGAAGATTGTGTCTGTGACCCGGCAAATGCATACCCAAATAGTACCCTCGGTGATGTTGTATAGGTCCCCTGTTACTGCTTGAAAGGAGCCTGTGTCATGCAGAGCTTCTCACTCAGATCTTACTAAGATCTGTGTGGACTATAGTCTCTGGTAAGCTGCTTCCTCTGCAAATGCTGCCGCACTCTCATTTACTCCCTTCTATTTGCCTCATCAAGTATCTCCATGAATAGGAATAACAAAGGAATCTCCATAGGGAAAATCATGTTGATGATTAAGAACACCTTAGTCTGGGTCGGGGAAAAAATGTCCCAGGGCTCTGACAGGCCCTCAGTTTATCAGATGGAACTCCACCTCTGTGTACCATCAAAGCTGTTTTTAACCTAAAAGATTATTTCTAACTCCAAGTGTAAGTACCTTTTCTAGGCTGTGGGTTATATACAGTGGAACACTTCTGCCAGTATCAGCTGATGTTGTGAACAGCCATGTTTCTTTTATCTTGTCACTTACACTAGGTGCAATGGTAGTGCAAACCATGGGATTTTGGCAAATGGAATGCCCAAACAAGACTGGAAATTACACTGCAAGAGAAATGGGACAGAAACCCACCATAAATGGGTTCCGCCCCAATGTGCACTACACAGGTTGCTGATAGGATTATTAAAAGTGATCCAACAAACTAGAAATAACAAGTAAATTCAGGACCAATGTCTGTGATTTACATTCTTTTGTTTTGGGTTCTTTAGATATGTTTAAGGGGTTCAACGGTACTTACCATTCCCATAAGCAAACCTCCTTTCCCATATGACCAGAATTATCTTTGCTTGCTTAATATCTAGGTAAATGTAGCAAGACCCAGGGTCATCACTGTACTCTGGTTTACTGGAATATATCACCTCATCTTTGGTATGTGCAAGAATATGCACTCTTAGACTGTGGTTCAGGTATAAATCACCAGAAAAAACATATCGAAAAGAGATCGATGAACATTATTCAGAACAAACGGTACTTACAGTAATTATAAACTTTATTAAGCTCCTTGGAATGCAAAGACAACAAAGGCTCTAGGGCTCAACATAAAACTGACCCTTGAAAAATGATTCCTTTACTCCCTGCTGCACTAGTATGCAGTCGCTGATCCATCCCATATCTCTGCTGGCTTCAGCCTAACTGCTGTCTTGTTGCAATGCAGCCAAGACATAACCCCAGATTTCTTTTAAGATATAGGAACATAGGATCAGGACTAGACCATTCAGCCCCTCAAGCCTGTTCCACCAATTAATTAGATCATGGCTGATCTGTAACTTAACCATTTACTCTCCTTGGTTCCGTAATGCTTAATATCCTCGTCTAACAACAATCTATTAATCTCAGAACAAAGGGCATTAAAACTGTATTTTTCAAAATTACAATTATATGTTCAGTCATTCACAGGATTCCAAACTGTTTTTGCTCATACAAAAATAGCCAAAGAAACACATACAGTAAACAGCCCACTGGAATGCTTGTAATTCAGTGGAATGGCTTGACCCATTGATCAGTTCTAAACACTTTAAATGATCTGTGAGACAGGTCCTCATCCAAGGACGATGGCAGCCATTGATCAAAGCCTTGTCCTGCAGTGTCTATATCAGCCAATCTGAGATGTGCATTCTCTGCAGCCTACAGAAGCAACAACCAGCAAGAAAGAATACAATAAATAATCCATTATAGACAACTCCACTTTGTATGTCATAATTCTATTATTATTTTTAAACTGCTTTACCATACTGCACTGAAAGTGATGTGTCTACTATTACTCCTAGGTCTCATTCCAAGTCTCTCTGTGCTAATTCAGTTCTATTCATTGTACAGTATATTTATATCCCACATTTTGGACCTATGTATTTTATTTCATATTTATCAGTGTTGAATTTAATTTGCCATGTGTCTACCCAATCTCTTTACTCCTCTCCCTATTTTAGTGTCATCAGGAAATTTGAGGTCATTATTGTAAATTAGAATAACTGGGATGCCACTCAATACATTCCCACCTTCCAGCCTTACATTATATCTTTCACAAATACTTTTAGCTTCCTGCATTGTTTAACCTTATATTCAGCTTTATGTTCTACCTTGAAATCCTGAGGCTTTTAGTTTAGATGGAAGTCTTTCCTGTGGAACTTTGAAAAAAAATTCTGAATATAACAGGATATAATGAGTGACTCATTTCCCTTTTTTGGGGGTGTAATTTTTTAGTTTTGTACTCATCGAGGTGAGAATATGGGTTTATGGGGGTATTTTGAGGGATGAGGCATTGTAAGAGTTAAATGACACTAAGCTTTTCTCTAAAGCTACTATTGTGCAAAAATACACTGCTTTGGGACTGCCTGCTGACTTATGGCAGGTGCAATATCACAAGTGGCCTTGTTACTGCAAAAACTGATTATAATTGCTAGAAAAGAGAGGAAAAGAACAGAGTAAGACTTAGAGCTGTCTACGGCTTATCTCTTATCTCCTGCCTGTGAGAATGCGTGAACCTTTGTAAGTCATTGAAATATAATCAAATAATTCCCTTTACTAATTTTCAGCATTAAGCTTTGCTAGATTGCAGTTTACTATTAAGGTTGCTAGTCTACAGGTTTATTGCTTTAGATTTATTTCCCATCTGTTAGAATTGGGAAAAGTATGTTAAAATCTAGATTTTATTTTGTTAGAACTCTTGTTGTCCTCAAGGTCCTGGGTTGCGTCATCAACCATGGGAACAGAAAACAAGCACAGAAAAAGCTTGTGCTAAAGCTAAAATGCAGATAAGGGAGGCCCAAGGCATCTGCCGAAACACAGAACTTGCAATGCCTATGATTGGATGGATTTTTCCGCAGTTCCAGTTTTTGGGGTATATCCTAGAAGGTTTGGGTCATTCTCAGTGTAGAAGGGTCAAGGAGGACACCAATCAGGTGTAGACGTGTATGTGAGTAGAGGTATGAGGAATGGGCCATACCTTCGGCCTAAAGATCAACAACAACAACTTGTATTTATATAGCGCCTTTAACGTAGCAAAACATCCCAAGGTGCTTCACATGAGTATTATGAGACAAAAAAAATTGACACCGAGCACATTAAGGAGAAATTAGGGCAGGTCAAAGAGGTAGGTTTTAAGGAGCGTCTTAAAGGAGGAAAGAGAGGTAGAGAGGTGGAGAGGTTTAGGCAGGGAATTCCAGAGCTTAGGGCCCAGGCAACAGAAGGCACGGCCACCAGTGGTTGAGCGATTATAATCAGGGGTGCTCTCAAGAGGGCAGAATTAGAGGAGCGTAGATATCTCGGGGGGTTGTGGGGCTGAAGGAGATTACAAAGATAGGGAGGGGCAAGGTCACGGAGGGATTTGAAAACAAGGATGAGAATTTTGAAATTGAGGCGTTGCTTAACCAGGAGCTAATGTAGGTCAGCGAGCACAGGAGCAATGGAGTAATGTAATTCTTAATTGTTCCTCGTAAAGCTGTGTGTGTATTAAGTCTCACTTATGTTTAAATAAAAATGATAACTGTTATCAATATGGAGCCAGCTTCGAACTATTGAACAGACAGTCCAAAGAGACTTCAAATTTACTACATAGAGAATAAAACACTTTCCATTTTGGACATCATGGGAATAATTTTAACCTACTCTTCCTAACGATGGTAGCATAGTGGTTATCTTATTGGCCTAGTAATTCAGAGACCTGGACTAATGATCCCGAGACATGAGTTCCAATCCCAATAAATCTGGAATAAAAAGCTAGTATCAGTAATGGTGACCATGACACTATCAGATTGTCGTAGAAACCCATCTGGTTCACTAATGTCCTTTAGGGAAGGAAATCTGTCGTCCTTACCCAGTCTGGCCTATATGCAACTCCAGACCCACAGCAAGGCCCTCTGAAATGGCTTAGCAAGTCACTCAGTTGTAACAAGCCGCTACAAAAAACAAATTAAGAGTAATACCAGACAGACCATAGGCACCGGCTTTTGACAAGACAAAGACACACCCAGCTCAGTCGACCCTTCAAAGTCCTCCTCACTAACATCTGGGGACTTGTGCAAAAATTGGGAGCGCTGTCCCACAGACTAGTCAAGCAAAAGCCTGACATAGTCATACTCACAGAACCATACCATTCAGCCAACATCCCAGACTCCTCCATCACCATCCTTGGGTATGTCCTGTTCCATCGGCAGGACAGACCCACCAGAGGTATACAGTCAGGAGGGAGTGTCCCTGAGAGTCCTCAACATTGAATCTAGACCCAATGAAGTCTCATGGCTTCAGGTCACCCATGGACAAGGAAACCTCCTGCTGATTACCATCTACCGCCCTCCATCAGCTGATGAATCAGTACTCCTCCATGTTGAACACCATTTGGAAGAAGCACTGAGGGTAGCAAGACCACAGAATGTACTCTGGGTGGGGGGCTTCAATGTCCATCCACAAGAGTGGCTCAGTAGCACCACCTGAAGGACATAGGTGCCAGACTGGGTCTGCGGCAGGTGGTGAGAGAACCAACATGAGGGGAAAACCTACTTGAACTCGTCCTCATCAATCTACCTGTCACAGATGCATCTGTCCATGATAGTATTGGTAGCAGTGACCACCGCACAGTCCTTGTGGAAACGAAGTCCCGTCTTCACACTGAAGACACCCTCCAGCATGTTGTGTGCCACGACCACAGTGCTAAATGGGATAAGTTCAGAACAGATCTAGCAGCTCAAAACTGGGCATCCATGAGGCATTGTGGGCCATCAGCAGAAGCAGAATCGTATTCCACCACTATCTGTAATCTCATGTCCCAGCATATTCCTCACTCTACCATTACCATAAAGCCAGGGGACCAACCCTGGTTCAATGAGGAGTCTAGAAGAGCATGCCAGGTGCAGCACCAGGCGTACCTAAAAATGAGGTGCCAACCTGGGGAAGCTGCAACACAGGACTACATGCATGCTAAACAGTGGAGGCAGCATGTTATAGACAGAGCTAAGCGATCCTACAATCAATGGATCAGGTCAAAGCGCTGCAGTCCTGTCACATCCAGTCGTGGATGGTGGCGGACAATTAAACAACTAAAGGAGGAGGAGGCTCCATGAACATCCCCATCCTCAATGATGGCAGAGCCCAGCACATGAGTGCAAAAGACAAGGCTGAAGCGTTTGCAACCATCTTCAGCCAGAAGTGTCGAGTGGATGATCCATCTCGGCCTCCTCCTGAGGTCCCCACCATCACAGAAGCCAGTCTTTAGCCAATTTGATCCACGTGATATCAAGAAACGGCTGAGCGCACTGGATACAGCAAAGGCTATGGGCCCCGACAACATCCCGACAGTAGTGGTGAAGACTTGTGCTCCAGAACTAGATATTTCAGTGCAGCTACAACACAGTCAGCTACCCTACAAATTGCCCAGGTATGTCCTGTTCACAAAAAGCAGGACAAATCCAATCCAGCCAATTACCAAAATAACAACAGAAAACACTGGAAAAACTCAGCAGGCCAGGCAGCATCCATGGAGAGAGAAACAGAGTTAACGCTTCAGGTCGAAGACCTTTCGTCAGAACTGGCGAAAGGTCTTCGACCTGAAATGTTAACTCTGTTTCTCTCTCCACAGATGCTGCCTGGCCTGGTGAGTTTTTCCAGCGTTTTCTGTTGTTATTTCATATTTCCAGCATCCGCAGTATTTTTATATTGTACCAGCCAAGTACCACCCCATCAGTCTACTTTCAATTATCAGCAAAATGATGGAAGGTGTCATCAACAGTGTTACTAAGCAGCACTTCTCACCAATAACTTGCTCGCTGATGCTCAGTTTGGTTTCTGCCAGAACCACTCAGCTCCAGATCTCACTACAGCCTTGGTCCAAACATGGACAAAGGAGCTGAATTCCAGAGGTGACGTTAGTGACTGCCTTTGATATCAATGCAGCATTTGACCAAGTGTGGCATCAAGGACCCCGAGCTAAATTGAAGTCAATGGGAATTGGGGGAAAACTCGCCACTGTCAGGAGTCATATGTAGCACAAAGGAAGATGGCTGTGGTTGTCGGAGACCAATTATCTCAGCCCCAAGACATCACTGCAGGTGTTCGTCAGTGCAGTGTCCTAGGCCTAACCATCTTCAGCTTTTTAAAAAATGTGTTTATGCGATGTGGGCATCGCTGGCAAGGCCAGCATTTATTGCCCATCCCTAATTGCCCTTGAGAAGGTGGTGGTGAGCCACCTTCTTGAACTGCTGCAGTCCGTGTGGTGAAGGCACTCCCACAGTGCTGTTAGGTAGGGAGTTCCAGGATTTTGACCCAGCAATGATGAAGGATCGGTGATATACTTCTAAGCTGCTTCATCAATGACCTTCCCTCCATCATAAGGTCAGAAATGGGGATGGTCACTGATGATTGCACAGTGTTTAGTTCCATTCGCGATTCCTCAGATAATGAAGCAGTCTGTGCCTGCACGCAGCAAGAACTGCACAACATTCAGGCTTGGGATGATAAGTGGCAAGTAACGTTCACGCCACACAAGTGCCAGACAATGGCCGATTTCAACAAGAGAACGTCCAACCACCACCCCTTGACATTCAATGACATTACCACTGTCGAATTTCCCACCATCAACATCCTTGGGGGTCACCATTGACCAGAAACACAGCTGGACCAGCCACATAAATACTGTGGCAACAAGAGCAGATCAGAGGCTGGGTATTCTGTGGCAAGTGACTAACCTCCTGACTCCCCATAGCCTTTTGACCATCTACAAGGCACAAGTCAGGAGTGTGATGGAATACTCTCCACTTGCCTGGATGAGTGCAGCTCCAACAACACTCGTAGAAGCTCAAAACCTTTCAGGACAAAGCAGCCCGCTTGATTGGCACCTTATCCACCACCTTAAACATTCACTCCCTCCACCATCAGCGCACCGTGTCTGCTGTGTGTACCACCTACAAGAAGCACTACAGCAACTCACCAAGGCTTCTTTGACAGCACCTCCCAAGCCCACTATCTCTACCACCTAGAAGGACACTGGAAGCAGGTGCATGGGCACACTATCAAGCTACACACCATCCTAACTTGGAAATATATCGCCGTTCCTTCATTGTCGGTGGGTCAAAATCCTGAAACTCCCTACCTAACAGCACTGTGGGGGTACCTTCACCACACAGACTGCAGCGGCTCAAGAAGGCAGCTCACCACTATCTTCTCAAGAGCAATAAAAGCTGGCCTTGCCAGCGATGCCCACATCCCATGAATGAATCTTTAAAAAGTAATTGGATCAGCCTCCCATTTTACATCCTGCCCAATCCATCCATCAATTTCACACAAGATGGTTTAGGTTAAAATAGTGTCAGCATGAACCATTTTCAGGTCAGATGTACCACATTTTGAAAAAAAAGTATGATTATGCATCAGCCCTATCTTTGTATAGCATCATCTACTCCAGCAGTGATATTTTTCCATTTCTTACACTCTGAGGACGACTGACAGTTTAGTGAAAATTAAGGGGCAATTTTGTGCTGCGGACCCATGGCCACTAGGGACTGGATTGAGACTATCCAAAATCATTTCATATTGGACCCATATAGCCAAGAGAAGAGCAAGCTTTCAACCCATCCATATGATTTGAACCCACATATTGAAAGTGACAAGCCAGTGTCTGGACCAATTTGACCTCCAAGTATCTCTTTTTTCTAAATATATACTGGAGGTTTTAAGTTATTATTTTATAGGTATAGATCCCATAATTTTACTGGTTATTAATGGCCGATGGATCTGCATTACCAGGTCAGTTTTATTATCCTTCCTAAATATAGCTCTTTTTCT
Source organism: Somniosus microcephalus (assembly GCF_052327205.1). Classification (NCBI taxonomy): domain Eukaryota; kingdom Metazoa; phylum Chordata; class Chondrichthyes; order Squaliformes; family Somniosidae; genus Somniosus; species Somniosus microcephalus. The sequence goes on along the minus strand of NC_140999.1, from coordinate 136,416,570 downwards.
TCTTCCAATTCCATAGGTACAACATATGCTTGCTTCCTGTCCAAATCATGTAATTAATTTGGTAAAGATTGAGACACAAACAATTCAAAAAGTTCCTCTCTCTCCCCACCCAAAAAATCTAATTCATCAAAACAAAATCAAAATACAGCAAATGCTGGAAATCTGAAATAATGGTCATTGACCTGAAACGTTAACTCTGTTTCTCTCTCCACATAGGCTGCCTGACCTGCTGTGTGTTTTCCAGCATTTTCTGTTCTATTATTTAATCCTTAAATAATTTATCTGTGACACTGAACTCACCCTTCCATATTTAGTGTGCTGCCATTAATACAATGTGCTTAGAAGTAACTATTAGAGTAGTACGAGGAGCCTTGGGACACAAATCTTTTAGTCACGCTACCCAGCAGCAGTCAAGTCTCTTTCAATTTGGCCAGTTGCAGAGGTGGGATAACAAAGAATAGGAAATTGGAAAATGGAGAATGAAGCATTTCCTCTTTTCAAAAGAGTTTGCTGACAAGCGACCATTTCTTTGACTTTAACGAAATAGCAGCATCAGCGTCATTTTAGGTTCAGCAGACAAGTTTTCACTGCCATATGTTATCAGTTAAACAAAGACCTACAGTTACCCTTTGAGACTGCAACGGGCGTTACCTGTAGCTGTGAAGGTCACTGCTGCCATAAATGTCTACGTTAGTGGCTCCTTCCAGGCTGTAAGCTCCAGGGAGTGATTATGCAGGCATCTCACAGTCAGCTATGACCAATTGCATACAGAAGGTCACTGATGCATTGCTGATGAGGGCTTCCCAATACATACATTTTCCTAAAGCAGGGAAGCAGCAGGTAGGTACTGAATAAAGGCTTTATTGCTGTTTTCTGAGGGTACCTAACATCGTTGGCTGTACAGATGCCAAGTTACATTCAATTAACCTGGAATGACTTTGGCTACATTCATAGTAAAGAATTCTATTTAATCAATATATAAGCGGTTTCTAACATACAGATGGTCAATACACATGTTTGCACGAACCACTCAATGCTCACTGGATTGTTTTGGTAGTGATACTTACCACAGTTATGCTGGTGCCATTACCCCACAATAACTCAGTGGGTAAAGGCCACTTAAACAGTTTATTTCAGTGTACTTTAAGTTAACTACTATTTTATTGGATAAAATGCCCACAAACCATTTGGAAAGTCCAACCTCAATGGTTAGGGGGCTGTGCAAGTGTTTTTCTCTGTTGTTACAGCATTTATTGTCATGTTTCTGGTGGTGATTACTCCTCAGTTTTCTTGTTGATATTCCTCTGTTCTTGTAACATTGTGATATGGAGTGACATTCAAGTTTCAGATGTGAGTTTGCTAGATGGTTCATTTATCAGTCACTGTGTGTAGTGTGCAACTGAGATTGCGAGTGTTCCTTTCACACTGGATGTATTACTAGTTTCATTGCTTTGAAGGATCAGTCCTGAGCACTGAAAATAATACATACAATTATAAAATAATTGCAAATCTGACACCAGCAAATTCCTGAACAAAACAAACTGAGTAACATATTGATGGCAGTCAGCAATAATTGTGTGCAAGTCTAAGTGTCAGCCTTGGCTAAGTGGTAGCAGCCTTGCCTCTAAGTCAGAAGTACTCTGAGGGAGTGCTGCATTGTCGGAGGTGCTGTCTTTCGGATGAGACATTAAACCGAGTACCATCTGCCCTCTCGGGTGGACATAAAAGATCCCATGGCAATATTTCAAAGAAGAGCAGGGCCAATATTTATCCCTCAGACAACATCAATAAAACAGATTATATGGTCATTATCACACTGCTGTCTGTGGAACTTTGCTGTGTGCAAATTGGCTGTTGTGTTTCACAAAGTACAACAGTGACTACACTTCAAAAGTACTTCATTGGCTGTAAAGTGCTTTGGGATGTCTAGAGGTCATGAAAGGCACTATAAGAATGCAAGTCTTCCTTTGTTTAAGTGAAAAACAGCTTTTATACACATCAGCCCATGGTATATCACAGAATTCTATTATGTGTTCACTGTCTTGTGACGCTATTGGAGTTCAGTGAGCAAATCAAGTGGCCATGTTTACCTAGCTCTCTGCAGCAGGCCTTCTCCACAACAGACCTTCTCCACAACAGATATATGTATATATTTTTTCTATAATGCAGAGATGTAGTTTGCATGTCTTTAAAGAGGCCAAGGGAAAAGAATCTGGGGAAAACCAGCTCGAGTATTGACAGGATATAATGAGGTGGGAATGGATCCAAGCAGCAAAATAAAGTAAAGCTTAACATACTCAAACAGAACAGAACAAAGAGAAACAAAATGTTTTAACAGGTGTCATGCTGTCAACCAGTTTACATTACAGCACCTCCTAACTGAGACTACCATGGACAAATATGGTTCCATGCTGGTATGCTTTTGGCAATTTGGCAGGATTTTTGCTACTAAAATTATGCCAGACCACTAAAAAAGCCAGATATTACCCAAAACAAACCTGAAACTGTAAACAAAAGGTGGTTCAGATTAAGCTCTATTTCCCATTCATTTGAAAGGGAAGCAGAATTTTAGACACTTCACATTGCTTTGTGACAACAGCCATCAGCATATCAAAGGAACGTTTCAGGTAGCAGACTTTTGTTGCCTTTTCTATTGGGATAGGATATAAATATTAAAAATAGCAGTTTACGGTTCTGCCTATTTCAATCATCATTGCAGTACATCTGAATAAAATCAATCTACTTCATTGTTTTTTTTACAGACTAAATATTCAGTGGTCAAGACAAAAAAGGTGTCATATGACAAAGTTCTTTGAAACCTAGTTTTGTACTGTTGCCGTAGGGTTTTGTGTAGTTTGGCACCAAAGGTACTGTAACTCCCAAGAGCAAGCTTTCACTTTGTTATCCAACTTTTCAAACAAAGCACTTCATTTGCAGATGAAATCCACACACATGAACTCAAACCACCCACAGATGTAAGTAGTCTGGAGCAACCGCAACCTACTTAATCCTCCTGCTTTCACAGTCCGAGATTTAAGTCTGAAGAAAATTAAATTGTACCAAATCCGGAATGACACAGGAGTGCTCTTCAAATAAATAATGCTCATTAAAATAGATCATTTTTGATCTGCATGATCGATAAACTATAGGAAAGCACAATACATGAGGATTATAAATAAATAATACCCCCTGTACCTTAGGTGCAAATGTAATCATTATGGTGTTAGAGAAAACAGTTTGTCAAATTCTTTGTAGCAGTTATGTGAACCACACCAAAATGACCTCTGGAATGCTTGCCTGCTCACAGGACTGGATTATTACTTGTTGAGCAAGGTTGCTTCTGGGTATGAATTGTGGCTCTGCAACTGAAACAGGAAGTCTGTGGGGAAAATTTTGAAGATACACATTTACAATTTGTTTTTGGCAAATACATCAAAGATACACTTTGATTAAAAGTTTGAGCCATAGTGTCAAAATGTTATCATTTTAAATCCAACAACACTGAGCCATATGATCTGCACTAATAAATCCTAACACAAACTCTATGTCTAACACTTATCCTTATCTAGCAGTACTCCTTCACATCCTCCTAACACTTACCCCCCAGCAGCTAAAAGTACTTCCTTCATACCTTCCACTACCACCATCAAATTTAATGACCATTAATTCTTTCAGATGTTGAGCTCCTTGGTGAAGACACTCTTCCTTTATTCCTTCCCAACAATATTCTCCCCGAGTAATTGCTTCCTACAGCAGGCATCCCTTGATGATATTGTCTGTAAAACCCTGAACCACGAAAATGTGATTTCTCTTAGACTATCTTTAACCATAATCCACTTCCACTGGACCACAGATGGTCAAGCAATGCTTTCGAAGACGATAGGTATGCAAACATGGCATCCTTTTTAGCATAAACTTCAACCTAGATACCAGCTTACTCATAATCATGGAGTCTCCTAGAATGTTATCCTACAGATCCATAACTGAGCTTTTACAGAAATCAAAAACAAGAATAAGGTTCATGTACAGTTCTTCACTTATAGGCAAAAGTTTTTTTTCCCGGTAAACAGCAAGGGTACAAATACAGACAGTAAGACCAATCTGAAGGGTCAAATGTAATTGGTTGGTGCTCAGCTGAAGAAGAGAAAACTTTACTAGACAACTGACAGTGACATGGTTGGCTAGTGTCTTAGATTTACTGGGATGTGCAGCAGCAGAGGAAAAATAACTTATTTATCAGAAAATCAACTTGCTTTTAATTAGTGCAATAGACATGAATGGAAAACTAGCTGTAGATAGAACAACTGCATTCATCGGATTTGCTCTAAGTAGGTAATCTGTTTTGTAAACAAGAATAGAAGCATGATTTCCAAAATAGGTGACAAGTAAGACAGCCTAATTAGAGACTAGGGGGTAAATTCAGTGTTCCCTTGCTCCTAATGGGAAGCCACACTCAAAACATCTGCTACAATATTGCAGCTCTATCCCAGAGCTGCACTTCCTGCTGGGATGATAGGATCACTGAATTTACCTTTAGGATCCATTTTTACTTTTATTTATTTTTTAATTGGGATGTGACCGATACTGGCAAGGCTGCTTGTATTGTCCATCCCTGAGATGGTAATGGTGGGCATTCTCCTTGAATTGTCTTGGTGTCCTAGCCAACATTTATCCTTCAACCACCACCAAAAAGAGCAGATCTCGTCATTTATCCCAGTGCTGTTTGTGGGACCTAAGTTTCCCTACATTACAACAGTGACTACACGTAAAAGAATTTTAGTATCTACATCCCTCAATAAGAGAGCTTAAGTCACAGAAAGAGGTTTCGACAGGGGGTCCGAGTGCACTCCTCTCCCAGATGGAAGGCCAGAGTTCCCAGCAGCATGGGGCTACTGAGTGCCTGGGATGCACCTATGGTTGTGCAGGTGCCCATTGGCCCCAATCTAATGAGGTGCCCTCCGACTGAACTGCATGCTCCAGTAGAAGGACCATCTTTGTATAGGAGATGCTGTTGAAGAGCGTGACAATCCTTGGTTGGCAGTGCATAGCCTCCTTAATTTACTCTCCAGCAAGTAGGCCTGGGAGGAAATAAGGCAATCAAATGCCATCTTAACTGATCCAGAAATAAATCCACAATGTTGTGTGTACTGGCCTCGCTAGACGTGCTCCTATCTAGTTATCCAGCAAGTTAAACACTTATTCAAATAATTCCTCGTGAAGCCGTTTGCTGTTTTGAAGCTTTACTTGAACAAATTTGTGAAACTGTAAACAAAGACAAAGTATGTTTTGTACATAGAACTGAGTGCTGTACATTAGATGTAAACATATTTACAACAATAGAATAGATTAATTGTATAACTAACTAACATTTGAGCTGGACTTCTGTAAACACCAACTAATAACTTTTTATAAACAAGGTGTTGCCAAATACTACACTGACAAAGTTGCTATCATGTTAACAAACAAAGATACTCACAGATATTGCGTCTGGCCTAACATATGAGATAAGATGCGATTGGATTGAGAATGGATTTCCTCATGGAAGATCCTTCATTACTCTGCCAGGTTCTTTCTGGGAAAACACCTTCCGGGTCAAACAGGAAGAAAGGTCAACTGACCTCTGCTGTATACCAACACTGCTAACACAATAACCACCACCAGAGGGTGCTATCTGCATGTAAAAAGTCCATAAGTCCAGAACACTCCCCGTCTGGGGTCATTAACGACTCCACATAGTCCCAACTTTACTTGTCACTGGAGTCCTCTGGCGACAAAAGAAGAACCACCTCAGAGACGGGCCGAGAGAAGACCTTTGCTGTTCCTTCTTTGATGACTCTCAAGTCCACCTTTCTCACTCTCCCATCCTGGCTGGGATGGGAATTCATGGTGATAGCCATAGGCCACTCATTCCTTTTTGCCTGATTGTCCTTCATCAAGACAATATCTCCTTCTTTGAGATCTGGCCTCTTGTCCTGCCACTCGCGTCGGCTCTGTAGTGTGTTGAGGTACTCTCGTCGCCACCTGCCCCAAAACGTGTCTGCCAGATTCTGAACCCGTTTCCATTCTTCCTTGAAGAGTTCTCTTTCCCCAAACTCTCCTGGAGGACAAGGGGGAACACCTGTCTTCTGGGTCAAAAGCATGGCCGGAGTGAGGATGAGGGGCGATTCCGGGTCTGAAGAGACGGGAATGAGGGGCCTTGCATTCATCACGGCGGTGGACTCAGCCATCAGTGTGGTCAAGACCTCATGTGTGAGGCACGATGATCTACCTTGGAGAAGCATGCAGTCGAGGATACGGCGGGCAATGCCGATCATACGCTCCCATGCGCTACCCATGTGGGATGAGTGAGGTGGGTTGAATACCCAGGTACATTTCTGCTCTTGGAGATACTTCTCCACACTCTCTGAGCTGGAACTGGATCCATCCATTTTCAGCTCTCTGCAAGCGCCAACAAAGTTTGTGCCGCAATCCGAGCGTATTTGCTTTGCCGGGCCTCTAATTGAGAAAAACCTTCTCAGAGCATTTACGAAGCTGGAGGCGCTCATTGTTTCTATAACTTCGATGTGTACAGCTCTTGTGGACATACATGAGAACATCATCGCCCACCTTTTGCTATTGGCCTCCTCTGGTGCAGCATGAGACCACGTCCCATGGTCCGAGGACGTCTGCGCCTACGTAGGTGAAAGGTGGTGCTACTTGTAGCCGCTCGGCTGGCAGATCTGCCATCTGTTGGTGCTCCGTCTTCCCACGGAGTTTCTTGCAGGTGACACATTTGAAAAGCGTGCCGCTGATACATCTCTTAGCTCCAACCAACCAGAGGCCATCTGCTCTGATGTCACCTTCGGTGAAATGTCTGCCCTGGTGCTTCACAGCCTCATGATGATGACGCACAAGCAGAGTGGCCAGGTGATGACGACCTGGAATGAGGATGAGGTTGGGTGCATTCGTTCCTAGTTGAGACTGCGAAATGCGTCCCCCAACTCTGAGAAGTCCGTCGGTGTCGACGATAGGATGCAGCTTCCATAGACTGCTGTGAGGGGGTAGGTTGCGTTCTGCTGCTATGCACTTCAACTCTTCTGAGTAACACTCATGTTGGACACTCTTTATCACAAGGGTTGTGGCTCTCTTGAGCTCCACTTCAGAGGGACTCTTACGACAGTTGTGCCACCCATGGCAGCTACTCTCTTGTGTAGACTGGGAGAAGGTATGAGCTATGTGGGTTAGGTGTGCTACCGTCTTTATGAGTGTGGTCCATTTGGAGAAACGCTCGAAGCGTTTGGTGCTCATCAGGTCCTTAGAGATTTGAGTAACATTCGCTGTGGCTTGTGGGCGCATCTCAGAGTCAGAAACAGGGTTGAGGAGGTCGAATGACTCATTGATTTCGGAGAAGTGTGGGGACGGATCCTGAAGAAAAGCAGGTCCTGACAGCCAAGTCGTGCTGCTGAGTAGGGACGCTGTTACAGATCTAGACCCGTGGTCAGCTGGGTTCAGGTCTGTAGGGACGTACCTCCACTGGTCGGGGGATGTGGACTGTCGAATACGTTGGACCCTGTTGTTCAGGTATATGTAGAACTGTCTACTTTGGTTATGGATGTATCCTAACACCACTTTGCTGTCTGTATAATATGTGATGCTGTCGAACTTCAGATCAATCTTCTCTTCTATGAACTCTGCAATCTCAACTGCTAATACTGCTGCGCACAGTTCCAATCTGGGTATGGTGAGGTCTGGCTGGGGTGCCAACTTGGCCTTACCAAAGACGAAGCCGATTTTGCTTTGTCCATCTTGAGTGGTGACCTTCAGATAAGCCACACTTGCAATGGCCTTAGCGGATGCGTCTGCAAAGACACAAAGCTCTTTGGATTGGGCATTTAAGGGAGAGAAGGACATATAGGAGTGAGGTATTTGGATTTCCTGCAAGTCTTGGAGTGAGTCTCTCCATCTATCCCACTCTGCTTCCATCTCTTCAGGGAGAGGTGAATCCCACTCTTCAGCGCGTGTGGAGAGTTCCCTGAGGAGCAGCCTGCCTTGTGTGGTGACAGGGGCTAAGAAGCCGAGAGGGTCGTATAAGCTGTTGACTGTAGAAAGCACTCCTCTACATGTGAAGGGTTTCTTGGCATCTAAGACTTGGAACGTGAACGTGTCTGTTGCTATGTTCCAAGACACTCCTAGGCTACGCTGTAGGGGGAGGTCATCAGTGAAGAGGTCGAGATCCTTGACGTCCTTAGCACGATCTTCAGGGGGGAATGCCTCCATCACTGCTGGTCTGTTAGAGGCTATCTTGTGCAGCCTGAGGTTGGATAGTGCAAGTAGTTCCTGAGCTCGTCCGAGGGTACTGATGGCCTCTGCTTCAGTCGGGAATGACTTCAGTGCGTCGTCGACATAGAACTCTCGTTCGATGAACCCTCTCACATCGCTGCCAAAGTCGCCTTCTTCTTCCTTGGCAGCCCTCCTCAGTCCATATATGGCGACAGCAGGGGACGGGCTATTCCCAAAGACATGGACACGCATTCTGTAGTCCACAATGTCTCTGTTGGGGTCATTGTCCCGATACCACAGGAAACGGAGGAAGTCTCTGTGGTCTTCTCTCACCACAAAGCAATGAAACATGTGCTGGATATCGGCAGTGATGGCGACGGGCTCTTTCCTGAATCTCATGAGTACCCCCAAGAGGCTGTTGTTGAGATCGGGCCCTGTGAGGAGTACATCGTTGAGAGAGACTCCCTGATATGGTGCACTGGAGTCAAACACCATGCGGATCTGTTCCGGCTTTTTGGAGTGATAGACTCCGAAGGAAGGGAGGTACCAACACTCTTGGCCTTCCTGGAGTAGAGGAGCTATCTCTGCATGATCGTTGACAAGCATTTTCTTGACAAATTCTAGGAAGTGTGCTTTCATCTTTGGCTTCTTCTCTAGTGTGCGATGGAGTGAGTTAAGACGGTTATAGGCATACTCCCTGTTGTTCGGCAGCCATCGTCTGGGGTTCTGGAAGGGTAAGGGTGCAACCCAGCTGTTAGAGCTGTCACGAGAGACCGCATTGTCCATAATCTGGAGGAATCTCATGTCATCGATCGATGGAGCAAGTTTGTGGTCATTGGCGGTGCGACAGAAGACTGACTGACCCGGGTTCTCTCCAGTGAGCATCATCTGTATGCTGTCTGTGGAGATCAGCGCTGGGGTTTTCTGAGGCTGAGCCGTATGACTGAACTTCTCTGTCACTCGGATCTGTCCACTGCATGGGGTAAGGTAGCTTGGACGACCATTCTCCAAGATGGAAGTCTTGAGTGTGCTCGCCTGAGATGGCTTGTGAGCGCCCTTGAGGCACACGTCTCCAACGACGACCCAGTCGAAGTCTAGTCTTTGGGCGAAAGGGGCGTCATGTGGACCGTTGATCTGTTTCCTTATCTTATGTACCCTCAGGATGTCCCTTCCCAACAACAGAAGTATGCCTGCATCTGGATCAAGAGGTGGGATCTCGTCTGCAATGCGTCGCAGATGACGGTGATGATGAGCTGCATTCGGAGTGGGAATCTCAGAACAGTTGTCGGGGACTTGATTACATTCAATGAGTGTACGAAGGGGGAGGCTAATCTTCCCGTCGGCTGACTCAACAACATAACCGCAGGCCCTCCTGCCGGCTGTCTCTGAAAGTCCAGCACACGTCTTCAGCGTGTAAGGCGACGGACTTCCTTTGACCTTGAAGATGTTGAATAACTCGGATCCTGCTAGAGAACGATTGCTTTGTTCATCTAGTATGGCATACATCTTTTCAGATTCCTGGTGACATCCTGCAGGGTACACATTAACGAGGCATATCTTGGAGCATGCTCTTGCACTCACTCCTTCTCCACGCACCTCGGTGCACCTGGATGTAATCTCTGGACCGGCAGCTCCCTCTCTCTCCCCGCCGTTCTCTGAGATGGGAGGAGGCGACTCTGAATTCCAAGGAGCTGGGCCTGGGTGGAGTGCTGAAATGTGCCGATCACTTTCACATTCTGTGCATTTTGCATCTACCTTGCAGTTCTTGGCGAGATGGTTCGTGGAAGAGCAGCACTTGAAACATATAGAATTCTCTTTGAGATATTGTTTCCGATCTTCCAGGGACATCTCCCTGAAGCCTCTGCACTTCTTTAATGGATGGGGCTTGTTATGGATAGGGCATTGTTTGCTCATATCCTCAGGTTTCTTCTGAATCTTTGTGTTCTCAGTTGAGGACACCTGCATTTTGTGGACAGATATTGGTGTCTTTCCATGTCTGTCAAACTTGTCTCTTCTGGCAAGTGCTGTGTGGGAAGAGAAGAGGTTGAAGCTTGGGTCGTTCCTGGCTTTGGCTTCTTTACGGATGAAGTTGGCAAACACAGAGAATGGAGGGAAGGTAACATTGGCTCAGAAATTCGGGTCCCAATGCGTGAGTACGGACAGATTACTCACGCGTGGACCCGATGGAAGTGCCGGAATCTTGCATGCACTACGCATGCGCGGGAAACCGGCACTTCCGATCCTCTGAACCAAGGGGTTCAGAGGTCAAACGCGTGCGCGCGGGAGTCTGTGCGTGCGCGTTGAACTTCCTTTTTTTTTACAGGTTTTAACGTGCGGGTAAATTGTACATTTTAGAAATGTAAAAAGCAGCCGTAAGGACTTCATTTTCAAAGGTAAGTGGTCAATTATTTAAAATTAAAACATTTTTTCCACAGGTTTTTTACTTTTAAATACTTTAAAGCAAGGTAAGTTTATTTTTTGCCCCTTTTTTTATAAAATTATTTTTTTCAAAAATTTAAATTTTTGTTTAAAATAGTTATTTAATGTCATTTATAGTTTATTTACAAAGTGTGATTTTTAAAAAAAAATTTTTGAAGGTAAAGTACAGTTTTACAGCCTCAGCATTTATACGTTTTGACAGGTCTATCTGTCAAGACTGATGAATGGAGCATTCCCTGCTCCGATTGGCTGCCTGTTGCTCACGTGATCCCAGGGGACGCATCGCACTAACTACGCCCCTGGGACACGCCAGCATAGCGCGCCGGCCTCTGGGACAGGCCTCGGAGAGGAATTCCACGCAGGCCAAGAGGTCAACTGCCGGCACGCTAGGTAAGTGTAGGTCGGGGGCTTGCACCCGCGGGAAGCCCCCGACCCGAATTTCTGGGCCGTTGAGTTTTAGCTTGAACTCTGACCCAAACAACATCCACTTCTCCTGCAGGTTAAATGGAAGCTTCTCAATGATGGGACCTACCCCTCTGGAAGTGCCTAAGTACGATAGGCCGGGTAGGTAGCCATCCTGCTTTGCGGCTTCGAGTTCCGACAGCAGATCTCCAAGGTCGCGGAGCTTCTGGGGTTCCTTATTCGTCACCTTTGGAAAGTTTTCCAACCTGTCGAAGAGAGCCCTTTCAATGGCTTCAGATGAGCCGTAGCTTTCTTCCAGCCTCGCCCAAGCCATCTTCAACCCCGCTGGCGGTTGTCCCACATTGACCACTTTTATCCTGCGTGCCTGTTCGGTGGACTCTGGGCCGAGCCATTTGATAAGAAGGCTGAGCTCTTCTCCTGCCGACAGGTCTAAGCCCGATATGGCATCGTGGAAGCAGGACTTCCAAGCCCGATAATTCTCCGGCCTGTCATCAAACTTGGTTAACCCTGTAGTCACCAGCTGGCTGCGTGCAAGGTATTTGGCAAGGTCGTAGGTGCTGGAACCTGTGCCAGGGTTGCCCTGAATAGGGGCTCTGATGGGCGTCTCAAGGAAACGAAAGGGGGTTTGCTGCTGACTTTCTCTCTTCAGCGTTCTATTCCTCTGCACCGTGTCTTCCGTTCTGCTGGGGGAGACTCTGCGGCTTGAGGCACGCTGTCTACTTTGACCTTGGTTGGCAACTTGGGGCATGTTGTTTGAAGTGCTTGTGTCTGTAGAGATGTGCGGGTCTCCAGCCGTCTCTCTTGTAAACTGTATGTCGGCATGATCGCTCACGTAATCTCTAGTGCGCTGTCGTCGACTCTGCTGCGGAACGGGAATTAAAGGTTTGTAAGCTGTCTTGGGATCAGCTCCCTCCAAAATTGCCTCGAATACTTGTGTCTCAGCTAATGCAGCATCTATCTCTTTTTGTTGCTGCAGAGCTTCTAATGTGGCTTGGAGATGGGCCTGTTCAGCCTGGCGTTCAACCTGGTGACGGGCCTGTTCAGCTTGGTGTTCAGCTTGGAGATGGGCCTGTTTTACTTTTATTTCTATTTCTCTGTCCGCATGCGCAGCTCTGGCTTGAGCTGCTAGTAGCTTAGCCCGTGCTTTGGCGATGGCCATGCTTACTCTAGAACCACCTGATGACCGTGAACCAGCTTGCGATCTGTAGTAACCGGATCTTATAGACCGATTGTCACATTCTACAGTTTCGTCTGCCTGTTTAAGGTCTTCTACTTGCTGCAAAGCATTTTCGTTATTATCTTCTGACATGTTGATGTGAGGTAGGTGTGATGTACAAGGTGAAGGCTTACTCTGAGTTCCTGCTGCTCCACTCTTCACAGCTAGCCGTATTGCTATCTTTTCACTGTACTGGCCTCGCTAGACGTGCTCCTATCTAGTTATCCAGCAAGTTAAACACTTATTCAAATAATTCCTCGTGAAGCTGTTTGCTGTTTTGAAGCTTTACTTGAACAAATTTGTGAAACTGTAAACAAAGACAAAGTATGTTTTGTACATAGAACTGAGTGCTGTACATTAGATGTTACATAAGATATAAACATATTTACAACAATAGAATAGACTAATTGTATAACTAACTAACATTTGAGCTGGACGTCTGTAAACACCAACTAATAACTTTTTATAAACAAGGTGTTGCCAAATACTACACTGACAAAGTTGCTATCATGTTAACAAACAAAGATACTCACAGATATTGCGTCTGGCCTAACATATGCGATCAGATTCGATTGGATTGAGAATGGATTTCCTCATGGAAGATCCTTCATTACTCTGCCAGGTTCTTTCTGGGAAAACTCCTTCCAGGTCAAACAGGAAGAAAGGTCAACTGACCTCTGCTGTATACAAACACTGCTAACACAATAACCACCACCAGAGGGTGCTATCTGCATGTAAAAAGTCCATAAGTCCAGAACATTGTGGCTAACTTATACATACTGTTGGACCACAGAAATCAAAAAATGGAAAGCTGGAACTTTCTATAAAATGGATGGTCGAATTGCACCTAACCTGAGAAGGAATGGCAACTGACATGGTGCTAAAATATATTCTTCGGTGATCCAGATATTAAGCAGTTTATGAGCACTGCTTCAAAATGCTTATGGCGATGACTTGTGTGTTCTACCAACCATGGATCCCAACAATCTAGAGTGGACAATCATGGAGACAGAATGTAATCAACCATGAGGAACGATTTCTCTGAACTTGCTAAATGCAATGTGGTCCATTGGGACATCTTACATGCTTCTGTAATTACAACAGGGACTACATTCCAAAAACACTTCATCGTCACTTTGGGATGTCCAGAGATCATGAAAGGCACTATATAAATGCAAGTTCTTTCTATCTTGTGCATCATGCCCATGAGCAATGTTTTACAGCCAATGTCCAAATTCCTCAGCAACCAGCCTTGTTTTGGTCTGCACAGTCAAAGGTAACAGGTTTAAAAGAGTCCTGTATTAGATACTCAGATGTAAGATCTTTCATTGCAGCCTGCTTTAACATAAGCTGAATGGAAGTGTTTTAGCTGATATATACCATGGGATTGACTGTGAGTAACTCATATACACTTTTCCAATCTTTTGGTAGGTGGACTGGGAATACTTTAGTGAGACAAAACCAAATATGAATTGTTAAGCGGTTTCATTTTACAGGCAGCAAGGGAAAATATTATTTTAATCAAAACTCACTTCTCTCCTTGTAAATAAGAAAATTAATAAATCGCACAGTTCTGTTCCAGTTAGTGAACAAAATACACTTGCTTTTAGTCTGTTTCAGCATTGAAACAGATGAAGGCTCATGTTGGTTTGACCAGCACTAATCTGACAATAAACAGCCTTTCTCTTTGTCCATGTGGGTCTTTCTTCTCTCCTTTCATCCTGGAAAGGAAGTTAACAGCTGACCCCTGACCTCCCCTGTCTGGGAATTGGCCAGTAGGGCTGCCAATTATTCAGCTACCCCACATCAGGTGTGAGTCATAGAAACAATTTCCTGCTATTCTCAAAATGAAAGGAACCATCTTGATATAATGAATACTCAACTGATTATTATCTCAGCTTGAAGTAATATTTGAGCAGCAACATTCCAAAAACTGGACTACCCTTAATATACATTCACCACCCACCCGCTGGCTGCTGTGGCAATTTTAAATTCTTGAGAGTTGGATTTAACTCAAAGGTAACATTTTTAATATAAACCATACCAAGGTACTTCCCATGGAAAATGGTTAAAAGTCTTGAAATGTGACAGTAACCTTATCTCCATCTGAGAGCAGTCAGCTATACCCAAGGGATGTCAGCAGGATAACATTATCGCTGTCTCTCCAATTGTTTATACATAAACCTGTGGAAATGAGTCTGAATCCTTCTAGAACAGTGCATTGGTCACGATTGTTTGTGATGCTTTTCCCAGTGCCTGAAAAATGTTGCCCCCCAGTGATTGGCATGGCCCTGTGGAAAAAAAATCAAGTCAGTTTTGCATAGCCACAAACAGAGGTGTTTGAGACACAAAGAACACCCTTAAGTCATTTGCAACCATTTCACAAATTTCTGTAAGTGTTTCCCTAGAGAGGTTCAATTTCCTTAATCATTGTTCTTCTGGCCTATGTAGGAAATCCTGGGCCTGTCTTTCATGTCTTTGTCTGGACAGTCTCCAGTGCTTAAGTCTCCCAAATGTCTTCCAAAAAGGAGGATGGCCACAAAGCAATTTAATAAAGCATAGCATGAGAAAAGATTATTATCCATTAAAGCTGCTCTTTTGACAGACCAATTTACCTTATAGTGGACTCTCGTGGACCCATTTAATCTCAAAGGGAAAATTCTATGTAAATACTCCCCAAGATACACAGATAATCAAGTAAAGCTCCAGCATGTCTATCTATACTCACTAGTCAATTCTGAACTGCTGCTTTCCACAAAAAAAAAGAGAAACTGAAAGGATTCCTTGCTGTACATGCACATTCTAATTTTTGAAAAGGCCAACATTTAAATCAAAATCTGTCCAATTGAGACCAACTCTTCATATTCTGTGCTCTTCTCTAGCATGCATGTCTTAGTCTGATTTCCACTTGCACCCCAACTAAAGTATCCTTACATGGAGGCAAGAACTCTCAAGGGAAACAAGGCAAATATAAATATCAACCATTCATGTATTTCCCTGTGTCAAAATTGGCAATGGTGATAATTGGCAATAAAACAAGAAATAAAGGGAAAAACCTACTTGATTATAATTAAGCTGGACTGTGAAACTTTCGAACACTACATCCTATTCGATAGTCAACACATTGTATAGTGATTATGTCAACCTCCCCCACCTTATTTGAAGCCACACAGACTCAGTTTTTAATATCTAGGAACTCTTTCAACCCATACATAAAAGGATCACAGTAATTATCTTGATTGAGTGACAACCTTTTCAACATTTACATACTGTAGATAGCAAAGAGTGTTTGGAAAACTGTCCTTTTTCACTAAAAATCCACATATTCGTTTAATTATATATTTTTATGATTATACAGGAATCCCGCCCCAACTGCGGTTTTGCCATACGTGGATTTCAAGTATACACGGTTTCCTCTCTGTGACAACCTTTGCCAACCGCGGCAGTGAATTTTGCGTATACGCGGTTTTTAATTTAGGATTAAGGTAAATAACATCATTTTATTGCTTTTATATTCTTTTTTATTGTGTTATTTGAACATTTATACTGTATTTGCCAACTGTGGTTTTACTAACCACAGGGGTTTTCAGGGACGTATTCCCCACGGTTGGGGAGGGATTACTGTATATAAATTTGTAAAAAGATTTTTTTTGCCAGTTTTACAATAGTCGCTATCAGTAAGTAATAACCTGCTATCGGTATCTCTATTAGAGATGAGTATTAAAATGACTATAGTCATGTTATATTAGCTGGATATGTTACCTCATTAAAAGCCTTTTGAAAATTGCAGTGCTGATGATAGATGACATGATTATTTGAGAAAATACCCAATTTATTGTATCTGTTCCAGTATATAAAAGAGAACAAAGGAAAAATAAGATATACCTTTGCAGGGCAAATCAATGCATAAGTATTTTAAGATCAAAACTTGATGATAGATGTAAAGTTGGGAAGGAATTAACATTTTCATAACATTGTGCACTTGTTAAATATTAAGGTACCATTGAAGAAATAAGTAAGTGACCTTTTTAACAAGTAAACTTTTCATTAGAACTCAGTGGAAGGTCAAAGATCAATTTGCATTGCCATTGAAAACCAAAAGAAGCACTAATGATTATGTCTGATAGAAATACTATAAAACCACTACATAATACTGACAAACTAGCCTCTCTAAAATAGAGAGTACAGGTGTTTAGATTACGAATCTGACCACTTTGCACAATTCAGATCGCTCTGGGTTTGGCTTTGCCTTGTTTATTGATTTTTGTTATTTATGTGAGCTCCTTGGTTTGTTTGCCATAAATAAAGGGAAATTAGTGATCAGAAGATCATGGGAGTGCCTGAGATAAATCATGCAGCGCACAGTGATCTCAACACTTGTTCATAATTTATTGATTTTGTACTACCGTATTAATGTGTTGGTTCACTGGCTAGGAGGGAGAGAGAGAGGGATTAAATCTGGAAGTATGTATGTGTCTGTAAAATTATAATAATTAAACCACAGGATGAATGCAAGGTAGTTTGCCTCTACTAAAAGTTTAAGCTACCAGCAAAGGGTAGGTAACATACATATTTAGAATTTTTTCAGCTATTATTTGAAAAATATGAATCTAAATAAATTGCACTTTGACAGCAGGGCAGGGTGATCCTCAGAACATAGCTGGGCTTGGCATTGGTGTGGTCAGCAACGGCATCAAAGACATTGGCAATGAAGTAGATGCAGGCAGTAGCTCATCACCAATCCATGGAAACAGCAGCAGCATGAGCTGGAGCCATGGGTGGGTTGTTCTCTGGAAGGTCAGCGGATCTGTTACTAACATCCTTGCCAGCCCCAGCCCTAGCAGATAACCCATACTAAAAACAAAACAAATTATGTTACAAGGTGCCTCACATACCAGAACTCTCTTTCCAATACCTGATGCTGTTTCATAAAGAAATCCATTTTTAACTGGGAAGATGATTGCCCTTCTCAATGGTTAAGGATGTGGGCTTTCAATAGCTGGGTTTTTTTTCAGCCGACATACAAAATTCCTTCTTGGTATTCATTAGGTTGTATTGTTCTCATCATTTATGAAATTGTTAAAATCAAGGTTAATAATTATATTGAATAGGGTGGGGGGAAACTGCTGTACATTTCTACCGGTACCTTTACATATACCTCATTCCATCATCCTGGCCAATATTTATCCCTCAATCAACATCACTAAAACAGATTATCTGGTCATTGTCACATTGCTGTTTGTGGGAGCTTGCTGTGTGCAAATTGGCTGCCACGTTTCCTACATTACAACAATGACTACGCTTCAAAAAGTACTTCATTGGCTGTAAAGCGCTTTGGGGCAATACATAGTCGTGAAAGGCACTATCTAAATGCAAGTCTTTCTTTCTTCTTTCTTTCTTTCTGATTGTACACTACTTGAATTATAAGGATGATAGGCAGGTTTTGCCAAAACCTGCTGTATGACCCAACTGTACTATAATAGTGTTATGTATTGGCTTCTTTAAGATGGCAACACAGATGATATTCAGTGAATGGATTTTTCCAACAATTTTTTACTTTATATTCTGCTTACCAAAGGCCAAAACTGTCAAGACTGTATGATCATGTGAATTATTGTACACACTACCTAATATTTCAGGATACAATATACAAGTATGCTTGGGAGGAACAGGTGACTTTGGACCTATGGTTCCCAAATCTCTCCACCACTGGGGGTTTTCTCGCCTCATGTCTGAGTCTGTTTTAGACTAATTGATAGAGAGTGATTCCCATGATTCATCAACAACTCCATTATCATTGTATCATGTGACTACCAGCATGCTAATGGGGAACTAGATGGAATAAGGATTTTTTCGTCTAGCAATCCCTATGTCCCTATGTACCTGAACCTGGTTCTGCCTAACTCAACAAGGTGATGTCTAATTGTGCAATCTTTGACATAAAGATTAGTTTATATTTTTATTATTCTATCAAAATTACACAGCAAATTGCTTATTTTCGTGACAGCAAAAGGACTGAATGCCATCACATCTTCTATGTGTTAAATGGACAACTGGAGAAAGTAAATATCTTAAAAAAAAGAAATGGAAGTCTACTTGTAAAGTATGTATTGCTCAATGAGGGTTATTGAATGTCATGAGGCCTACTGAAAGTGCCAATTGGTCGTTCTTTCAGTGTTCATCTCCCATGAGCTTTTGATTCCAATGAAGGCAATGCTTCTGCTGGTAGATTCATAATAATAGGCGTAAATATTCCTTCTGTGGTCATCAGTGTTGGGAGATTATTGGATGAATTGCATTACCATTTGGATCACTATATATGATAACAACAATGTGCTTGCCACAAGTCTGGAACTTTGGATTTAAAGCCTCTGTTCTACCATTGAGTGAGTTATGTAGGTGCATAGACATGACGACTTGGATGCATGAGAGAGTATAGGAGTGGGTTTTCCCAGGGCATCTAGTTTTTAAATAGTAGAAAATACAAATGATATATTTGACAGTAGACCAGTAATCTCTGCTGATGGAGTTGGCAGTGTCTAAGAACATTTGGACAGAATTGCATCTCATGGGATGAGACAGTCCAATATCAGTCATCACTTTCAAAAGCTTCACAGAGGAGGTGATGGTTCAAAAATTTTAAGGGGAGCCAAATACCTGACAGTCTAACATTTTTTGATTAGATGTCTGAGAACAAAGTGTGGTCAGCCTACACACAGCTGGAGGTCAAATACCTGAGATGCTTTCTCACAGGCCTTCTCTCAGAATGCATTTTAGTATTACAGACACACACTAACCTCATAGAACCATGTTGCACCAGGGCCTGTTCGTGACCTCAGTTTTATAAAAAAAAGCACTTTCCTCTGCCCTACAATGATTATTAGGTGATGATGGAGAGAGGGACAGGAGAGCAACCTACACCTAGTCTCTGGTAACTGCACAGAGCCCTTAGGTGGAGGAGGATAACCAAGGCATCTCTCATGCTCCACATGGCCTGAGCTCATTTATCCACAGGTGACAACACAAGAAATGACAGCCCATTCTACTACCACTTAATAAGTGAAAATACTCAGCGTGCTAACAAGGAGCATAAGCCAAGGTAAGGAACATACAGTGCAAACACATTCATCTTGCAATGGACCTGATAAAAATTTTCCTTGCTTAGCGAGCAGATAGACAAGTGAATAGCTTAGAGACTGCTTCAGTGACAAAATACCTCCTCTTTACCGAAAATAAAATGAATAATGGAATTTATATGATGTTATATTACTTCAAAATACTCACACAATGAATTACTTTTCAAGTATAGTGACAGTTTATATTTTGGCAAAAGTGATGACCATTCTGTGCCAGAAATGTTGTCCCACAAGCAGCAGTGATTGACCACTTGATCACTTTTTTTATTAATGTATTATCCAAAGGATATATCCTCTAACAATTCAGCACTCCCTCAATATTGCACGAGGGTGTCAGCCCATGATATGAGCAAAAACCCTGGAATTGCACTTGAAGACCAACAGCAACTTGCAGTTAGATAGTGAAGGGATATTTACTAGTCCTAGCCACTTTGGGGCTATCACAGATCAGGCATATTTCTCAGACATTCACTTTCAACTAAAGTTTGAGGTAGCCGAATCCTAAAGACGCTTAACTGGGTCTAAAGGTCTGGGCTATCTCTCCCTAAAGGAAAGGAACAACCCGAGAATGTTACTGTCCTCCAGATAGTGCTTTTAATAAGTTTAACTAGACTGTAACGTCCTGGATATTATGAGGGACCAGAGAATACCTTCAGAATTCTGTAACTCTTCACCAAAGAGTATACAGAGATTGAGTTTGCAAGTTATTGTTACAAAAGACTTATGTGAGACAATTCTAAAAATATATAGAGATTTATTAAAGAACCGACATGCAATTTACAGTAGGTGAATCAGTCAATTGCAATATTAACAGCTCTAAAAAAGAGAAAAAATATGATCTTTTTAACAGGGAATCTTACTTTTAAATCTTAACTTCGCTACAGTATTATATTTCTTAAAGTTTTCTATACAGGATATCCATCAATATCAAATACCTTTGATCCCCGAGGTACAAAGAGTTGAAGACTACAGAACCGCCTCTGCAGCCGAGAATCGCTTTTTCCAATTAAAGTGAGTCTGATATCCCATTTGAGAGTTCAGTAATTATACCCTTTTTCAGTGGTATTTCCTTTAAAGTTTCTGCTGATGCAAGTTAATTATCCTTATTCATCTTTCTGCTGACCTCTGCAATTCTTTACTGCTACATCAGCTTGTAATATTCCAGAATCTTGTCTTTCTCCAAGTGTTCTGGGTTAACCATATAAAACGGTGTGAAGGGCAGGTGTCCATTATTTTATGTCATCTTTACGAGGGAAGATGTTCCTTATCTTATGTGCCATCTTTACGAAGTTTAAATTAAAACACCTTATCCAGGGTGAACCATTGTTTTTGTTCTCAAAAGTCAGCCTGCCGGAGCCATGCACCTTCTGTTTCAATAAAGTTATTTATTCAGGGTCAACAACTGTCTTATCTCAATAGCCAGAATTCTTTCATAGCTATTTCATAGTTAAGTTTCTAAATTTCCAAACCCAGTTTGTCATGTTTTAAAGAATTATAAGGTAGAGTTCCTTATATATAGTATATTCCTTCACCATAGTACCTTAATATAAAAAAGTTGACCCAAAGCACTTTACAAGTAAATGTAAGGAAATGGATGTCCAGCCAGGGAAGGGTAATTGAAAACTTGGTCAAAGAGATTGTTTTTAACGGTGGAGAGAAAAGAAGAGAGATAAAGAGTATAGGGTGGGAGTGTCAGAAAACAGGACCAAGATGACTGAAGGCTCTGCCACTATGATGGGGCAACAGGAGAGGGGATGCATAAGATGCTGAAGAATGGAGCATTCAGGAGGGAGATACAGGGCTGGTGGAGCTCACAGAGATAGGGTGGGATTGGAGCTTGGAAGGATTTGTAGACCATTGTATGAATCAGTAAAGATGTGGGTGGTGTGCACTTTGTAAGTATCTAAATTTCAAGATGACTAAAGTGAGAATCCTGAAGAAACATAAATTCTCATCAATGAAGTGTTACATCACCAGGACATGAATATTTACTAGTTATAGAGAATTTATTGAGGAAAAAGACACTTTTGCATTTCCTTTAATATGAATTCATTCTCCAGATGCCAGACATATTTTAATTTAGGTGACTAGCACCACTAATTTATTAATTTTACTATACTTATATATTAGCTTTCCCCATAAATTATGCATATTATTTTGATCCAAATGATGTTAGATTTTTATCAGTGGAATGACTTATTTCCAGATTTTCCTTTTGTTTCCAGTCCCATAACATTTTGCTATGCAGCAGTGTGAGGAATGGGCTGCGATCTCCATTTGACTTTCAATACCAGAGTTGCTCTGTGATTCAACCAGCAGGAGTAAAGCACCAAACCGTGCGATTACTCAATGTCAGTATTGTGCTTAGTGTTTTGGGAGTCAGGGTATCCCACCTTGCAGCTAAACTACAAACTGACAACACTCATCTCACATTTGAAGTGAGTCTGAGTGACAACCACCTCAGCAGCGTTGAGTGTCTTTAGCATTGATGCTGGGCCACTCTGAAGGTTCTTTTTAGCGTAGCTGAAAGAAGATCTAGAGCCATAATTTCCTTTTTTTTCTTAAAGGAGCCAATGCCCATTATTCTTGATAACTTAAAATCCAATAACAAAATTACGTGAATGTGTGGCTTTGAAATATGTAACTCCTGAGAATGAGATTTAATTAGCAGAAATAAAAAATAATAGCCAACAATGTCAAATAACTGGTGGCTTTGTCCACAGAAAGTCAAGATGGAATGAAAGACACTCAAGGGGAGAAATTCGGTATCGGCCCGTTTGGGGCGCAATTATCACCAGGCGCAAAGCTTAGCGTCTGGCGCTAATTATCGCCTCCGACTGCAAACTTGGCTTCTATCGCCCCTGCAGGTGATTGGAGTGATAAATCAGGTGCTACACACCTCTCTTAAGGCGCTAATGCTGAGGAGCGAGGCGCTACCTCAGAGCGCTGACGAAGCTCATATGATGTCAGTTAGCAATGGAACATAGACACATTGGCACCAGCCAGTTCTTAAAGGAGAGGGTCGATCTTGCTCTCCATCCACACCCTGCTCATTGCAGCCTTGAATCTCGGCCTGGAGAGACCTGTACATCAATTCTGCTGGAAAGAACAATGGAGAGGCTCAGGGAAAGAGCTCAGAATGCAGCCCCCATAGTCTCTTCTAAATCGATGCAAGGAAGATCAAATCAAAATGAACCTGCAAAGTGCTGCTCAGTATCCAAAACTCCTTCACACAGCGTTGAATCTCTCCAGAAGTGTCTCTCTCTCTCTCTCTCAGAATGCGTGGTGCAAAAATGTCACCGACAAAGAAAGGCAGGAAGCGGCGCCTTTAAATAGCGCTCTCTCAGCCCCTTCCCAACTGCAAAATGCTCCCCTCTACCTGTCGTTGCTAGCGGCATGCAGAAAGGCAGGGGGCGCCACTCAATATCTGGTCCAGGGCGCTACTGGGGCATTGCACGCTTGACTGATGTCACGATCTATGGGCGCAGGAGATCGTGGCAGTAGTGTTTAGCGCCGCCACAAAATGTCTGGTCAATTTCGCGAGCAGCGCAAACACCACCGCGACCGGGCACTAGTTGCTTTGCACCCCATTAGCACTCTCTCAGGGCACTAACGGGAGGCGCAAAGCAACCAAATTTTTCCCCCTCAGAGTGCCTTAGGGATGCTATAGGTATAGGTATGGGGATCCTCAGCTTCTGAAGCTCCATCTCATTATAGAAGTATGCAGCTGCCAACGTGTTACAGAATGGTGATGCTCAAATAAGGAGTGTGCGACATATATAGCAAGCTTAATATACTATAGGCAATGTGCCACTTCCCCATTATAAATGTCAAAATATTTGCTAATCCATTTGTGGAGGGTACTGTTTTGGAAGAGAATTGCTGAATGATAATGGGTACATCATCAAGTGCTCTTATGGAAAAATGCAAGCACATTTTGTGTGTGGCAGGATGACTTCCGAACATGCAAAAGGATGAACAAGGTTCATTTTCTAACTTGTCTGGCAGCAGTGCACATCAAAAAAACAGGCATGCGCATGCCCAAATTTCCAATATGTGTCCCCCGCTCCCTCAGGAAGAAGTTACAGATCTTAAATGCAAGGCATGAGTGTCACAGGACATTTGTACAGTAGGAAAGTAGCAGTTGTTAAAGATTTCTGCAAAAGATGCTGTATGGGCATAGAGAAATTATATAATCACAGAAACCCCACAGTGCAGATAGAGGCCATTTCGGCCCATCGAGCCTGCACCGACACATATCCCACCCGATCCCCGTAACCCCACGTATTTAATCCCCCTAACACTAAGGGTCAATTTATCATAGCCAATCATCCTAACCCGCACATCTTTGGACTGTGGGAAGAAACCGGAGCACCCGGAGGAAACCCACGCAAACACGGGGAGAATGTGCAAACTCCACACAGACAGTCACCCGAGACTGGATTCGAACTCGGGTCCCTGGCGCTGTGAGGCAACAGTGCTAACCACTATGCCACCGTGCTGCCCATAAATCAGGTAATCCTATGAAAATAGTACAGCTATGCAGATTGCATTTATATGTCATGTGGGAAAGAAAATGTATTGCAGGAAGGAATTTTCATGAGCCAAATTGCATTGCATTACTCCCCACTGCTTTGGTGTTTAAAGATAAAACTAGCACATAATAGGAGGCTGTAGCTTGGAACAGGGAATGAATCATATGCCCAGAAACAATTCAGTACATATGAGCAAACAGGAGAGAATGTCTGGAATATATTGCAGAGGTTGGAAGAATGTGCAGAACAGCTGCTATGTATTATGTTATTAATATGTTGTATGATTTGCACAATATTTCATCAATGTGTCCATGCACACTGATTGTAAACAAAGGCAAAATAATGCATGTAGTGGCAATGCAGTACCCAAATGGATAAGTGTGCTTATGAACTTATAATGGCCCAAAAATTGTGGTCCGCGGCATAGCCCCAGAGTACGCGGCGGACCTGCGAAAAGAATACGCACTTACCTGATGGCGGCCCTCCTTCGTAAACCTGCACTCTGATGCTGCGAGTAGGAGGGCAGCGTAATGGCCTACGGACCCCGGAACGCAGCCTGTGCAAAAGTGTACCTGGGATCACGTGGGCCTGGTCCTCCAATCAGGAAACAGATGGTCTTTTATTCATTTAAATTACTGCGTTACTTCATTACTACAGCCTTTAAAATAGCTTGTTCAAATGGCTTATCATAGCCCTAAGCTGTTGGGTACCATGGGGAACAACAAATGGGCTTTCAAGGGGTCCCTGACCCCACCACCGCCGGGCGGGCCGAACTTTTGTTGCCAGGCCGGGCACATCGGCCCCGGCCCCGACCTTTCCTGCAGTGGTTCGCCCACCTCTCCCTGCTGCCAAACTGAGTTAAAACCCGGCGCCACAGGTGGTGGTGGTGTGCACTCCCTGCCAGCCTCACAGATCACCTGTCCCTCCTACTGCCCAACCGGGTTGGTCCCCGGCGCCACAGGTGACGTCTGAACAGTTTCCCCTCCTACTTCCAGGTCCACCCGGGCATATTAGGCACACCATGCCTTTTGCCCTGGACAGAGCAAGGTTTAAACTATCGATCTGCATCTGAGAGGGGCTGTGATCTCCCGCTTCAAACCCCCTATTGCTTGCTATCTTATAAGCTGCCTGCACATCTCTCAAACTCTCCTCCTGTTCTTTTACTTGTTTGACAAGGCGGGCGTTCTCTTCTCATAACATTAGTTCATTACTTTTTGCCTCGGTGACCTGACACCGAAAGTATTCCTGTCTGTTCCTATGCTTTTCCACTATCTGCATCTTTTCTTGGTTTTGGGTGTTTAATTCTTCCAATAATCCTTCCCCGGCTAGAGCCCTTGCTTGAGACAGCTGAGCTGATTCCCGCAGCTCATCTGTTAGTGCCCCAATGTGCTTATCTAAAAGTTGGATCTGTCGCTGGGAGCAGACCAACCAGATGGCCTTCTCCACTGACTTTTTATGATCTTTGCTCTCAGTCCATTTGGCTGCAGCGTCCATGGGACGCTCAGCGCGCAACAGACTGAGCACCCACTTCTTGGTGATATTCACCTTCTCAAAAACATAAGAGGAAATCCTCTCTTCCATCTTTGTTCTCTCCTCAAAAACAGTGTTTACTGCATCACATCCCTTTTGCCAAGGTCCTGCTGCGTTCGCCATTATGTAGGGGGTGGTGTGTGGGGTCAGCTTCACCTCTGACGTATGAGCGGTTCGAATCACTCCCACTCCCTTGGTTCTAGACCTTGGGCTTATTTGGGGGTTGTGATAAAAGTGCAGCAGACAACTGGTTTTTGGTGCAAGAACTTTGATTTTTATTTGAGAAAGAAAATACAACACAATAATAACACTCTAGTAAAATGGGGAAACACTTCAACATATACGAGGGAAAATTACAGTAGACAAATACTTCACCCCTCCCAATCCTGTAATGTATGTACCTTTAAGGGGGGAACTACTTTCTACAGCTCATGTATACTGTAGTATTGGCAGTGACCACACCTGTATATAACGCTGAGTAGTAATCTGTTGTTTCAGTTGCAGTTTGAATCACATTGAGTAAACACCTGTTGTACCGTTCTCTGCAGACCTTTTCTTATTATTACACGGACGTAACAGTGGCGACTAGCAAGATCAAACCTACCTGCAACTCTGCATCACCTGCCAGGGATTCGCTCCTGGAGAACAGTGGAAGAAGGTCGAGTCCAGAAGCACGGGCGTCGACCACGGGCAACCGCCCAGTCATCCAGCGGAGATTTGAGCATCGCAGGGGAGGCTGTCGAGAGCCAGGCTTGGCTTTCCAGTCACGGTGGTCCAGTGAAACGGGCTGGCAACAGGTACTGCACAGACCCTTTGCGGACAGCGATGGGCTACAGCCCGACCGAGCGGCACAGAAGAAGGCCGAGCAGCGTCGACGGGGGAGAGAGAGAGGGCAGAGCGCACAGGGTGCAGCCGGTGTTCAGGACCGAGCAGCGTCAACGGGGGAGAGAGGCGAGAGAGAGCAGAGCGCAGCCAGTGGTCAAGGGCCGAGCAGCATCAACAGGGGAGAGAGGCGCGCAGGTAAACGCGAGGCGCTGCCATTGCCACGAGGACCGCAGAGAGCGGTGTTGGCAGCAGCGCAGGAGCAACGCACGAAACCCACAGGGCATCGCCATTTGCCACGAGGACCGCCAAGAGCGGCGTTGGCAACAGAGCGGGAGACGCCATTTTAAGCCGCAGCGGGGAAGAAAGGAAAGCGCGGGAGATGCCAGTTTAAGCCAGTCTAACCACACCCAAAAATGCCAAAGAGTGGCAATATCACAGCGTCGACAATGAAGTCGAAGATTGGATGACATATGTCGAACGCATAGAAGCATACTGCAAGGCGAATGAAGTGCCAGATGACAAGAAAGCACTGGTATTGTTGAATTCAATGGGTGCAAAAAAATGTGGCTTACTACGAAACCTAGTAACCCCAGAGAAGCCAGTAGAAAAGGATTTTGAAAACATAGTGTCAATCCTACAGGACCACTTAAACCCCACACCGCTGCTAATAGCAGAAAGATTTAAGTTTCACAAAAGGAACCAGCATAAAGATGAAAGTAATGCTGAGTATTTAACGGAACTGCGCAAGCTATCGAAACACTGCCAGTTTGGAACGGGACTAGCAGATACTTTAAGGGACAAGTTTGTGTGTAGGCTTCAAAGTGAAGGAACCCAGAAACGGCTTCTATCAGAAAAGGATCTTACGCTGGACAAGGCTTTCAGCATTGCAGTATCACATGAAGCAGCAGCACGGGGCGCTGCAGAGATACAACGGAGACCGCAAGAATATGGCACAAATGAAATGTCATACGGAACAGTGAAGTGCTATCGCTGCGGCAGAACAACACACGACCATAATGATTGCTGGTTCAAGGACAAAGTGTGCAGACAGTGTGGAAAAGTAGGACACATAGCAAGAGTCTGCAGGTCGGGAAAGAAAACCAGCAGCAAGAAATCTCCACAGGAGAAGTACAAGAAGGTACATAAGGTGACAGAGAGTAGTTCAGACGAACAGAAGAGTGATACAGACTCCGGAAGCAAGGAGCTGGGTTGTCTGAAACTACATAATGTGATCAAAACAGAGGATCACCAAACTATCTGGGTCACGCTCAAGATAGCAGGAGTCCAAGTGAAAATGGAATTGGACACAGGATCAGCCCTAACAGTCATAAACCGAAGGGACTACAAGCGGCTATTCTCACATATACCCTTGAGAGATACAAAGATTGTCTTGAAGACGTACACGGGGCAAAAAGTCTACCCCAAAGGAAAAATAAGGGTGAACGTTATATATAACGGCAAGGAAACACCAAAAATGGACCTATATGTATTGCCAGATGGAGGACCACCACTACTAGGACATGAATGGATCCGGAAGATACTGCTAGATTGGCATTCCATACAAGCACTGACTGTAGATGCCAAAAAGGATGACGACGTCACACCTGGACGACTGTCAAAAATGCTAACTGACGCACAAGAAGTGTTCCAGCAGGGACTCAGAACACTAAAAGGCATAACAGCGACGATCAAAATAGAGGAAAATGCAAGCCCAAAGTTTTTTAAGGCCAGACCGGTACCTTATGCGATCCGCCCAGCCGTGGAAGCAGAGCTGGAAGGTTTGGAACGTTCAGGAGTACTGTCCAAAGTGGGCTGGAGCGAGTGGGCTACACCCATCGTTCCTGTAATGAAGAGGTCGTTGAGTAATACGCCTGAGGAACCAAAGAAGGTTCGCATCTGTGGGGACTTTAAGGTGACAGTGAACCCAGTCCTTCACACTGTACAATATCCGCTTCCACAGATTGAAGATATTTTCACCTCGCTATCTGGAGGGAAACGCTTCACTAAGATTGATCTGGCCCAGGCGTACCTGCAAATGGAGGTAGAAGAAGCCTCGAAACAGTACCTCACAATCAACACTCATAAAGGTCTCTACCAATACAACCGGCTGGTGTTCGGGGTAGCATCAGCTCCGGCTATTTGGCAAAGGGCAATGGAACAAGTCCTGCAAGGGATTCCAGGGACCCAGTGTTATTTGGACGACATCCTGGTCACGGGCGAAAATGACAGTGATCACCTCGCCAACCTGGAGCAGGTGTTCACTAGATTGAAGGAATATGGGCTCCGAGCTAATCGCCAGAAATGCGAGTTTTTCCAGAAGCAGATCTCGTATTGTGGCCACGTTATTGATAAAGAGGGGTTACATAAGTCCCCTGAAAAGATTGAGGAAGTAGTCAAGGCTCCAGCACCGGAAAATGTGTCACAACTGAGGTCGTTCCTCGGGCTGGTGAACTATTACCATAAGTTCTTGCCGAATTTGTCTACCGTACTACACCCACTGAACACCCTACTGCAAGCGGGGGTACCATGGAAGTGGAGTGACGAATGTAAACGAGCTTTCCAGAAGAGCAAAGCATTGATCACATCAAAAGAGGTGTTGGCTCATTTCAACCCAGCACTAACAATTCGGTTGGCGTGTGATGCATCACCCTATGGCATTGGAGTTGTGCTGTTGCACAAATTCCCAGACAGCTCGGAGAGGCCAGTAGCCTTTGCGTCTCGGTCACTAACCTCAGCCAAGCGCAACTATGCCCAGATTGACAGGGAGGCCCTCAGCCTAGTGTGGGGAGTGAAAAAGTTCAATCATTATCTGCACGGGCAGAAGTTCACCTTGCTGACTGACCACCAACAACTTGTCTCCATCTTTAATCCAAAGAAGGGCGTTCCGGTGATAACTGCGCAATGGCTACAAAGATGGTCCCTTTTTCTAGGGGCGCACCAATATGAAATCGAGTATAAGGGCACGAAACAGCATGGAAACACTGATGGGCTATCACGCCTGCCACTGCCTACTGCGGAGGAAGCACCAGCAGTGGATCCTGTCGAAATATTTAATTCGACTATAATTGAATGCTTGCCAGTAACTAACGCTGGTATAGAGAAGGAGACCCGAAATTACCCGACACTGTCTCGGGTATATGATTTGACGGTGAAGGGATGGCCAGCACAGGGCGACTCATTGTTGCCAGCATTCTCATCCAGAAGAGAACAGCTGTCAGTATGCCAGGGGACCTTGATGTGTGGATCCCGAATGGTAATTCCACCCAAGTTAAGGGAGAGAGTGCTCAATGAGCTTCACGAAAGTCATCTGGGAGGGGTGAAAATGAAAAGCCTTGCTAGGGCTTATGTGTGGTGGCCAGGGATTGATCAGCAAATCGAGGACCTGACAAAGAGCTGCTCAGGATGCCAGAAGGACCAAAATGCACCACCACATGCCCCTCTACACCCATGGGAGTGGCCCTCATCTCCATGGCAATGGGTGCATATTGATTTTGCTGGTCCATTCATGGACTCAATGTTTTTAATAGGCGTGGATGCGCACTCGAAATGGCCTGAGGTGATCAAAATGTCCTCCACCACCACGGGGAAAACTATTGCAATCCTACGGACCATTTTTGCCAGGAGCGGCTTGCCAGAGCAGATTTGCTCTGATAACGGACCATAGTTTGTGTCCGAAGAGTTTCGAAGATTTATGAAAAGGAACGGGGTAAGGCATTACACATCTGCCCCGTATCATCCAGCCACAAATGGATTGGCTGAGAGGTCCGTACAAACCTTTAAAAAAGCAGTAAAGGCCATGTGCGATGACGACATTCCACTGCAGCATAAGGTGGACAATTTCCTGTTAGCCTACAGAAATGCGACACATGCAGTCACCAACCAGGCCCCGGCCATGATGCTCTTTAACCGAAGGTTGAGATCTCGTCTGGATTTGCTGAGACCAAATGCACAAAGAGATGTTGGGAGTAAGCAATTCCAGCACATCTATGAGAAGCCGACAAGGAGCTTCAATGTAGGGTAACCAGTCTTGCCCCGCGACGACCGAACAGAGAAATGGCAACCAGGAACGATATGCACACGGCAGGGGCCACTAATGTACACAGTGGACATTGGGGAGAGCATCGTGAGACGCCATGCTGACCAGATTCTAGAGTCACAGGAACGAGCCTCGCCCATACGTACCTGGTGATGAACCCAACGTACAGGTAGCATCTACCCCAGAAATAGTAGCATCGGAGGCTGATGAACCAACCGACGACAGGGGGCCAGAATCGCCTCCGCACCAAGAGCAAGACACTTGGGAAAGGCGTTATCCAGAAAGGATCAGGAAGCCTCCCCAAAGACTGAATTTATAAATAGACTATTTTCAGCTAATGTTGCATGTTAAAGTGTTAATTGTAATTAGTTTGATATTTAATTGTTAAATGAGTGTTATGGTACTGTTAATCTAAAAGGGGAGGATTTGTAATGTATGTACGGGGAAACTACTTTCTACAGCTCATGTATACTGTAGTACCAGCAGTGACCACACCTGTATATAACGCTGAGTAGTAATCTGTTGTTTCAGTTGCAGTTTGAACCACGTTGAGTAAACACCTGTTGTACCGTTCTCTGCAGTCCTTTTCTTATTATTACACGGACGTAACAAATCCCACCTTATTAATTAAGTTAGGCTCTGAAGGACCTGGGATAATGCTCACCAAAATGACTCCTTGACAGTTGAGCTGGTTTGCGATTTCGGGGTTCGCTAGATGTGTTGGTTGGAGCCTGCCATACCCCGGACGTGGTAGAGGACTGCACCTGCGTACCTGGTCAGTCTTCATGAGTCCGCTGATGTGGTTGGGTGAGTATTGGATCTATCAGGTGAGTGCCCAATTTTCTTTGGTGAGAAATAGGGCCTAGAATCTTTTGAACAAAATCTTACCCAGGGGTAAGTCAGGATAGTTTGTAGAGTGGAAAAGACTTGCGAATCTTCGGTTTCTTCCGAGTTGGTTTTCCGTTGGTCGCGGTGGCCCAATATTACCCGGTTGGCTGTAGGTAATATTCGGTTGGTTGTTTCGTGGGGCCCTTGATGCTGCGGGGTGTCTGATGGTGTGTTACTTCTTCTTCGAGAGAGAACTGCTTCGAGATGCTTGCTCCTTGATCTTGATGTTGCTCGACGATGGCTCTTCTTGAACTTGGAACTGTTGCTGTTTCCTGTGAGATTGTTAACTGTTGAACAGGCCTCCAATTATACTAATCGAGGCCTGCTAATCTACACGCCAAATCAGTTTAGGTTTATTGTTAGATTTTGGCGGGCTCGTTAACATTGAGTTGTGTAAATTGCTTAAGCGATTTTGGTATGGTTTCCTGAGTTGTTGAAGTAGTTTAAAAATGTGAGAAGTAGTTTTGGGATGGTTTTCCTGAGCTGTTGAGCTCTTATCTAAATGTAGTGAATTGTCCTCAAGCTTTGAGTTTCCTGTGGGGCCTGAGATCCTTTGTATGTTGGTGAAATGTTTTGTTTTATGCATGTTTTTGGATGGGTCCTGTGAGGCTGTTCTTCCGTGGGTCTATTGTTAGCATGTAAATTTCTTGATAGGGGCTGAGTGACGTTTAAAGTTCCCCCAGACAGTTTGACTATCTCGAATAATCAAACTGTCTACTGCAGAGGTAGATGCCAAATTCCACAATAGCCTTTTCCCAAACATGCCTGAACATGTCTTTTAATAATGCCAAGTCTGTTTCTGACCTTGAATCTCCTTGTTAGGCCCAATATGCCCTTTTATCACTCCTGAAGTTTTTAGCAAGGGTCATTTTTAATAGGGTTATCCTTCGTTTTGGGGGATTAATTTTGAGAATCTTACACACTGCAGCAACTCGCCAAGGCTTTTTCAACAGCACCTCCCAAACACGCGACCTCTTCCACCTAAAAGGACAAGGGCAGCAGTCGCGTAGGAATGCCGCCACCTCCACGTTCCCCTTCAAGTCACAAACCATCCTGACTTGGAAGTATTTCACTGTTCCTTCATCATCGCTGGGTCAAAATCCTGGAACTCCCTACCTAACAGCACTGTGGGAGTACCTTCACCACGTGGACTGCAGCGGTTCAAGAAGGTGGCTCACCACCACCTTCTCAAGGGCAATTTGGGATGGGCAATAAATGCTGGCCTTGCCAGCGACGCCCACATCCCAGGAATGAATATTAAAAAAAAACCACCGTCACCACTCCTAATTGAAGCAAGCAGCTGCACAATACACACTATGGGATATCTTGGTGATGTTGAGAAGGAAACACAGGTTCATAGAATCATAGAAATTGACAGCACAGAAGGAGGTCATTCAGCCCATCTTGTCCGTGTTGGCTGACAAAGAACTATCCACCCTAATCCCACTTTCCAGCACCTGGTCTGCAGCCTTGTAGGCCATGGCACTTCAAGTGCATATCCAAGTGTCCTTCAAATGTGATGAGGTTTTCTGCCTCTACCACCCTTTCAGGCAGTGAGTTCCAGACCCCCACCACCCTCTGGGTGAAAAACCTCTCCTCAAATCCCCTCCAAACATCCTACCAACCACTTTAAATCTATATCCCCTGGTTATTGACCCTTCTGCTAAGGGGAATAGGTCCTTCCTATCCACTCTATCTAGGCCCCTCATAATTTTATACACCTCAATTAGGTCTCTCCTCAGCCTCCCCTGTTCCAAAGAAAACAACCCCAGCCTATCCAATCTTTCCTCATAGTTAAAATTCCCCATCCCAGGCAACATCCTCGTAAATCTCCTCTGCACCCTCTCTAGTGCAATCACATCCTTCCTGTAATGTGGTGACCAGAACTGCACGCGGTATTCTAGCTGCGACCTATCTAGTGTTTTATATAGTTCAAGCATAACCTCCCTGCTCTTATATTCAATGCTTGGCTAATAAAGACATGGATCCCATATGCCTTCTTAACCGCCTTATCTACCTGTCCTGCTACCTTCAGGGATCTGTGGACATGCACTCCAAGGTCCCTCTGTTCCTCTGCACTTCTCAGTGTCCTACCATCTATTGTGTATTCCCTTGCCTTGTTAGCCCTCCCCACATGCATTACCTCACGCTTCTCCGGATTGAATTCCATTTGCCACAGTTCTGCCCACCAGACCAGCCCATTGTTATCTTCCTGCAGTCTACAGCTTTCTTCTTCATTATCAAGCGCACGGCCAATTTTTGTATCATCTGCAAACTTCTTAATCATACTTCCTACATTCAAGTCCAAATCATTGATATATACCACAAAAGCCCTGCGGAACCCCACTGGACACAGGCTTCCTGTCACAAAAACACCCTTCGACCATTGCCCCTTGTTTCCTGCCTCTGAGCTAATTTTGGATCCAATTTACCACTTTGCCTTGGATCTCATGGGCTTTTACTTTCATGACCAGTCTGCCATGTGAGACCTTATCAAAAGCCTTGCTAAAATCCATATAGACTACATCAAACGCATTACTCTCATCAACCCTCCTTGTTACCTCCTCAAAAAATTCAATCAAGTTAGTCAGACATGACCTTCCCTTAACAAATCGATGCTGACTGTCCCTGATTAATATGTGTTTTCCTAAATGAAGATTTATCCTGTCGCTCAGAATTTTTTCCAATAATTTTCCCATCACCGAGGTTAGGCTGACTGGCTTGTAATTACTCGGTCTATCCCTTTCTCCGTTTTTAAACAACAGTACCACATTAGCAGTCCTCCAGTCCTCTGGCACCTTCCTGTAGCCAGAGAGGATTGGAAAATGATGGTCAGAGCCTCTGCTATTTCCTATCTTACTTCTCTTAAGAGTGTGGGATACATTTCATCCAGGCCTGGGGATTTATCCACTTTCAAAGATGCTAAACCCCTTAATACTTCCTCTTTCACTGTGTTTCATTCCTGGGGCACTGACACCAGTACTGGGGAAAGTGGGCTCTGTATTGTTGGGACGGTATTCACCTGAACTGTGCTGGGACCAGTGTTCTGGCGAGTCGTATAACTAGGGTGGTAGAGAGGGCTTGAAACTAAATATTGGGGGCATGGGATCAAATTTGGGAAGATGTCGTAATTCAAAGATTAGAGACACGGCAATAGAGAAAGGTATTAATATGGGAAATGATAAACAGACCGTTACAGGAAGGGATAGAGAGTACAAATCTAAGAGTAAATCAACAGATAAGGCTAGAGGTTACAAAAATAATAAAAGGACAAAACTAAAGTCTCTGCGTCTGAATGCACGTAGTATTTGATACAAAACAGATGAATTGATAGCGCAAATAGAAATAAATAAATATGACCTGATAGCCATTACAGAAACATGGCTGCAGGATGACATAGATTGGGACCTGAATATTGAAGGGTACATGACATTTAGGAAGGACAGGAAGATGGGAAAAGGTGGAGGGGTGGTTCTGTTAATTAATGATGGTATTATCACAATAGAGAGGGATGACCTAAGTTCAGGAAACCAGGATGTAGAAGCGGTTTGGGTAGAGATGAGAAATATTAAAGGCAAGAAGTCACTTGTAGGAGTGGTGTACAGGCCCCCTAACAGTAACCACGTGGTAGGATGGAGTATAAAGGAAGAAATAATGGGAGCTTGTCAGAAGGGTACGGCAATAATCATGGGGGATTTTAATCTGCATATAGACTGGAAAAATCAGATGGGCAAAGGTAGCATAGATGAGGAGTTCATGGAATGTTTTCGGGATAGTTTCTTATAACAGCACATTCTGGAGCCAACCAGAGAGCAGGCTATACTAGACCTGGTATTGTGCAATGAGATAGGATTAATTAATGACCTCATAGTGAAGGTGCCCCTAGGTAGCAGCAATCATAATATGATTGAATTTTACATTTAATTTGAGAGAGAGAAGAGTGGGTCCAAGACTAGTATTTTAAACTTAAATAAGGGCAATTATGAGGACATGAAAGCAGAGCTAGCTAACGTGAACTGGCAAATTAGGTTAAGGGATAGGTCAATAGAGTTGCAGTGGCAGACATTTAAGGGGATATTTCAAAATACACAGAATATATACATTCCAACAAGAAAGAAAAATTCCAAGGGGAGGACCCACCATCCGTAGTTAACTAAAAAAGTTAAAGATAGTATTAAACTTAAAGAAAAAGCATGTAATTGCGCAAAGATGGGTGGCAGGTCAGAAGATTGGACAGAATGTAAAAAACAGCAAAGAACGACTAAAAGATTAATAAGGAGAGAAAAATTAGAGTAAGAGAGAAAGCTAGCTAGAAATATAAAAACAGATAGTAAGAGTTTCGATAGCTATTTTAAAAAGAAAAGAGTTAACAAAGTGAGCGTTGGTCCTATAAAAAGTGAGTCTGGGGAATTAAAAATGGAAAATAAGGAGATGGCAGTTGAATTGAACAGGTATTTTGCATCGGTCTTCATTATAGAGGATACAAGTAACATCCCAGAAATAGCAATAAATCAGGAAATGGAAGGGAGGGAGGAACTCAAGAAAATTATAATCACCAGGGATGTGGTACTGAGCAAATTGTTGGATCTGTGGGCTGACAAGTCCTCGGGCCCTGATGGACTTCATCCTAGGGTCTTCAAAGAAGTGGCTAGTGAGGTAGTTGATGCGTTGGTTTTAATTTTCCAAAATTCCCTAGATTCGGGGAAGGTGTAAGATTCGAAATTTTCAGTAATTTAATCACGCAAGAAAACAGGGTTAATAAAACAGTTTTATTGACCAAAAGAAGCTTGTACAGAAAAACCTTTGATAAAAAGGGCATACAAAATGGCCGCCGGACCTCGTGATCAGTTTCTGGGACCATTTGATTTCTGTTACTGCAAGCCAGACAGGCTTGTGGATTGAGGACAGTAAGCCCGCGAAAGCCAGTATCTGTAAAGTGTGTGTGTTCTAGTTGTAATTAATAACACACAGGCTACAAGATTAAAGTTCAACAGGTCTTTACTGGTTGGAGGTCAGGACTATATGAAATACAATCTTACTACACAGTGCTTATATACCGGTGGTCACCACCGGTATTACGTATACAGCAGCCAGAGAAAGTAGTACATCTCTTAAGGTGGAACAGGCTTAAGTTCTCTTAAGGTGGAACAGGTTACATACACCACAATCCTCCCTTTTTAGCTTAATAGTCATATCCCCATTTAACATAACATCATAACATATATACATATATAACTTCAGGTATAAACAGTTCAAAGGTTCAGTCTCTCAGGAGGCCTTCTGATTCGGTCTGGATAACGCCTTTCAGTGGTCTCTGATTCTTGTTGCTGAGGTGACTCTGCTTGTTGGTTTCCTATGTATTGAACGTCATCATCAGGTACAGTCCCTGCCGAGGTAGATGCTTCAGGTTCATTAACGTCTTCCACAGTTGTCTCTATCGCAACCATGGGTTCGACCCTTGCTCTTGATTCTACCAGTTGATCTGCATGACGCCTTATCACATTGTCACCAATATCTACTGTGTACATCAGAGGTCCTTGTCTGGCCCGAATTGTTCCGGGCTGCCATTTTTCATTTCCATAACACCTTGCCAACACTGGTTGTCCTACTTCGAAACTTCGAGTGGTCTTGTTATTAATATGCCGGAACTGTTTGTTTTCCACTTCCCTCCGCACATTTGGTTTTAACAAGTCCAACCTGGACCGCAACCTCCTGTTATAAAACATCATGGCAGGACTTTGGTTAGTCACTGCATGAGCGGCGTTTCGATACGCCATTAGGAAATTGTCCACCTTGAGCTGTAGCGGAATCTGGTCATCGTTCATGGCCTTTATTGCCTTTTTGAATGTTTGGACAAATCTCTTGGCCAACCCATTTGTCGCCGGATGATATGGGGCAGAGGTATAATGTTTCACCCCATTCATCTTTAAGAATTTTTGGAATTCTTCCGACACGAACTGTGGTCCGTTGTCCGAACAGATCTGTTCTGGCAATCCGTTCCTTGTGAATATTGTTCTTAACACCGCAATTGTCTTTTCTGAAGTAGTGGTATTCATCTTGATCAGTTCTGGCCATTTGGAATGTGCGTCCACCGCAATTAGGAACATGGAGTCCATGAATGGACTAGCAAAGTCAATATGTACGTGTTGCCATGGGGCTGAAGGCCATTCCCATGGGTGTAGTGGTGCGATCGGAGGTGCATTTTGCACTTTTTGGCACCCAGCGCAGCTTTTCGTCAACTCCTCTATCTGTTGGTCAATACCCGGCCACCATACATAAGCCCTAGCAAGACTTTTCATCTTAACTCCCCCCAGATGACCTTCATGCAGTTCTTTTAGAACTCTTTCCCTTAACTTGGGAGGAATAATCACTCTTGTCCCGTACATCAAAGTACCATGGCAGACGGACAGCTGGTCTCGCCTTGCCGGGAATGCCGGTAACAGAGGATCACCACGTGTTGGCCATCCTTTCACTGTCACCTCGTAGACTCTGGACAGTGTCGGGTCGTTCCTGGTTTCTCTTTCAATACTTGCATTGGTGACTGGTAAACACTCGATGATGGTCGAATGAAATAACTCAACAGGGTCAACTTTCGTCGTTTCTTCTTCTTCAGGTAGTGGCAGGCGCGACAGCCCATCAGCATTGCCATGCTGCTTCGTACCTTTGAATTCTATTTGATATTGATGTGCCCCTAGGAAAAGGGACCATCTCTGGAGACGCTGTGCTGTCATCACTGAAACACCTTTCTTAGGGTTAAAAATGGATACCAATGGCTGATGGTCTGTCAGAAGTGTGAATTTTTGGCCCTGCAGGTAATGATTAAACTTTTTCACTCCCCATACAAGGCTGAGAGCCTCCCTATCGATCTGCGCATAGTTGCGCTCAGCGGAGGTCAATGATCTGGATGCAAACGCGACTGGCCTTTCTGTGCCATTTGGCAACTTGTGTGAGAATACTGCCCCAATACCATATGGAGAAGCATCACAAGCCAACCAAATAGGCAGTGTCGGGTTGAAGTGAGCCAACACTTCCTCTGAGGTGATCAATTCTTTGCTTTTGAGAAATGCCTTCTTACAGTTTTCGCTCCATTCCCATGGTACCCCCTTCTGTAAAAGAACGTTTAGCGGGTGCAGTACCGTGGATAGATTTGGTAGAAATTTATGGTAATAGTTAATCAATCCTAGAAACGACCTCAACTGAGAGACATTATCCGGAGCGGGAGCCTTTACAACTGCCTCTATCTTGTTAGGAGACTTATGAAGTCCCTCCCGGTCAATGACATGACCACAGTACGAGATCCGCTTCTGGAAGAACTCGCATTTCTGCCGATTAACTCTAAGTCCATACTCTTTCAGTCTGTTGAGCACCAGTTCCAAGTTTGCGAGGTGTTCTTCATCACCATCACCTGTAATCAGAATATCGTCCAGGTAACATTGTGTGCCTGGAATTGCCTGTAATACCTGCTCCATGGCCCTCTGCCAAATTGCTGGAGCCGATGCCACTCCAAAAACCAGTCTATTGTACCGGTACAAACCTCGATGCGTGTTGATCATGAGGTATTGGCGTGACTCTTCTTCAACCTCCATCTGCAAGTACGCCTGCGCCAGGTCTATCTTGGTGAAGTGTTTCCCGCCAGACAATGAAGCAAAAATATCCTCAATCCGCGGAAGCGGATACTGCACCGTGTGAAGCACCGGATTAACGGTGATTTTGAAATCTCCACAGATGCGAACCTTCCCTGGTTCTCCTGGCTTGTTGCTCGAAGGACGTTTCATAACGGGAACAATGGGCGTAGCCCACTCACTCCAATCTACCTTAGACAGTACACCTGAACGTTCTAGCGCTTCCAGTTCCGCTTCTACAGTAGGTCGTATTGCATAGGGTACCGGTCTGGCTTTAAAAAATTTTGGTTGTGCATGTTCATCAATCTTGATGTTTGCCGTAATTCCTCTTAGTGTTCCCAGTCCCTGCTGGAACACCTCTTTAGCATCATCCAATATTCTGGACAATCGTTTAGGTTTGACATCTGTTTCCCCGGAATCTACCGTTAGTGCCTTCAAGGAGTGCCAGTCCATATTCATTTTCCTAATCCACTCCCGTCCCAGTAGTGGTGGACCTCCTTCAGGTAGCACATATAAGTCCATTACTTGGCTTTCTTCGCCCTTGTGGACCACTTTTGCCTCTATCTTTCCGACGGGGTACAATCTTTGCCCCGTGTATGTTTTCAATATAATCTCCGTATCCCGTAGGGGAATATGTTGGAATAACCTTTTGTAATCTTTCTTATTCATGACCGTCAATGCCGATCCAGTGTCCAATTCCATCTTTACTTGGACTCCTGCTATCTGAAGGGTGACCCAAATCGTCTGGAGATCTGCATCCTTACCAACGTTGTGTACTCTTAAGCTACCCAGTTCATTACTGCTAGCGTCTGAATCTGACTTCTGTTCGGTCGAACTGTTCTTTGTCACCTTGTGTACCTTTATGTATTTTCCTTGCGGTGACTTTTTGTTGCTGGTCTTCTTTCCTGACCGGCATACTTTAGCTATGTGGCCAAGCCTGCCACACGTTCTGCATTCTTGGTTTTTAAACCAACACTGGTTCTGATCGTGCGTTGTCTTTCCGCAACGATAACATTTTACAGTACTCAAACCCAATTTATTTGTACTGAGTTCCGGTGACCGTAGCTGCATTACTGCCGTGCCTCTCGCTGTGGCTTCGTGTGCTGCTGCCATAGTGACCGCTTTCTCAAGCGTCAGCTCATTCTCCTCGAGCAATCGCTTTTGTGTATCTTCTTTTAATAAACCACACACAAATTTATCTCGTAGCGCCTCTGTCAATCTCGTTCCGAATTGACAGTACTTTGCTAGCTTACGCAATTCCATTAAATATTCAGCATTGCTTTCATCCTTCAGCTGCCTTCTGCTGTAAAATTTAAATTGTTCCGCTAGCATCAGCGGCGTGGGGTTTAGGTGATTTTTCAGGACAGTAACAATTTCCTCAAACGTCTTATCCGCCGGTTCATCTGG
Source organism: Somniosus microcephalus (assembly GCF_052327205.1). Lineage (NCBI taxonomy): Eukaryota > Metazoa > Chordata > Chondrichthyes > Squaliformes > Somniosidae > Somniosus > Somniosus microcephalus. Next base: position 136,376,254 of record NC_140999.1, on the reverse strand, counting down.
TGATACAAGGTGTTTCAATTGCCCGTATGTCTTCGCACCCATTAAGTTTAATAATGTTAGTGCTTTCTCTGCATCTGGGATTTTATTTGCTTTACAATAATTTTGTATGCGTTCTACATACATAGCCCAATCTTCGATGTCGCTATCAAAGGTATTAATGTTCCCATGTTTAGGCATCGTTGTAATTTAATTTCTTTTTCTTTTTATCCAAGATGGCGGCTTCCGCGCTCTCGTCTTCGTCCTCCGCCTACAAAATGGCGGTTTTCCCGCGCTTGGCGGTCTTCACCCTTCCCCCGACGCTGTCTCCGCTTCACCGCGGCTCTCGCGCCTTCAGTTGCCCCCAGACGCTGCGCCTTTTTAGCCCGAATGCGGCCCGGCCCTTATCACCAGCCGCGATCGATGTCCCCGCGCTGCGCCTTTCGGCCCGAATGCGGCCCGGCCCTTACCTCCGGTCGCGATCGATCTCACCGCCCTTATTCCTCCGTCTTCCCTCCCCGTCTGTACAGCCAACGTGGCCGATTTTCTGGTCGCGTCGCTGCCCGGCTTACCCACTACCGAGGTAGAAAGAAGATAGCTGACAGCCGCTGATGGAGGCTTCGAGTTCAGGATGTCTTCTGCACTCTGGTTTCTCGATGTCTGCCGCGCGACGTGTCTTCCAGCAGGGTGATGAGGGTGGAAACCTCTCTTTGACGTCTGTTCTGTGGACGAAGCCGCCGTGGATATAACTGCCGCAGAGTAAGAATCTGACTCGTCGCCACTGTAAAGTCTGTGTGTTCTAGTTGTAATTAATAACACACAGGCTACAAGATTAAAGTTCAACAGGTCTTTACTGGTTGGAGGTCAGGACTATATGAAATACAATCTTACTACACAGTGCTTATATACCGGTGGCCACCATCGGTATTACGTATACAGCAGCCAGAGAAAGTAGTACATCTCTTAAGGTGGAACAGGCTTAAGTTCTCTTAAGGTGGAACAGGTTACATACACCACAGTATCGGGAAAACGAAACTCAGGGAACTGAGCATACATATTAATTGGATTCTAAGTACAGGACAGTTTCAGGTAACAGGATGGGGCCCATCAAGAAATGGGCGGACTTTTGAATGAACACTTAAACCCATTTACTGTACAAAGGAAAAACCGTTTAACAGCCATCAAGGGCAATCTCCAGACCGATCAATATACGAACCGAGTTACGGTGACAAAGTAAAAGACATTATCGGCCAGGAAGGCCAGTTAAGCTATCACCGGCTCCCGTTGTAAGACAAAGCGCCCCTGCAGAGATTTCTGCCCGCCAAAAATATTACAAAGACAGGACTATGATTTGGCGGGAGATAAGACTGTCCCAAAAGGGTATAACTATGGATTTGAAAAGTCCATCAGGGTGTGGATGAACGGCGATTACGACTACGATTACGCTTCGCTTCACCTCGACCGCTACGATTCACAATTCATTTCTTCAGTACGATTCGTAACTTCGGTGTGGAACGGAAAACGACGGGAAGACGACGAGGGTGGCCCGGGTACTGTTGTCGGGAGATCATCGACGACCCAGGCCGAAGGAGAAGACACCCTCAGGAAAACCGACGAGCCAGGCCGGAGGGAGAAATAAAAGGACACTCCGGGCCTAGCACTCCCGTGCCTCAACATCCCATTCTCAGTTTTCCTTACTGGACTCTCCCATGTGCATCCAGTTATTCAACAGGTTTCAACTGATTTCAACCATGACGAGCGCTCATCAAGGCTGTATCTGCTGCTCCATCGCCTGAGAGAAAAACAAACTGCGCCAGAAGTTTCCAAATCCACGTGACGACGGAAAGCTGTGCCAAAAGGCTGCGAACCCCCCCCTTTTTGCGAATCTGAAAGTGGTGAGCATGATCCCGAGTTCCTCAAGTCGAAACTTAGTTTAGGTCTAGGGGAGGGGGTTAAGGGTAATCGTAATGTGTTTCCCCTTTTACGATGTGCCGTGTGTTCCCCATTTCTATAGAGTTAAGTTTATAGATATGTGCATGATTGTAGTTAATCTTATCTGTGCTTATGACATGTATTTTACAATGCTGCAAACTGTTTTATAATAAAAGCCTCCATTTCATGTTATTCAACCTGGTCTATTGAGTTTTTCTCTGCACTACAGTTCCCTGCACCTAAGTCCAAGGTCTAGAACCGTAGGGAAGAGTGGGTCGAACCACTCAAGGGTAATTATTGCACGAAGCCTGGTAGGAGACCAGAACGAGCAAGAGAAACCCCCTACAGAGATTCCATTAGATTGGAAAATAGCGAATTAACTCCTTTATTCAAAAAGGGAGGGAGACAAAAAGCAGGAAACTACAGGCCAGTCAGCTTAACATCTGTCATAGGGAAGATGTTAGAAGCTATTATTTAAGGCGTTACAGCAGGGCATTTAGAAAAGTTCAAAGTAATCAGGCAGAGTCAACATGGTTTTGTGCAAGGAAAATCATGTTTAACCAATTTATTGGCGTTCTTTGAGGAAGTTACATGTACTATGGATAAAGGGGAAACGGTGGATGTACTGTACTAAGATTTCCAGAAGGCATTTGATAAGGTGCCACATCAAAGGTTATTGCAGAAAATAAAAGCTCATGGTGTAGGGAGTAACATATTGGCATGGATAGAAGATTGGCTAGCTAACAGGAAACATAAACAGAGTTGGCATAAATGGGTCAAATTCTGATTGGCAAGATGTAATGAGTGGTGTGCCACAGGGCTCAGTGCTGGGGCCTCAACTTTTTACAATTTATATAAATGACTTGGATGAAGGGACCAAAGGTATGGTTGCTAAATTTGCTGATGACACAAAGATAGGTAGGGAGGTAAATTGTGAAGAGGATATAAGGAGGCTACTAAGGGATACAGATAAGTTAAGTGAGTGGGCAAAGATCTGGCAAATGGAGTATAATGTGGGAAAATGTGAAGTTGTCCATTTTGGCAGGAAGAATAAAAAGAAGCATATTATCTAAATGGTGAGAGATTGCTGAGCTCTGAGATGCAGAGGGATCTGGGTGTCCTAGTGCATGAATCACAAAAGGTTACTATGCAGGTACAGCAAGTAATTAGGAAAGCTAATAGAATGTTATCATTTATTGCGAGGGGAATTGAATACAAAAGTAGGGAGGTTATGTTTCAGTTATACAGGGTATTGGTGAGACTACATCTGGAGTACTGTGTACAGTATTTGTCTCCTTATTTAAGGAAGGATGTAAATGCACTGGAAGCAGTTCAGAGAAGGTTTACTAGACTAATACCTGGAATGGGCGGCTTGTCTTATGAGGAAAGGTTGGACAGGCTAGGCTTGTGTCCGCTGGAGTTTAGAAAAATAAGAGGTGACTTGATTGAAACATATATGATCCTGAGGGGTCTGGACATGGGTGAATCTGGAGAGGATGTTTCCTCTTGTGGGAGAATCTAGAACATGGGGTCACTGTTTAAAAATAAGGGGTCACCCATTTAAGACAGAGATGAGAATTTTTTTCTCACAGAGGGTCGTGAGTCTTTGGAATTCTCTTCCTCAGAGGGCGGTGGAAGCAGAGGCTTTGAATATTTTTAAGGCAGAGGTAAATAGATTCTTGGTAAGCAAGGGGGTGAAAATTTATCTTCAAAGCTTGTCACCTACAGAAAAATCTAAACATATTAAAAATGACTTTCCCAACATTTCCTTACCTCTGATACTTACCAGTGTCCCATTGCATCCTTCACACCACTTCTGCAGCTGTCATCTATACACAAACATTACAACAGACCCACAGCACGCCTCACGTACCCTGGTGGGGTTCCCCGATACATACATACATACAAACCTGCAGCAGAAGTCTCAAAATGGGAAAAAGCCTCTTAACTGCCTGTTAACAACCTGTTTTGAAGTGTTTGTGTGGCCTCACCTCATTGGGAGAAGTGACAGATCATTTCTGTACCCTCACCTGCAGCTGCCATCTGTTTTATCCTAAGGAGAGAGTCATTGGAGAGCCTGGGTGAAAGGGCTCACCTTTCTACAGTGATTGTGAGTTAAGTGGATATAATCCTCTTCCTGCCGCTAGGAGGCAGGTCACTGCACAATTCGGGTACCCGTCTCCTGGGAAAATTGGTTGGAGGCGGGTTGGGTGCGGATTCAGGACCCGCTCCCATTCTTATTGATTTTCCCAGCAGTCCTGCCCCCAGACTTGCCTCTTCAGGGCTGGTAAAATCCAACCCCCCGTATTCATTAAGAACCATACCCATGTCTTCTGCCTCCACACACAGGTTAAATTTATGTTCCCTAATAGGCCCTACTCTTACTTTAGTTATCCTGTTGCTCTTAATGTATTTATAAAACATATTTGGGTTTTCCTTGATTTTACTTGCCAATATTTTTTCATGCCCTCTCTTTGCTTTCCTAACTTCCTTTTTAATTTCACCCCATGCACTTTCTATACTCCTCTAGGGTTGCTGCAGTATTAAGCCCTCAGTATCTGTCATAAGCTTCCCTTTTTTTCTTTTTCTTACCCTGTATGCCCCTTGACATCCAGGGAGCTCTAGATTTGTTAGTCCCACCCTTTTTCTTTAAGGGAGCATACTTGCTCTGAACCCTCACCATCTCTTCCTTGAATGCTTCCCACTGCTCTGATACTGATTTACCTTCAAGTCTCTGTCTCCAGTCCACTTTGGCTAAATCACATCTCAGCTTAATAAAATTAGCTTTTCCCCAATTGAGAACTTTTATTCCTGGTCTACCCTTGTCCTTTTCCATAACTACACTAAATTTAACTAAATTATGATCACTACCACCAATATGCTCCCCCACTAATACCTTTTCTACATGCCCAGCTTCATTCCCTAAAAGTAGGTCCATAACTGTCCCCTCTCTTGTTGGGCTTGCTACGTACTGGCTAAAAAAATTCTTCTGAATGCATTTTAAGAATTCTGCTCCCTCTATACCTTTCACACTAATTTTATCCCAGTTAATATTAGGGAAGTTGAAATACCCTACTATTACTGCGCTATTTTTGCACATCTCAGAAATTTGCCCACATATTTGCTCTTCCATCTCCCTTTGACTGTTTGGGGGGTCTATATTACACTCCCAGAAGTGTAATTGCCCCTTTTTTGTATCTCAGTTCAACCCATATGGCCTCATTGGATGATCCTTCTAAGATATCATCCCTCCTCACAGCTGTAAGATTGAGGGATTGAGCACTGGTATGATGAGATAGCAGTGATAGGGGTTGATAAGGAGCTGGTTCAGCATGCTAAATGCCTTTTTGAGGTACATAATAACATCAATGTTAGCGGGCCTGTTTTACAACAGAGATTGTTAGAATATAAATCATTGTTGAACCTGCCTCCATATATACGGAATTGGAATATGGTATGGTTAGGTTGGACTAGTTGGCCATTTAGCATATGGCAATGCCAATGGTGTCTGCAGTAGGGATCTCATTATGCAGGTCGTAAGCATATTAAGAGGATCACTCATTAATCTCCCACTGTTCTGCAGGCTTTGGAGTGCAAACTTTCAAAGCTCAGTAACAGCTAGCTTCAACTTACCCTGAGAATTGGTTAGAGGCCGATTGCAACCAGTTATAGCTTCTACCGTTCCATGCTCCCGCAGATCAGTGAGCATCATGAGAAACATATGGAGTTTGTTGCACAGAAGCAACCTGTTGGCATTCAGAAGCAGTTCTATGGCATCACATAGCCCTTTACAAGTGACAGTGTGGATTTTCCTCTTCAGTTATGTCAGATTTCCAGCATAACTCAATTTCAATTTCAATTTCAATTTTATTTGTCACATAACCAAATACAACAAGTGAAATCCAGTCAGTGAAATACTTTTTCCTTAACGAGCCAAGCGCACCAAGCAGCAAAGGACACTTAGCTGCTGATACGCACGGAGCCCGCAAGGACAGCAGCCATCTTCATCGGCGCCATCACAATAGGGTCCGCTCTTGCCTCGCTCCACCTTTCCCGCACTTCTGCCCGACAGTCTTCAGCTGCCGTGGTATGGACGCCATCTACTGGGCCGACAGCGACTCTTTAATGTCCTCTCCATGGCGCTGGTGACTCTCGTAGCCTGCATGTCTCCTCCACACACCTGGCCTGCACATTACCCCTGGAGGTCCCACTTGACGTCCTGGTAACCGGGTTCCTCTCTGGCTCCCGCTCCTTTCAAACTGTCCTCTCTGGCTCCCGTTCCTTTCAAACTGTCCTCTCCGGCTCCCGCTCCTTTCAAACTGTCCTCTCCGGCTCCCGCTCCTTTCAAACTGTCCCCTCCGGCTCCCGCTCCTTTCAAACTGTCCTCTCCGGCTCCCGCTCCTTTCAAACTGTCCTCTCCGGTTCCCGCTCCTTTCAAACTGTCCCCTCCGGCTCCCGCTCCTTTCAAACTGTCCCCTCCGGCTCCCGCTCCTTTCAAACTGTCCTCTCCGGCTCCCGCTCCTTTCAAACTGTCCCCTCCGGCTCCCGCTCCTTTCAAACTGTCCCCTCCGGCTCCCGCTCCTTTCAAACTGTCCTCTCCGGCTCCCGCTCCTTTCAAACTGTCCCCTCCGGCTCCCGTTCCTTTCAAACTGTCCTCTCCGGCTCCCGCTCCTTTCAAACTGTCCCCTCCGGCTCCCGTTCCTTTCAAACTGTCCTCTCCGGCTCTCGCTCCTTTGAAACTGTCCCCTCCGGCTCCCGCTCCTTTCAAACTGTCCTCTCTGGCTCCCGCTCCTTTCAAACTGTCCTCTCCGGCTCCCGCTCCTTTCAAACTGTCCTCTCCAGCTCCCGCTCCTTTCAAACTGTCCCCTCCGGCTCCCGCTCCTTTCAAACTGTCCTCTCCGGCTCCCGCTCCTCTCAAACTGTCCTCTCCGGCTCCCGTTCCTTTCAAACTGTCCTCTCCGGCTCCCGCTCCTTTCAAACTGTCCCCTCCGGCTCCCGCTCCTTTCAAACTGTCCTCTCCGGCTCCCGCTCCTTTCAAACTGTCCCCTCCGGCTCCCGTTCCTTTCAAACTGTCCTCTCCGGCTCTCGCTCCTTTCAAACTGTCCCCTCCGGCTCCCGCTCCTTTCAAACTGTCCTCTCTGGCTCCTGCTCCTTTCAAACTGTCCTCTCCGGTTCCCGCTCCTTTCAAACTGTCCCCTCCAGCTCCCGTTCCTTTCAAACTGTCCTCTCCGGTTCCCGCTCCTTTCAAACTGTCCCCTCCGGCTCCCGCTCCTTTCAAACTGTCCCCTCCGGCTCTCGCTCCTTTCAAACTGTCCTCTCCCGCTCCCGCTCCTTTCAAACTGTCCTCTCCGGCTCCCGCTCCTTTCAAACTGTCCTCTCCGGTTCCCGCTCCTTTCAAACTGTCCTCTCCGGCTCCCGCTCCTTTCAAACTGTCCCCTCCGGCTCCCGCTCCTTTCAAACTGTCCTCTCTGGTTCCCGCTCCTTTCAAACTGTCCTCTCCGGTTCCCGCTCCTATCAAACTCCTTTCGGGTGGGTAGGGAGTTGTATCATTAGGAGTTGTATCACTGATAACTGCCACTGTTCGGATTTTTTATCAGAAGCGATATTGGACATTGAACATGCAAATATGGACAGATGTACTGAAAATAGGCACTAATAACAAGATAATATCATAAGTCATACTGGCCATCATTACCACCATGGCAATGATGGACGCAAGTGATTCCAGCATGTTACTGGCGGCCAGTGTTGCTAAGGAGTAAAATCCTCGATTTTCAATTTGCAGCTACTGAATTTTGCTCAAGGTCATTACTTAGGCCGGGATTTTGCTCACCTCGGCGGATTCAGGGTGGGCGATGTCGGAGGTAGGTCATGGCCCCGCTGCTGGCTCCATCCCACTCTGGAAAATGAATTTACATTGATAGGGATTGTTAAGCCCACCCAGCGCGTTTCCCAGTCCAATTAGAGGAAGCAGGTCTGGTGACGTCATTCATGACATATCATCAGCGGCTTCCTTAAAGGGACCATGGCAACTTTACTTTTGACGTTTCTACTATCAGTGTTCTACAGCATTGAGGTGCTGCAAACACTGACAATGACTGCACAGAGGGGCATGGTCTTATGTTTATTAATAAATAGACATTCTTATTATGAACACAGCTAGCTTTTGCTAGACACTTTATTGAGCCCACGTGGACTAGGTACAGTATCTGTCGAGGCATCCATCTTGACTGCTGCCTTGTGGGTAGCCTAGTGCCTCATTGGTAATGTAGTCTTAATATACATACAGCTAGGTAGTGTAGTCTTATATACATACAGCTATATACAGCTCTACACAGCTCTACGGCTCCACCTAGTGTCCACTATAGAATGACATGTTATTGATCATTACATCCCCCTTTCTTTGAGGTTTAACAAAATCAATATCAATCAACTTTCAAGAAAACAATAAAGATAATATCAGTAACACTTTTGTTAGTGCTCTATAAACATAAACATTTTCAAAACAGTCAACACATTTTCAAAGCTTTACATTGTACTCAAAGATTAAGTCTATCAGGCTTTTTTACTTCACGTGTGGATCTTCTCAACACGGGTAAGTCTGATGTGTCTTCATGAGATTGTTCTGGCAGTGAATGACAAGATGCAGTTGCGGCATTGTCATCAATCTGGTCTTGAATAGTCTCTTGTGTTTTTAGGAGGGAACGGCGGTTCCTCCTGAGAATCTGTCCTTCCTCAGTTCTAACAGTGTATGACCTTGGTCCTACTTCCTCAAGAACTGTAGCTTTCCTGTTCCATGCATCTGGATCCTCAATCCTGACAACATCATCCCTTGTCAATGGTTTTAGAGTTTTGGATGACTTGTCATAGTATGATTTCTGTTTCAGCTTTAACAGTTGAAGTCTCTGTCTCAGTTCCTCACTTTGCTGTTCTTTTGCACAGCAGGGTAGCGTGGTGCGCAACTTGTGACCCATTAGTAGTTCAGCAGGTGAAGAACCACAGTCTAAAGGTGAGGCTCGGTAGCTCAGCAGGGCGAGATAAGGATCAGACTTGCTTTCTGTCGCTTTCTTCAGTAGCTGCTTGAGAACTTGAACACCTTTCCCTGCCTTACCATTTGACTGAGCATACAAAGGACTGGATGTGATGTGCTGAAAGTCATAATGTGCTGCAAACTGTTGCCACTCCTTACAGTTGAAGCACGGACCATTGTCGCTAACGGCAATCCTGGGAATTCCATGTCTGGCGAAGATGGATTTCACATGCATTATGACACTGCTTGCTGTGGTGCTTGAGAGCAGCGCTATCTCAGGATAGTTAGAATAGTAGTCAATCACTATTAGATAGTCTTTACCATTTAAATGAAAAAGGTCCATACCAACCTTTTGCCATGGTGCTGTTGGTATGTCAGCTACTATCATTGGTTCCTTTGCTTGTTTGTTTTGGTGTTTCTGACATGTCTCACATTTGCCTATCATGTTCTCAATGTCCTTATTTATGCCAGGCCAATAAACAGTGTCTCTTGCCCTCCTTTTGCATTTTTCAATTCCGAGGTGTCCCTCATGAATCCTTTTGAGCATGTCTTGATGTAGAGCCTGTGGAATGACTATTCTGTTCTGTTTTAGTAATAGTCCACTTGCGACACTCAATTCTGACCTTATGTGAAAATATTTTGGACAGGAACCTTTTGGCCAACCATGATGAATGTTCTCTATTACTGTTTGTAATACTGTATCTTTTACTGTTTCTTCTGCTATTTGCTTTGCTTTTGTGTCTGACACGGGCAGCGCAGCAGTGACCATACTCACATGAACATCCACGTCTTCTTCAGTAGAGCTCACATGACTCATTGTGGGTGCTCGGGATAGTGCATCTGCTAACACTATGTATTTGCCTGGTGTGTAGATCAGTTCAAAGTCATATCTTTGCAGCTTCATCATGAGTCGTTGAATCCTTGGAGACATCTCATTCAGGTTCTTTTTTATGATGGCAACCAGAGGGCTGTGGTCTGTCTCAACTGTGAAGGTAGGAAGTCCATATATGTAGCCATGAAACTTTTCTAGTCCAACTACCTAGCCTAGACATTCCTTTTCAATCTGGGCATATCGACACTCAGTATCAGTCATAGACCTGGAGGCATAGGCAACAGGCTTCCAATCTTCACCCTCTGCTTGTAGCAAGACCGCACCTAGGCCATCTTTTGAGTCATCCGTTGACACTTTGATTCTTTTTGTTGGGTCAAAGAAGGTGAGTACAGGTGTGGTTGTCAGCACTGTTTTGAGGTTTATCCACTCTTGTTCATGTCTTTCTGTCCATGCGAACTCATTTGTTTTATGTAGCAGGTCTCGCAGACAGGCTGTCTTGGCTGACAAGTTAGGAATGAACTTTCCAATGAAGTTTATCATCCCCATGATGCGTAGCAATCCTTTTTTGTCAGTGGGTCGGGGCATTTTGAGTATGGCGTTTACTTTTTCCATATCTGGCTCTATTCCTTTACCAGATAGATTATCTCCTAGGAATGTGACTTCCTAGACGCCAAACTGACACTTGGCTTTGTTGAGCTTCAGTCCATTCCGGTGTATGCTCTGTAGCACTTTAGTCAGTCTCTCATTGTGTTCTTTCAGTGTGGAGCCCCAGATGATGATGTCATCAACATAGACCCGAACTCCTTCCAGACCTTCAATTATGTGTTCCATCGCTCTATGAAAGATTTCAGATGCAGATATTATCCCGAAAGGCATTCTGAGGAAACAATACCTGCCAAATGGTGTGTTGAAGGTACAGTATTTGGTGCTCTCTTCATCCAGTTTTAGTTGCCAAAATCCTTGTGCGGCATCGAGCTTTGTAAAGTATTTGGCACCTAACATTTCACTGGTGATTTCTTCCCGCTTGGGAATCTGGTAGTGTTCACGTTTTATGTTTGCATTTAAGTCCTTTGGATCCATGCATATTCTTAGATCATTGTTCTTTTTCTTTACACATACCATGGAGTTAACCCAGTCTGTTGGCTCTTCGACTTTCCTGATGACTCCTAGTGTGGTCATTCTGTCCAGTTCATTCTTGAGCTGGTCACGCAGGGGTGCTGGAACTCTTCGTGGCGCATGTACCACTGGCTGAGCATCCTCCTTTAGCTGGATCTTGTAAGTGAATGGTAGAAATCCAAATCCTTTGAACACATCCTGGAAATTATTCACTACAGAATCCACTGAGTCATCTGGTCTGCTTATGGCACAGTTTATACGGTAGACTCTCTTGACCAGTTCTAGGTCCTCACAAGCTTTGTTACCCAGTAGTGAATCAAGTCTTTCAGCCAGAACAGAAAACATGAGATGATGCACTTTGTCTTTGACTGTCACTTTAAGTCTGCATACACCTAAGCTATCTATTTTCTGTCCATTATAGTCCTGCAGTAGTACTGACTTTTTCTGTATTTTGGGCTTTTCTTTCATATTGTTAATGTCACTCATACTGATTAAGTTTGCTTTTGCCCCAGTGTCTAGTTTCAAGGTAACTAATGCTCCATTTACCTGCAGTGGGATCATCCATTTGTCCTCTTTTACTGCATTAACTTTGTGTTCAGCATTGTCCATTTCTGAGGGCTGCACATTTTCTGTATCCTTTTTGATATTGTCACATGACACCATTCCTACAAAAATTGTCTCACTTAAATCAGTGTCCTCAATTACATTAACTCGTTGCCCTTTCTTAGTTTTTACTTTTGAAAAGCATTGTTTGGCAAAGTGATTCTTTCCATTACACTTTGTGCACATTTTTCCAAACGCTGGGCATTGTCTTAACTGGTGTTTGTAACCACAGCGTTTACAATTAAAAATGTCACCCTCTGATTGCTTTTCATTTCTGTTCTGCCCACGTTTCTTCCCCTTGTAGAACACAGCACCGACAGCAACATTATCACTCATTACAATCGCATCATTATTGATTTCACTGAAAGTCTTCGCGTGCTTTTGAGCTAGCTCGCTGGCTTGGCATATTTTCACCGCATTTTCCAAATTTAGTTCGGTTTCTCTCAACAGACGTTCCCTGACTTTTTTTATCATGAATACCAAACACAATCTGGTCACGAATCATGGATGCTTTGAGCTCAGAGAAATTACATGTCTGTGCTTTCAGTTTCAGATCAGTTATAAAGCTATCAAAAGTCTCATTTTGCTGCTGTGTCCGAGAATGGAAGATGTATCTTTCATAGGTCTCATTCTTTTTGGGAGAGCAATGTGCATCAATTTTTTTTAGCATATCTTCTAATTTTTCTCTGTTCTCCTCTGGATTAAATACAAATGTATTAAATACCTCTATCACCTGTGGGCCTGCAACCGTAAGCAGCAACGCTATCTTCCTTGCGTCTGGCTTCGTACCGAATCCGATGGCTGCAATGTAGAGTTCGAATTGTTGTTTAAAAGTCTGCAAATTGTAGTCGATATTTCCTGTGAGTTTCAAACGCTCTGGTGGCTTCAAATTCTCCATGTCGCTTTTCACAATTTTCAGCAGATCTTCACCATCCTGGTACCATCTTATGTTCATTAATAAATAGACATTCTTATTGTGAACACAGCTAGCTTTTGCTAGACACTTTATTGAGCCCATGTGGACTAGGTACAGTATCTGTAGAGGCATCCATCTTGACTGCTGCCTTGTGGGTAGCCTAGTGCCTCATGGGTAATGTAGTCTTAATATACATACAACTGGGTAGTGTAGTCTTATATACATACAGCTATATACAGCTCTACACAGCTCTACGGCTCCACCTAGTGTCCACGATAGAATGACATGTTATTGATCATTACACATGGCTGCACCCAGGTTCTCCCATGACTCCCTCCTTATGCTTATGGAGGGAGTCACAGCACGCAGGGAGGTCCTCTTCACTTCCAGTGGGCAGAAGAGACCTCCCCAGGAGACCAACACAGCCTGGTTGCACATTGCACAGGAGGACACAAGCATGGATGTCGTCAAAAGGACCTGGGTGCAGTGGCGCAAACCTTCCAATGATCTCATTAGATCACAAAACATTAGTACAAAGCCACACTCATCTTCATCCTCCTGTGCCTCTCATCACATCCTCATCACTCTGCCTTCCCTACCCTACTCCTGCACATCCTTACTCACACCAACTTACCTTGCACCTCCACCCATCCCTCTCTCTCTATCTACATTATCACATTACCATCTCACTAGCCACCCTTCACACTCACCCTCATTCTAGTGCAATCATAGCAATTAACAACACACAAGGGTAGCCACTTGAGTGTTTTATGCAATGTTCATGTAAAGTTTCCGTTAATGTGCTGTCTAACATTGAAACCCTTATTTTCAACACTTTGCATTCTTGGACAGATTTGTGTGCACCTTTGGAAGTGGATTAGTGAGTTGCAGTGAATGGTGAGACATAATGGTACCCCCCACCACCCCCCGCAATGGTGGTGAGTGTGAAAAGAATGGCTTGGACATTGTCGGGATGCTTTATGGTGTTGGTGTGGGATGGTGCCAACCTGGCGAATTATGCGGCAGTCATATTGGTGTACAGCGTCAAGTTAACTAAATCTGGCCATGATGAGGCTATCCCTGGCCTCCTGGGCAGCAATGTGCTCGGGTGCTGAGGCCCTCTGTCCTGTGCAGCATCAGGTGATTGTGGAGAAGCTTGGTGATGCTGTTGGTGCTGCTGGTGTGCCTGGTGCTGCTGGTGTTGGAGCTGATTGTGATTTGATTCTGAGGACCAAGGTGAGACAGTATAAAGGGCACCCATGTTGATGGAATAGATGGCAGGTGAAGTAAAGACGACAGAAGCATTCTGTCAATTGTGAGAGAGTTCTTCCAATGAGGTGAGAGTGGATGGGGAGTGGATAGTGGAAAGCCTGCAGACTCTGTACTGGAATTGGACTGAGAAACAGCTTGTGGCTGAGGAAAGTGATATCTGTCAGGTGGGAGGTTTTACTGTACATTTGAAGCTGTCAACTAATCAGCTGGAGCAATGGCCACTGAGCTCCCCCCTCAGGTTGACAGATGTGGTCACTGAACAGTGTGGTTCCTGTGGCCATGAAGTTAAAGTTAAAAAGTAAGTTAAAAAAGCTGGTTAAGAGTCTGTTAAGTACATTATAATGAGTTTAATTGGGTTGCCCGCCGCTGCCTGTTGGGTCTGCTCAGCACTGACAGACCCGACATTGGGAAAGGCGCATTGCAGCGGGTTGACAGCGGGTTCCCAACCTGCTATCAGTAAAAAACACTTTCCCACCCGACCTGCCACTGGTCCCGCCCGCTGACACCTCAGAAAATTCCAGCCTTAGATTTGTTGCTCACTTTTTGGTAAAGTTTGTTACTCCATTTTTGGAGAACTAGAAATTATCAGAGCAACACTAACACAGACAGATGGTCTATTAATGCTTTCTACTGTTAACATTACACTCCTTTTTACCTTTTTATTCATGTCTACTTCGTTGCTAAAATTATCAAGAGAAAATATGGCTCCTAATAAATCCATTAATGATCAAAGAATTTGTTGTTTGAGCTTCATAAACCTGTGTTGAAAATTGGTCGGTCCATTAAAGCGGTCACAATCCCATTCCCCTCAGAATTCAAACACTTTGGCTTGTTTGAAGTGAAATATCAATTTAAAATATCTATTGGTAACCAATTCTGTTGTCAGCCAGGCTGCCCAGAGATGTGTCCCCTGCCTCACTTTTGTGCATCTCCTGGTGGTCTGTTATGGAACAGCACTGTTAGAGCCTTGACAACAGGTTGCCTGCCTGCCCTCTCATTTGAGAAATAGGAAGTAGCATAGTGAACAGTCGCAGAGAACACAAAAGTAAATCATATTTATATAAAAAAGTGCAAATAAATGAGTATTTAGCTAAATTATGTTGAAAATATTTCCTTGAGTGCGTTCATGTTTAATGTAACTGCATGCCGAAAAATGTCTGCCTCATTTTTTTTCTGTGCATACTACTTTGGAAGAAATATTCGAATGAGAGAAGTTATGAATAAGAGGAAAATGCAAACTAAAGCTTAAGACAGTTGGAATGTGATTTTATACAATAAATGAATGTTAGCAATGTAATGAACATGCAACTCTTAACTATGAGTTCCTTACCTTGTAATGCAAGCAAAGCAGATTGCAGGGGGAAGTGAAATGTCAGTGACAAAGACTTATCGCACTAAAGTATTGACTGAGCTGTATAAAATGTTATGTAGGTTCACTATTTTGTGTGTTTATGTGTCAAAAATAATGGTTTGACATTTTTGATATTGATCATAGGGTTGTCATCAGTTCAGTTCTGCCTCATTGCTGAGGACAGTGGTGCATAAATCTTAATGCAGGTAGTTGTCACCCTCTCTCCTTACCATAGGTGGAAACAATCCATGTGCTTAGAGAGCAATTCCATACAGACAATGAACATAGGTAAGAACACCTTTATTTTTCTATAAGGCTGCATGGCTTTTTGCACGTTTGTGTAGGAGGAAGGCTGGTGATCCTTTGTGGTCCAAATGTGGAAGATGTGTTGGTTTTGTCAGGCAGTTTGGTGGACTGATCAGTCAGGACAGAATGTCTATACAGTATTTGATCCTGATGCTGCAGAGATGAATTTTGCATGAATTTCCCTGCAGTATGGTGGTGGAACATGTATTTATTACTTGTAGTCCAGTGATTTGCTCTTGGGATCAAGATTAACTATTAAGATTCTGTGCTGCAAAGGAATAAAATAATAAAGTGCATTAGCCTAGATCATTATTTTTTAAATTCATTCTCGCGATGTAGGCATCGCTGGCAAGTCCGGCATTTATTGCCCATCCCTGGTGGTCCTGAGAAGGTGGTGGTGAGCCGCTTTCTTGAACCGCTACAGTCCATGTGGTAAAATGCTTCCACAATGCTGTTTGGTAGGGAGTTCCCTGATTTTGACCCAATGACAATGATGGAATGCCCATATATGTGCATGTCAGAATTGTGTGCGACTTGAAGGAGAATTTGGAGGTGATGGTGTTCCCATGCACGTGTTGCCCTTGTCCTTCTTGGTGGTGGAGGTCGCAGGTTTGTGAGATGCTGCGGAAAGAAGCCTTTGCGAGTTGCTGCAGTGCATCCTGTAGATAGTTTGTACAGTATCAACCACAACACCAAACTGCCCATGGTTTTTCATAAATTAGCTGTTAGTTGAAAATCTTACTCACCTAAATGGAAAACCCAGAATGGGAAATGAAGAAAAATCACCTTGGGTTTTCAAGAAGTTTCAATTTGGTTTTAATACTATCAGCAACCTGGATCAACTTGAACTGATGTGTATTTAACTTAGTACAACCCTATAGCCATGAAATGACTGTGGGAATATTAGTGTATGAATGCTTAATACATTCATTTGAAATTTCTATATTCACTGCTTTAGTGGAGGCATTAATTCATTTAAAATAAAAACTTGTTAATGGGTCTGTTAAAATAATGGACAAAGGAATTTCACATGACTGTATGAAGCATTCATACACTAATATTCATGCAGCATAATTTCAAGGTTAATGTTTTAATTGGTCTTTATCCAGAACCTCTGTTAAAAAGGAAAGTTGTCATGAATTTATGGATAAGTAAATCTATTTCTGTGATTGGCTCAGGAAAATCATAACTCCTGGCCATAGCTGATTAGGATTTAGAGCCTTGAACTTTCTTCTGAACTCGCTGGTGAGTTATTTTTTTCCATACGTCAGGTCTACAACAGAAGTGACCTTTCTAGCCATGATTATCTCATTTTGGGTTGTGGTGGATTTTCCCTTATGTAGACATTAATGGATTAACTGCTCACTTTGCTGGCTGATACATTGCCATCAGCCACAGAATGTATTCGTGGGCATTTATTCTCCCCCACAGTGGCTTAAAAGGTAACATTTTAATCTGCCAATATATTCCAAGTGGAGATTCCAAAATCTTTTGTTCTGTCCTTTGTTATCACAGACACAATTGCAGTTGACTATTCCATTTGGTTAGTTTAGACCTCCTACTCCTAACTGGAGGCTGATTATTAGGAGAACGTGAGAAATCTGCATAAATTGGAGTAATTCTGAACCCTGTATTTACATGTGACTCCAATAAAGTACAGCTTGACCCAGAACTGATTTGCCTCCATTTGACGAGGTGAGCAGCTTAAATCTCGGATGTACTTCATGGACTACCCAATGAGATCTGCATGTATAGGTTGATACCCCAAGCTTCAAAATAAGTGTTTCACTGGACACTTGAGAGAAATTATAAATTCATAAATTTCATAAACATATTCGAGAAAAAGCCTTGTGTCTTTTCCTTACTTATTTCATTGCTAACATAGAAAGTGATGAATGCAGATTAAACATTGTAATTTTGAAAGTTATACTTTGTAATGGTTACATTTTCATGAATATAAAAAAAAGAAATGAATGTAATGGAAAATAAAAATGGAATGTTATTACATTCTCTAATTCAATTAAACCCTAATGACTTCTTCATTTTTAATAGTTCATTAGATTTAGTTCATTAGTCTCATTAGGAAAATAGGTATAGGGAAATAGGAATTACTGAAACTCGTCATTGCCATATGTTTAAGTTTCATAAATGTTTTGTGATAATTGGAACCATAATGTACAGTAACATATTATCCACTCTCTTGAATGATAATGCAAACTGTAAGGGAAAATCAAACAGACTGTGGCTGTTTGTCATGTGATTGCATGCACATAAGGCGTTTCAGCTACAATTCACCTGATGTAGGAGGGAAGGATCACCTGAGAAATGCCATTATCAAGTTAACTTAGGTTTAAGTGGCATGAGAATAAGCAGTATTGGGATTCCAGTTTTTAAAAAAGGTTTAATTTGCTAAGGAGAGCTCAGTAGAGGCTTCCTCCACATTCTGCACAATTTTAAACTCCTTAGCTTATTCCAGATTCTGTTCTTCCTTACATTTGGTTCCTCAGGCCTACACAGATAGTATGAGCCTACCTCAGGACTCTAACCTTTGAACATCATGCTATGACCAATATCTATAATCCCAAACTTTGGCAGTTTCAACCTGTCAAGCAGACTGTATGGCATCTGTAGGTATTTTAACAGAACTGATTGTGGCTTATCCCTATCTTGCAGCTTGCACTTGGCATTCTAATTTATATCAAATTTAGCTGTCTCTAATCCTCTGGCCTCAGAGCATAATGGATTCTCTGGCCATTTACTAAACAGGGGCTTTGTTCGCTAAGCCCAGCCTAGCTGCTCTCTTCCTACACTCACTGCCTGCTTTTATTTTAGAGGAAAGCAAACACACTTTACCCAGTACCTGGTCACCTGACCTCTCGCTCTACTGGCAGTCTACTCCAATTGCAACCCACCCAGAGCTGTGGAACCTTTACTCGTGGTCTTGTGTTACAGGGAGTTGGTTTGTGGAGGCACCTTCTCTATGCTGGGAAAGAATTGTTGTATTTCCATATTCTGGATGCTGAATATGTTCTGCACCTTAAGCCCACAAGAAACAAAGAAAAAAAGGACAAGGTTAATAGTGGCCGCGATTTTGCCGGCGCTCAGAGAGGTGGGTGAAGGTGGTTTGCCTTGGTGGTTTGAATCACCTCCCCTACTTAGTTCTAGACAACAGGAATTACGGTGAACAGGTTTGCAACACAGACAAGCTTTTCGGACTCAACCATACGGTGTTTAATAAGGTTAACACACACACCCGCCTCCAGTACGTAAAATGCCTGCTGACGTAAAGCAAACAGTACAACAATACAACTTGGCCTGTCGAACAGGCCCCTGTCTTGTATTAAGACGCCTAAAATCACACTGTGTTGCTATACAGAGTATAACATGGACTTGTCCCACAAACCCCGGAATATACACTATATAATACACAGAACCTCCCCACTAAGCCCCTCTGGATTGGTTGGGACACATAACACCCCCTCACACAGTACTGGTGGTCTTAAGGATGTGTGGGCTTGGACAATGCTCACCCCGATTGTCCGTTTTCTTGCTCGCTGCTTCCCTGTGTAGAGCGTGTCTCCTGGTTCCGTCTCGCCGATGCAGTATCCAAGTCCCAGTTTCAAGGTTCGTTCCTACAGTTGAAGAGCAAGGTAAGGCTCTTGTCGCTCGTGTTGGTTTCTTCTCTCCGTCTCCGATGGAGTGCTCGGTTCTTGGTTCAGAGATGAGGGCACACGAAGGCACGATCAAGCGAGAGAGCGTGAGAATGGCCAAAGCTGCCTTCTCTTATACCCTGAAACTTCATTAAGGTCTGTGTACTGCAACGATTTTCAATCACCCTTCTTTGTCTGGTTTCCCGCCTTTCAGGGCTATCCCATCTAGGTGCTAGTGTTAATGGCAGATGATGGGCTGCACTTCTTAGCCGATCCTGGGTTACGTGGTTTCCCATTAATTTACAATGGCCCTCCATCTTCTGCCTGTTACCTTATCATGAACACCTGGGCCCCTCCCATCTTCTCCAAACAGGCTGCTGGTCAATTAGCAGTAACAATCATACAAAATGTCTGATACAAAAAAATCCTTGGGGCCTGCGCTGATGCTTACATGGGTCAGAGGTTAAAGTGCAATTGATTGACGGCGGGTCCCAAACCCGCCATCAACCCGCCTCCAAACAGCTTTCCCAAGTGTCGGGTCCCCGATTTGCGAATGGACCTGACACCTAGCGGCAGGAAATGGATTAAAGGCAATTACCTGCCTATTAACAGGTACCTATCAGTAGTTTTCAGTCTGTTTTTGGACTTTCCCGCTTCTGGGTCGGGTTTCCCGACATCTGGACACCACACCAGGTACGTGTGGCGTGTTATGAGTCTGGTCTGATGTTTGTGAAAAGATGGCAGCTGCAGATGTGGTGTGAAGGATACAATGTTGCACATGGTGAGTTTCAGAGCAAAGAAAATGTTGGTTACTGCATTTTAAAAATATATACAGATTTCTTTAGCTTAAAAGTTTTTAAATCCAACTGTATGTCCAGTGCCACCTCATTGGGAGAACCTGTCTCACCAGTGACAGATTGTTTCTGCCATCTCACCTGCAGCTGCCATCTATTCCACCATATGGAGGGATTCATTGGAGAGCCTGGGTGCAAGAGTTCACCTTTGTGCTGTGATTGTCAGTGTTTTCAGCACCTCAATGCTGTCAAACACTGAGAAATCAACTGTCAAAATAAAATTGTGCATGGTCCCTTTAAGGAAACCGGCAGATGATGCATCATCAAATGACATCATCAGACCTGCTTCCTGTTGATTGGCCGGCAAGCCCGCAGGGCGGGCTTAACAAGGTCAATTAAGGAAAAATCACATCTGTGGAGCAGAGTCAGCTGGGGGCGTGACTGGAACCCGGAAACCAGCTGTCCCGTACCCATCCTGACACTGCTGACAAAATCATGGCCAGTGTCTTTGGGCTAGAACTAGAATGCACTTTCTGCAGCAAACTAAAGAACATAAGAAATAGGAGCAGGATTGGGCCAAACGGCCACTTGAGCCTGCTCCGCCATTCAATAAGATCACGGCTGAACTTATACATTAACTCCACTTTTCCGCCCTATTCCTTGATTCCCTTCCTACCCAAAAATCTATTGATCTCAGTCTTGAATATACTCAACGACTGAGCACCCACAGCTCTCTGGGGTGGAGAATTTCAAAGATTCACAACCCTCTGAGTGAAGAAATTTCTCATCATCTCATTCCTAAATGAGTGACTCCTTATCCTGAGACTATGATCCCTAGTCACTCCTCAGATAATGAAGCAGTCCGTGCCCACATGCAGCAAGACAGCATTCAGGCTTGGGCTGATAAGTGGCACGTAACATTCATGCCACACAAGTGCCAGATGATGATCATCTCCAACTAGTGAGAGTCTAACCACCTCCGCTTGACATTCAATGGGATTACCATCATCGAATCCTCCACCCTCAACATCTTGGGTGTCACCATTGACCAGAAACTTAACTGGATCAGCCACATAAATACTGTGGCTACAACAGCAGGTCAGAAGCTAGGTATTCTGTGGTGAATGAGTCACCTCCTGACTCCCCAAAGCCTTTCCAAAATCTACAAGGCACAAGTCAGGAGTGTGATGGAATACTCTCCACTTGCCTGGATAAGTGCAGCTCCAACAACACTCAAGAAGCTCAACACCATCCAGAACAAAGCAACCCGCTTGATTGACACCCCATCTGCCACCTTAAACATTCACTCACTCCCTCTACCACCGGTGCACTGTGGCTGCAGTGTGTACCATCTACAAGATGCACTGCAGCAACTCGCCAAGGCTTCTTCGACAGCATCTGCCAAACCCGCGACCTCTACCACCTAGAAGGACAAGGGCAGCAGGGGCATGGGAACATCATCACCTGCAAGTTCCCCTCCAAGTCGCACACCATCCTGACTTGGAAATATATCACTGTTCCTTCATTGTCACTGGGTCAAAATCCTGGAACTCCCTCCCTAAGAGCATTGTGGGAGTACCTTCATCACACGGACCACAGCGGTTCAAGAACCACTATCTTCTCAAGGGCAATTAGGGATGGGCAATAAATGCTGGCCTTGCCAGCAATGCCCACACCCCATGAATGAATTTTTAAAAAGTTCCAGACTCATGACTTTATAATGGTTTTAAATCCCTGAAGTTGCCAGAATATTGTGAGTTTGCAGCCCCAGTGGATTGCAGGGAGTGAGTGCAAATGTCACTGTCTCTCCAGAGACTGGCAATGAGCCTATTTCCTTTTGGTTCTATCTAGTATCCACATATGAGGTAGTTTTAGAAATGGGCTTGGAATTTCTTGCCCCTGAAAGAGAAAGGATGCACTTTCTTGATGTGAGAGTCACCTCAGGTTTCCAGTGATCCAGGTGGACCATCCCAGCCACTTTTCAACCTCATCTGACTGAGGGAGCACCTCATAGGAATTGTAGATTAGGACCATGAGCAAGTAGGTTAGCTGGCACAAACAGTAAAAATGGTATTAAGGAATTACTGGAATTTTTACTCTCTGCTGAGATTTGGCTTGTGCACAAAAAGTTCTGTGTTCATTTCTGCACATTTCAGCTTTTGGGAGGTGGGCTGTGTAAAGTCTGTAGGTATTATGGCGAATTAATACACAGACTACAAGAGTAACTTTAACCGGACTTTACTATTCGAAGGTCAGGGCGAATCTGCCCAATAAATCCTGACACAGCACTTATATACCGGTGTGGTCACCGTCGGTATTACAGTATACAGCAGCCAAGATAAAGTAGTGCCACACCTAAAATAGTTCTCTTAAAGGTGAACGGTTACATACAATAGTTCTCTTAAAGGTAGAACAGTTACATACACTACAATCCTCCCTTTTTAGCTTACAACATACTTATTCCCCATTAAACATAACATCATAACATATATCCAACTTCATGTTAAAACAGTTCACAGATGTAGTCTCTGCGGAAACAGTTCACAGATTCAGTCTCTGCGGGAAACAGTTCATAGATTCAGTCTCTGCGGAAAACAGTTCACAGATTCAATCTCGGTGGATGCGCCTTCCGTGCTTCTTGACTCGGTCCTGGCAACACCTCAGTGGTGTAGCAGTTCCCTGTGGTGTAGTCGGTTCACGTTGCTGGAGTGACTCATCCAATAGTCCTTCACTGGACTTAACAGCTTGAACTTCCGTCCTTCTGAACCAGCATTGTTGGCTTGTAAAAACTTGAGTACCTTGGGAAGTTTTTCTACTTCCAAACTGATTTGGCTCCATTCGAAGGGACCCCGTGCGTGATCTAGTAGTGACGATGATGGTCCAGATGATCATCATCTTCTGCTTCGTCTTTTCCTTTTCTGCTTCTTGGAGACTCTCTGGGCTCCACTGTCAGCTGCCAGCTGCATGCACAGTTCCTCCTTCTCGTCCTCCTTTTTCCGTAGTAGCGCCACCATCTCCTGATGTTCCTTAGACTTTTTGTGATTCTTCATGGTTTCTGCACTTTGGGAGTTTTCATCACAAGCTGGGCAGAACAGGTCATCGTAATATTCGATGTCGTCCAACAGGTCATGGTAATATTCGGTGTCATCTTGAGCTAGGCCAGTGAGAGGGTCTTTTATTTCCTCCATACCCAGCTGGACATTAGCCAGCTTTTGTTCCAAATCCAGACATCTTTCCTGAAGAGACTTCTTCAGGCGTTCAGCTTCATCCAGCTTTTTCTGGGCTTCCCGCAAGTCTTTTACTAATGACGTCATTTGTGATTTCAATACTTCAACTTCATTCGGAGATTGGTTGATTGGACTATTCAATCCCTCTACTGCAGCAGCTGTTTCAACCTTCTGTTGTTCTACATTGACGTGAGTCAGCGTACTTTTGGCATCCAAGGGTTGCTCTGCTGCCATCTTCTCAGTCTGTGTTGCAACCTCAGCTATTTCAATAACTTTTGGGAGCTCCAAACCCCTCTCCTTTGAGGATTTAAACTCCTGTTCAATTTGTTCCCATTTCAGAGTCTTGTCCTTCAGCATATGAAGGAGTTGGCTGACCGTTAACTCCAAACCCCTCTCCTTTGAAGATTTAAACTCATGTTCAATTTGTTCCCATTTCAGAGTCTTGTCCTTCAGCATATGAAAGAGTTGGCTGACCGTTAACTCTTCTGACCTCATACGTTTCCCAGTAGCTGCAGGGCTGTTTATAACCTTGCCCTGGGGCTCCTTTGCTGTTTCTACTTCGCCATCATCCGCAGCCTCCACCATTCGAATTTCCCCACTTGAATCGTCCGGTGATGCTGCACCCAACTTCAGTAGGAGCTCGGAGTTCATGGCGACCAAATCAGTCTTTTCTGCCTGCAATCCGCTAACAAGCGCTTTCAGTTGCTGAACCTCTTGCTCCACCAGATTAAAGCACGCACCTTCTGAAACCGAATCAGCTTTGATTCGTTTGGCCTCCTTGCCCCGACGGTTTGTGTGCTCCTGCTCCTTTTTCTCTATCAGCTGTTTCTGTTGTCTTTCCAGGTTCTCCCACTCTGTGTCACAGAACTTTTTCATTGCTTTCATCTCTTGTTCGAGACGGCAACTCAATTGTTCTAATTGCTGTTGTAATTTGAAATGGAGTTGAGTTCGAGCCCGGTGTTCCTCAGAATTGTGCATATCTGTAAACTGGACAGACTCAGAATTCTCTGTCAAACTATGTTGTTGTTGTTCAGTGGAATTCTGTTCTGAAACTTTGTTCTCCTCTGAAGCATAAGCATTTATGCACTCCTTCATTTTTCCAACCTTAGTCAGCAAGTCCATTTTAAACTTGTCTTTCGCACCTGGGCTGGTCTTATCGTCATCCGTTTCAGAGTCTGAGCTGATTGTCTTCACCGAGTTCTCACTCATTATTGCTTTTAAATAGTGCCATTCCATGTTTATTTCCCAGATCCACTCCCGTCCCAGAAGTGGTGGACCTCCCTCAGGTAGTACATATAAATACATTCCTTGGTGTTCTTTGCCCCTGTCTCTCACCTTGACTTTTATCTTTCCCATGGGGTATACTTTCTGCCCCGTGTATGTCTGCAATACGATCTTGGTATCTCTCAAGGGTATGTGTGAGAATAGCCGGTTGTAATCCCTTCGATTTATGACTGATAGGGCTGATCCTGTGTCCAATTCCATTTTCACTTGGACTCCGGCTATTTTTAGCATGACCCAGATAGTTTGCAGGTCAGCTTCCTTACTCACATTGTGAATTCTCAGACTACCCAGTTCCTGAACGGTTGGGTCTGAATCCGAATTCTGTTCATCTGCACTCTTCTCAGCCATCTTGTGTACCTTATTGTACTTTTCCTGCGGTGACTTTTTGTTGTTGTTGTTGGTCTTCTTTCCTGACCGGCATACCTTAGCTATGTGACCAAGTTTGCCACATTTTCTACATTCCTGGTTTTTAAACCAGCATTGGTTCTGGTCATGTGTTGTCTTCCCACAACGATAACATTTCGATGTACCCGAAGTAATTTGATCCACACTGAGTACCGCTGCCTTCAGCTGCATTTCCGCTGTGCCTCTCGCTGCGGCTTCGTGCGATGCTGCAATAAGGACAGCCTTATCAAGTGTGAGATCGTTCTCTTCTAGCAGACGCTTTTGTGTTCCTTCCTTCGACAACCCGCACACGAACTTGTCTCTCAATGCCTCTGTCAGATTTTCCCCAAACTGGCAGTATTTCGCTAGTCTACGCAGTTCGACCAAGTATTCCACGTTGCTTTCCTCTTTCCGTTGCGTTCTCGCATAGAATTTGAATCGTTCCGCCAACATCAGTGGTGTGGGGTTCAAATGATCCTTCAGGACAGCAACAATATTAGCGAAAGTCTGATCCGCCGGTTTAGCTGGTGATAGAAGATGCTTCAATAGCCCGTATGTCTTTGCCCCCATTGCGTTTAATAAGGTGAGAGCTTTATCATCATCTGCTATCTTATTGGCCTCACAATATATCTCGATACGTTCTACGTACGTGGCCCAATCTTCCACCTCGGAATTGAAGTTGTTGATGTTACCATGCTTAGGCATCTTCACTATCTCTCACTATCTTTCTGCGAAACAAACACGAAATTTTTCTTTAACTTTTTTTTTTCAAAATGGCGGTTTCCCGCGCTTGTCTTCTTCCCCCGCCCACTTTCAAAATGGCGGTTTCCCGCTTCTGTCGTCTTCCCCGCCTACTGGCGGCTTCCCGCGTTTCTTCCCCTGGTGGGAGGGGTAAGCTTTTCCCTCGGGCGACGACCGCTGGCTTTCGGGGTTCGCAGCCTGCGCGTCAGCTTCAGTGTGTTCCTTGTTCCCTTTTCTCGGCAGGGCAACCGGCGCTGGGTACAACCCGTTGACGGCGAACAGTTTCAGCCGCTGGCTGGATCTCGCTCAGTCTCCCTCGCTCGGGCTCTGTCTTTCCCGCTCGCTCGGGCTCTGTCTCTCCCTCAGCGGCTTCCAATCGCGCCTCCCAGCCCTCCCGCAGTCCGCTGCTTTCCTCCCCGGCTGCGGCTGAGTTCCCCGCGGTTTATTTATTTTTATATCTTCCCGCGCCTTACGATCCCAGTCGCAGCGCCTCGTGGCCTCGGTAGCTGCCCGGCCTTTTTCGCCGGTCGCGGTCTAGCTGTCTCACGACGCCGTTGCGTCTCCCAGCCCGCTTGTACCGCGGCTTCCGTGCTCCACGCTGCCCCAGTCTCAGCGCCTCTGGGCCCGACTTCTGTCCGGCTCCTTTCCCCCGACCGTGGTCGAGTTCACCGCCCTTATCCTCCGTTTATTTTTTTTTAATTTTCCCTTTACTCACAGTCACCGTGGCCGACTTGCTTCTCGTGCTGATCGGCTCACTCACCACCGTGGCAGAAAGGACAATCAGTGCCTGTTGCTGATGGAAGGCTTCGTGTCTGAATTCTTCCTTCTTCCTTGCTCTGCAGACTCGAGTTTTCTCTCAGCAGAACGACGAGGGCGGGTGCCTCTTCTCGATGCTCGTTAACTGCTTCGGAAGTATTGTTGCCGCAGGGTAAGATCGAACTCGTCGCCACTGTAAAGTCTGTAGGTATTATGGCGAATTAATACACAGACTACAAGAGTGACTTTAACAGGACTTTACTATTCGAAGGTCAGGGCGAATCTGCCCAATAAATCCTGACACAGCACTTATATACCGGTGTGGTCACCGTCGGTATTACAGTATACAGCAGCCAAGATAAAGTAGTGCCACACCTAAAATAGTTCTCTTAAAGGTGAACGGTTACATACAATAGTTCTCTTAAAGGTAGAACAGTTACATACACTACTGGCTGATGGCAGGGGAAATGAAGGCTTCTGTTTTATGAAGGAAACTTGGCAAAAGTCTTTGTCGGTGAGGGAATTTGTGAGGCTGTGGTGGAGTAAGAACAGACAGGTATGAAGTGTCTTTTACTGGTGAGTGAACCATTATTTATTGAAAACATTGGACGATCAGTTGCGCCTCTTTTCTCTGATTGCTGGCTGTCCTGCCCCACTTCCTCTCCTTCCTATGTACCCTCCTTATGCTGTGAGGAAGATCATCCCATCCCCTCTTCATCATCATCACCTTCAGATTCTGGAAGCAGCAAGCCTTAATTCATTGCAATATTATGCAGAATGTAGCAAACTACAATGGTTCTTGAGACTCTCGCTGCACTCTAGTGCAGGATTCCATCAGATTTATCCAGGCACCTAAAATATTCCTATTATTGGCTCCATGACACTTCTTGTAGTGGCATGTACCTCATTGTCTCTGTTGTCTCCTCTGTCTGTGGAAGCCTCACTGGAGTTATCAGCCGTGACTGAAGGGTATAGCCATGATCACCAATCGAACATTTGGATATGTGGTTCCGAGTCAGGAGGGCTGGCATGGGGAATTGTTGCTTGATGAAAGTATCATGGCAACTTCTTGAGTAGCATTGACATTCAGGGTCAGGTAATTGGCATCACAAACTAGCTGGGTATTAATCAAAAGAAAAACCTTTCCCTATTTATATAATTGAGGGGCTTTCATATGGGGCTTTGAGCGCCACGTGTTCCATCAGTTGCTGTTTGCACTTGTGAGAACCCTGCTAATCTGTAGAACTGGATAGCTCTCACTCTCACTTTGTCTGGTTCCATTGAGAAGGCTATGATTGGACCACCAGTGATTTTCTTGATGACTAGTATAGTAACTGTTATATCTCAAGAGTTTAATAACCTTGCTTGTATAACAATTAAAAGAGTATGCAGGAGACAGAGTTCAGTTCACAGCCATTACTCCCAGAAGAATCTCTTCAACTTCATGCACTCTATTTCCCATAGTGCATTGCACATCACAACTACGGTAAGCTATGTGGGACAATTCAAATACAACATTCAAAATACACAACATCTCCTCCCCTCTTACATTAGATGTCCCAATAGAACCACAACATTTTTAAAACACAATAACCTGGGAGTGAGGGTAGACTTCCTCCAACCATGGCTATACCCATGGGGATTATTCTGCCCCAGATAAAGGGTAAGCCTCTGAACTATAAGTTCAAATGTATAGGGGCCCGCCGCTCTCTGGTAGGATACCTGCGGTCAACCTGGCTCTCCGGTTCATTGTCTCTCACAGGTGACGTCACCACAGGTGTAGGCGGCTGGGGTGCCTGTATACAGGTCTCCCTTGCTGATGAGATAGGGGCTGAAGCAGCTGCTTCCTCAGAAGGTGAGCCTCTCAGTGTAGAAGGCGGATGACCCACAGCGTCACCCAATGGCAGATAAACTGCTGTTGGTGGTTCAGTGGGTGTTGCTGCACTTTGTAGAAGCTGATCGGTGTGTCTCTTCCAGACAATGTCCTCAGGTGTCTGTACAGTGTAGGATACTGGACCAGTCTGTGCAATGACAGCAGCAGGAACCCACTTAGGTCCACCACTGTAGTTCCGTGCCAACACATGTTCACCTGGACTGCAGACTCTGTCTTTGGAGCGTTGTTCACGTCGCTTGATCTGCTTGTCCTGCTGATACTGTACTACGTCTTTCACCTTTGGCGGTTTCAGCAGGTCAAAGTTGGTTCGTAGCTCTCTTTTGAGCAGTAGAGTGGCAGGTGATGCTTTTGTGGTCGCATGTGGTGTGTTCCTGTAACTTAACGGGAAACTATTCAGGCGCTGATGAAGCATTCCCTGGCCTTGCGATGCCTTTAGAGAGTGTTTCATGGTCTGAACAAACCTCTCAGCTAGACCATTGGTCGCAGGGTGGTATGGTGCAGCCCTGATATGTTGTACGCCATTCACCTGCAGGAATGTAGCCATTTCTTGTGACACCCACTGTGGACCGTTGTCTGAGACAAGTTGCATCGGAGATCCAAATCGGCTGAACACCTCACCTAACTTCTCGATGGTCTTCTCAGCGGTGGTGGACCTCATTACAACAACCTCTGGCCATTTACTGTGCGCGTCAACAGCCACCAGGAACATTCTCTCCTCGAATGGACCTGCAAAGTCTACATGAATGCGGTGCCATGCTTCCTCCGAAAAGTCCAGGGGTGAAGAGGTGCAAGCTGTGGCACATTACGAACTCTCTGACATGAGGAACAGGTTTTAGTTTTGTCTTCAATCTGTCCATCCATACCCGGCCACCAGAAGTAGCTTCTCGCTATTTCTTTCATACGAACCATTCCGCAGTGTCCGGAGTGTAATTGCTGTAACACTAGTTTCCGTAGCGATGGTGGAATAACCACTCTCCTTCCCCATAGCAAACATCCAGACTGCACCGACAGTTCGTTTCTCCTTAAGTGATATGGTTTCAGGTTTGGGTCATCGCTGTCAAGCTTGCCCCTGATGATAATGTCCAGCACTGCAGAAAACACTGGGTCATTTCTGGTGTTTCGTCGGACCTGTGTCGAAGTAACAGGCGCGTTCTCCACCTGCCTAAAATAGCAGATGTCCATGCTACGCGTCATAGGCTTGGTGATAGGCAGCGGCAACCTGGAAAGACCATCGGCATTGCCGTGCAGGTCAGACTTGCGATATCTAATGTCAAAGGTGTGTGCAGACAACAGCAGCGCCCACCTTTGCATTCTGCTCGCAGCCAGTGACGGAATCCCTGTATGTGGCCCGAAGATGGTCGTGAGAGGGCGGTGATCTGTTAGTAGGGTGAACTGTCTCCCGTACAAATATTGGTGAAACTTGCGAGCGTCAAAAACGATGCTCAGTGCTTCTCATTCTATTTGGGCATAGTTAGTTTCAGCTCTGTTCAAAGTCCTAGATGTGAATGCTATCGGCTTCTCTTCTCCGTTTGGCATGATATGAGAAATGACCGCTCCCACACCATATGATGATGCATCACAAGCTAACTGTATTGGTAATGAAGGGTTAAAATGCGTCAAAGCCTCTGACTTCAGGAGCGTGTCCTTTGCTGTGATGAACGCCTCTTGGCACTTGTTAGTCCATTCCCACTTCTTGTCTTTACATAGCAACTAATGCAGCAGCCTCAGCATCGAGGCTAGGTTCAGTATGAACCATCCATAGTAGTTCAGTAACCCTAGAAAAGAACGCAGCTGGCTGATATTTTCAGGCGCTGGGACATCCACGATTGCCTTGGTCTTCGACGGTGCTTTGTGAAGGCCTGTGGCATCGATCACATGACCGAGGTACTCAACTGATGCCTGAAAAAAATCGCATTTATCCCTGCGAACTCTGAGTCCATAATCCCTCGGTCTCTGTAGCGTTGCGTCCAAGTTACGCAGATGGTCTTGGTCATCACACCCAGTAACTAAGATATCATCTAAGTAGGACTAGACTCCAGGCAATCCACTAAGGATCTGGTCCATAGCACGTTGGAAAAGCGCTGGAGCTGATGTAATTCCGAAAGGAAGTCGACGATACCTAAATAGGCCCTTGTGCGTCACAATAGTCAGCACTTCTCGTGACTGTTCATCCACATGCATTTGCAGGTAGGCTGGACAGAGGTCAATTGTGCTAAACTTCTGGCCCCCAGCAAGTCCCGCAAACAAATCATACTGTGGGGAAGCGGATATTGCTCCACTGACAATACAGGGTTAACAGTTACTTTAAAATCTCCACATATCCTAACTCCACCCCCTTTCTTGAGCACTGGTACGATGGGTGTTGCCCATTCACTCACGCTGACTGGTCTAGTACTCCGCTGTCAACTAGGGCTTCTAAGTCAGCCTCGACCTTTGGTCTGATGGCATAAGGTACCGGTCGTGCCTTCATGAACTTGGGTTTGCTATCCTGCTTAATACGAAGCTTCACAGTAATATCTTTCATGCTACCCAGTTCTCCATTAAAGACTTCTGCATGTTTCTTTAAGATGGCGGGTAAGCCTGGATCATTGTGTGACATCATGTAGACTGATGACCAGTCTAATTTTATTCTCTCCATCCACGAACGTCCCAGTAGGGAGGGGTAGTCTCCTTTAACTACGTAGAGTGGTAACTGTTGTGTATGTACCTTTAAGAGAATAACTGGTCTCAGACTGCAGTACCGGCAGTGACCACCCCTGTATAAAAGGCGCTAGAGAGCCTCTGTTGGTTAGATTCGTTTATGCCTTTCAACAGTAAAGACTTGTTTGTTTCTCTCCTGCTAGTCTGTGTCTCAATCATTCACGGACTTAACACTGGCGACGAGTTAGAAACGAACTTACCTGCAACTCAGCAGCAGCTCCGACGACGTGTTGAAGGTCGGAGCCAGAAGAAAGAAGAAAAAAAAAAAAAAAATAGGCCATTGAAACTCGAGAAACGGGCATCGACCGTCAATCATCGATTTCAAAACTCGCAGGAGAGACTATCCAGAGCCAGGCTGGGTTCCTCGGTCCGTGGTTTCCCAGCTAATCGGGCTGGTGGCAGGTAGTGCTCTGATCCTTCCTGGGCTGCAACGGGGCCGGGCAGCGAGTCGGGAAGCAAGGAGAGAGAGAGAGGGTGGAGCATACAGGGCGCGGCCGGTGTTTCGAAGCTGGGCAGCGTTCGGACCTCAGAAGAGGGAGGGAAGTGTTCCAGAGGGGCCGCTCCACGACAGGAAAATAATAAAAGAAAAAGAATACGCGCAAGAAACCGTGGAAAGCAGCGCTAACAACAGCGGGGAAGAAGGAAAAGCGCGGGAGGCGCCATTTTGTTAAATTGGAGAAGAAGGCAAAGCGCAGGAGGTGCCATTTTAGATTTGCAAGATGCCGAAGACTGGCTGTATCACTGCTTTTGATAATACATTAGAGGACTGGACCACGTATGTGGAAAGAGTCGAGGTATATTTCGAGGCAAATGAAATAGCGGAGGGGAAAAAGGCATCAATATTGCTAAACGTAATGGGCGCTAGAACGTACGGCCTATTGCGGGATCTGATTACTCCAGCCAAACCGAAGGCGAAGAGTTTTAACAAAATTGTTGCTGTTCTACAGGAGCACTTAAACCCTTTAAATTCCACAGGAGAACTCAGCACAAAGATGAGAGCAATGCTGAGTATCTTACGGAACTACGCAAGCTATCAAAGCACTGCCAGTTCGGAGCAGGACTGGCAGATACCCTACGGGACAAATTTGTCTGTGGACTCCTGAGTGAAGGAACACAGAAGAAGTTACTTGCAGAAAAAGAGCTGACGCTAGATAAGGCTTTCAGCGTGGCAGTATCGTA
The DNA here is from genome assembly GCF_052327205.1 of Somniosus microcephalus. Taxonomy (NCBI): domain Eukaryota; kingdom Metazoa; phylum Chordata; class Chondrichthyes; order Squaliformes; family Somniosidae; genus Somniosus; species Somniosus microcephalus. Next base: position 136,344,311 of record NC_140999.1, on the reverse strand, counting down.
TGAAGCAGCAGCCAGGGGAGCTGCAGAAATTCAACAAAAACCACAGGAATACGGCACCCACGAAATGACACGGGGATTTGCAAAATGTTATCGCTGCGGCAGAACTAACCATGACCAGAAGGACTGCTGGTCCAAAGACAAAATATGCAGACAATGCGGGAAGATTGGACACATTGCACGAGTTTGTAGGTCTGGGAAGAAGACCAGCGACAACAAAAAGGCTACTAAGGAACCGTACAAGAAAGTACAAAAGATGACGGACAGTAGTTCCGAAGACCAGATGAGCGATTGTGAATCCGAGAACAGGAGATTAAGCTGTCTCAAACTTCACAATGTAATCGCAAAAGAGGATCACCGAACCATTTGGGGCACCCTCACGATAGCAGGGTCCCAAGTTAAAATGGAATTGGATATAGGATCAGCGCTAACCGTCATGAATCGACGAGACTATGAGCGGCTGTTTTCACACATACCCTTGAGAGAGACATCCATCGTCTTGATGACGTATACGGGGCAAAAAGTATACCCCAGAGGAAAAATAAGGGTGCCTGTCGAATACAATGGCAAGAAAATACGGAAATTGTATCTCTACATACTGCCAAATGGTGGACCACCGTTATTGGGATGGGAATGGATCAGGAAGATAAACTTAGATTGGCATTCCATTCATGCAATGACGGTGGACGGTAAAAAAGATGAAGACGTCACTCCTGGACGATTGTGAACAATCTTAGCAAACGCCAAAGAGGTATTTCAACAAGAACTGGGCACGCTTAAAGGCGTAACCGCCTCGTTAAAAATTGAAGAGAATGCAGTTCCCAAGTTTTTCAAAGCGAGACCGGTACCATATGCAATTCGTCCAGCCGTCGAGGCAGAGCTGGAGAATCTGGAGAAGGCGGGCGTGTTGTCTAAGGTCGACTGGAGCGAGTGGGCGACACCCATCGTTCCTGTCATGAAGAAAACGTTAAGCAATAAGTCCGGAGAGCCAAGGAAGATTCACATCTGTGGGGATTTCAAGGTGACGGTGAACCCTGTCCTTCACACAGTACAATATCCTCTTCCAAGGATAGAAGACATCTTCGCCTCACTGTCTGGAGGGAAGCGTTTTACAAAAATTGACCTAGCACAAGCATATTTGCAGATGGGGGTTGAAGAGTCCTCTAGGAAGTATCTCACGATAAACACTCACAAAGGTCTTTACCAGTATCATCGATTGGTATTCGGAGTAGCATCGGCTCCGGCGATATGGCAAAGAGCGATGGAACAAGTCCTGCAAGGGATTCCGGGGACTCAGTGTTACTTGGATGACATCCTTGTAACAGGTGAAGATGACAGTGAACACCTTAACAACCTAGAACAGGTGCTCACTAGACTACGGGAACATGGGCTGCGAGCCAACCGCCCCAAGTGCAAATTTTTTAAGAAACAGATATCGTAATGTGGCCACGTGATTGATGAAGAGGGGTTACATAAGTCCCCTGACCAAATTGCAGCGGTTGTTAAGGCCCCAGCGCCTGAAAATGTGTCGCAACTGAGGTCATTCCTCAGGTTGGTGAATTACTATCATAAGTTTTTGCCGAATTTGTCGACAATTCTGCATCCACTGAATGCCCTGCTACGAACGGGGGTAGCATGGAAATGGAGCGATGATTGTAAACGTGCTTTTCAGAAGAGTTAGGACTTAATCACTTCGAAGGAAGTATTGGCTCACTACAACCCAGCACTGCCAATCAGGCTGGCGTGTGATGCGTCTCCCTACGGCATTGGGCCGGTACTGTCACATAAATTCCTTGATGGTTTGGAGAGGCCGATAGCTTTTGCGTCACGCTCGTTAACTTCCGCCGAGCGTAACTACGCCCAGATTGACAGAGAGGCCCTCAGCCTAGTGTGGGGGGTGAAGAAGTTCAATCACTATCTGCACGGTCAAAAATTTACTCTACTAACCGATCATCAACCTCTTGTCTCCATTTTCAACCCTTAGAAGGGCGTACCGATAATGACAGCACAACGGCTGCAGAGATGGTCCCTTTTCCTAGGGGCACACCAATATGACATCGAGTACAGGGGAACTAAACAGCATGGAAATGCTGATGGATTGTCACGTCTACCGTTGCCGACGGTGGAAGAAGAAGACCTTGCAGTGGATCCAATGGAGTTATTCCACTCGACCATAGTCGAATGTCTCCCTGTGACGAATGCAAACATAGAAAAGGAAACACGGAATGACCCGACACTATCATGGGTCTATGATTTAACGGTGAAGGGATGGCCAGCACATGGCGAACCACTGCTGCCAGCATTTTTGCCAAGAAGAGAACAGCTGTCAGTGTGCAGAGGAACCTTGATGTGTGGATCCAGAGTAGTAATTCCACCTAAGTTGACGGATAGAGTGCTCAATGAGCTTCATGAGGGTCATCTGGGTGGGGTAAAAATGAAGAGCTTAGCCAGACCGTTTGTGTGGTGGCCGGGAATCGATAGAGAAATCGAAGAGATGACCAAGAGCTGTACAGGATGCCAGAAGGCCCAAAACGCCCCACCACAAGCTCCTCTGCATCCATGGGAGTGGCCCTCATCTCCATGGCAAAGGGTGCACATTGATTTTGCTGGTCCCTTCATGGACTCGATGTTTTTATTGCGGTGGATGCACATTCAAAGTGGCCAGAGGTAATAAAAATGTCCTCAACCACCACGGAAAAAACTATCGCAGTTTTATGAACCACATTCGCCAGGAATGGGCTGCCTGAACAGATTTGCTCTGACAATGGACCACAGTTTGTGTCTGAGGAGTTCCGGAGGTTCTTAAAGAACAATGGTGTTAAGCATTACACATCTGCCCCATATCATCCAGCCACTAATGGATTGGCCGAGAGGTTTGTCCAAACATTCAAGAAGGCTATCAAGGCAATGTGTAATGAAGATATACCCCTACAACACAAGGTGGACAACTTCTTGTTTGCCTACCGGAATGCGACACATGCGGTTACCAACCAAACTCCAGCCATGATGTTCTTCAATCGAAGACTACGATGCCGCTTGGATTTGGTTAAGCCAAACGTCCGAAGAGATGTGGAGAACAGGCAGTTTCAGAATATGAATGAAAGGCCGACCAGGAGTTTTAAGATAGGTCAACCAGCTTTGGCCCGGGACTATCGCACTGAGAAATGGCAGCCAGGAACGATTTGTACACGACAAGGACCTCTCATGTATACCGTGGACGTTGGGGAGAGCATTGTAAGACGCCATGCTGACCAGATTCTAGAGTCACTGGAAAACGTCAACTCCACACCACGATCTGATACACCTGGTAATGAAATCGACGTTCCAATTGCAGCTACCGCAGAACCGGTAATATTGGAAGCAGATGAACCAAACAACGACATTGATTCCGACTCAACATTGCCAGAAGAACCTAATACTCCAAAGAGGCGTTATCCAGACAGAATCAGGAAGCCTCCTGAAAGACTGAACTTATAATTGCTTAAACTTAACCAATGTGTCTAGCAACAGTAATTGTGATTGTAATTCGTTATCATTAGTTGTTAAATGAATGTTATGTACTGTTTATCTAAAAGGGGAGGAATTGTTGTGTATGTACCTTTAAGAGAATAACTGGTCTCAGACTGCAGTACCGGCAGTGACCACCCCTGTATAAAAGGCGCTAGAGAGCCTCTGTTGGTTAGATTCATTTATGCCTTTCAACAGTAAAGACTTGTTTGTTTCTCTCCTGCTAGTCTGTGTCTCAATCATTCACGGACTTAACAGTAACTTCCTAGTTTGTCCATTCAACTGAACTGTGACCTCAGTGATACCTCTCATGGTTACTCTTTTACCGGTATATGTCTTTAACGTTAGGTTAGCTGGCTGAAGTGGAAGGTGCTTTAATGTCTTTTTGTAGACTGTCTCTGACATAAGAGATATTGCTGCCCCGGTATCGATCTGCATTCACACAAGCTGCCCCACTAGCAAGGGTGAGACCCAGTAGCCATGCGAATCCCCAGCTACAGTTGTAGGATTTGCAAAATTGGGCTTTATATTAATAAGGGTCAAATGGCAGAAGAGGCCATGATTTTAAAGACTGTTTTAAAAGAAGCCCAGAAAAAGGGGCATACAAAATGGCCACCATACCATGTGACCAGCTTATTGGGACACTTTAAAATGGTTCCTGCACAACCTCAGACAGATTTGTGGATTCAACCCACAGTATGTTCTGGAAGCTGTTTCTGAGAGAACGAAACCAGACCCACACGTATGCATATGGATTAGATGCAGATCTAGTCAAGATCGGCCTGGAGACAGAGGCCATCAAAATGTTGCCCCAGACAAAAGGGGACAATTTCATATTCATGAGAACAGCACCCAGGACTAGATAACGAGATCAGCAGGACATTAAAAACAATGAAGGTAATTCCAGATCAGAGATGGGCCTTTTACCAGCCGTTTAAAACATTAAAAAATATAATGACTACCCCACTGTGCTCCCAGCCTGCCAAAAATAAAACAAAGACTAACCTGATTTTGGGCGGGAGACAGAGGTTTCTGGAAGAAAGTATATCTGGAAGACTTTTTTGGCAGTTGGACACACACAGGCAGACACGCCGGGTTGGAGAGCTGGAAACACGCAGCTTGAATCCGGACACCCAGAAGAAGAAGCAGGCAATCGCAGGAGGAAGAAGAAAGCCAACATCGAGAAGGCCGTCTCGAAGCCGGCGTCCCGCCCCGGGGAAGCACATCGGGAGATCATCGACCGTCCCCGGGCCGTTGCCGGAACGAGAGGCCATCGACCCAACTTGGGAGAAGAGACAAAAAAATAAAGGTCCCAAGAGAAGAAACCTTCCAGCCACCCCGGCTCGGGAGAAGAGAAACGAAACTGAAGAAGCGATGGGAGCCAGCCCAAGGCTCCTCTAACCAGGGTCGAGCCGACAATCCTCGACCCCGCCGGCATCCAGGCCTGCCGGTGTCCAGCCGCCCCCGACCCCCACCTCAGGAGAGAGGTGTGGCGCAGCTCGCAGGGGCTCCACGATCCACGTGGAGATGAAACGCCTGAAAGGACCAAACACAGACTCGATTTCAAAACCTTGCACTTCCTAGTGGGATTGGTGAGCATGTTTCTGGCCCTTCACAATCAGATCTAGATAGGTTTAATAAGGGGGTGGATTTAAGGGTACAATTAACATGAGTTGTTGTCCCTCGATGTTCCGTGTGTTTCCTTATTTCATGATGATCTTTGTAGAGTATAAGATGCCTGTATTTGCCTTAGTTAGTACTGTGTCATTATGATTTGTTTTTCCCGCCCATGTACTCCCTTATCTACTTGCATTTGATTTGATATTTTTCCTGATACAATAAAATTTCATTTTGTTTCATCAAACTTGGTCTACAAGAGCTTTCTCTACATTGTAGTTCCTGCACCTAAGTCCAGCGTATAGAATCTAAGGGGCGAGTGGGTCGAACCACTCAAGGTTTTACTGTGCAAGAGAGAGAGGCCTCTAGAGAGAGAAACCTCAGGGAAATCTCTCAAGGAAAACCCCTTACAGAGTCAGCACGTTCAGTGATAGTTCCTCCTCTGAAGTGTCACTTGCCTCTGTTTTGTCCTGTTCTACAGAGCGGACATGCTTCTTTGTCTTTTGTCTGAATGTTTTTTTTCTTCCTTCCGTTTTTGACGTTTTCTCTGTGTCCTTTTTATTTCTGCATGCGCGCTGAATATGTCCCTTTTTACCACAGCTGTGGCAATCCATGTCCACACACCAGCATGCAGACGCAAGGTGCCCCGTTTTGCCACAACGGAAACATGGCCCTTGACTCTCTGTTTTTACTTTGTGCACTTTTTCTGTTGCACCCAACTGTTGAGCTTCCTTCGCTGCAAATTCCATGGAAATACTGTTTTCAATGGCCTTTTATAGTGTCAGATTACTCTCCATTAATAGTCTCTTCTGTATGGCTTCAGTTCTCATACCACACACTAGCCTGTCTCTTATAGTATCATTTAGCACGTCATTAAACTCACAGTGCTCTGATAGTCTTTTTAGTGCAGCTACAAACATGGTCACTGTTTCTCCTTTTTCCTGGTTACGCCTGTGGAACCTAAACCTCTCAGCTATGACTAGGGGTTTGGGTGAAAAATGCCCTTTTAGTATCTCCACAATTTCGCTATATTGTTTAGTCCCTGGTTTATCTGGATGCACTAAAGTACGCAAAAGATTGGTCCCATCACACTTAACAATGTAGGTACTACTTTGTTCCCTCCAATGTCATTTGCTTGTGTGAAGTATTCAAATCGTTCTGTGTATGAGCTCCATTGTTCGACATTCTCATCAAACAGTCCAATGTTACCGATAATTCCAGCCATTTTCCTTCTCTCAGGCTCCTAATTATCATTCACTAAAGATCCTTCCAATGTTGAACTCAACTAAAATCACTATCAGTTATTTAATGCTTCAATTCACAGATCGTTTCACAGTTGAATAAATGTCCTTCCCGATTTACTCACTGCTTTTCCTACCCTTCCTCAAGTCATTAGTACCTTATACGTCATCTCGTCTTCCCGCCATTGCAAGCTCCTTTATCCTCGAGCCAGCCTCACTTTAATTAACTGTCCACGGCAAAAATAACAGTTTTAAACACGTAAAACCCGAATATCTTCCGCACAGCAGAGCCACGTAAGTTCAGATGTCCTCATCGCCACTTTTGTTACATCTCAAGAGTTTAATAACCTTGTTTGTATAACAATTAAAAGAGTACGCAGGAGACAGAGTTCAGTTCACAGCCATTACTTCCAGAAGAATCTCTTCAACTTCATACACTCTATTTCCCATAGTGCATTGCACATCACAACTACGGTAAGCTATGTGGGACAATTCAAATACAACATTCAAAATACACAACAGTAAAGATCATCTGTTGTTGCCTGGGAGGAATCAGATGCAAAGATTCAAGACAATGGTGACTTTGCCTGGTATAGACCATGTTGTTCTCCTACTGGAAGTGGGCTGAAAGTCTCAGTCAGCGGCTGACATATCCAAATAACCTCTGGGGTGAAGCACAGCCTTCTGAGGCACTGACAGTCAGAAATATCTAAGACCATTTTGGTCTGTAGATCACAGTGAGTGCGTATCGGCGCATAGGGAAGAGATGCTTTCTGTGAAGTCTGACTCTAGGGCAGGATATTCTTAGCCCTGAGGAGGTGGGCATGGAGGCGAGACTGCCGGTAAAGTAGCAGAAAGTGGGAGTGGATGGCAAAGCCGCCCCCATCCCACCTCCGTGCCCTTTTTCCAGGAGGTGGGAGGGTGTGCTGCTTCGGGTCCCATCTCCTGGAGGCGGGAAAGGGATTAAATCCTTTTAACTGCCTGTTACCTGAAAGTAAGATGTAAAGGTGAGTGATGGGTGCAAGTGCAGAGTGGTAAGTATGGAAGGTAAATGTTAAGTGTTAAAAAATGTTCACTTACCTTGTTTTCTGCCTACAGCCTTCATCCACCCTGGATCGGGAACCCGACATCTTCCTTGTCGATTTCACAGACTGGCTGTTGGATCCTCCGACCCAACAGCCATCTGAAATCTACAAGGTTGAAAGGTTTGATAATCCTGAACACAAGGACTCATCAAACTACAGAGAATGTCAGTGTTTGACAGCTTTACAGGGCTGTCAAATGATGACATTTCTTCTTTCAAGAAATCTTGACATATAGCACGTCAGACGTTGATGTGCTATGTCAGTGACTTCCCCCCTAATTGGCCTGCTGAGCCCGCAGGGCGGGCTTAACAAGGTCAATCAGGGGAAAATCCCGCTGATTGGCCAGAAGATGATGGAGGCGGGACATTGACCCGACAAGCAGCAGTCCCGCCTCCAACTCGGATCCATTGAGAAAATCAAGCCCTCCAATATAACATCTTCCATGTCTTCATCCTCCTCCACTTCATAGCTTGAGTAGAGGGATTCCCATTGAGAAATCGATATTCTTAGTGCAAAGCAGTACTTTGAGCAGAGCTTTATTCTTTTATGGGATGTGGGCGTTGCTGGCAAGGCCAACATTTATTGCCCATCCCTAATTGCCGTTGAGAAGGTGGTGGTGAGCTGCCTTCTTGAACCGCTGCAGTCGTGTGGTGATGGTACTCCCACAGTGCTATTATAAAGGGAGTTCCAGGATCTTGACCCAGCGATGATGAAGGATCAGCAATATACTTCTAAGTCAGGATGGTGTGTGACTTGGAGGGGAACTTGGAGGTGGTAGCACTCCCATGCATCTGCTACCCATGTTCTTCTAGGTGGAAGAGGTCGCGGGTTTGGGAGGTGCTGCCCAAGAAACTTTGGTGAGTTGCTGCAGTGCATGTTGTAGATGGTACACACTGCAGCCACGGTACGCCAGTGGTGGAGGGAGTGAATGTTTCAGGTGGTGGATTGGGTGGCAATCAAGCGGGCTGCTTTGTCCTGGATGGTGTCGAGCTTCTTGAGTGTTGTTGGAGCTGCACCCATCCAGGCAAGTGGAGAGTATTCTATCATACTCCTTACTTCTGCCTTCTAGATGGTGGAAAGGCTTTGGGGAGTCAGGAGGTGAGTCACTTGCTGCAGAATACCTAGCCTCTGACCTGCTCTTGTTGCCACAGTATTTATGTGGCTGGTCCAGTTAAGTTACTGGTCAATGGTGACCCCCCAGGATCATGATGGTGAGGGATTCAGCGATGGTAATGCTGTTGAATGTCAAGGGGTGGTGGTTAGACTTTCGCTTGTTGGAGGTGGGCATGGACTGCTTCATTATCTGAGGAATTGTGAATGCCGCTGAACACTGTGCAGTCATCAGCGAACATCCCCATTTCTGACCTTATGTTGTAGGGAAGTTCATTGATGAAGCAGCTGAAGATGGTTGGGCCTAGGACACTGCCCTGAGGAACTCCTGCAGCTGTTCTGGAGCACAAGTCTGCAGCACAATAGTTGGGATGTTGTCGGGGCCCATAACCTTTGCTGTATTCAGTGCACTCAGACGTTTCTTGATATCACGTGGAGTGAATTAAATTGTCTGTAGACAGGCTTCTGTGATGTTGGGGACCTCAAGAGGAGCCCGATATGGATCATATACTTGGCACTTCAGGCTGAAGATGGTTGCAAATGCTTCAGTCTTGTCTTTTGCACTCATGTGCTGGGCTCCACCATCATTGAGGATGGGGATATTCATGGAGCCTCCTCCACCCGTTAGTTGTTTAATAGACCACCAACATTCACGACTGGAGGTGGCAGGACTGCAGAGCTTTAATCTGATCCATTGATTGTGGGATTGCTTAGCCCTGTCTTTAGCATGCTGCTTCCGCTTTATAGCATGCATGTAGTCCTGTGTTGCAGCTTCCCCAGGCTGGCACCTCATTTTTAGATATGCCTGGTGCTGCTCCTGGCATGCTCTTCTACACTCCTTATTGGACCAGGGTTGGTCCCTTGGCAATGGTAGAGTGAGGGATATGCCGGCCCATGAGTTTACAGATTGTGGTGGAACACAATTCTGCTGCTGCTGATGGCCAACAGCGCCTCATGAATGCCCAGTTTTGAGCTGCTAGATCTGTTCTGAATCTATCCCATCTAGCACGGTGGCAGTGCCACACAACACGATGGAGGGTGTCCTCAGTGTGAAGACGGGTCTTTGTCTCTACAATGACTGTGCGGTGGTCACTGCTACCAATCCTATCATGGACAGATGTATCTGCGATAGGTAGATTGGTGAGGATGAGGTCAAGTAGGTTTTTCCCTTGTGTTGGTTCTCTCACCACCTTTCACAGGCCCATACTGGCAGCTTTGTCCTTCAGGACTCTGCCAGCTTGGTCAGTACTGGTGCTACCGAGCCACTCTTGGTGATGCACATTGAAGTCCCCCACCCAGAGTACATTCTGCGCCCTTGCTACTCTCAGTGCTTCTTCCAAGTAGTGTTTCAACATGGAGGAGTACTGATTCATCAGCTAAGGGAGGGCGGTAGATGTTAATCAGCAGGAGGTTTCGTTGCCCATGCTTGATCTGAGTCAATGTTGAGGACTCCCAGGGCCACTCCTTCCCGACTGTACCGCCACAGATGGTGATGGAAGATTTTGGGACATTGACTAAATGGTATGATTCTGTGAATATGACTATGTCAGGCTTTTGCTTGACGAGTCTGTGGGACAGCTCTCCCAATTTTGGCACAAATCCCCAGATGTTGGTGAGGAGGAATTTGTAGGGTCGACTGGGCTGTGTGTGCCGTTGCCATGTCCGTAGCCGCTGTTGAGGTCGATGCCGGGTGATCTGTCCGGTTTCATTCTTATTGTGTTTCGTAGCTGTTTGCTAGGCCATTTCAGAGTCAACCACATTGCTGTGGATCTGTTGTCAATTATAGGCCAGACCAGGTAAGGATGGAAGATTTCCTTCCTTAAAGGACATTAGTGAACCAGATGGGTTTTTATGACAATCTGATAGTTTCATGGTTATCATTACTGATACTAGCTTCTTATTCCAGATTTATTTAATTAACTGATTTTAAATTCCCCAGCTGCTGTGGTGGGATTTGAACTCACGTCTCTGGATCATTAACCCAGGCCTCTGGATTACTAGCCCAGTGACATTACCACTATTGCTACTGTTCCTGCTAAGTGAAACTGACAGCAAATGTCCAGACTGAACATTCAAAGTACTAAAGACATTGATATGCAAAGTAACACTAGCCTTCAGTAGCAGCACACAAAGTGACCTCTTCAATGTGGTATCTTAGGGATACCTTCCTGCCTTTCCTAGTACCAATTATGTCATGCCAGTAATTATTTGGAATGGGTTTGGGGTGGAAGTTGGGAGAAATATGTCGGAGGGGTTACCCACATTCCCTTGACCCCATAAACATGAGGTGGATTGAACTCCCACAGGTCCTTTTAGGGAGACTAGCGCATCTTTGGGAAGGGTAATTCAGATGCAGATTCTCTGTGATAGATCCATCTGCTGCTCAAAGCCTGCCCCCAAACTGATGGTAATTCAAAGGAAAATCTAGTCCTTAGTGTCTGGTGGGGCGGGGGCATGGGGGTTCACTGACAAAAAAGCCACAGCACCAGGAATACTAATGTTATATCTTCTATGTATAGGATTGGTGCAGAAAGTATTGGACCAGACTAACAGGGTCAGACAAGATTGGATGCTTTACTTAAATGATACAGATAAGTGGTCTCTTGTATGGGCATAAAATGGGCGCAACGAGGGCCAATTTCAGGGACTAACTTCCTGCATCTAAAGAACGCCTGAATGAGGTCCGACCTGATATTAATTTTCCAGGCGTCCCTGGCAGCCACCTAAAATGGCCGTGGGGCCTCACGCCTGTTTTAGGCCCCCTCACCGATATTCGATGTTGGGCCATAGTTTTTTTCATTTCTGCGGAGCCAGGAGGAGCAGGAGCGCTTCCCCGGCTCCACACAATACCAATCGCTCCCCCACCGCCGTTGCCACCTCAACCATCCCCTCTCCAATGGCCTGAAATTAATTTCATCAATTGGCGAGCTGCCTGCGGAGGCGTGACCGGTGGCGGCAGCTTGCCCAATTAATATTAATGAGATCTGAGGCCCAGTTTCGGGCCATCCTCCAGCCTCCTGTTTTGGACATGTGTTGCGGCCGCATTGCCACCTGCCACCGGGGGTTTATACACTCTAGGGCCCTGTTTTCTAAAGTTCAGACTGATTTAGGTGAGGAAGTACCAGTTTATGGCTGCGTTGCACCCTTTCAGAGACCACTTTTAAGAGTTTTCTGGGTGTTTTTGAAATCAGTCACTGTTGCAGCAAACTGATCAGGCCTGTTATATAAATGACATTACAATTATGCACTTGGTATAATGGAAGGTGAAATGTGTCATTTTGATTGTTTACAAATGTGCAGAACCTTTAATTTTCAAGTGCTTTCACAATCTTGCACCTGAAGACCTTATTAATAAACTCACTGTTACTCACAAAATTAGATCCAGCTGCAGGCTTATTGTTTTCTTCATAAATAATTGTTAGAAATCAACCTTTGCCTCTTCATATAATAAAAAAGGTTCCTCATCTTTATTGGTATGTAAATGTCTCATATCTGGTCAGTTATTGTTCAACCTTGTAATCACCATCACTAAATCACAGGTACTCCATGGATTTTTTCCCCCCACTATTTGTTTTGTTTTATTTGATATGTATTTAGTTTAAATACTATACCGTGGCATTCGGTCTTCTGTGCTTTTTCTGAGATACTCTTCCTTCATGTAACTCAAACTGTTACAATTGAGCTTGTGTCAGTTCCATTGTATAAAAGGCACCATGACTATATATCTTACAATTCAGGCCCTTTCCCAACACTTTTATCTTCTGTTTGTGCCTAGAAGCCAGTTTCCATATGCAGACCAAGTCTCCTATGACCTGAAATCTCTGCCTTTATGCATGTCGTGTACCAGTTAGCATGCCCATGTTTTAACAGTTAACCTCTAATTGCAGTTTATCAATCATTGGAGAATACATAGGATGCATTCCCGTGTCCCTTCTATTGGAACAGACCAACACATACAGGCTAAAACTACTTAGATAGATTTATTTAAAGATTAAACAATACACAGATATAGATTTATTTAAAGATTAAACAATACACAGACATAGATTTATTTAAAGGTTTGTAGGAATTGACAAATTCCGACGAATAACAGATTGACACAGGAGAGCAATTAAACAGGTCTTTACTCAAAGGAGAATGGGTGACCAAAAGGCAGGGTAAAGGCAGGAAGGTAGTGCAGGAGTCACCTGCGGTCATCTCCCTCCAAAACAGGTTTACCGTTTTGGGTACTGTTGGGGGAGATGACTTATCAGGGGAAGGCACCAGCAGCCAGGTTCAGGGCACCATGACTGGCTCTGCTGCACAGAAGGGCGGGAAAAAGAGGGATAGGGCTATAGTGATAGGGGATTCAATTGTAAGGGGGATAGATAGGAGTTTCTGTGGCCGAGACCGAGACTCCAAGATGGTATGTTGCCTCCCTGGTGCAAGGGTCAAGGATGTCTCGGAGCGGGTGCAGAGCATTCTGAAGGGGGAGGGGGATCAGCCAGTTGTCGTGGTACATGCAGGTACCAACGATGTAGGTAAAAAGAGGGAGGAGGTCCTACAAGCTGAATTTAGGGAGTTAGGAGCTAAATTGAAAAGTAGGACCTCAAAGGTAGTAATCTCTGGATTGCTACCAGTGCCACGAGCTAATAAGTTTAGAGAGAGTAAGATAGATAAGCTAAATACGTGGCTTGAGCAGTGGTGCAAGGGAGAGGGATTTAAATTCTTGAGGCATTGGAACCAGTTCTTGGGGAGGAGTGACCTGTACCAAGGGGACGGTCTACACCTGAACTGTGAGGGAGCCGATGTCCTCGGGGTAATTTTTTCTAGGGCGGTTCGGGAGGATTTAAACTAATTTGGCAGGGGGATGGGAACCTAGGTAGTGGAAAAGAGGGAAGTCATATGAAGTCAGAAATAGATGGTAGAAAGGTGAGAAGCAATAAGCAAAGGAGAGAAACACAAAGGGCCAAACTAATTCATAATGAGAGTGTGAAAAAAGCAAGCCTGAAGGCTTTGTATCTTAATGCTAGAAGCATTAAGAACAAGGTGGATGAATTAGTTGTGGAAATAGAGGTAAACAAGTATGATTTGATTGGGATTACAGAAACGTGGCTGCAGGGTGGGCAAGGCTGGGAACTTAACATCCAGGGATATACAATATTTAGGAAGGATCGGCAAAAAGGTAGGGGAGGTGGGGTAGCATTGCTGGTAAAGGAGGGGATTAATGCAATGGAAAGGAAGGATATTAACTCGGATGAAACGGAATCTGTATGGGTAGAAATGAGAAATAGCAAGGGGAGGAAAACGTTAGTGGGTGTGATATATAGGCCTCCAAATAGTAATATGGAGGTGAGGGAAGGCATAAAAATGGAAATTAGAGAAGCGTGCGATAAGAGCACAGCTGTCATCATGGGTGACTTTAATTTACATATTGATTGGACTACCCAAATTAGTAAAAATTCTGAGGAGGAGGAATTCCTGGAATGTTTTCGGGACGGTTATCTGGACCAATATGTCGAGGAGCCGACTCGAGATCAGGCCATTTTAGACTGGGTATTGTGCAATGAGAAGGGACTTATCAGCAATCTTCTTGTACGAGGCCCCTTGGGTCAGAGCGATCATAATATGATCGAGCTCTCAGTCGAGATGGAGAGTGAGGAAATTGAATCAGAGACTAAGGTCCAGAACTTAAATAAAGGGAATTACGAGGGTATGAGACGGGAATTGGGTAAGATTGATTGGGTGGTGTTTCTGGGGGGATTGACAGTGGATAGACAATGGCAAGCATTCAAAGATAGAATGGAAGAATTCCAGAACATGTTTATACCGGTTTGGCATAAAAATAAACCTAAAAGGGTGACTCAACCGTGGATAACGAGGGAAATTAGGGACAGCATAAAATCAAAAAAAAGGGCATATCAACTGGCAAAAAAAAGCACCAGACCGGAAGATTGGGGGCAGTACAGGATACAGCAAAAGAGGACAAAGGGATTAATCAGGAAGGGGAAAATAGAATACGAAAGTAAACTTGGAGCAAACATAAAGACAGACTGCAAAAGCTTTTATCGGTATATCAGGAGGAAAAGACTGGTAAAATCCCAAGTCGGTCCCTTGCAGTCCGATTCGGGAGAATATATAATGGAGAATAAGGAAATGGCAGACCAATTAAACTCATACTTTGGTTCTGTATTCACAAAGGAGGACACAAATAACCTCCCAGGAATATCGGCAAACATAGGGACTAATGAGAGGGAGGAGCTGACAGAAATTAGTATCTCTAGGGATATGGTGTTGGGTAAGTTGAGGGGACTGAAGGCCGACAAATCCCCGGGGCCTGATAAACTACATCCTAGGGTACTTAAGGAGGTGGCCCTGGAGATAGCAGATGCTCTAAGGATCATCTTCCGGAACTCCATTGACTCGGGAACAGTACCCGTGGATTGGAGGGTAGCTAATGTTACCCCAATATTTAAAAAGGGGGGTAGAGAGAAAGCAGGGAATTATAGACCAGTAAGCCTTACATCGGTTGTGGGCAAAATGCTAGAGTCCATTATTAAGGATAAAATAGCGGAGCACTTGACAAATGGGGAAAGGATCGGACAGAGTCAACATGGATTATCAAAGGGTAAATCGTGTTTGACTAATCTGCTGGAATTTTTTGAGGAAGTAACTGGTAAAATAGATGGGGGAGAGCCAGTGGATGTGGTGTACCTTGACTTCCAGAAAGCCTTCGATAAGGTTCCACACAAAAGATTATCATGCAAAATTAAGGCTCATGGGATTGGGGGCAAAGTATTAACGTGGATAGAGAACTGGCTGGCGGATAGAAAACAGAGAGTTGGAATAAACGGCTCGTTTTCGGAGTGGCAGGCAGTGACCAGCGGGGTGCCGCAAGGATCTGTCCTGGGACCCCAGCTGTTCACAATATATATAAATGATCTGGATCAGGGAATTGGATGCAATATTTCCAAATTCGCTGACGACACTAAACTTGGAGGAGGGGTGGGCTCTGATGAGGATGTCAGGAGGCTACAGTGCGATTTGGACAGGTTGGGGGAATGGGCGGATACGTGGCAGATGCACTATAATGTGGATAAATGCGAGGTTATCCACTTTGGGGGTAAAAACAGGAGGGTAGATTATTATCTAAATGGCAATAGATTGGGAGATGGGGAAGTGCAGAGGGACCTGGGTGTTCTTGTGCACCAGTCACTGAAGGAGAGCATGCAGGTGCAACAGGCGATTAAGAAGGCAAATGGTATGTTGGCCTTCATATCAAGGGGGTTCGAGTATAGGAATAGGGATACCTTACTACAGCTGTACAAGGTGCTGGTGAGACCGCATCTGGAGTATTGTGTACAGTTTTGGTCGCCCCATCTGCGGAAGGATGTTCTTGCCATGGAAAGAGTGCAACGGCGATTCACCAGGCTGATACCTGGAATGGCGGGAATGACCTACGAAGAGAGATTAAATAGTTTGGGCTTGTACTCACTGGAGTTTAGAAGATTGAGAGGGGATCTCATCGAAACATATAAAATTATGGCAGGCCTGGACAGGCTGAATTCAGAGAGAATGTTTCCAATGGCCGGGGAGCACAGAACCAGGGGCCACAGTCTAAAAATAGCGGGCAAATCATTTAAAACAGAGATGAGGAAGAATTTCTTCACTCAAAGAGTGGTGAGCCTGTGGAATTCCCTGCCACAGAGGGCTGTGAAGGCTAATTCAATAAATATTTTCAAGAGAGAATTGGATATATTTCTGAAGGCTAAGGGGATTAAGGGTTACGGAGAAAAGGCGGGGACGAGGTACTGAACTGGTAAGATCAGCTATGATCTCAGACGAAGATCAACCATGATCTCATTGAATGGCGGAGCAGGCTCGAAGGGCCGAATGGCCTACTCCTGTTCCTATCTCTATGTTTCTATGTTTCTATGAGATGCCACAGGGACTGCCTGGGCAGCCCCGTGGTTTGCGACGTGACATCATCACGTTTGCCCGCGTTTTCCCGTGCTCTTAAAGGGGCCACGCCCCGTACATGCAAACTCTATGTACAAAACACAGTACTGCCTAACACAATGGTACAGGTTTAGGCTGGTGTTAGAACATCATTAAAGAGAATTATATACAGTTATCCAGAGTCACTCAGTGGTTCTGCCACATGCGCCCCCCCAGAATTCGCTTTAACGGACAAAGTCAAACGGTGAGGGGGTCTGACAAGCCTGTCAGAACGACTCCTATACACTCGAGGCGGAGGCTGCTGGGCGGCTGGTGGTTTGGCGGGCGGTCGCACTTGATCTGCTGTAACGACGATGGGTGGCCAACCCCGTCTCGGCGGTTGTGCTGTCTCGACGGGGCGGTCGAGGTCTAAATGCGCTGGCTTTAAGCGGTCGACAGAAATGTGGTCCGGTTTACCACCGACATCTACTGTGAAGGTTTTGTCCCCTGCTTCCAACATGCGGAAGGGACCGGTATATGGGGCCTTGAGCGGATCCCTATGTGCATCATGGCGAATAAAAACGTACTCCGCCTTGTGAAGCTCTGTGGGAACGTGTGACCTCTGCGGACCGTGGTGCGAAGTGGGCACTGGTGCGAAACATCTGGCCGCCTCTTGGTGACTAGCAAGCTGGGCAGACGCGGACCATGACTCTGTCGATGTTGGTAGGAAGTCCCCTGGGACTCGCAGCGGCTGACCATAGACAAGCTCCGCTGATGAAGAGTGAAGGTCTTCTTTGGGGGCCGTGCGAAGGCCCAACAGGACCCACGGTCGCTTGTCTGCCCATCCAGCGTCCTGGAGGCTGGCCCTCAGGGCGGCTTTCATTGAACGGTGGAAGCGTTCGCAGAGGCCATTCGCCTGTGGGTGGTAGGCTGTGGTGCGGTGTATTTTGACACCGAGTCCTTGGGCCACTGCATTCCAGAGTTCGGAGGAGAACTGCGATCCCCTGTCCGACGGAATATCTGCGGGCACTCCGAAACAGGCGATCCAGGAGGAAATGAACGCCCTGGCCACGTCCGCTGAAGTAGTGGATGACAGGGAGACCGCCTCTGGCCATCTGGTGGTGCGGTCAACCATGGTCAGGATGTGTGAAAAACCATGGGAGGGTGGGAGTGGTCCTACCAGGTCCACGTTGACATGGTCAAAACGTCGTTCCGGAACCGTGAAGGTGGCCAACGGAGCTTTGATGTGGCGCTGTACCTTAGCCTTTTGGCAGACCACGCAGGTGTTGGCCCAGTCGCGGACATCTTTGAGCATGCCATGCCATACGAATTTCGCTGACATCAGTTTCTGAGAGGCCTTCATTCCAGGGTGTGACAAACCATGTATGGCGTTGAACACTTTGCGGTGCCAGATGACCGGCACGACAGGGCGAGGATCCTGTACGGAGATGTCACACAACAGCGTGGTACCTGCCGAATGGAACTTGACGTCGGCCAACTGGAGGCCAGTGATGGCCGTTCTGTAAGCCTGGACTTCCAGGTCTGAGGCTTGGTCCGCTGCGATGAGGGCGTAGTCGATGCCCAAATGAACCATATTGACGATCACGCGGGAGAGGCAGTCTGCCACCAGGTTGTCCTTACCGGCCATGTGCCGTATATCCGTGGTGAATTCGGATATGCAGGTCAGTTGATGCTGCTGTCGGGCTGACCACAGTTCGGCGGTCTTGGACATGGCAAAGGTCAGCGGCTTATGGTCCACAAAGGTGGTGAAAGGACGTCCTTCCAGAAGGAACCGAAAATGGTGGATGGCCAGAAAAAGGGCGAGCAACTCCCGGCCGAACGTGCTGTATGCTCTCTCGTTCTGCTGTAGTTGATGGCTGAAGAATGCCAACGGCTGCCATGTCCCGTTCATCCACTGCTGTTGCATGGCACCGACTGCGTAGTCCGACGCGTCGGCGGTGAGGACGATGGTAGCTCCTGGCAGCGGGTGCGCCAGCATAGTCACGCTGGCTAAGGCGCTTTTGGTGTCGGCGAACGCTCAGGCCATGTCATCCGTCCAGTCTACCGGGTTCTTGCCAGTCTTGCCCTTGAGGGCCTCGTACAGAGGCTGCATGAGTAGTGCCGCCTTAGGCACGAAACGGTGGTAAAAGTTTACCATGCCTAGGAATTCCTGCAAGGCCTTTATGTTCTGCAGGCGTGGAAAGGATGTCACCGCCTCTACCTTCGAAGGTAAAGGAACCGTTCCCTCTGAGGTGATGCGATGCCCCAGGAAATCAATTTGGTGCAGGCCAAACTGACACTTGGCCGGGTTGATAATCAGGCCGTGTTGGCTGAGGCGTCGGAAAAGGGTGTGTAGGTGACAGGTATGTTCTTCCTTAGTAGGACTGACAATTAGAATGTCATCTAAGTAGACGAAGAGGAACTTGAGGTCCCGCAGCACGAAGTCCATCAGGCGTTGGAAAGCCTGGGTGGCGTACTTTAACCCAAACGGCATTCGTAGAAACTCGAAGAGGCCGAATGGGGTGATGACTGCAGTATTCTGGACGTCTTCTGGATGAACTGGGACCTGGTGGTAGCCCCGGACGAGGTCGACTTTAGAGAACACGCTGTTCCCTGCCAAATGGGCAGAGAAATCCTGGATATGGGGGATCGGGTACCGATCAGGAGTGGTGGCGTCATTTAGGCGTCGATAGTCGCCGCATGGCCGCCATCCGCCGCCAGGCTTCGGGATGATATGGAGGGGCGAAGACCAGGGACTATTCGACCGGCGAATAATCCCTAACTGTTCCATGGTTGCGAACTCCGCCTTTGCGACTGCCAGCTTGCCAGGTTCCAGGCGCCGGGCCCGCGCGTAGACCGGGGGGCCGTTGGTGGTGATGTGGTGTTCCACACCATGTTTCGTGGCTGTGGAGGAGAACGTGAGGTCGGGGAATTCGCTGAGCAGGCGAGTGAACTCATCAGGAGTCGGGAACGCACAGGAGACGGTGCGTGACGTAGTGTTACTGCGGTAACACGGAAGTGAATTAAAAGTTGCAGCGTTGATCAGCCGCCGGTTCCTAACGTCGACCAGGAGGCTGTTGGCGCACAGGAAATCCGTGCCGAGGAGGGGCTGGGAAACTTTGGCCGTAACAAACTCCTAGTGAAAACGTTGCCCCCCGAGGCACAACTCCACTCGCCGTCTGCCGAAGGTCTGAATAGTTCTGCCATTGGCCGCTTCAAGGGCGGGGCCGTGATTCCCCGTCTGCACATCAAGGGCAGACGTGGGTAAAATGCTGCACTGCGCCCCGGTGTCGCACAGAAAACAACGACCGGAGAGAGTATCAGTGATGAACAGCAATTTTCCCACGTTGCCAACCGCCATCACGGCCGCAGGGTGCCCGTTAGACCCATTCCTCGGTGATCGCAGTGTCAGTTGTTTTTTTGGGGGAAAACTGCAGGGAGGGTGGCAACGCTTCGCCTTCACGCCGAACTGCGCATGGTAGAAACACAGCCCAGCAGGCTGACGAGCTGGGGCGGCGTCTGCAGGGGATGGGTGTCTCGTGGCGGCGCAGTGCTGCCAAGTTACAGCGAAAATTTTGTCAGCCTCCGCAGCGAGTGTTGCGCAGTCTTCTATTTCAGATCTGGCCAGGGCAGCTTATACCTGTTCAGGCAGTTGGCTGAGGAAAATCTCGCGGAATAGGAAACATTCCCGTTCTGAGCCCAGGAGTGTGAGCATTTGGCTCATCAACTCTGAAGGCTTGGAGTCCCCGAGCCCGGGCATAGCGAGTAATCGACGGGCGCGCTCCGATTTTGTGAGCCCGAAAACCTGCAGTAACCGCGCTTTGAGGGTTTCATACTTGCGCTCCGTTGGGGGGTTTTCGAGGAGGCTGACGATCCGAGAGGCAGTAGAGCTGTCGAGTGCGGAGACAACATAAAGATATTTGGTCTGATCCGCATCGATGTTCCTCAGGGCGAACTGGGCCTCGACCTGAATAAACCACGAGGGCGCTTGCTGCTCCCAGAACTGCGGTAGCTTTAGTGAAACGGTGTTTGCTTCCATGCTGCGCTCTTCTTTTGTGAAAACGTTCACAAAAACGGGGTCACCAATGTAGGAATTGACGAATTCCTATGAATAACTGAGATCGACACAGGAGAGCAATTAAACAGGTCTTTACTCAAAGGAGATGCCACAGGGACTGCCTGGGCAGCCCCGTGGTTTGCAATGTGACGTCATCACGTTTGCCCGCGTTTTCCCGCGCTCTTAAAGGGGCCACGCCCCGTACATGCAAACTCTATATACAAAACACAGTACTGCCTAACACAATGGTACAGGTTTAGGCTGGTGTTAGAACATCGTTAAAGAGAATTATATACAGTTATCCAGAGTCACTCAGTGGTTCTGCCACAGGTTAAACAATACACAGACATAACATACTGAAACAGTGAAATAACTAAAAAACAAGAAATAGTCCACTAGGTTTAAGACCATGGGGGAGAAATTCAGTATAGCCCCATTTGAGGCGCTAAAACTTTAAAAGTTGAAGAATTAGCGCCAGGCGCTAATCATTGTCGACTCCTACGAAATTCATTGTTAGCGCTCTAAGAGGGAAGTGGAGCGCTAAATCAATTGCTACACTCCTAACTTAGGGCGCTAACCTCTGAGAGCAGGGCGCTACTGGCAGAGCGATAAAGAAGGTTATGCGCAGTCCAGACGGCACTCTTTAATCACAAAGGCTGCTTCCATCTGCATCCATCACGCTGTATAACCTCAGTCATCAGTGGTGTTTTTCAACGTGACCTGGGTGACTGCCATTGCAGCCCCCATCACTTTCAGAAAGTGCAGCATTTGGAGAAGTTTGAGGAAAAGGTGTAAAAGAATTTTGCGCAGGCAGCACACTGGTGCAAGTAATAAACGTACGATCACTAAAAGTGCCTTATTCGCGATGTTCAAGTGACACGGAAGCATTCCCTTCAATTACCGCTCCTGCAGCACACTTCTGAGTGCACAACGCCTCCTCTTACTGGCTTTGTCGGCGCGAGGCACTAAAGCAGGCGGCAAAAGGCAATTTTGCATCAGGGCCTTTATCGGGGCGTTGCACACACATTGATGTCACCATGTGAGAGGCACTAGAGGCCTAGGCACTAACAGTTAGCGCTAATTCACCACTGAAGGTCATGTGCGGCATTGTATTCGCTGCGGCCGGGCGCTAACCCCTTAGCACTCCGGCCAGGCGCTAACCTACCGAATTTCGCGGCCAAGAGTCTGATAAGCAGCAGGATTTTCTGGATGAACATATCATGTCTCTCTCTTTGTAGACCTTGAAGATGCCATTTTGTACATAGACAATGTGAATTGCAGTTCACCTACGGAGCTCAGTTCTCTTTCCAGAACTAACGATCAGAAGTAAAGACCAGAACTGTGATTTAAGTTATAGGAATCTTTTTCGCATTACAGCAGTCTCTTTGATGTCTCCTCTACACTTTCTCTGATTCAACTTTGTAATATATTCTTGTAATTGTGTCATGTTTTAAGCTTCCATTGCAATCTCACTAATGCTACCTCTCCTCACCCAATGTTGTAAATCAAGCTGTTCCAAAATATGAAATAAACAAAAAAGTAGAAATTGGAGATTACAATAAAAATGCAAATGGCCTTCAAACGTATCCCCCTTTTCTTTGCCCCAATCCCCCCCTAACCCCCCTCCCCCCAAAAACCCCCCACAAAATTGAATTTTGAAATAATCCTTCAGGGCTTTAGGTATTTTATGAAATCAGTTTTGCTACGTGAAAATATAAAACATCTTTTCATGTTCAACTGTTGAAAAATACATATTTCTGTTTTGTGCCAAATTTACATGACTTTAAATGCAATATAAATG
This sequence comes from Somniosus microcephalus, assembly GCF_052327205.1. NCBI lineage: Eukaryota > Metazoa > Chordata > Chondrichthyes > Squaliformes > Somniosidae > Somniosus > Somniosus microcephalus. Next base: position 136,321,979 of record NC_140999.1, on the reverse strand, counting down.
CTTTGTTGCAGATCATTATTGTGTTAAACATTTATAGTGGCCATCTCCCTCCCTCTCATCTGTACATTTTACTTTTAGACTAAATTGAATCTTGTAAATTCACAATGTCCAAGTGAGAGATGTAGCTCAAATGAAATCTCCACCAATGATTTTACAAAACTGAAAATTTTGAATGATGGGGTAAAAGTCTTTCATCAAAATAGATGAACTTTATATAGCATTGACTCAGAAAACCTTTATGTACAATGCTTGATGGTCCTCTGACAACCTTCATCTACTTGTGAGACAACTTGAAGATAGTCTCCAGACAACCTGCAAGAATTTTCCATCACATTTAATAGTCTAGCATCCATCAGATATAGTCATAGTCTTCAGAAGGTCACCAGAAGAGAAACATGTCAAACATTATAGTGGGATTGTAGCACAGCAGTGAAGATGGATGCTCACTGTGGTCAGTGAGAGATAAAACATTCAAATAAATTAAGACATGTTGAGAGGTTCAATGTTTGTATTTTCCAAATCCTTTCTGAATATGATTTCACTTTTCCTATTCGATTTGGTGATATGTCCAACACTAGAATGGCAGGGAAAGTGGATGCGAGCTATCATCAGAAATGAGTAAATCCTCACCATACTAATTATGTATGAATTAATATACCTTGATCTCCAGGTACTCACATCCAGTGCAGGCATATGACTTTCAACAGAGAGTGCTGTGGTTCCATGCTGCCAGCCACATTGTGCAATGAGTTTCATTGGTTTTCAGCCAGGTTGTTGGATCAGCGGGGCTGGAATGTTTGCCTGTTTGCATTGCACCTGATCATTGAGGTTTGTTCTGAAATAGCAACTGTTTTGATTCAATCAGTGGTCATTAAACAAGATAAACTTCACTAATATATATTTAATCCAGTGTGCAAAAATATTATCTCCAAGGTACGCCCAGACCAAAGATGGTACGTAGAGAAGAATAGAAGAAAAGAAAAACTGAACAAAAATAAGAAATGAAATGCCACACAATCACATGTCTGCATTATCAAAATATCAGCTAAAGCTAGAAACGGAGATGTATTTAAATGGAATCCTTACATTCTCTGCTGAAATGAAACTGTTCATTGTTCTACATTCTGTGTAATGATGTATTTCACTTGCTAATTTGCTGACTGTTTACTTCCCTGGCAGTACAGCTTATGATCTTCAGCAAATTAATACCATTTTAGACAGGTATTGACTTCCTTTGGCTGCTTTGTGAATCTTGTGTAACTTCATTGTTCTATGTTCCATTGAGGCTGTGGCTACACCTTCATCACATAATAAATATTTGAATGCTCTCCTCAATACATATGAGAACTTACTGAATGCACATGCCAAAAAAGAATATACTTGTCTTGCACAAAACTGATATTGAAAGCTTGATGCAGGGAAACAAGTTGTTAATTTTTTTGGCATTGAATCATAGAAATGTATTTATGGCACAGGAGGAGGCCATACTTTCTGTTGTTATTTCGGATTTCCAACATCCGCAGTATTTTACTATCGTACTAGTGTTTGGTTCACTGCCACACCTCTTCTAGGAATGCCTACCTTGAAGAAGTTCTGCTCTTCTCTTTGACGGGATCTCCGTTTGGCTCTTCAACCTTGTTCATCTTCATTACTTTCAGTTTCCCTTCTCGTGTTTGATCAGGTATCTTGTAATTTTTCCACTCCTTTTCCCCCCCCTTTCCTTTTGTGTCTCTCTCAAATTCAAATTCAAATTCAAATTCAAATCGCTTTATTGGCATGACAAGGTACATCTTATGTTGCCAAAGCATCGAGAAACATTCATGGTTGTACACAAAAATACAGATCTATCCATACAGTGTATAAACAGATATATCCCTGAGTGTATAAATATACATTCATATAATTTGTATATACTCTTTTCTTGTATTTAGTGGTTGTCCCTCTGTTTATGGCAAGCTGTAACATAGTGTGCCGCTAAGGTTACACAATTTCTCTCTTCCCCTAGTAGGTATGGGAGTTTTTGGTCGTCATTCAAATTTCTGAATTCCGGGCATATTTTTGTGAATTTTGGGTAGAAATTCTCCCTTATGCCCTGATATTTTCTACAAGCTGTGAAGAAGTGCATCTCTGTCTCCACCACTCCCTGACTGCAGTGAGAGCATATCCTGTCCTCTCTTGGTAGCCGGGTCTGCCTGTGCCTACCTTTTTCGATCGCCAGGCTATGTTCACTAAGTCTGTACCTTGTCAAGGTTTTTCTCAGTTTGCTATCCTTTACCATGGTCAGGTAATCAGCCATGTTGTATTGTCTGTTTAGGGCCAAGTAGCAATTGAGTTTGCTTTAGGTTTTTGTTGTTTCTGCCCAATATGACAGATATTTTTCCTTTTGCTTAGCGACGATTGTGTTGGGTCGAATTCTTTGTGTTACGCTGTCACTGTCCTGGGGCAGGTTCTTGTTAGTAGTGTTAGTAGTTACTTCACTGAGTCCCAGGACTAGTTGACTGAGGGTATTCTTCTTTATGGTCCTCTCTTGGCATTTCAGGGCTTCGTAATGATAACATTGGGGGTTGCTCATTTCTAGGTGTCTCACACCTGGCAGCTATCTCTTGCCCTGCCAGTACACTTTACACCTAATCTCAGCCTATTACCATCTCGTCTAGCTTCTAATACCTTTTATTGTCTCTTTTACTTCTTTTGTTTCTTTTATTCTTTTGTCCAATCGCAGCCCTGCCTCCGATCTATCTTTTCTTTCCAGTTTTGAAGAAGGGTTCAACCCGAAACGTCAACTCAAATTTCTCTCCACGGATGTTGCCTGACCTGCTGAGTTTTTCCAGCATTTTCTGTTGTTATTTCGGATTTCCAACATCCGCAGTATTTTGCTATCATACAATTACACATCTGCATTATAAAGTGAAGCACAGTGCATTTCACAGATGCATATCTATATATCAACTTATCGAATGGATCAAAAGAAGTTTCATTTTGCACCCATATTCAGATTTGGGAACTGACCCAAGTCAAAATCTCATTTTATGCACGTCAACCATAAAACAGATGACAAGCCCCAATTCTGTGATGGTGCAATCCTGCAGTAGAATTTTTCCAAAGGCATTCCCATCGAATATCTGCATATTTTGACATTTGCTAAATATTTAACCTCCTTAATTTGTCAATTTACAGATAAATTATTTGTCTTTATCCCCTGTAAAATCAAAAAAATCATGTTTGAATCAAAAGAATATAGCAAAACAAAATTAAATAGAGAATTCAGATGTGCTTTTAAACAAGTCAAAGGATACTTTTTCAGCCAGAGAGTGTGATATTACTGAATATTATTGTTTAGGTCAAGGATCTACTATTGACTTCCATTATACGTATTTTTGCTATAAAATGTCCTTATCATTGTGGTTCAAATTCAACAATTCCCCTTCACTGCTATGGGGCATGGCAGTAAACTGTTGCTGGATTGGCTGCTTTGCAATCAATGTCTGTAGCCAATTAATTATTAACTTGTTCAATAATGTGGCAATGTACATTATATAACCTTCACAAAATAGGTGAAAAAACTTTACATGACTTTCATAATTTTTGAAGATTTGTCATATTGTAGATTATTTCTCATTTTATACAAAAACCGTGATAGAAAAATCTTTATATTTTATCATTTAAGAAAGAAAAGATGAAATATGTGTACAGATTCAACTCAAAATATAATGAGGTAAATTTCAGGTAAGCATATAACAGGAGACATGGTGGTTCAGTGGGATAGAAGATTATCCTTTCCCCTCTGCAATGTTTATTTGAATCCAGTCCAGACAGATGATATAAGAGACTTCACTGTCCAAATGCTATTAGGTCTGTAAGGGGTGGTGTGTGTGGTCAGCTTTACCTCTCACTCCCACTCCCTTGGTTCTAGACTTTGGACTTATTTGGGGGTTGTAATGAAATTGCAACAGACACCTGAGTTGGTCAAAAGAATTGAGATTTTTATTTTGAGACAGGAGAATACACAATACAATAAACCTTATGCTCTAAAAAAGGGGGAACACTTCGGAATATGCGAGAGAGAATTACAATAGACAAAATACCTTACCCTCCCAACCCCACTATCCTAACTAGGTTGAAATCCAGAGGACCAGGAAATGCTCACCAAACGACTTTCTTGACAGATTGTAGAGGTTCACGATTTCGGGGTTCTCTTTAGTTGTGGCAGTTGGGCCTGCCATACCCCGGACGTGGTGGAAGACTGCACCTGCGTTGGGTTTTCAGTCTTCGCCTGTCCGCTGATGCGGTTAGCTGCGTAATTGGATTTATCGGGTAAGTACCCAATTTTCTTTGGTTAGGTAAAGTTTTTAGGGTCTTTTGTGTCAACTCTTACCCAGGGGTAAGTCAGACTAGCCTGTAGAGTGGAAACAAGTTTGTGACTTTTCGATTTCTCAGTGGTTGGTTTCTTGTTGGTCGCGGTGGCCCAATATTACCTGGTTGGTGGTAATATTGGTAGTTGTTGCTTCTTGAGGCCTTTGGTTGTCGCAGTTTCCTTTTCCTTCCGTTTCATTCTTCTTTCTTCAAATCTCCGATCCTCCGACTAAATACAGTGATGATGATATATTTTCTGAACCGTATTTTCTCTCTCCTGTACTGAACCTTCTTGAGCTGTGTCCAATGTCTGTTTGAACTGTACTGTACTGTGAACTGTTTCACTGAATAAGCAGGCCGCAATTATACTGTTTTGAGGCCTGGCTTATCTGACTGCCAAATCTCTGGTCCTTTTGTTAATTTTGGCGGGCTCGTTATTTTTAATATGTTTTAATTCTTATCAAGTTTTCAGGGATGGTCCCATCTATCTTTAATTGGCTTTTAACTGGTTTCGGGATTGCCTTGAAATCAGTTTAAAATGTGTAAAGCGTTTTCGAAATCTTTCTGATTGGTTTTAAACTGTTGTTTGATTGTCCTGTTCCTGCTGGGGCCAGGTTCTCTTTTGTTGACTGTTGGCATGTATTGTATTATTCATGTTCTTAATGGCCCTGTGGGTTTTGGCGGGAACAGTCTTTCGGTGGGCTTATTGTCTTTATGTAGAATGGTTGGGGTGGTCCAAAACATTCCCAGACGATCTGGCCTTTCCAATACTCAAACTGTCTGTGTTTCGGGGGCCCATCCCACCTCCTTTTGTCACAGTTTTTCCACAGGCCTGAACATGCCTTTTAAACTAGCCAAAATCCTGAGGTTTTGATTTTAGATCCCCTTTGGCCCAATATTATTTCAAACAGTCCAATATCTCTTCTTTTCTTACTTTGGGGGAATTTGTATAATTTTGCAAGCCTTACAGGTCCCTAAGTTCGTTCAGACAGTTTAACCCAAACCATAGAGGGTATGACTCCAAAGAACAAAATTGTTGATAATCCAAAACTATTTGTCACTAAATTGCTAATTTTATTCAGAAAGGCCACATTAATGTATCTTGTAGAAAATGAAATGTTATACAGCTGCAGTAGGAGACACTTCTCTGAAGTCAATGTTAAGGGATGTCATTGGGGCAGAGCTGATTGAGCTTTAACCTGCATCTAACCCAAGCTTTACTTGACTTGGCAGCTCTTGATGTTAACACTGGTTACCAAAGGTGGAAAAATGTTCCATTCTCAAGCATGAATGTCCCTTGCTTTGCTGAGAACAAATATCCACAAAAAAATTATAAACCAGTATCACAAAGTTCACATAATAAAAGAAATCTGAATGTTTCTCGAAAGCATACACTAATTGGGTAAATCACAGCAATGTGAAAACTCATAATAAGTGAATATAATTTTGTGACTATCAAATTAACCATGAAACGGGATTTCACTGCGACCAGCACTAAGAGTTTAGCTTTGCCATAAATTAATCATACTGAACAGTATCTCTTATGAATTTATATTGTAGATTGTAAAATTACAGACTGAGGTTATTAGCCCATAAAATGGAATGATCATGCTTCTATGAATTTCATAGGCTTGCTCTACAATTAAAGGACATGAACAGTAGAGTGTACTAACCTTACAAAGTTCACTTTGACAAGAACCTCAAAGGTACGAAATTGCATCTAGTTGAACAACTGTCACTTCTGGTGCATATAAAATATGCACTGTACTTGGCAAAAAGCTGCCCTTCCCATTAGAGAGCACGGCAGCAGAAATGGCCAGAAAGTAACCACAATTTATCCTTTGAGTAAAGAAGGCCCTGTATGAGTCAAACTGACTTTTCATCACATATGCAAATAATGACCTATGTTTAGTATATTTATAATGCTGTATGTTAGAAATTATACTTTGTATATATTATGCATTTCATAACATATAAATAACATAAGACCTGCATTTTTTGTTATTCAGTAAAAATCATTGGCGCTCTCAGTGAGTTTATTTTGTAATAAACAGAAGAAGACCTTGATCTAGCTTCTTCTTTATCCTTAAAATATGATTATGTGCTTCTGATTGCTGTACTCAAAATTTGTTGGGGACAGAAAATAATCTTCATTTGCACATTGAAGAGGAGCACAATGCAGCACTGAGGAAGGAAGGAGGTAAAAGTATTGATATCTATTGCAAAATGCCTCAGCATGTCCAAAGAACCTCTCCATTCTCCAAAGGGTTGGTCTGTTTGGCACAGAAGGGAACCTCCCCTTAAGATAGTGATGTGGTCTAGAAAGATAGAAAGAACTTGCATTTAGATAACACCTTTCACAACCTCAGGATGTCCCAAAGTGCTTTACAACCAATTAAGTACTCTTGAAGTATAGTCACTGTTGTAGTGTAGGAAACGCAGCAGCCAATTTGCACACAGGAATGTCCCACAAACATCAATGTGATAATGACCAGATAATCTGTTTAGTGATGTTGGTTGAGGGATAAATATTCGCCAGGACACCAGGAATAACAAATAAAAACAGAAAATGCTGGAAATACTCAGCAGGTCAGGCAGCATCTGTGGAGAGAGAAACAGAGTTAACGTTTCAGGTCAATGACCCTTCGTCAAAACCGGTTCATCAACTTGAAACGCTAACTCTGTTTTTCTCTCCACAGATGCTGCCTGACCGGCTGAGTATTTCCAGCATTTTCTGTTTTTATTTCAGATTTCTAGCATCTGCAGTATTTTGCTATTGTAGCAGGAATAACTCCCTTGCTCTTCTTCAAAATAGTGCCATGGGATATTTTACGTCCACCTGAGAGGACAGACTGGAGATTATCTAGGATAAGATTGCTCAGAGTAAATAAAGGGTTCAAAATCCAGAGGACCTAGGAGCAGAAAACAAAAAGTTTGGCAACATTAGAGAACCTGCCAGGGTAAAGTTACCCAGCATTTACAATCCAAAGTAGATGGGCAGATATACCATAATTAATTTCCTCTCAACCTCTTCCACATTGACTGAGGCTGAATGCAAAGCACTTCAAAAATGTTACACCTCTTTCCTAGCTTCATACGCATGCCTAAACTGCAGCAGGACAGAATATCTAACTATAGATTAAGAGTAGAACTATTGCCATATTATTATCTGTAAAGATGAGCTCACAAAACAAGCTTCCAATAAAACCTAGCTACATGATGTATGTTGATTTACTCATATACATGCTAAGATACAGAGTGGACATGCGGGTGTCGTTCTGTGGTCTTCAATTATCTCAACACTACTTCTCCACTTGCAGGACTAGGCATACAGCAACTTCTCAATGTTCTCCCAGTGAAACAAGTAAGTGAAGGAGCACAAGACCTGGCTTAAAACATCTGGAGTACTGTGTACAGTTCTGGGCACCATACTTTAGAAAGGATATATTGGCCTTGGAAAAAGTGCAGCATAGATTCACCAGAATTTTAATAGGGCTCCAAGGGTTAGATTATGAGGAGCAATTACATAAACTAGGCTTGTATACCGTGAAATATAGATGGTTAAGGGCTAGTTTGATTGAGGATTTTAAGATTTTGAAAGGAATTGAAAGGATAGAGAGAAACTTTTTTCTGCTGGTGGGGGAGTCTAGGCTAAGGGGACAGAACATTAACATCAGAGTCAGGCCATTCAGAGGAGAAGTTAGGAAGCACTTCTTCATTCAAAGAGTGGTAGCAGTGTGGAACTCTCTCCAACAAAAAAAGCAGTAGATGCTAGCTCAATTAATAATTTTAAATCTCAGGTCGATAGATTTTTGCTAGACTTGGGTATGAAAGGATATGGAGCCAAGGCAGGTGGATGAAGTTAAGATACAGATCAGTCATGATCTCATTGAATGGCAGAACAGACTCAAGGGGCTGAATGGCCTGTTCCTATGTGCCTGTCACACTGTCACCAAGAGGACGCACTGGGATGAAACACTAGGTACAAACACAAATCACTTTTAAGTTATTAATTTGGGGCACACTTTATTTCAACTGTTTGGAATGTTTTATTTTCTGGTGGTACAGATTGTGGCAGGTCAAAGAATGGAAACCCAAAGTGTGTCAGCAAGGATATCTTCTGAGTCATTTCCAGAGTCTTGATCTGCACTTGACAGCAGATGGGCAGTCAGCTGCTCTTCTGCCTGGTCCATGGCGAGACCTCTCTGCATGGAAAAGCTGTGCAGCATCTGAAGTGTTGTTTTAAGATGGCTATAATACAACTGGTGCCTTGTTATTCATGGCTGCCACAATAAGCCAGAGCTGAAGAAGAAACCCTTGCCTATTTTGATTTGGACGAGCTGAGTGCGCAATGATAAATCTGGGGAATCATACAAGTGGTCATTGCCATGCTATTAATGTACATTTTCATATTTAAAAAGCTGGTTAGAAGATTGTGCCCTGCACTAATCATGCAGTGATCTGATGAAAGGGATTCCCTGCCCGATTTCCTGCTGCAATGTATTGTTTCATCAGGTCCAATCAGGACATAGCCTCCTGTTGCCATCAGAAGCTGCAGCTTGCTCATACTTTTTACTTTAAAATTTAAAAAAATACATTTTTGATGTTTTTATTCATTTTGCATGCGTCAATCAAGCTAATGCATGCAATTCGTTTTCACTTTTTACAGTAAAGTAAGTGTTAAGTGCTCATAAATCAAGTATAGCATAGGTCAGATGCAGATTAAAGCTCCCAGTACTCTGAACCAGGTATGTGTCTTAACTTTTAACTCCAGTAAACCCCCTCCCCTCTGCTACAGCTTCAACTGAACTTTCTACAATAGCCATCTGGTGCTGTGAATCCATGCCCACAATGAGCTGGGTTAAGATTGACTAAGCACATTTCATCTGGGAGTCTTACAGTCTTACTTTTCATCCCAACAGTCTGGGCTAGATTTGAACCAAAGTTCCAGTGCTAATCCATTGTGGCATCCCTGTCCCCACCACATCTTTCTTAAAGGGAGAATCAAAACTCTAATAGTGACATAATACCTTTTGTTAAGTTGACCATTGCTTTCTCACTTTAATGACTATCATTTTTCCCCTTTCCTTTTTTTTAAAATTAGGGCACACAAGATCACTCGTTTAAGTCACCTAACCTGGCCTAAAATGCTTATGTTCCCACTGAGAATTATGGCAGAATGTTGTGACCCACAATTCGTCATTCTTGTATGAAGCCCAATCCCATGACGGCTCTCACATTCAAAGTTGCGGAGTTTGGGAGTCATCTAGGAACAAACTCTAATGCAAAGCTCAACTCAAACACTGTATTCATCAGTTGGGTGTGTTTATGCGCAGCAGGTGCTATATATGCTGTAGTGACAACTTTTGCATGGCAGATTTCCAGCTTTGCAAACATTTTTGCGTAGGATACATAGCTTGCAACAATAGACAAGATCTGCGAACAGCAGCATGCTTCGACCATCACATCACAGACTACATCAGTGTGCACTCCTCCATTTGCAAACCTTGTCAAATACTTCACCAGGTGCCAATATTGCTTTAAGTACTAAAAATGTTGTGATAAGCTTTATACTCAGACTAGGAATCATCAATAACATTAGTTATCCAATTATTTTATAAAAGGCTTCATATGATCAGATGGCAACTGGTCATAATACACTTACACATAATTTGCAGTGAAGGTGTTTCTTGTCTACATTGATCTGATATGGCCAAATTTAGTAAAAGAAAAATCCAAATAGATGTGTATAGTGAATTGGGATCAATTCAGATGCAGAAACAACTCTGCAACTTATCCCTGTTAATCTGTAACCATATTGACCCATTTTTTTCCTGATTTCATGGCTTTATTGTAGACAGGAATTGTCCTGTTGCAATTCCTTCCCAATTTTCACTAGCTATTCCTATTTGAAGCTTTACATGAAGATTTTGTGATCAGATCAGAAATCCCTATGTCACAGCACCATATCTGAAGAAGCCATTATGAATACATCCAATTATTCAAAAAGCATAATAACTGTGTGTAATGTCTCCTTCTAGCAGAATTGCACAACCACGTCTATGTAAAAACAGGCCAATGAAGATAAATGGCTTGTCAGCTCTCATATGATTTGAATTTGGCTGGTGCTTTTATCTTTTTAAGATGCATAGCTGCAAGTAAGAGTTGAGCCCTGCTTAAGCCCAGTTGTTAGCATTGGATAGCAAAAATATAATGATAGTACTACTAATATCGAATATTAGATTATTTTTAAATCATATCTTTATTTTAATAGAAAGAGGAATGTCGCTGCTGTACTTCTGCCAGATTGGTCCATCATTTTGGAAGCATGTGAGCTTGGAGACTTGACTACTCCAAGTTTTCACTCCAAAATGATCCTGTTTCCCTTATGGCATATAATGCTTTTCCTCTCACTATGCCCGAGCTAGGGCGACTGCTGACTAAAACTATGGGTGACATACTGCTTTGAGGATGTTCTCTTAAAAGATCAAATTGAAAGACCATGCTGTGTTCTTGTTTAGAAATAAAATACTGTAGCAGCCTACAATCATTTCCAAAAGTGTTTTTGTATTCTTGCAAAAATGTTTCTTTGCTTCAATTTTGGGGATACATTTGACATCCTCGCTCCCAATCTGTTTAAAATAAAGTGCAGATGTTTAATGTTCATGTAACAGCTGTCATGTCGAGAAGTCAAAAGATAATGTCTGATTTATGTGGTGTTACAACTTTATTGATGTGATAAAAAGGCTCAGCCAAAAATCTAAATGCTTACAGCATTCATTATGCTTGAAACCATCACAGGAAACCATGGCCAAGCCCAGTAAATAACCTTCTCGAGTCAATGCAGTAGTAAACAGCAGCATGTCTTTTTTATACAACTAAAATTAGTTTTAAAACTCTGATCATTTTAGATGTGATGCAAAAATTGCCAAACTAAGAAGCTTTCTTTGAAACCAGACCTGATTCTGACTCGTCATCGATTGCTTCTGTTTTTCTATATTGCCATTTCCTCAACTTAGACTCTCGGGCCCATTGTCTACTCCACAGTAAAGAAAGGAAAATGATCCCATTCTTCAACACCATATGGATTTCAACTACATTGCTCCTTGCACCAAGAAGTAAACTACACTGGTGAATCCTTGTAGGCGTTCCCTCTCTGTCATAGATGACCCAGTTTAGCTAGCAAAAGAAAACTTCTAAAGGAAGTCTGCATGTAAATACAAACCAATACAGGGATTTGACCTTAGGTCTCGTACTTAAGCATCAATGTTCAAGCATTATATCTATGGGGCTGCCTGATTACTTCTGTAATTGTATTATGTCAACTGAATTATTACTGTCGATGGTAGATGATGTCATGTTTGTGCTTGCAATTGGTGGATCTCAAACTTCTGACTGCAGTCTTTTGCCAGGAGAGACCTTGGTTAAAATGACTTGTAAATAGCAAGCTGTTAGTACAGGAATCTGTGGGTAGTGAGCTGTGAGTAAAGTTGAAATGTGAGCTGTTAGGAGCTATCAGTGCAAATATTCAGCTCTGTTATGCATTTTCTAAGTTACAGTCTGGTGGGTATTGTGATTGCATTAAGGAAAGCAACTGGTAGAGTTTAGCAGGTGTTTACCACAGTGTGACTGAAGTCTGGCTGAATGATTGCAGATTGTCTTGGTAGGAGCAATGAAACTGTCATTCGTGCAGATGCCAGTGCGTGCTGACTCTGCAGCCACTGATGCTCAGGGAGAGAAGGGGAATCAGCCATGGCTTGAGCCCCTGCCCTATTAATGGCATTTATTCAGAATGCCCTTTTGGTATTTACACAAGAACAATCAGCATAAATGACCTATTGTGAAAATGAATTCTGAGTATGGCTGAAATGGTCCTTATAAGCAGGCATGACTAAACTCTGGTGGAAACAACACTGCTGTAATTGGCATTAGCTGTGCTTTTTTCTGATATTCAGTGACAAAAATCTGACTGGCACTAGAGGGTTAAAATTATTTCCATGACACGTGTCGTACTATTTTTTTTAATTCAAAATTTCGGAAACCTTGTGCCTAATCCTGTTAGCTGACTTAAAGCATCTCCTCAGCTTGCCTCTGACTGCTTAGTGTTTAGTGAGGATATCTACAGTGGTCACTCAAGCATTTCCTCTGGGAAGAGCCAACAGATGTGAGCGAGACAGCCAGGGACCAAAAATCTATAAAGATTTCTCGGTTTACTAATTCCTTCAGTCTAATGTTTCTTTGTAAATATGTCAGATGGGAATGAAATTGCCTCATAACTCTCGAGATGCGAAGAGCACCACTGCACAAAATTACGTACTTGTCAAAGCAACCAGAATTTATGTTAGTATTACAGGGCCATGATTTTTAGCAGTGTTATTGCTGGTGAGCTTCTTTGTGGTGGGGTGAGACTAGAACAGCAGCCGTGTGTTTCTGCGCATCATGCAGGCTGTAATTTAGCATGTAGGCAGCACTGTTAAATATGGTAGATCTGTCTTCAGACAAGTTTTCACCGTGCACTTTCAGAGTGTTCCCATTTTAAATCTAATGCCGCTTTAACTAGAAGTTGTTAAATTGGATTCTCTCTGAATGAAAGTCCAATCTAAATGACAGCACACACATCAGATTAATATTGAATCTACATTTAGAGACAGACCCAAATCATATTTTGTCAGCACATCAGAAATTAGATACCCTAAATGTCAATATAAGAGAGTGTATATAAATAAGATTTACAGTTTGCGGTGGCAAGGTAGTTGATATAAAATGATGACAACACAGTGATACTAGTATTGTTTAACTTTTCATAATGTTACTTAAAGTTTAGTTTAAAATTGCAGCCTGTGTTGCACAGATTCAATGGAATAAAGAGAGAGTTTATGGCTGCTAAATGCTGAATAAAAATAAATGCATTCAGAATGCATGGAAGATTGACCGAACTGTGCAGTTCATGAGCAATAAAAGTTTTGAGTTGTTATGAAAATTAATTCAGAAGTTAAATATTGCTTTTTACTGCTGACTGGATATTCTGTTTATACTAAAAACATTTTTGAAAATGATATTTCCCACATAATTTCACCGAATGTTGTGTGGCTTTTGAAAGGAAGACTTAAGAAGGGAAAGTGGCACCCAGCTACCTTTGGTTCTGTACTCAGATATGTATAGTCATTGGGTATTCGAAGATGAAATTGGAAAAGCAGCCCTGGTTCCCATCATATTTAATGGTTGGTAGTTAAAAGATCTTGGAGCCACTTTTACGGTGTGAAATGGGATGTAATATAAACAGCATAATAAATGCTGTCATAGTTTCAAAGAGAAAACAACTTGCATTCTGCATATTTTTACATCAGCATGTGTGCTAGAATAAATCTTTCATTTTTTTTAAAAATGTGCGCTACCAAACGTCAATTGTACTTCATCACAAACTATCTGCTAACCTTTGTAATCCAATCCTGTGGAACAACAGCAGCCATCTATAAAGAAAGTAAGTCAAAGCAAAGTATGTTTGGTAATTTTGGGGATTGATTACTAAGGTGAATGGGTCCCTCACTAGCTGCACACCTGTAAGCATTGCTCACTTAACCACAAACCAACTATCTTTTAATATGGAATTCATTTTTTCAGTGAGGGGGTTTAAGTAACTCATGATTGACAAGTTTATGCATAAATGGTTTAAGATTCCTTAATGTGTGGAACACATTTTGTGCTCCATAGCTAAAACGAGTGTCAAATCGAATATGTAACCTGGTGAAACACAAACTGGGGTCATTTTAGGTTCACTGGCAACCATCCAAATTTTTCCCCAGTTGGATATTTTTTGAGCTTGGGTTAAACAGTCCTTTTTAAAAAGGCAATCATTTTCAAATTCCATCATTAGCTTTATGGTATTGCAGTGGCTTGCAGAATTGCTGGTGTTTATCGACAAAGCTACAACAACTATAACATTCTTTCTTAAATATTTAAAATTGTTGATTCCCTGCCAATCTGGAAGGGGAGCATTTAATTCCTGCTGGGTAGGGGTCCAGTCCTAGTAGGTCTAATGGCAGAATACATGTCTACTTGTGCTTGCAGGCCAGTATAAAGCTGTGAATATGTCGGCTTTCTCTGCTCATGTTGATGCTCTGTTTGTTGTATGTGGGAGGGAGAGAGGAAATTGTATCTGAATCCTGCTGAGGTAATATTATCTTAGTCTGATCTGTCAGTAACCAGATAAATAGACATACACACTGTCTAATTAGGTCCAGACATTTATATCAACTTGTTTAAATTGAACTATTTTAATACGTTTGTGGACTGTGAACTGAAACTGAGATTAGCTGGACAAACACAGTGTATGATGTCAGTGACAATCGAACAGAAACCATTGTCTGCTTAAGTCACAAGGAGCAGGTTATAGTCCACGTAAGGAAATGACCTGAGGCATAATAAATAAATATCGACTACATTTTTAAGGCTATGAGGTAAACTATTGCCCTTTGGCATACTGAAGTGGCCTTGACTGTGCAATAACGCCCCCAGGTTTGACAGTTACAACACACTCTGAACCCTCGGGTCAAGAGTTTACTGGTGTAGCCTGAAAACTGCAGTCAATATTTGTGTGGTAGTTTATAAATCTATTCAGACTTTCAATTATGGTGGACAATTGGGATCAGATTAGAAAACTGCAGTTGCTGTAAATTGTAATTTAACAGTGTTAAGTTTTTTCAATACATTTCTCAATTTGATTTTAAAGTGTTTAAATGTGGCTGCATGTTAAATGGAAGGCCATCTCAAAATGTAAATTTTGAAGTCTTAAAGAAAGCACCTCATTCCTCATGACTGATGTGCATGAGCCATAAGGCTTTCATTTGTACACTATGCAGAGCATTTAAATAGACAGTGTGGTTTTATAAGCCTACATACAGATTATGTTTAATATGTCAGTCATTTAAGACACCTTGGGGTGAAATTAGTCAATGGCAGTAGTGCAAAATGGGCCAATAGTGAATCGGCAGCCCCTTTTACACTGTGCCCGATTTTCTTTACCATTGTGGAATAGAAAATCGGGTGTGGTGTAAAATGGGCTGCCGATTTGCCATCGGCCCACTTTGCACTACTGCCATAGACCAATTTCAATCCTCCCTGTTTCCATCTGAACAACAAATAACAAAAAAACACATCAATGAATTACAAAGTGAGATTTTACTTTTAATGCTTATGTCCTTTGCATGTTATGAATATTTACAACATAGTTCCTCTAATTTAGAATTTTAAATGATATATTTTCTCTTTTTCAGATTTTAGATACAATTTCATACATTTCCCTTGGATCAGAAGTGCCGTTATTCCAAAGATTTCCTCATAGCATCCATACAGAATTATTTACATGACCGTCGACTGCCATATAAACACATGACAGGCTAAGTATTTTTATGGGTTAGTCTTCATTTTTAGCACAGCTTTCTGGCGTTTAAAGATAATAAAAGTCAATCTACATGCCATCAGCTCGCAAATATGTTAATTAGCATACTGAAAAACTCCTCAGGATTTCTAATATTACAGTAAAATGTCAATATATTGTTATCCCTTTAATAGTTGCACAGCTACAAGCCCCTCCATTGTAGTAAAATGACAGTACAGTGAAGAGAAAATGGTGATGCTACACCCCCTCAGGTCACAAGGTGCAACAGCAGCACCTACTGGTTTAAATAATATACTTACGACTGCAGACGTTCTGATTTACTTAAATGGCTGCGTAATCAGAAATGTCTGGATTTTAAAAAGCAAATTCCTACTTTATAAGCATCCTACTGAGCAATTAGTCTATATTCTTGTTGCATGCCCATCAAACAGTTACATACTCAAAATATCCTGGATTCCGTTAATCAGTGTTTTTTGCTCCAATCTGAATGTGCAACAATTCTTTGCACTTACTGTTCTCGGATGTAGCTTTTTGCTGAAGTGGTGCAGTGGGGAAGCATGTTTGGCCATGCAAGGCAGGACCCTGCTTCCCAACACTCCTCTGGCACTGAGGTCCACACCAATCCACCCACCCCTTATCCCTACATGGTGAGTTTCTGAATTCAGTCCTTCTGTTGGGGACGGGCAACAAACACAGGAGAGATGCTTCACCAAAAGGGAGGCTGATAGATTGTTGCTGTTGGAGGGGATTTGAAAAACAACTTAAAAGGGCAAAAAAAACATGAGAAATAGAGAAATCTAAACTTAGAAAGACAGATTTATTGAAATAACAACAGGCTTTTTATTTTTACTGCAAAAGTTACTTAGGAGCACACCCTCGGTAAATCTACAGCGTGTAAAATTTGAAAAACAATGCAGACCACAATTTTTTGCCCATCATTTTGCAAGACTATTTTGATCATATATAATTTCCAGACAATTTTTTGGGGGGATCAGGGTTTTATTCACCCTTGCCTCTGTTTTTACTTTATATCGCGTCATACTTTTCAACTGTTTTTTTTTGTTCCCATCATTTTTTTTCATTTGTCATTAAATCTCACAAATAGTGGGAAGATCATGACATTCTCCAGCAGGTCAGCAATGATTTGAATGGAATTCAAGCATGTGATTTATATCAATGACATGATTTTAGTGAGCAAGGCCTACAGAATAGTGGATTAGAATGGAGTACTGCAATAAGCTTTAATAATACTATTGGAGTTTTGCCACTTTATAAAACAAATTTGCGGTGCAATGCTAACACTAGAGAATAGTATGAGAAGGCTTTTAGTGCATTGCTGGCTGTATGTTCTGAAGCAGTCCTGCAACTATAATCACACAGACGGTATTAAGATGGAAACCACTTACACTGTTTGAAGTTGTTTCAACTATTGTGCTACTGCTTCCAATCCCTTAGCAGGATAGTGCCTTTAAAAGGCATTTTTAATTGCCATACCAGATTTCAACTCTCATTAATTTAAAGCCATTGATAATCAAATAAAAAGCTCTCCTCTGTAACATAATAAACACACACTGTGGTCTGCCAGTATAAACTCAAATCCCACAATAGCCTAACAAGTTTCCAGCACGTTACTGAATATGGGCATAAGGAAAAAATTATTTGTGGTTGTTTATCGCTGTAATTTCCCTGTTGGAGATGGACTGATCTGCGGATCAGATGCAGACCAGTGAAAAATCATTTGTTACTTTATTGTTGCACAGACTACATGTGTGGTATAATAGTCAGGTTGAAATGTGGCAAGAATGGTAGAATATTTAATACAGGTAGACTATCCTTTATCCGCACTTCCGAAAACCGAATACCTCTAAAAACCGAAAGTTTTTTGTGGAGCGTAAGTCGTGCGCACGACATGACCCGAGTGGCGCCAAACATGACAGGAGTGGTCCGGGAGCTCTGCCTTTCCCTGTGAGCAGGGCAGAGGGTCACAGAGTTCCCTCCTGGGTAGGAGATTGCAGGCCGAGCCGGGCAGTGTGAAGGAGGTACCGGGAGAGTGAACGCAACAATACAGTGGCCCGTCCGATAGCTGCAGCAGCCCGTCTGATAGTCTTTTCTTCCTCCCCCCCCCGACCTGATTTGTGGGCCAGCTTAGTGTAGGAGTCAGCCGATATCCGGCTTTCCCACAACTGGCGGCGGCAGTCGAGCCCCAGACCCCGCTAAGTCAAGGAATTCAGATACGGAGCAGCGGGAGCTGGAAACCTCGATCTAACGGCAGAAATCAGCAGCCGTTTTGTTAGGTTTTTTTTCTTCCCCTAGCATTTTTTTTCTTCCCCTAGCATTTTTTTAAACAGTCAGGCTGTGGAAAGAGTCTCTGTAGCTTAGCAACAGCTTCAGAGACGCTTCCAAGGCAAGGCCCGAGTGTTTACAAGCTGTTGCTAAGCAACAGTGTTTGTTGTCAAATACAGAGATGAAAACCTTCTGAAATCCAGAAAATTCCGAAAACCGAAACACAGCTGGTCCCAAGGTTTTCGGATAAAGGATAGTCTACCTGTATGCAATTTAGAGTTTTTTTCTGTATGTTGAACCCTCTGTACTTTTGCCCCAAAAAAAGAGTTCATGTATCTTAAAGATGTACTAGCTTTCCTACGAATGCTGGGATGTTTTACTATGTCAAAGGTGCGATATAAATGCAAGTTGTTGCTGCTATACTGCACACTGTGCAAACACAAACCCCTTGTTGGAACTTCACACCTCATGGTCTCCTTGTGCTCAGTAGCCTCCACATTTCTGTTGAAGAGCACACAAGACTATTTTATATCAACACAGAAGTGGCAGTGTAACCTCATCTGAAAATATAAATGCTTTCCAATTCACCTAGGTTTCTTCTTGGGGTGACACATAGATCTGTAGATCTGGGTATTAACTAGGCTATATAAATCGACTACAAAATACCTGGAGGTGAATTAAAAAGTACTCTAACCTAATCGAGAGGTTCAGAAGACATCACAAGTCATGAGGGGCAAAACTGTAAAACAATTACTAACATATTTTGAACCTCAAGATGAGGTTATAGCCATGGAGTTCTTTAGTATGTGCTATTCAGAGACTGTGTACTGAACTGTAGTTGGTGCTCTGAATTTTCTGACAAAGTTCCAAGGTTTCTTGTCTTTTCTGGGAGTGTCTACTAACAAAATAAAGCCTGTGCATCCTTATACTGTCTTCATCAATAGATAGTTCCTTTGCAAACAGACATGTTGCAACTTTTGAAAGAGAGATTAAATACTTAAAAATGTAGGACTCTCTGCAGCTGGAGCCAATGCTCCAGTCAATACCATTATCTTTTTTTGCAAAACTAGTAAAGAAAGAACTTGCATTTGTACAACACCTTTCATATCCTCAGGATTTCCCAAAAGCACTTCACAGCCGATGAATTCTTTTTGAAATGTAGCCATTGTTGCTACGTGGGCAAATGCAGCATAACAAGGATCCACAAACAGCAGTGAAATAAATTAACAACTAATTTGTTTTGGTGATGGTGGTATGAGAGGTAAATGTTAGCCGGGACACCAAGAGATCCACCCCACTGCTCTTATTTGAACAGTGCCATGGGATCTTTTACATCCACCTGAACCAACAGTTGTGGCCTTGGTGTAACTTCTGATTTGAAAGAGAGACTTCTAACAATGCAGCGCACCCTCAGTATTACATGGAGTGTCAGTTTAGAATATCTACTCAAATCCTGGAGTGGGACTTGAACCCACGATCTTCAGACTCAAAGGAGAGAATGCCATCACTAAGCCAGGTTGACATCAACTACACGTGCTAATGCAAATAAAGTGATATTTTCGACATTTCTTCAGATTTAACACCAGTGCTCTGAAAATCCAATAGATTTGCAAAAGTGCCCTCGTCTATTTATGGTTAAAAACATTGGACACTGCATGATGGCTTGAAGTTATAAGAAATCCAAAATACCAGATACAAAAAGAGAGAGTTAAACTTTATAGAGTGTAACAAGATATGACCATTGTGCTATCATAACATTTTGTATCACTTTAGCCTGTAAATGCTGGATACTCTATGTGCTGACTCTGCTATCTGTAACAAATTGGCAGTGCTGCCCTTTTATCACTGCACATGTTTCTAAGCAATCAGGCTATCAAGCCCCTGCAGTGAAAATCCATAGTATTGATCCACACCTATCTCCACTGTAATTCTTTAGAAGGAAATCCCTGATGACAAATTATATCTGCACCACTTTTTGATCTAGTGTTTTGATGTAAGTGATCTCCAAGGACAGGATGGAGACCATTCATAGGCTTTCTCCTAACGTTCTGCATTCCTAAATAGACTAAAAAATAGATTAAACAATAGCAAAGTGAGAAGTACACTGTGGCATTATATATATTGTGGAGTACTTATTTTAGATTTGACTCTCAAGTGTATTCCTCTTCAAGTAGACAAGCTCTTCACAAGATAATATTTAAAACATGCCCATCAAAAGTTTATGTTGTTTAGATGTAAGGTTTAATGTAATTTTTACAACAAAGACCATAGTTTCGAGTGTCACTTGCCATACACAACCCCTACATTAATTAGCCAAGTGCGTGTTTGGCCTTATATAAAGCACAATGCAAGCTGTCAAATGGCACAATCTGATCACATATGCTTTTTTGGATATAACTGATGAAATTGATTGATTGAGGTATTATCAAGTTAGGAGTTGTATTGATGTTATAAGACAGTCCTGGTTTACAACTTAAAAAGAGTGGAATTATGATTATGTTACCAGAGACACACAATTTTAGTTAAAATAATAGGACTTGGAGTGTAGTGGTCGTCCTGATCTTATTATCAACCAGGTCTTTCTACACCAGGAATACTTGATACCTTTTCCACCTTCCTAGTTAGTATAGAGTCCTTAGGGACTGGCCCAGGCCCCCTGAATGAGAAAGACTCCCTGATTATCTATAAGTGCTGAAGAAGGATTTGAAATTCTCCATTAAATCTAAGTTTCATTCTACTTTAGTCTCTCTGTTAAGAGCAGTTAATACCCTGGGGTTTTGTGGAAAAGTAGTAATACACTTATCTCATCCCTCTATGGTCAAAGGTTGAAATCCCTGTAGGGAACAAACTCACTTATGAAGTTACATATTTATTCAGGTTGTGAGCCAGCTGGTTAAATGCATGTTAAAAAAAATGACCTTGGCTTAACTAGCGCAGTACCAATGGAATTTGAAATAATTTGTTTTATGGTGTTGCCGTGACAAGTTCAGATCAACCATATACAAGATGAATTTAATTAACTCTCAGACAGTCCGCAGGATGGTGTGTCCTGAACAGTTTAGCCATTTTACACCACAGTAAATTAGGTCACAGAGCCACAGGGGAACATTGATGTCAAACTCATGTAACTAGCTTGTATCCTGTTTGCTACATTTCCAAAAACAAGATAGATAAAATAGTGGAAATTCCTTAAATAACTTCCCTTTTAAATGATTTAGTAGCCCAGTGACCAAAGTTCTCTCATTCATTTAACTCAGTAATGTGGAAGCATTCTGAGTCATCAGTTCAGCCTCTATCGTCATGGTGCAGTGTACAAATGACTTTTACCATTGTCATTTGTTAGCATGCTGTGGGAGAACCAGCAATACCACCAATTCTCAACTCCAACTGGCAAAATGCCAGTGTAAGTTCTCTAATGCCTAAAATGGTTCCATCATCTGATGGCAGTCATGCCTGGAATTGATGCTGGAAAAACATTAACCCCTGACCTGCCTATGTTAAAAGAGGATTAAGTTGTCATTCCTGCATGTATGTGAGCACAATATCTCAGAAATAGTCTAATAAAGTTTTATAAAGTTCTTTGACATAATTAGGTTCATAGGAATCTTGTTTGCTGTCAGGCTTCAAATGAAAAGTAGGTGGCAGCATATGAGAAAGATTATTTTTCTTACATTCAAGAATGCAAATGTTCCAGGCTTTTATTTTGAACATTATTCCTCTGATTGAGGAACTCATTTCTCAAGGGGTCAACTGTCACTTAATTTGTGTGTGTGTGTCCCTAAAAGCACTAGGTTCTTGAAATTCAATTGCTTGATTACTAATTCTCAATGTCGCTCAGCCATTAGAGAGAGAAGCAGTTCGGTTCCCCTGCTTTCTGAATTTTTTTTAAAGTTGTACTTCTCTGGTGACTCTTTCTCGTTACAGACAGATCAAGAAAATCTTTAGGACAACTCCACAAGCTTTTAAAGGATGGAATATAAATATGGTCTTGATATTTCTGATAAGGCATTGATTGGTTGGCAAAGGAATGAGATTCTACTTTTTGCACCTCATTTTATTTGTATTCCCCTCTCCACTTTTCCTCTCTTTATTTTTCTGCTTTAAGGCTGCCTCCTTCCTTTATTGTGCCTCTATTGCCATTGTATTCCCTCCAGCCTAAAGTCCTCAGAGGCGTGCGATCGCTGGCCTGGAATTTGTAGTGTTTCCTCTGTTCTGTGCTAATGCACGAGGTCATGCCATTCTAATGTATAGGGGCACTACTCGTAATCCTCAAGTGTTTTGTTTTGCTCTACACCTAATTCAACCCTACTAAATTTGGAATAATTTGCCCTAGATTGAGGCTACACTTATGGCTCATCTTCTTTGGTTGCAAAAATATTTATAAGTTTAGTTTTGCATTTAAAATAAGAGTGAGCGAGTCCAGTAAATGGAGGTATTGTTTTCTCTTACTGGTCACCTAAAGTGAACATGCAAAATTAACATTTCTCCCAAATGTTTAGTCTACAGTAAACACCATAGAGGATTGCTCTAGTTCTTAGTGTTGGCTTTGATGGTGCTCTGGTTCATAATGTCTGAAAGTGGCACCCCATTGATTAGCACATCAACTGTATTTCCAAATAGTGTCAACATGTCTGCAGATTGACTAATATTTCTAAGAAACTGATATTTGCAAAACCCTACAACTCCTGACTCTACCACAGTGCTCTCTTCCAACTCTGTCTTCCATGTGAAACGAAGAGGTCTTATGAATGGCAACTTTATGAAAGATGATTTGAAGTAACACAGGACATTTGCCTTTGGCTAGAGCGCTCAGTCAGATATAGTGATTGATTCTAATGCAAATATCACAATTCCACTTAATTGAGAGGTTCTTTCTAGAACTGCGAATGATCTATCAGGAAAGGAGAACTTTACCTTTTCCTAAAATTCTCCTGTTCTTATGTTAAACCTATTCATTTACAAGTAATGGAAGATTTGAACAAACAGGAATAAAATCAAATGGTAGGTTGGTACTCTGGGATAGCAGCACAGACAACCCTTTGATTGTGAGAGTATTCTTTCCCAATATTCCCTGGTCACTAAAAGTGTGAAATATTCTTCTTCACAGCTTAATTCGATGGGTGGGCATCACCAGTTGGAACCCATTTTGTGTAGCTTTTAAAGTGTATGGTAATGTCTGTGCAATAACTTTTAATTGTTTGATAAGGTGCTGCATAGGAGGCTTATTAATAAAATTAAGATGCAAGATATTAAAGGGAATATGAATATACAGATAGCAACTTTGCTAAAGGACAGAAAACAAGCAGCAGTGATTTTTTTGGACTGGAGGGATGTAAACTATCAGTGCTATTGCTTTTCTCTTTATGTCTTATATATGTATAAAATATATTTACAAAATCTGTCTGCACTCTGGACTTGGATATAGGCAGCACAACATCAACATTTTTAGAGAAGTCAAAAGTAGAGAGCATGGTTAGATGTGAAGAGGACTATGAGGGACTTTAGGAGGGCACAGATTAGGAGATTGGGCTAATAGATGTCAGATGAAATTTAATGTGAAGAAATGCGAGGCGATATATTTTGGAAGGATGAATAAGGAGAGGAAATGTACAATGATAAAACTTCAAAAGGAGTAGAAAAGCAGAGAGACTTAGGGGTTCAAATGGACAAATCTTTAAAAAGGGAAAGACATGTTAATAAAATCTTACTGGATCCTTGATTTTTATAAGTAAGAACATAGGGGTAGAAGTTAGTCTGGGCCCATCTTCAGGCCCAGACTTGACACTGTATGAATAGCGCACGCCCGAACCAAGAGGCTTGATGATCGATGGAAGTTGATCCTCCAACCTTATCTGCATACTCAGGACAAGCTGTCGGCTTTGGCTGCACCGCCACAGGAATTTCAATGAATTCACGTTTATTTATATATAGAGGAAGAGTGAGCTTCTCCTCTTACTCACTCTTAAGGATGAGTTAAAACACAGAAAACATAGAATGTCTGATTCTATATATACTTTACAAGTAATATTTTCACTCATGTTGATTTTTAAAAAATCTCAGTGACTTTGTTGGTGAGCAGATTTATCTGCAGTGTATGTTTCTCCAATGAGTATTCAATCATGAATTTTTCACTGCATTTTCTGTTATGATTTTATTTGTGAGGAATAAAAACTATTTTTCACACCATCAGTTTGGGCTGGAATCAGTCCAGGAACAGGAGATGAAAGAACAGTGTTCTGACCATGACACCACCCAGTCCTTTGAACAGATTTAGTTCTAGCTCAGTGCACAGACCTCAATCATACATTTCCTTTTTAAAATCAGACTGTTGATAATATATAGACCATAGCACCAAAACATATGTCATGCTTTTAGTAATGTTTTAGTTTTAAATCAGTGCAGAATGCAGTTGGTTAGGTTGTCACTAAAGTGACTGACTAATCTTTCAATTGGTTGCCAGTCTTGGCTTTTATGTTCCTCTGTGTGCAAAGTTAATGACAAATTATTTCACTGAGCTGCCTTACTAAAGTGGAGAGGTTTAGATAATAAGTATTTCTCTTTTAACTGTACACACAGAACAAAATATACTCCTAACTAATATAGTGGAGTTTTACTTTGAGAATGCCCAAGCATGGAGTAGATTATTCATATGCTAGGCATTATGTTACATTGTCTTATCCTAACCTTGGTTTTCGTAGACCAGGTCACAAATATAGATGTTATAAATTGACTTCCTACATCTAGATTATAACAATGTTGTTTTATGCCCCATTCCCCTCAAGCAAGTGACCAACTGATAAACAGAGGGCACTCTGTACACTGCTATAATGTGTTCTGTTATATGAAGAGATCAGTCAGAGAATGATAGCAGAGAAGCAGATTATTACTGTGTCTGAAAAAGATCAAACACTCTTGGCGTCTGCACTCAGATGAGGCTGATTTACAGGCAGACAGATAAAACATTACAGTCAACCATCAACAAAAAAGTATGCTGGTTCCACTAGTGCTGCTGTATATATTATAACTGAAACTTGGGTTAACCTCTTTCTTCTGGTAACTTTGATCAAATGAACAGTTCTTGCTAGTATGGCAAATTTAAAAGTAGCAAACATATTTATATTTCCTGCACATAGAAACAAACTAAACCAACATGTCAATACATTCAAAGAATTGCGAGAATTGAGAAACATTAGCAAAAGGCTACAGTGGTTGTTATGAAAGTGAAGAAAAAGATAATTACTTTAGTCATAATAGCAAACCAAACCAAAACAACTATATGAAGCTTTGATACATCCAATAGTGATTTATGAACAAAACGATGGGCACTTTGTAAATTTATTTCAGGACATTTGTCCGATTAGATTTTAAATAGAGATAGACCAGTGTAAAGCTCTACTCATCCATTAAATTGTTGTTATTCTATGCTCACTGACAAATTTCTAAACACAAAGTCATACAGCTCATAAAATGTGTTACAAAAGGTAATACAGCACTGTTTTCACAAATAGGAGGTAATAAAGACAACATATACAGACTTACAAAAGAAAATACAGTTATGGCCTCTACTACATTGTAGCTATTATACTTGTCAAATTATCCAAAATGAATACAGTTCCAGCAGTCCAAAGCAAATGAATGACAGATAAGAAAAAGAAAGACAAATAAATAAAAAGGAGGTGTGGAGGAATGCAACAGGAGCACTAGCAGTTGTGTGTTGATAATAATGCAGGTTAAATAGGTCACTAAAATCTATCCTACCATTCAAATTTTGTGTGAAAAATTAACCACAGCCCATCCAAAGGGACCTGGAGTCACACTCCTTTAGTAAAGGTGGAGCACGAATGCATTTCTCTCATTTTGGCAGGATATTTGCTTTACTCTATTTTAGAAGACAGGATAAAATAAAAGTCTCAGTAGGGCTGAATCTGCCAATGTACAATCTCCCATCTATCACATACACTTATGAGCACAAATAAATATAGGTAGAAAATAAAAATATGACACTGCTTGACTATGATGAACCAGCACTATAGGCATTGTAGAACTGAGGTATATTAGCCAGAGGTCAATCGTCCTCTAAACACTAAAAAATTACTTTCAATACTGATAGAGCAGCTCCAAACAATGTAAAAAATGCCAATGATGCAGTATTTTAATCTAGTGGCACGGACTTTTACAAACAGTTCCAACTCTTAGCTGCTCGGCTCTCAATGTACCCAAAGTCCTCCACCATTTTCAGTTATATTCTGAAGAGCAGAAGGCTGGAAGTCCAACAGCTACAGCCTTTCTTGCTGGGTTCTTATCACTTGACTGAATGATGAGGTTTGTCACTTGTCTTGAATGGATGCAATATCATCACAAGCTTGCATGCATCTCTCCCCTAGATTAACAGGGATCAGAAAGTTGCTGTACTGCTATAAAGGCTGGTATTCCTCCCTCTACTATAAAAAAAAACTTGGGTACATTATCCGCAATAACACCAGTTGTCACATAATTGTATCCCAGTATCTTCCATATGGTTGTACCAACAGGTCACAGTTACTTGCAAGTCATTATCCTTTGCCGTTTTAGAAACAAAATTCTGTGGCAGTATCGGCAAAAATGTGTGTAAATGCACAGAGGGACATCTCACGTCTGTTTGTATACACATTAGTGTTTTTTTTAATACAATGGGTCTGCCTGAACATGAAATGACCCAAATCAGATACAATTCAGACCCATTTGTGCAGAAATCAACATTGTGCAAATTAGGACCACTTTAAGGTTTTATTACAATTGAATTTGTTCCTTGTATTTGGGGGTAATATTCATATTAATTTGACTTCAGTATTGTGGAGTATTGGCAAAACTGGAGATTCAAACAGTCTGAATCAGAAGTTGTTGGCCATTCTCTTATCCAAAATATGGTAGCTATGTGAAGATGGAAAAACTAGAGAGACTTTTTCAGACCCTCACCCTCCCAACTCTGGAATTTTGCTTGCATGAATTGTAAGATTCACAAAATTTCTACATTTCCCCAAAGGTTATTAATAATAAAAGGGACCCTGCATGGACATTTTAATGAAAAGTTTACCCAAAGATGGTGTCCGCACCTCGTGGCCAAAAGCCTGCAAGATTGAAAAAGCTTGGACTCTGTGGCACAAGCAGCTTTTTGGGAAATCGAAACCCAGGCTGCAGTTTCTGTGAAGAGAGATTTTTTGTATTTTGAAAGCAGACAGGACTTTGAATTATGCATTAAGTCAAATCGGAGACAGATCAAAACCAGTGAGGCCTATACTTAAGGCCATCAAGTTGTTTGCATAAATAATCGGAAACAGCTTAGGGAAGCCATCGAAGCTGGGCAGGCTGATTAAGATGTATTAATAACAAAAGCAACTCAGGAATCGGGCCAGTAGGTGCGATTACCGGCCATCTAAAAACGGTTAGTTTAGATTGCTACAATTATTTAAACTAGCCCGCCAAGATTGGGACAATGAACTAACTTGATTTGGCATGCAGATAAGGGCCATCCGAAGGAGTATAATTGTAGGCCCACTAGCAACCTCCTCTCTCTGCTCTCTGCCCTTGCTTGTGGCTCCTGCTCCGGCCCCTCGCCCTCGTGGCTACTGCTCTTCCCCCGTCCCACGCTTACCGCCCGACCACTGCCCGTGCCTTTCCCATTCCATCAGGAATGCCCGGCATTACGCCAGGCGCACGCGGACAAACCAGGCCAGGCGAGGCGGGACGCGATGAGGCGAGGTGGTGAGGAAGACGAATGGGAAGATGATTGAAGAAAAGCTTCGAATAATCGGGCCTTCAATCCAACTCACCGTCGACTATCTTCATGCAAACTCCAACTGCCAGCCGAGGAAGAGGAACCATCATCCCTGCGAGGTAAAGTACCCAAGCAGAGACTTTAACTTTGGGGTACTTGTACCTGGACAACGCCCTTGCAGCACTCCGAGACCAGGTGCCAACAGCAGGCTCCAGAGAGCACAAAGAGCAAACCCCAAACCCCACCGCTGTTTTGAATTCAGCAGATCTTTTGATTGGTGAGCATGAATTCTAGCCCCTCATAGCTTAATCTAGTTAGGTATAGGGGGTGGGATAAGGAGAAGGGGATTGTTAAGATAGTCATTTTCCCTCGATGTGCCGTATGTTCCCCATTCCCTGTATAAGTATAGTTATTTTGTATTTGCCTGTAATTTTATACTAGTAACTTTTTCATAAGATTGTTAATTTCTATTTCAATAAAAATCTTGGTCTTCTCACATCTGAACCACCTGTCTATGCGAGTCTTTTCTGTATCGCCGCCTGTACCTAAGTCCGGTGTCTAGAACCCAGGGGCGTGGGAGCGAGTCGAACCGCTCATAAACAGTCAGAGGCATAACTGAGTGGGGGCACACGCCACCTCACACCACCCCCTACAGAAATGGTGACCGCGGCAAGACACCGGCAACAGGGTTGCGATACAGTAGACAATGGTTCGGATGAGCGAACCATGATGGAGGAAAGGATTTCTGATTATATGCTTAGCAAGGTGAATATCACTAAGAAGTGGATCACCACTCTGTTAAAGGCTGGGCGTCCGGTAGATGCAGCAGCTAATTGGACAGAGAGAAAGGAACACAAGAAGTCCTTAGAGAAGGCAGTTTGGCTGATGTGTTTTAAAAGGCAGGTCCAGCTTTTGGACAGGCTCATTGCAGCACAGGCAGTCGAGTTAAGGGAATCAGCCCTGGAGATCCAGGATAAGGCTCTTGCAGGGGAGAAGTTATTAGTAGCTTTGCAGGCTTTGAATCAGGAGAGAGTGCATTTAGTGGGAGAACACAAGGCCCATTTGGAATACCTACAGTGCCAAGTCACCAAGGCCAAGGGAAATGAGTTAAGGTTGCTGGAGAAAAACGCCCTCTTGGCAAGGCAGATTAGGGAACAGGAAGAGAAAGTACAGGAGGTAAAGGCAGCGTACAAGCTAGCGAGCGAGCAGGGGTTTGAGGAGGCAGACCACGGCCCCTGTAAAGAGAGGATAGAAAATCTGAGCCGGGCCCTCCAGAAGGCAAAAGGCATGGTATGCCTCATAAGCACAAAGGCAGGCCAGGCAGATTTTATGGGGAACGAGGGGAGGACAGTTCCAATGTCACCGGTAGTGTCTAGGGACGACCCGGTTGAGAAAGAGGAGACCTCACGACCACCACCCGTAGCGCCAAGTTTCAGCGAGGTTTGGCAGCAAGGGGGGGGTGGAACCCGGAGTGGAACCCGGAGTGGAGCCAGAGCTGGAGGCGGAGGTAGAGCAACCCCTGCCAGAGAGGTCGGAGCCGGGACCGATGGGCCCAGCACGGCATCAGAGGTTCGGCCCACCCGCCAATGGCGACATTGAGGGACCCCTCCAAAACCAGTTCGTATTACCCTTTAACACCCAACAGCTTAGGGCTATGGTCAACCATCTCCCGAGGCTTTCCGAAAAGGGAGACCCCTCGATCCACTTCAGGGAAGTACAGCAAACAGCCAGCGTCAATGACTGCGATGACGCCGAGAAGGCCAAAATGCTACTATTCTCCCTGGAGAGTAGTCTCCTCCAACCCCTCTCTGACGAGTGCAAAAGGGGGCAGTGCGGGTATGAGAAGCTTAGAGATGCGGTTCTGCAGGCCATGGGGATGGATGAGGGAAGTCCTTTCTCCCACGAGGAGAAGACGATCCAGCTCTCAGGGGAAACCCCGCAGGCGTTTGCGAACTGGCTGTGGCCGGTGTATCGGAGGGCCTGTCCGGGGACGCCGGACCGGGCGTTCCTGAACGGGAATTCCCTGGCCCATTGGCTCCGTTGCCTGGTGGCGAACAGCTTGCCACAGGTCCGGGCCAAGGCAGAAGCCTGGTTCGACCCCAAAAATGCCCAGACCACCGAACTTACGGTAATTAGGCAGCTCACTCTGGCTTACAAAAACGGTAGGGGAGCCGATGCACACCCACCCAAGGGAAAGGTGCATGAGGTAAAACCCAGACCGGGTAGGAAAGAGTGGCACCAGGAAGGGAGTAACCCCCCCAACACCACGACCAATTGTTACGGGTGCGGAAAGGATGGTCACTGGCGGAAAGAGTGCAAAAACCCTTGGAAAGATAACAAGGGAAAGCATCCCACAGCCCCAGCCCAAAAGGCAGGGGCAGGGATCCCTTCCATAGAGGTCGAGTCACTTTTGGACACCATGAAGTCCTTATTGACTGGCCAGGGGAGAGTAGCAGCTGCCACCGGAGCTCTCACCCCATCCACCCCATTCAACCCACAGCCATGACTAGAGCCAGCGCAGCCTGTTTATCTGTGTTCTCTCCGATATGATGAGTGGAAAAGAACCCTTTTGGAGATGGAGGTGGAGAAGGTGACGAGGACTTATCTGTTAGACACGGGGGCATTGTGCACCGTTGTCTACTCAGCTAACCCCACCACCTCACCTCTCTCCAGCGGGGTCCCATACAGTCTATTGGGGTTCACGGGTAGGGAACAGGCTGGCTCATTTTCCATCCCGCTCACAATTCAGTTAGAACCGGTCCGCTCCAAGTGGACCTGTGTCCTGATGAAATGGGAAGTGGAGGGCGGAAGAGGGGCCCTGGGAGCCGACTTTATCGTAGGCCACGGGATCCTAGTGGATTTAAGGAATCATTGCCTTTGGGGGGCAAGTAAAGTAAAGAACGGAGAGATCGTAGTAATCCCGGGAAATGAAGGGAAGGGGACCCTCTGCACCATGAAGCCCAAAGAGAATTATAACCTCGGGCTCATGGTCAGCAGCACCACACCAGAGTTCCAGGCATTTGTGCAGGCCCACCTGGCCATATTTGCGCCACACTTCTCTCTCTCTCTCTCTCTCTCTCTCTCTCGAGGTGAAGGTCATGGGCAGGCTGGACACTGGCAGGCCTGGATGTCGGCGGGGACGGAGACTGTGATAATAATGATAACTTCCGGGAAGTTATGTGTCACTTCCTGTGAACTGTGAACTGTGAACTTTGTACATACATCACTTCCTGTCATACATCACTTCCTGTTGGACTGGTATAAATACTGAACTGTTCAGTATTGTAAGGGGGCTTCTACCAGAGGCATGGTGAAGACCTCTCCTGTATATAGTGTGATTATAAGTTGCTTAAAGCTTACTTTAAAGTTACTTAATGTGTGAGACTCCTTTTTCTTACATCAATTTAAGCAACTTAGGCCTAGAAATTGAGTTTGCGCTGCGCCAGGGCTTTAGCGCCGGAAGTTAGCGCCGGCGCTAAGTCCCTTTGCGCACGCCAAAAATTCAGTAGCGCCGCGCCCAAACGGCTGCCGGCGCTACTGAAGGGTTTTAGCGCCTGAAAACTGGCGCAACGCGCCGCATTGCGGCGCTATTCCGGCACTGCGGTGCCCGCTGCGGTGTGGCAGGCTCGGGAAGTGCAGGCCTCCTCCTTCCATTAAGGAGGAGCTACCTGCACCCGGCCGCGGCCCGCGCAAATCTCTGCAAAAATGAGCCTGGCACCTCGGACAAGTGCCGGGCTTGCATCTGTTCCGGGGTGGGGGGGGGGAGAAGTCCGGGGAGGGAGCTGCGGGCAGGCGGCCGGCGGGAAAGCGGCCGGCCGCCGCGCCTCCTTAAAGCGCCGGCGCAGACTCCGGCAACACTCGTTTGCCGGAGTCTTAGTTGCGGCTGCCACTGGCGAGGCGGCCGCAACTGAATTTCGGCTTGGGGCCGGGTTACCACGGCAACCGGGACACTGCGCACACCGATGACGTCATCGGTGCCGGCGCAGCGCTACCGGTCTACCGCCGCGGAAGGGCCCCAGGCAATTTAGGAACTGTCGCCAATTGCAGCGCTAGGCCCTCTAGCGCCGCAAAATCGGTGCTAAGGGCACTGAATTTCTAGGCCTTAGTATTTACACTCACAAATACTAGACCCTCGGACAAACTCGGAGTTAAGGATCCAGGGAACCACCCATCATGGAAAACCTCCTTAAACCTACTCGTCTGGACTTGGACCCAAACACACCAGCAGCTGGCAGGGTATGGAAGCATTGGTACTGTACTTTTGAGAATTTCCTTGATGAATGTAAAGCGACTGCTCCTTCTAAACTGAGGTTGCTTATCAACTATGTGACCCCAACAGTGTTTGAATATGTTGATGAATGGGATAATTACGATGAGGTGATTCGGGCACTTAAGAAACTGTATGCCAAGACTCCAAATGAGGTCTAAGCTAGACATCTACTGGCCACAGCCCGACAAGGGCCAGGGGAATCGATTAACGAATTCCTTCAAGAACTTCGCAGGCTCAGCATAGATTGTAACTTTCAGGCAGCCTTAGCTGAGCTGTACCGCGAAGAAATGATTCGTGATGCTTTCATCTGCGGGATTGCCTCTCCATTTATACGCCAGCGCCTACTAGAAAGTAAAACACTTGAGCTACAAAAAGCTTTTGACCTAGCTTGTTCTCTGGATTTGGCAAAGAAAAATGCAGACCTCTATCAGCTGCCCAGATCTCGATCTGCTGCTGTAACTGCAACCAGACAATTCAAGTGGTCTCAGGTGAACCCTATCATGGAGGAATCTAATTCTGATCATTCTGATGAAGAAGAGGAGGATGACCCCACTTTAGCAGCCTCTTGGCAATCTAGGAAGGAATGCTTCTTTTGTGAAGATGCTTTTCACCCTAGGAAATTCTGCCCTGCTCGCAATGCAATCTGCAGTTATTGCAAAAAAAAAAGGACACTTTGCTAAAGTTTACCAATCAAAAGCCTCTACGAGGGCCTATCCAGCTAAGGCTTACCGAACTGCCCCAATTAGGGCCTATCAAGATGCTCCAGCTAGGACCTATCAAGCTTCCTCTCGAGCTCTCTCCCGAAGAAGCACACCGAGAGTTTCAGCCACTCTCTGTGCAACGACACCAATTACAGCTGCTTGCCCACAGAACCTGTTTCATGCAGCTACAAAAGTTTCAATTAAAGGGCATACCTTAGATGCCTTAATTGATTCAGGAAGTACTGATAGTTTCATTAAAGAACAGATTGTTGTGAAATTGAAACTACATGTCTTCCCATCGGACCAGGCAATTGCGATGGCTCAGTCATCACTTAATACCAGAACCTCCGGCTTTTGTGTTGTTGATATGACACTTAATGGTCGCCTGTATCCCTCCACCCGACTTTCGGTGCTCAAAGACTTATGTAGTGATCTCCTCTTAGGGCTGGATTTCCAAAAACAGCATAAGAAACTCACCATTGAGTTCGGCGGATCCAAACCTGGACTTACTATTTCTAATATACCGTCTAAATTACCGTTTTGTGCATTGTCAGCAGCTTCACTTGATGAACCCTCATTATTTGCCAGTATTCTGCCTTGATGCAAACCAATAATAACGAAATCGCGGCGCTTTAATCAGGAAGACCAATCTTTTATTGAGGCTGAAATCTCTCGACTTCTAGCAGAGGATATCATTGAACCATGTTCGTCGCCCTGGCGGGCTCAAGCTGTCATTGTCAAGAACCCTCTAAAACCTCACAAACAACGACTATGCATTGATTATTCGCAAACCATCAATCAATATACTGACTTGGACGCCTACCCATTGCCACGCATTGATGATATGGTTAATAAACTGGCCGAATACAAAGTGTTCTCAACTTACGATTTAAAAAGTGCCTATCATCAGGTACCCTTGAAGGTCTCAGAAAAGCAGTACATGGCCTTTGAGGCTAATGGACGGCTGTACCAATTTCGTCGCCTCCCATTCGGGGTTACTAATGGAGTGGCTGTCTTCCAATGGGCAATGGATGGCCTGGTTAAACAGGAAAACCTAAGGGACACTTTTCCCTATCTTGATAACATTACTATTGCAGGTCACGATCAACAGGAACACGACGCCAACCTCCAAAAATTTCGGGATGCCCTCCATCGCCGTAACTTAACCTTGAATGAATCTAAGTCTGTTGAGTCGCAACCGACCATCAACATCCTTGGCTACTGCGTAGGCAATGGTATCATTAAGCCAGACCCAGAAAGACTTCGCCCGCTCCAAGAGCTCCCGTCACCTAAGAATCCGGCTTCTTTACGTCGGGCTCTCGGTCTGTTTGCATACTACGCTAAATGGATTCCTCATTTTTCAGACAAAATCCAACCCTTGCTGCATGCTAGATCATTTCCATTGGAAACAGCGGCTGTTGCAGCCTTTAACCTTCTCAAAAAACAGTTGGAGAAAGCGGCTCTTCACTCCATCGATGAGAATCTCCCTTTCGTAGTCGAATGTGATGCCTCGGAGGTGGCGATCTCGGCTACTCTAAATCAGGAAGGTCGTCCTGTAGCATTTATGTCCAGGACCTTACAAGGTGCCGAGCTACATTATCCTCCGGTTGAGAAGGAAGCCACAGCCATCATAGAGGCAGTACGGAAGTGGAACCATTTTCTAGCTCGCCAGCACTTCACATTAATCACGGACCAGCGATCAGTCGCCTTCATGCTCGATAATCGAAAACGAACCAAAATTAAGAATAATAAAATACAACTTTGGAGGATGGAACTGGCCTCTTTTGGTTATATCATTCACTATCGACCTGGCAAGGAGAATGTGGCCCCGGACACCCTCACACGGGCATTCTGCTCTGCTATGTCATCCTCTACCCTCATAGATGTCCATAATGGATTGTGTCATCCTGGCGTTACGCGCATGCTACATTTCGTACGATCACGGAATCTCCCTTTTTCTACTGGAGATGTAAAGAAAATATGCTCAGAATGCCGGCTTTGTGCGGAATTAAAACCTCAGTTCTCCCGCCCCTCAGATGGTATGCTCATACACGCAACCCAACCGATGCAACGACTTAGCATCGATTTTAAGGGCCCAGTGCCCTCTTCCACTCGGAACACATATTTGCTCACCATGATTGATGAATATTCACGTTTTCCATTTGCCTTCCCCTGCTCCAATATGCTGGCGTCCACAGTAATCTGCTGCCTTGAGCAGGTATTTTCTCTCTGTGGCATGCCGGCTTATATTCACTCAGATCAGGGTCCATCCTTTATGTCAAAGGAACTCAAGGACTACCTCTCGGAATGGGGAGTTGCTACAAGCAAAACAACACCATACCATCCCATCGGAAATGGGCAGGTAGAGAGGTATAACGGTATCATCTGGAATTCCGTACGTCTTGCTTTAAGATCTCGGGGCCTACCAGACCAGCAATGGGAAGCAGTGCTTCCGGATGCATTGCACTCTATATGGTCCCTTCTTTCTACAGCCACAAATACTACACCTCATGAGCAGTTCTTTGGATTCCAGCGTCGCTCATCTCATGGGACATCACTCCCGTCATGGCTAACTACTCCTGGACCTGTTCTACTCCGAAGATACGTTCGGACGTCTAAAAATGACCCTCTCGTAGACGAGGTCGAACTAACCGATGCCAACCCCACCTATGCAAACATACGATATCCCGACGGCCGAGAATCTACCATATCATTACGGGATCTGGCTCCCTGCCCACCAGGACCTAGTGGGACATCGGGTGATGGTATTTCACCAGGAAACTCTTGGAACCTATCGGGTACCCCTCTCCAGGATCCTGATCAGACACCAACTAGCTTGGTGCCAGTAGAACCACGTACTCAAAGTTGCAATCCTCCCAGTACCGCGCACGAAAGTACTGATCCGCCACAGACCAGCTCTGCACCTCCCTCTGAACAGAGGCAGACCGACTTTGAACCTATTGGGGCTCGTACGCGAAGCCATGACCTCCCCGACCCTTCACAGGGTAATCCAGGCCACACAGACTCTGACCAATGGCCAACCGCATGTAAGCGGACCAGCGACCCTCCACGACGGGAACCCAAACGGGTGCGACTCTTCCTCGTTCGGCGGCTGCAGAACAAAAGGAAGACCACAGCCTTCTAATCCTGCAGGAGGGAAGAATGTGATAATAATGATAACTTCCGGGAAGTTATGTGTCATTTCCTGTGAACTGTGAACTGTGAACTTTGTACATACATCACTTCCTGTCATACATCACTTCCTGTTGGACTGGTATAAATACTGAACTGTTCAGTATTGTAAGGGGGCTTCTACCAGAGGCATGGTGTAAGACCTCTCCTGTATATAGTGTGATTATAAGTTGCTTAAAGCTTACTTTAAAGTTACTTAATGTGTAAGACTCCTTTTTCTTACATCAGAGACCATCTGTTTGACCATGGTTGGAGAGGTCTCTAGCTGGTTACCATTTTCATATGGGTTTCTTCTGTAGGGCTGTTGCCCTTTTGTCTCGTCAGCGGCCCGGGGTTTGTCGACGATCTCCCGATGGCTACCCTGGGGCGGGACGCAGACTCGAATCACCTTCTTGATGGCTGCCTCATTCTTCTTCTTCTTCAATCCTTCCGAGCTGGTGATCTGTGAAGGAGGATGATGAGCCTCCTGATAGCTACCGATGGCTACCCCGGGACTCCAAATATACTTCTCAAGAGAAGCCTTTATCTCCCGCCAAATCAAGGTTGGTCTTTGTTTAACTTTTGGTGGGCTTGTATCACAACAGGGTAGTTATTATATTTAAACTGCTTTCGGGATGGCTGGTGATGGCCATCTCTGGTCTGGAATGACCCTGCATTGTTTTGAATGTCTTCTTGATGTCTTTAATTGGTCTTTGATGCTCTCCTTATATGAATATAAAACTGTTTCCCTTTGTCTGGGTAAACATTTAGATGGCCTTTATCTACAGGCCGATCTGACTGGATCTGCATACAATCCATATGTATGTGTTCGTGTCTGGTTTCGTTTACTCAGAAATGGCTTCCAGAACTTACTGTGGGTTGAATCCACAAAGGCTGTCTGGGGACTGCAGGAACCATTTTAAAGTGTCCAAAAAGCTAGTCACAGGGTCTGGCGGCCATTTTATGTGTCCCTTTTCTGGGCTTCTTTTAAAACAGTCTTTAAAAGTAAAGGCCTCTTCTGCCACAGGACCCTTATCTGACAATATTAATTTTGTGAATCGTACAGTCCCCCCTGATGATACTATAACTTGCTTGAAGTATCATAATTCTGGGTGAGCAAAATTTTCTGACTCTCCATAATTAAACCATCCCCTGTATTTACCTATCTATGACCCCATGACATATGCATTTCCCATTTCAGAAAACCTACAGTGTACATTAAGCATCAAAAGATGGCAATACATTGGATTTAAAATCGGACACACTCATTTCCAGGTGTGGAGGGGGGCCTAATACCCCTACACCACCTGGTTCATACACATGATCTTTTATTAACAACAACTCGCTTAATAAAACTTCAATAATAGAAATAAAGTACACAGACAAAATTGCACATGAATAAACATCAAACATAGAGGAGGGAGGGAAACTTTAACTTTATACATAGCAGCAAAAGTCTAAACGGGTGTCTCCTCTTCTACCCGCACATAATGCTCTCTCCATTCTCCTCTGTTCTCATACTTCTGCGAATGTCTGATCTTTTTACAGTGTACAAAGAGTAAATAAATCACAATAAAAACCTGACACACTACAAGGATGTGAGAGGCTATCCTAATCCAAGAAGAGACTTCTATATTAGTGAACAGGTCCCACCATGGTGGGGTTACGATATCTAATATGTTTGCCCCTATTTCTAAAGTCTTCTGCTCCAGTGTGTAAAAATGTTTCTGTGAAATGACAACGGCTTTTAATATCTTGGTGAGGCATTCAGGGAGAGGGGGAATGATATAGCCAAAATGTGCAACGAATTGTTGCAGATCGGTGAAATTTTCTTTGATAGTGAGGTGAACAGTGGAAGGTTCAGGAATGGGGACAATTCGCTCTTGGGCCACTTGAACTTCTGCCTTGGGCTTGAAGCAAAAGCTGCTGTCACTCACCGGACACCAGCCATGCTGTCCATGTTGGTAGTGGGGCGCTGCAGTGGTGACACAGTATGTCCCACTTCCTATATATGCCACATGGCCTTGTGCCATTGCCTCCATGGTACAATTTATAAGCTTTGCGCCAGCAGTTCTGAACCCGCACTGTGGTTTCGAATAGACATTCAAGTGCTGGGGACACAGGATGATGTGTGCTCCCCGGCTCCAGCACCCCGAGAGGTCGGTACCCGTCATTGCATGCTCCCATCGAATGACGTACGGTGGGACCGCTGTGTAGCGATTGTGTGCACCCCCTTGAATGACTCCACTGTTCTCCACCCTGTATACCGGGGCGGGTTTAGCTGTCTTTTCCATCACCGGCATTCTTACCACTATACCCATAATGGTGTGATTAGACCATCCACAGTCCACTGGGACTGGGTAGGCCTCTGAAGCTAGTCTGAGCTGGCACGGACTCAACGCGTTCTCAAAAGGGTGGAGGGCTACGAGGTGCTTGTTGCTGATCCAGGAGGGGACTAAACCTTGTTTTAAATCCTCCAGATTATTGCGGCCCTTGCCCAGTAACCATGCCCCATACAGCACGCCCACCTCGTTTTGCGCAGCCTGATCTGACGCATTCTGATCCTCCCTGATGAGAGCATTTACCGCTTTAGCGTGTTTCTCCAGCTCAGCAATGATTTCTTTTAAGTGTAGTGTCATGGCCTGGTCCTCATGTAACTCAGAACCCACTACCTTATTCTCATCCGTCAGTATCTTTCTTAACTGTGTTTTCAAACCATTGATCTGGGTCTGCAGCTCCACCTTATCCAGAGTGTTGATGATGGAAGTCCCTGTGTTAAAAGCTGTAAATATATCATTTACTGTACCCCTTCTTTGTCTCCCTACCCTGTCCAAAACCTCATGTGGCGTGGTGTACAATCTGGCTCTGTC
Organism: Somniosus microcephalus; assembly: GCF_052327205.1. NCBI lineage: Eukaryota > Metazoa > Chordata > Chondrichthyes > Squaliformes > Somniosidae > Somniosus > Somniosus microcephalus. The sequence continues at coordinate 136,283,179 of NC_140999.1, read as the reverse complement.
TACATCAGCAAAGTCGAATTCATAAAATTGTCTGAACATGTTTGTTAACAGGACCTGGTACAATTGCGCTGTTTCCTTGGGGCACCACTCTGGCAATCGTACCTCGGTGAGGTTTAAAATCACCGAAGCCACCGCGTAGTGCACCCCTTGGTACAGTACTTGACCTGTGGGCACTAATACCAATCCGTTCCCGGGTCCCTTGGTAGTGGTGGGGCACCCTTCCTTGCGGGCTCATTATCTCTTTGGTTCCTGTAGCAAATTAAACGATACAGCCAGGCTCCCGAGAGATTCTGGCCTAGGTGAAGGCATGATCGGGTCTTTCGACCTCGATCCCAAACAACACACATGCTGGGCAGATTCCAAAACTACTTATAACACTAATCACTTTAATATTTACACACCTTAAACTTAATTAAACTTAAACTTAACTTACTGTACAGCGCCGCCCGTCCCCGGGCGGCTTGCCTGATCCCTGTTTGAACTGCAGCTCGCCGCTCCTTGTGGCGGGGCTGCACTGACCTGTGGCTTGGGTCCCCCGCAGCCTTTTGCTGTCAATTGGGGACTGTTTTGCCAGGGATTTCCCAAGTCGGCGTTTACTGAAATCGGGGGAATCGGGCCAAGGTTTTACCGGCTGAGGCATTCGAGACGACCTGCAAAGAGGTACTTTGGGCGTGGCTCCCTTAGCGAGTGGACCTTCGGTTGGGACTTTAGCCCTCACAGCCCGTGGCACCTCCACGACTGCCGGCTTTGGCTCCCTTTCCTCAGGCTCCGCCACTTTGGGATTTGGGTCTGTGGCAGACGACTCCTCCTCACCTGTCCCTACAGGTGGAGGATCTCCACCCCCAATTTCTACCTCCCCTAAGCTTGAGTCGAGGGCGGGATCTCCGTCCTCTGACTCCAACTCCTCCAGAATCGTGTCAAGGGTGGGGCCTAGCTGTTCGGGCTCCCCCACAATGGCGGTCGGATCAGGAGGAGGGCCTTGGTCTTCGGGCTCCTCCTCGTCCGAGTCCCAGGCCATTGGGGAAACCTCCCAGGTGGGCTGGACAGCTTCTCCCTCCAAGCAGGCTGTGGTTCCAGCCTGTGTGGTCTGTGACTTGTTGCGCACCTCAGGCTGAGGATTTTTACCCTCAGACCTGGCTTCGGTTGCTGGCTCTTTTGCACCCGGCTTAAACAGTTTGCACCGCTTTATGTGAAACCATTTATTGCGTCGGGGTACCTTCACTGCGCGAGTGGCGGGGACCGGTGGATCTTGCACCGATTCCTGTCTATCCTGGTCTATGTCTCTCTCGCCAGCGCGGAGGGTCAGACCCAAGAATTTTGCTTCCCGCCGGCCGACCCGTGCTTTCGTTGGGTTGACCTTGGCACCCTCTATCCCTTTCACACCCGTACCCGCTCCCCAGAGACAGTGATTTCTCAGGTCCACGAGGATCCCGTGTGCTACCAAGAAATCAGACCCAAGGACTCCCGTTCCACCCCCCACCTCCCACTTCATTAGTGTACACTTCCACGTGGTGCGAGTGGTCCTAAATGAATGGAGAGGGGAATGGAATGTGTGCCAGCCTGTTCTTTGCCCGTGAAGCCCGACAGAAGGTATGGAACCCCGGTGGACAGAGGCGAGGCGGTGGGGTTATCTGCATGGATCATGGTGCACAATGCCCCCGTATCCAACAAATAGGTCCCTTTTACCTCCTCCACCTCCATCTCCACCAGGGGTCGCCTCTATACATCATATCGCAGTGCGCACAGATAGACGGGCTGCGCCAGCTCTAGTAATTTGGGCACAGCAGTCGGGGTTTCGGGAACGACAAGACCAGTGGTGATGGCTATCTTCCTCTGCACGATCATAAGAGACCGGATTGTCTCTATAATTGACTCTACCACAGCGGGATCCATAGATGCACCGGCTCCCCTTTCTGGGGCAGGGGCTATGTTTTGGACCTGGGCTCTTGCTGGGGCGGTGGTCTGGGCTTGGGCTTGGGCTGCGGGAGCTTTTCCCTTATTATCCTTCCACGGATTTTTACAGTCCTTGCGCCAATGTCCATCCTTCCCATACCCGTAGCAATTGAGCTTGGCTTGGGCAGGGCGATTCCCCTCCTGACGCCACTCCTTCTTACTTGGGGCTGCGGGTTTTGCCTCATGCACCTTTCCCTTAGAGGGAGGTACCTCCTGACTTCTACAATTCTTGTATGCAATGGTGAGCTGGCGGAGCACCGCTTCCTCCATGACACCGGGACCTTGGGGGTCAAACCAAGATTTGGCTAAGGCCTGTATCTGTGGCAAGCTGTTAGCAACCAAGCAACGGAGCCAATGAACCCACTGTTCGGCGTTCATTGCAACCCGTTCAGGCATGCCCGGACAACTGCGTCGATACACTGGCCACAGCCTTTCGGCGAAAACCCGTGGGGGTTCTCCAGTTAGCTTCACAGTCCCTTCCACCCGTTGGAACGGATTACCGTCGTCCACTCCCATAACTTCCAAGACCTCATCCCTGAGATCCACATACCCTTTCCGCCCCCTCTTACTCTCTTCTGAGAGGCACTGAAGGATTGTGCTATCCAGGGAGAAGAGCAGCATCTTCGCCCGTTCTTGATCGTCACAATCATTAATGGCGGCTGTCTCCTCTATCTCCCTGAAATGAACTGAGGGATCTCCCTTTACTGTGAGTCTTGGGAGGTGGCTCACCATGGATCTTAGTTGTTGGGCACCGTAGGGCACGACGAGCTGGTTCAGGTGGGGTCCGTCCATGCCATCGTCGGCGTTGGGACCGAACCTCTGGTGCCGAGTAGGACACATTGGTGCCAGCTCCAGCTTTACTACCAGGGGTTGTTCTTCCTCCCGCTCCACCTTGGCTACCTCCACTTCTACCACCTCCCCTTTTTCGGGCCAAGCCTCGCTATAGCTCAACGGTGCTGAGGGCTCAATGGCTGGCGCCACAACTACTTCGTATGGAATCGTTTTTTTTGATTCCTTTAAAAAGTCCATGTGACTGGCTTTTGGGCTTACGAGGCATATCATGCCTTTTGCCTTAGCCAAAACCGTTCTCAGGTCCTCTATGGTCTTTTGGCAGGGGCCGTGGTCTGTGCTCTCAAACCCGTGCTCGAGGGCTAGTTTGTAAGCTGCCTTAACTTCCACTACTCTCTCCTCCTGCGCTCTTAGCTGTTGTGCGAGGCGGGCGTTTTTCTCCCGTATTCTCGCTTCATGGATCTTTGCCTCAGTAACCTGGCATTCCAGATACTCTATTCTAGCCTGATGTTGGCTGGCTACAACTTGGCGTTCCTGATTCAGCGTGTGAAGCGCTGTGATGAGTTTTTCCCCACCCATGGCCTTCTCCTCTATTTCTGCTTCCTGGACAGTGATCTTGGCGTGCTGCAACGACTCTGTCCAAAATCTGGACTTGTTTCTTGTAGCACATCAGCCACACTGCCTTTTCCACTGACTTTTTATGTTCTTTGCTCTCTGTCCACCTGATGGCTGCGTCTACCGGACGTCCAACCAGTAAGAGATCGGAAATCCACTGCTTAGTGAGATTTACCTTACCAAAAACATAATCCGCTATCCTCTCATCCATAACATTTCGGCCATTCAAACCTGGGTCTAACACATTGCAATCCTGCTGCCAGTATCCTGCTGCAGTCACCATTTTCTGTAAGGGGTTCTCCTCTTTGGATCGCAGAGGTTTCTCTCTCTAGAGGCCTCTCTCTCCCTCTTGCACAGTAAAACCTTGAGTGGTTCGACCCACTCACCCCTTAGGTTCTAGACACTGGACTTAGATGCAGGAACTACAATGCAGAGAATACTCTTATAGACCATGTTTAATGAAACAAAATGAAATTTTATTGCATAAGGAAAAACAAATCAAATGCAAGCAAATAAGAGGGTACATGGGAGGGAAAAACAAATCAAAATACAGTACTAACTGTTGTGTATGTCCCTTTAAGGGAATAACTGGTCTCAGACTGCAGTACCGGCAGTGACCACCCCTGTATAAAAGGCCCTAGCAGGCTTCTGTAGTTTCAGTTTCCAGGTTGTCTCCATTCAGTAAAGACTTGTTATAATCAACTCCTGCAGTCCGTGTCTAAATTATACACGGACATAATACTGGCGATGAGTAAGAAACGAACTTACCTGCAACTCGGCAGCACCTCAGACGACGTTATTGAAGGTCGAAGCCAGAAGAAAGAAAAAATAAATAAATAAATAATCCAAAGGAACTCGAGAAACAGGCGTCGACCGTGGGCAACCGCCCTCCAAACCATCGAATTGAAAATTTGCAGGAGAGACTGTCGAGAGCCAGGCTTGGTTCTCCAGTCTGTGGTTTCCCAGCTAATCAGGCTGGTGGCAGGTAGTGCACTGATCCTTCCTGGGCTGCGGCGGGCTAGAGCTCGATCGGGTGGCTCTGCAACGGGGCCGGGCAGCGAGTCGGGAAGCAAAGAGAGAGAGAGAGGGTGGAGCACACAGGGCGCGGCCGGTGCTTCGAAGCCGGGCAGCGTTCGGACCTAAGAAGAGGGAGGGAAGTGTCTCAGAGGGTCCGCTCCATGACGGGAATGTTTCTTCAATTAACGGGGCAAATATTGAAGCGCAATAGAAAAATAAAAATACCGCGGAGAGCGGCGTTGGCAGCAGCGATCGGGGAGGCGCGAAGACCATAGGGCGCCATCTTAACTCGGCGGGGAAGAAGGAAAAGTGCGGGAGGCGCCATTTTGATCCATCGGGGACGAAAGAAAAGCGCGGGAGGCGCCATCTTAGATTTTCAAGATGCCAAAGACTGGCGATATCACTGCCTTCGATAATGCAATAGAAGACTGGACCACGTATGTGGAAAGAGTCGAGGTATATTGTGAGGCAAACGAAATAGCCGATGAGAAAAAGGCATCGGTATTGCTAAATTTAATGGGCGCAAGAACGTACGGCCTATTGCGGGACCTGATTACTCCAGCCAAACCGAAGGCGAAGAGTTTTAACAAAATTGTTACTATCCTACAGGAACACCTAAATCCTACACTGCTGCTGATAGCAGAAAGATTTAAATTCCACAGGAGAAATCAGCATAAAAATGAGAGCAATGCTGATTACCTTACGGAACTACGCAAGCTATCAAAGCACTGCCAGTTCGGAGCAGGACTGGCAGATACCTTATGGGACAAATTTGTCTGTGGACTCCTGAGTGAAGGAACCCAGAAGAGGTTGCTCTCAGAGAAAGAGCTGGCGCTAGATAAGGCTTTCAGCGTGGCAGTATCGTACGAAGCAGCAGCAAGGGGAGCTGTGGAAATACAACAAAAGCCACAGGAATACGGCACCCATGAAATGACACGGGGATTTGCAAAATGTTATCGCTGTGGCAGAACAAACCATGACCAGAAGGACTGCTGGTCCAAGGACAAAATATGCAGGCAATGCGGAAAGATGGGACACATTGCACGAGTTTGCAGGTCTGGGAAGAAGACCAACGACAACAAAAAGGCTACTAAGGAACCGTACAGGAAAGTACAAAAGATGACGGACAGTAGTTCCGAAGACCAGATGAGCGATAGTGAATCCGGGAACAAGAGACTAAGCTGTCTCAAACTTCACAACGTAATCGCAAAAGAGGATCACTGAACCATTTGGGTCACCCTCACGATAGCAGGGTCCCAAGTCAAAATGGAATTGGATACAGGATCAGCTCTAACCATCATGAATCGACGAGACTACGAGCGGCTATTCTCACACAGACCCTTGAGAGAGACATCCATTGTCTTGAGGACGTATACGGGGCAAAAAGTATACCCCAGAGGAAAAATAAGGGTGCCTATCGAATACAACGGCAAGAAAATACGGAAATTGTATCTCTACATTCTGCAAGATGGTGGACCACCGTTATTGGGACGTGAATGGATCAGAACGATAAGTTTAGACTGGCACTCCATTCAGGCACTGACGGTGGCTGGTAAAAAGGATGACGACGTCACTCCTGGACGATTGTCAACAATCTTAGCTGACGCCAAAGAGGTATTTCAACAAGAACTGGGCACTCTTAAAGGCGTAACCGCCTCGATAAAAATAGAGGAGAATGCAATTCCCAAGTTTTTCAAAGCAAGACCGGTACCATATGCAATTCGCCCAGCCGTCGAGGCAGAGCTGGAGAATCTGGAGAATGCAGGCGTGTTATCTAAGGTAGACTGGAGCGAGTGGGTGACACCCATCGTTCCTGTCATGAAGAAAACGTTGAACAATAAGTCTGAGGAGCCAAGGAAGGTTCGCATCTGTGGGGACTTCAAGGTGACAGTGAACCCAGTCCTTCACACAGTACAATATCCTCTTCCAAGGATAGAAGATATCTTCGCCTCACTATCTGGAGGGAAGCGTTTTACAAAAATTGACCTAGCACAAGCATATTTGCAGATGGAGGTTGAAGAATCCTCTAGGAAGTATCTCACGATAAACACTCACAAAGGTCTTTACCAGTATAATCGACTGGTATTCGGAGTAGCATCAGCTCCGGCGATATGCCAAAGAGCGATGGAACAAGTCCTGCAAGGGATTCCGGGGACTCAGTGTTACTTGGACGACATCCTAGTGACAGGTGAAGATGACAGTGAACACCTTGCCAACCTAGAGCAGGTGCTCACTAGACTACGTGAACATGGGCTACGAGCCAATCGCCCTAAGTGCGAGTTTTTTAAGAAACGGATATCGTATTGTGGCCACGTGATTGATGAAGAGGGGTTGCATAAGTCCCCTGACAAAATTGAAGCGGTAGTTGAGGCTCCAGCGCCTGAAACTGTGTCGCAACTGAGGTCATTCCTCGGATTGGTGAATTACTACCATAAGTTTTTGCCGAATTTGTCCACAATTCTGCATCCACTGAACGCCCTACTACGAACGGGAGTAGCATGGAAATGGAGCGATGAATGTAAGCGGGCCATTCAGAAGAGTAAGGACCAAATCACTTCAAGAGAAGTATTGGCTCACTACAACCCATCACTACCGATAAGACTGGCGTGTGATGTGTCTCCCTATGGCATTGGGGCGGTACTGTCACATAAATTCCTTGATGGTTCAGAGAGGCCGATAGCTTTTGCGTCATGCTCGTTAACTTCAGCCGAGCGTATCTACGCCCAGATTGGCAGAGAGGCCCTCAGCCTGGTGTGGGGGGTGAAGAAGTTCAATCACTACCTGCACGGTCAGAAATTTACTCTACTAACTGATCATCAACCTCTCGTCTCCATTTTCAACCCTCAGAAGGGCGTACCGATAATGACGGCACAATGGCTACAGAGGTGGTCCCTTTTCCTAGGGGCACACCAATATGACATCGAGTACAAAGGAACTAAACAGCATGGGAATGCTGATGGATTGTTGCGCCTACCGTTGCCGACGGTGGAAGAAGAACTGGCAGTGGATCCAGTGGAGTTATTCCACTCGACTATACTCGAATGTCTCCCTGTGACGAATGCAAACATAGAAAAGGAAACACGAAATGACCCGACACTCTCCTGGGTCTATGATTTAACGGTGAAAGGATGGCCAGCACATGGCGAACCACTGCTGCCAGCACTCTCGCTGAGAAGAGAACAGCTGTCAGTGTGCAGAGGAACCTTGATGTGTGGATCCAGAGTAGTAATTCCACCCAAATTGAAGGATAGAGTGCTCAATGAGCTTCATGAGGGTCATCTGGGAGGGGTAAAAATGAAGAACTTAGCCAGAGCGTTTGTGTGGTGGCCGGGAATCGATAGAGAAATCGAAGAGATGACCAAGAGCTGTACAGGATGCCAGAAGGTCCAAAACGCCCCACCACAAGCCCCTCTACATCCATGGGAGTGGCCCTCATCTCCATGGCAAAGGGTGCACATTGATTTTGCTGGTCCCTTTATGGACTCGATGTTTTTAATTGCGGTAGATGCACATTCAAAGTGGCCAGAGGTAATAAAAATGTCCTCAACCACCACAGAAAAAACTATCACCATCTTACGGAATGGGCTGCCTGAACAGATTTGCTCTGACAATGGACCACAGTTTGTGTCTGAAGAGTTCCGGAGGTTCTTAAAGAACAATGGCCCAGTAATTCCTCTCTGAACGCGTGAGTACAGTCGGCGTACTCACGCGTCTGGCCAGAGGAAATGCCGGCGTTCAGCATGCACAGCGCATGCGGAGAAAACCGGCATTTCCAGTCCTCTGAACGAAGGGGTTCAGAGGCACAGCGCGTGCGACTGCACAGGCAGCGCTTGCGCAGTGAACTTCGTCGATTTCATTCATGGATTCAGTGAGGGTAAGTCCTTACAAGTTACACTTGAAAAAAGCATGTGTAAAGTTGCTCCAAGGCTGCGGAGGAAGATATATTTTATCGTGGAGCTTCTGAAAGGCAATATTTTTCTTTGGGAAAGGGAGGAAAGTTATTTTAAGAAATGCTGAGGTAAGTTTTAAAGGTTAAATTTTTTTTTTAAACGAGTTTTCAGTACGGTAGGTAGAAGGAGCAATTGTGGCTGTGTGAATTGAATGTGAAAATGAGTGTTCTAAAATGAGTAATGTAACATTTCCAACACTTTTAAGAAAGAAACTTTTCATCAGTAATAAGTAATTATGTATGTATGTCCGCATATATTCCTTTATGTATATGTATGTATGTTTTATATTCCTTTACTTATGTGTATGAATGTATAATTTTAATTATGATTTTCCAATAAGTTACTTTCTCTGAAAGTCATAATTAAATACATACATTCATACACATAAGTAAAGGAATATATACATACACGCAAAGGAATATATACAGACATACATACATAATTACTTAAAAGAATATATTACTGATGAAAAGTTTCTTTCTTAAAAATGTTGGAGTCATTTTTACATTTAATAAACACAGCAAATTCAATTCACATAGCCACAATTGATCCTTGTACCTACAGTACGGAAAACCCGTTTTAAAAAACAAAAATAAACTTTAAAACTTACCTCAGCATTTCTTAAAATAACTTTCCTCCCTTTCCCAAACAAAAATATTGCCTTTCAGAAGCTCCACGATAAGAAATATCTTCCTCCGCAGCCTCTGGAGCAACTGTACTCATGCTTTTTTCATGTGTAAGTTGTAAGGACTTGACCTCACTGAAAGCATGAATGAAAGCGGCGAATTTTACTGCGCACGTGCTGCCTGTACAGTCGCACGCATTCTGCCTCTGAACCCCTTCGTTCAGAGGACAGGAAATGTCGGTTTTCCCCGCATGCGCTGTGCATGCTGAAAACCGGCATTTCCTCCGGCCAGACGCGTAAGTACCCCGACCGTACTCGCGCGTTTGGAAGGGAATTACTGGGCCAACATTTTACATGTCAATAAAATGAAAAATTTAACAATTGCACGATTTGCCCCCTCGCATCTGCGACTGAGGGTCCAAGGAGGTGCATTGCGCAAGAGGTCATCGTCGTACGTATCCTCACACTGTTCCCTTTCGGGAACTGTATGAAGTGGTGGAAGGATTTCTGGCCACGTTAGCACTCCTTCCGTGACCATAACCATCTTCATACCAGCCATTAGGGTGGTTAGTCCTATGGCGTGAGGGTTTTACGGGCTCCCACAACCCATCTGAGGGGGGGGGCCACCCACACCTGCGGACGCAAGTATCCCGCTGGATGCCCACCCAGAATTTATAGTTGGAGCTCCGACTCCACTTGCCGGGACTGTCTGGAGTGGGGTTCGAAACCCTACTCCTTCTGGCCCAGCGGCGGGGATGCTTACCGCTACGCAAAAGGCCCACTCCGCGCAAAAGGTGACACCCATACGTTTCCTGCGCCGTTTCCCTCCCCGTGACTGGAGCCCTATGCTGCCACTTGAAAGACCAAGCTATCATCTGTCCTTTTTGCGGCGCCTTTGACTTCTCATTACCAATGATGAGCAGGCGCTGCGCCTCCACCTCGTTGAGGAGATTGCTGAGGTCATCATCAGTTCAATTGTGAGTTCTTTTAATGCCGTGAATTGTGCTCATTCCAGCCATTTCACGTTGCTAATCGGATTGGGCCTTTGGCGTAGCGGTAGGATCCCCGCCGCTGGGCCAGATGGGGTAGGGTTTCGAACCCCGCTCCACACAGTCCCGGCAAGTGGAGTCGGAGCTCCGGCTCGAAATTCTGGGTTGACATCCAGCGGGATATTTGCGTCCCTGGGTGTGGGTGGCCCCCCCTCCTTGTATAGCTTGTGGAAGCCCGTAAAACCCTCCCGCCATAGGACTAACCACCCTAATGGCTGGTTCAAAGATGGTTACGGTCACGGAATGAGCGTTAATCACGGCCATAAATCCTTCCACCACTTCATACAGTTCCCCAAAGGGAACAGTGTGAAGACACGTATGACGACGACATTGCTAAATAAATAAATGGGAAAAAAAAATTCTTTTAGGGCTTTTAAAAGTCTTTAAATTGCTTTAATTCTGTTTAAAACTACTTCAGGTTCTTCAAAATAATGTAAACGTTTTTAAAATTTTAATAAAAGTTCACAAAACATTCATAAAATTGCAGATAACTTACTTTCCCTGCAGCTGTGTAACTACAAAGTCCTCTGCAGCTGCTTGGAGAGATTGGGGGCGTGTCCTACTACAATGAGACCTTAAGGGGCGTTTCTCACTTGCACAGCGCGCTCCAGGCTTCGCGCTGGCTGCACTCCTGGGCGGCGTGACGTCAAACGCTGCCCGGGATTCTTCTGTTTCAAAATGGAATTCCAGGCGTCCCTGGAGGTGAACGGCAGGCGCGTCAGGTAAGTGCATATCGGGGGCTTGCACGCACGGCAAGCCACCGACCCGAATTACTGCCCCAATGGTGTTAAGCATTACACATCCGCCCCATATCATCCAGCCACTAATGGATTGGCCGAGAGGTTTGTTCAAACATTCAAAAAGGCTATCAAGGCAATGTGTAATGAAGATATACGCTTACAACACAAGGTGGATAACTTCTTGTTTGCCTACCGGAATGCGACACATGCTCCAAACTCCAGCCATGATTTTCTTCAATCGAAGACTACGATGCCGCTTGGATTTGTTTAAGCCAAACGTCAGAAGAGATGTGGAGAACAGGCAGTTTCAGAATATGAATGAAAGGCCGACCAGGAGTTTTAAGATAGGTCAACCAGTTTTGGCCCGGGACTACCGCACAGAGAAATGGCAGCCAGGAACGATCTGTACACGGCAAGGACCTCTAATGTATACCGTGGACATTGGAGAGAGCATTGTAAAACACCGTGCTGACCAGATTCTAGAGTCACTGGAAAAGCTCAACTCCACACCACGATCTGATACACCTGGCGATGAAACCGAAGTACCAATTGCATCTACCGCAGAATCGGTGATATTGGAAGCAGACGAACCAAACAACGACTTTGATCCCGACTCAACCTTGCCAGAAGAACCTGATACCCCAAAGAGGCGTTATCCAGACAGAATCAGGAAGCCTCCTCAAAGACTGAACTTATAATTGCTTAACTTCAACCAATGTATCTAGCAACCGTAGTTGTAATTGTAATTAGTTATTATTTAGTTGTTAAATGAATGTTATGTACTGTTTATCTAAAAGGGGAGGAATTGTTGTGTATGTCCCTTTAAGGGAATAACTGGTCTCAGACTGCAGTACCGGCAGTGACCACCCCTGTATAAAAGGCCCTAGCAGGCTTCTGTAGTTTCAGTTTCCAGGTTGTCTCCATTCAGTAAAGACTTGTTATAATCAACTCCTGCAGTCCGTGTCTCAATTAGACACGGACATAATACTAACTAAAATAGATACAGGCATATTATACTTTACAAACATCATCATGAAATGGGGAAACACACGGAACATCGAGGGACAACAACTCATGTTAATTATACCCAAAATGCCCACCCCCTTAAACCTATCTAGATCCAATTATGAAGGGCCAGAAACATGCTCACCAATCTAGTTGGAAAATTAGAGTTTTGAAACACGTCTGCGTTTTGATCCCCTCAGGCGTCCTGTTTCCGTGTGGTCAGTGGAGCCACAGCGAGCTGCGCCACACTTCTCTCTCTCTCTCTCGACGTGAAGGTCACGGGCAGGCTGGACACTGGCAGGCCTGGATGTCGGCGGGGACGGAGACCATCTGTTTGACCATGGTTGGAGAGGTCTCTAGCTGGTTACCATTTTCATATGGGTTTCTTCTGTAGGGCTGTTGCCCTTTTGTCTCGTCAGCGGCCCGGGGTTTGTCGACGATCTCCCGATGGCTACCCCGGGGCAGGACGCAGACTCGAATCACCTTCTTGATGGCTGCCTCGTTCTTCTTCTTCTTCAATCCTTCCGAGCTGGTGATCTGTGAAGGAGGATGATGAGCCTCCTGATAGCTACCGATGGCTACCCCGGGACTCCAAATATACTTCTCGAGAAGCCTTTATCTCCCGCCAAATCAAGGTTAGTCTTTGTTTAACTTTTGGCGGGCTTGTATCACAACGGGGTAGTTCTTATATTTAAACTGCTTTCGGGATGGCCGGTGATGGCCATTTCTGGTCTGGAATGACCCTGCATTGTTTTGAATGTCTTCTTGATGTCTTTAATGGGTCTTTGATGCTCCCCTTATGAATATAAAACTGTTTCCCTTTGTCTGGGTAAACATTTAGATGGTCTTTATCTACAGGCCGATCTGACTGGATCTGCATCCAATCCATCTGTATGTGTTCGTGTCTGGTTTTGTTTACTCAGAAACGGCTTCCAGAACTTACTGTGGGTTGAATGCACAAAGGCTGTCTGGGGACTGCAGGAACCATTTTAAAGTGTCCAAAAAGCTAGTCACGGGGTCTGGCGGCCATTTTATCTGTCCCTTTTCTGGGCTTCTTTTAAAACAGTCTTTAAAAGTAAAGGCCTCTTCTGCCACAGGACCCTTGTCTGACAATATTAATTTTGCATATCTTACAATGGGGACCCCATGGCCCGACCACAGAAACAGCATAATTTCCCCAGGGAAGCAGAACCGGACATGGAAGCAGCCATGTCCTCATGAGTGCAGCAGGGAGTGTGAGACCGATAGCTACCCACGTGAATTCTCCATTATGGCCGGTCAGAAAGCCAGACAATTCCTGGAGGGCCACGGTGGATTATCGGGTGCTCAATAGCAACATCCCAGCCTGCGCACCCACAGTAGCAGCAGTTGCCAACCTCATCGGGAGTATTCCAGCATCTGCGACCACTTTCACGGTGCTGGATATTTCCAATGGGTTTTGGTCCATCCCTGTAAGGAGGGAGGATCAGTACAAGTTTGCCTTCACGTTTAAAGGGCAACAGTACATGTGGAACTACAGAAAATGCTGGAAAAACTCAGCAAGTCAGGCAACATCCGTGCTGAGTTTTTCCAGCATTTTCTGTTGTTATTTCGGATTTCCAACATCTGCAGTATTTTGCTATAGTACATGTGGAACTGTTTGCCTCAGGGCTTCCACAACAGCCCCAGCATTTTCCATCAGTGCATGGCCAACATTTTGAAGGATTTTAGCCAGCCCAGACAGTTGGTCCAATATGTGGATGACCTGCTCCTGTTCACTGATTCGAAAGAGGAGCATGGCCCGCTATTGGCCGAAATGCTGGAGCTGCTAGGGCAGAATGGTTTCAAAGTAAACCCCAAGAAAGTGCAGATCGGCCAGCAGGAGGTAAAATTCCTCGGCCTGACCGTGCGCGCTGTAGAAAGGGCCATAGATAAGGCTCGGAGGGAGGCGGCACAAGAACTACCGGTCCCTAAAACAGTAACGGGTGTGAGGTAGTTTCTGGGGTTAACTGGGTACTGTAGAGATTTCATTGAGGACTATGCGGCCACCGCAGCCCCTCTGCTCTGACTCCTGCACAAGGGAGTGGAGTGGCTTTGGGACGAGGGTTGCCAGGCAGCATTTGGCAGGCTCAAGAAAGACTTGCAGACTGTGCCAGCTCTAGGGGCCATAGATGGGGGGAAAGAGTTTTTTCTGGAGTTAGCAGCCAGCGGGGATAGCCTGAGTGCTGTGCTGCTCCAAGTGCGGTACGGCCGGCTGCGGCCGGTGGTCTACTCCTCCAGGACACTCACTGATGTGGAGAGGAGCTACTCCAACTGTGAGTGGCACCTTTTGGCCACACATTGGGCTGTGAAAAGATCATTGATCTTCACAGGCACCTCTCCCATCACCCTCCTCACCCATCACACGCCCACCCAGATGCTTCTGGATGGGAGGATCAAGGATGGAACAGTGAGCAGTGCCCGCATTGCCCGCTGGACCTTGCTCCTCTCACAGATGGATCTGAAGGTGAAGGGTTTCTGTGAGCCAAAGCTCGCAGCCAACCTGGTACATCCTGGAACAGCCCACCGGTGTTCCATCGAAGGGGTTTGGGAGGTAATCATAGGTTTATGGGCCGGGATACATCCCACAGTCCGCGAGATCTATGTAGACGGTTCCAGCACGGTATCTGCTGGCGAGCGTCTCATGGGGTGTGGAGTTTATGACCCAGTGGCAAACATTGCCCTGGCGATTAAGCTCCCCAGCACCATGAGCGCCCAGCAGGCTGAACTGTCCGCGGTGGTGTACGTTGTTACACACCCTGAAATCTTGCTTTGCCCCCTACACGATTTGCTCGGACAGCATGCTCACGTGCAATTCGTGTACGGAGTACCTGGCCATCTGGTCCCGCCGTGGATACACCTCCGCTGACGGGAGACCCCTCACAGTAAAGCCCCTGCTGGAAAAGATCCTGGCAGCAGTGGGGGAGGAAGGGGAGCCTTTCATCCACAAGGTGAAAGCCCATTCCTCCACAGAACCCAGCGGCCAAGGCAACCAGCAGGCTGACTTGCTCGCCAAGGAGGGTGCCCGCACAGGCACTTTCTGGGACCCATTTGGGTCCAGACCCATGGCGACGGTCAGAGGTAGGGACGGGACCCAAGGGAGTGTAGGGCTAACGTTAGCGCCGGACCTTAAGACGGTCCAATCCCAAGACCCCATCCTAAAAGCAGTCCTCCGTGCAGTCGTTGAGGGAAAGGGAATAGCTGGTCCGTACGGCACAGCGACTCTCTCTGTTAAAGAGGGCATGCTGTTCCGGGGGGAACAGTGGGTTGTGCCACAGCAGCACCGGAGGGAATTCCTTCAACTGGCCCACGAGGGTCCAGGAGCAGGACACCCCGGGCCTGAGACCACCTGGCAACGGGTGGAACAGGCGGGATGGTGGCTGGGACTCAGGGACGATGTCCGCGAGTTCTGTGCAGGCTGTCTTGTGTGCGCTGCGAATAACCCCGACCCCCACAAAAGGAAGGTACCTATGGGACACGTCCGGAGGGTAGAGGGACCATGGCAGTCGATACAGGTCGACTACATCGGGCCCCTGCCCACTGCCCAGGGAGGCTATAAGTACTGCCTAGTCCTGGTGGACATGTTTACCAAATGGGTAGAGGCCTTTCCCTGCAGAACAGCCACAGCTCTGGGTACTGCCAGGATCCTGGTCCGGGAAGTGTTCTTGCGGTGGGGACTACCACGGTTTCTGGAGTCCGACCAAGGGAGTCACTTCACTGGACAGGTGATGCAGAACACCCTTATGCTGTTAGGCATTGAGGGGAAATGGCACGTGGCCCACAACCCCCAGTCATCCGGGATTGTGGAACGTATGAACCGGTCCCTCAAGGAAAGGTTAAGGAAGGAAATGGTGGACTCACCCCGTAAATGGGCCGAATTTCTACCGTTGGTTTTGATGGGGATCCTGGCCAGCCAGTCTAAAAGCACGGGGTATTCCCCGTACGGGCTAATGACTGGCAGGGTTATGCGGACCCTCACCCATGTACTAGCCCCGGTGCTCACGGAAGGTCAGCTCAGGGAAGTAAACTGGGACAGGTTCGCCCAAAACCTCTTTGAGCACCTGAAGCAGTTCCATGAGCAGTTGGCTGGGAACATGGGAAGGCAGCATCGGAGTAACCGATTGCTGCTCGAGCCGAGAAAGCACCACGAGTGGGAGATAAGAGATCAGGTCATGGTAAGAAACTATGCCCGAGTGGGGAGTTTGGAGCCATTGTACATGGGGCCCTACAGCATTGTAGATAAAGCGAGCCCCATGGTATACGCCGTGAAGATGCCCCGGCATACAAAATGGTTTCATATCAACCAGTGTAAGCTGTTTACCCCTGAAAGGGGAAAACAGCCAGTTGGGAAAGGGGCTGAGTATAAAGATCCTCAGCCTGCAGCAGGAGCTAGTTCACAGACTGCACAGGCAGGCGCTGTGGCTTGCTTGAAGGGAGGGGCCTTCCCGCCTATCGATTGGGACACTCCCCCACTCTTCTGGGATCCAAACGAGGGGGAAGGACCTGAGGGCGAAAACCCCACCCCTAACCCAGGTGTAGAGAGGGAGGACCTGAGGTCAAAAACCCTGCCCCGGACCCAGCCATGGGACCTGAGGTCAGAGACCCTCAGCTCGCAGCAGCAGGCTGCGAAAAGTTACCTGCCCCTAGCCCAGGTTCGGGAGAGGTCAAGCCTGAGGGAGCGGCGGTTCGGGTTAAAGGCCCAGCGGCCAAGGAAGCCCCACCCGCCAAGACCCCCAGAATGTCCCCACGGACACCCCAGCCGAGAAAGCCATGGTCACCAGCCCTCCAGTTACCAAGGGCCGCCCCTCGAGCCAGGGAGCGGTCCAAGGACAGAGGTCCTCAGCCAGCAGCCACGGGCTGCGAGGGGCCAACAGTGAAGGACGGTGCGACCACGCCAGGGGTAGCGGTGAGCCGCAGTCCAACCAGGGATTAGCCTGGCCGCCCGGAGATGGGCGGCGGATGTATATAGTTTTAGTTTAAGTATTTGTTTATTGTTAAGTTTAATTATTTAGCTTAAGTTTGGGTGTTTTAGCTTAAGTTAAACAAGGTGATGGGTAGTTTTAAGTAAGCAATCTGCTAAGAATCTCTTGGGGACCTGGCTGCATGTTTTTTGTATCTTTTACAGGAAGACTTTCAGGATGAAGGGGGTCATGATCCTATTCGCCCTGATTGGGATGAGCATCGGAAGATGAGGCGACTTTCAAGATTCCAACATCTACGGGTGCTCGGGAGACAAGGCGCCAACAGCGATCGATGGAAGCGGTAAATGGGATGCGGAGGAAACCGCCGTCTACGTCCACGAGGGAAGGTGGCCAGGATGGCTGGGGTCCAATTCATCTCAGTACTCCAGCCAAACCGGATTCACGTGCGGGGAGACCTCCCTCCTGTGCCCCAGGGTACGGGTCGTTACCACGAGGGTCAGCATCACCGTTGGAAAGCGAATATGTTTGCTTGCCGGAGTGGTGTCCCAAAGAAACAGAGCAGCTATACCAGGCCCTCTTAAAGGACATGTTATCAGGTGCTGTACCAGGGGGTACACTACGCGGTAGCCTCCGTGATTTTAAATCTCACCGAGGTACATTGGATATTGTGATTCCACCCTGGTGGGACATTTTCAATAACATAGAGTTCCCTTTGTGGATCAGACTGGCTTCCCACATCCTCGTGGTTTGCCAGTTAGGGATAGTGTTGTATCTAGTTTCCATTCAATGTAAGGGAAAAGGTCAGTTGTTAGAATTCCGTAACCGGAAGATCTGGAAGGAACATTATATAAAGGTGGAGGGAGATACGCCTGTTTATGTCTTTTCCTTGTGTTTTTAATTAAAGGTTATTGTTCTTTTCTGTGTTTGTTATTTTTAATAAAAGGTTTTTCTGTTGTTTTTTTTGCGACGCGTTTAATAAAGATGTATGTGTACCAAGTGGTGCAGGGGTGTTGGACCCCCTCCATGCTTGGATGTGTGTAAAGTCTGTAATTTACTCTCTGTATGCTGATGTACACTACATTTTCACGGAATAGGAAGTGCATGTGTCGTGGGTGTATTAGATAGGTAATTACAGGGGAAGATTGACTATGGAGGATCAGAAAAATTTTGCTCACCTTGTAAAAGTATGATACTTCAAGCAAGTTTTAGTATCACAGGGGGGGAGTGTAAGATTCACAAATTTTCTACATTTCCCCAAAGGTTATTAATAATAAAAGGGACCCTGCATGGACATTATAATGAAAAGGGTACCCAAAGATGGCGTCCGCACCTCGTGGTCAAAAGCCTGCAAGATTGAAAAAGCTTGGACTCTGTGGCACAAGCAGCTTTTTGGGAAATCGAAACCCAGGCTGCAGTTTCTGTGAAGAGAGATTTTTTGTATTTTGAAAGCAGACAGGACTTTGAATTATGCATTAAGTCAAATCGGAGACAGATCAAAACCAGTGAGGCCTATACTTAAGGTCATCAAGTTGTTTGCATAAATAATTGGAAACAGCTTAGGGAAGCCATCGAAGCTGGGCAGGCCAATTAAGATGTATTAATAACAAAAGCAACTCAGGAATCGGGCCGATAGGTGTGATTACCGGCCATCTAAAAATGGTTAGTTTAGATTGCTACAATTATTTAAACTAGCCCGCCAAGATTGGGACAATGAACTAACCTGATTTGGCGCGCAGATAAGGGCCATCCGAAGGAGTATAATTGTAGGCCCACTGGCAACCTTCTCTCTCTGCTCTCTGCCCTTGCTCCGGCCCCTCACCCTCATGGCTACTGCTCTTCCCCCATCCCACGCTTACCGCCCGGCCACTGCCCGTGCCTTTCCCATTCCATCAGGAACGCCCGGCATTGCGCCAGGCGGACACAGACAATCCAGGCCAGGCGAGGCGGGACGCGACGAGGCGAGGTGGTGAGGAAGACGAATGGGAAGATGATTGAAGAAAAGCTTCGAATAATCGGGCCTTCAATCCAGCTCACCGTCGACTATCTTCATCCAAACTCCAACTGCCAGCCGAGGAAGAGGAACCATCATCCCTGCGAGGTAAAGTACCCAAGCAGAGACTTTAACTTTGGGGTACTTGTACCTGGATGACGCCCTTGCAGCACCCCGAGACCATGTGACGATGGCAGGCTCCAGAGAGCACAAAGAGCGAACCCCAAACCCCACCGCTGTTTTGAATTCAGCAGATCTTTTGATTGGTGAGCATGAATTCTGGCCCCTCAAAGCTTAATCTAGTTAGGTATAGGCGGTGGGATAAGGATAAGGGGATTGTTAAGATAGTCGTTTTCCCTCGATGTGCCGTGTGTTCCCCATTCCCTGTATAAGTATAGTTATTTTGTATTTGCCTGTAATTTTATACTAGTAACTTTTTCATAAGATTGTTAATTTCTATTTCAACAAAAATCTTGGTTTTCTCACATCCGAACCACCTGTCTACTCGAGTCTTTTCTGTATCGCCGCCTGTACCTAAGTCCGGTGTCTAGAACCCAGGGGCGGGGTAGCGATTTGAACTGCTCATAAACAGTCAGAGGCATAACTGACTGTGCGCATCGCCACCCCACACCACCCCCTACAGAATCCCACCATTTGACTACCATCAACCTTGAAATGCAATGTTTTTTAAACCACTGTCTCAGCAGCCCCTATCTGCTGAAATCAGCTCACCAGTGATTCCAGACTCAATGGGAAAATATTCACATGAATTAGGAAATAATTATTTTGTGTACATGTTGTACCAATTATTTTTAAAGGTACAGACCATTTCAATCTGAAACTGTCAGCTTCCAAATACTTAAAACTGTAGTCTACTTTAAACAATTTTATATTTGCAATTAAAAACTAGAAATTCAGCTTCATTACTCATGTGCAGTTGAGAGATGACATTGGGAACATACATATATTTTAAGTTATAGATTACAGTTAGTATCAGAAGTTATGGCAGGTTTCTATGAAGGGATAAAAGTAGAGGAGTAAGGAATAATGTAGCTAGAATTAATGATAAGTCAGTCAGCACAGACATAGCAAAATCTGGAGCTTATGCCCTGCATTATCCTCTGCCATAGATGTTGAACTATAGCGTAATATAGAGATACCTTGATCGAAGAACTAGAAATCTGCATCATTGCTGTAGATAAAGGTGGTGCATGCTCACTTAGGGGATATTGCCAATTTCTGAGATGCAGACATATTGGGACAATGTACAGTAAAATGTTTCTGGATGATCATCTTGGCAGGTGACTAAACAGTGGAGCCTTGATGCCCTCTCACCAGGAAATTGAAAAAATCTTACAAGTTAGTGTGCTGATATATCCTGAGTTGATTTCAGTCATTAAATTGATTGGAGTCTAGATATGTGTGAGTCCACTATTAAGCTACCCTTAGTAAGACTAACGGTGCCAGTACTTTGTGGATGTAAACTCTCAAATTCTTAACAGCATGGTCAAGGGACCTAATCACTACTAACCTATACTATTAATGGCATAAACATGCTTAGCACTCCAATTGAAGCCTGTTAATTAGGATGCCTGGGTGGGAAGACTATTATATAATTTAAGAGATTACCCCCATTAAGCAAATTCATCAGTACTGATTTAAATACTTTGGGAATCAATTGACACTTGAGAAATGCCCTTAAAAAGTATGTCCCCATTAACCATACTCCCATTAACAGCTGTCAATTTATAACATATCAAAATTGTGTTTAAGCATTATTTTTTTAGGTGTGCATGAGGCAAAAAATTGCTTCTATGATGTGTCCTCAGAACTTAATCAAAGCTCAAGAGCTCTTCGCGCTTCTTATCATAACAAAATAAAAGACATGATTATGATGATGTATCTTAAGAATTCAACATTTTGACTTCACAATGAGTAAAAAAAAAACTTCTCAGCATTTTCAAAATTAAAGCCCATGGTTAAGTGACTTAAAAATCAGCCTGTCATTAGTTGTATAGATGTATCACAGAATAACAATAGATTACATGATTT
Source organism: Somniosus microcephalus (assembly GCF_052327205.1). Classification (NCBI taxonomy): domain Eukaryota; kingdom Metazoa; phylum Chordata; class Chondrichthyes; order Squaliformes; family Somniosidae; genus Somniosus; species Somniosus microcephalus. The sequence goes on along the minus strand of NC_140999.1, from coordinate 136,262,454 downwards.
AAATTCCGCACTTAGGGGCCCAGATTTTCACCAGCCCAGACGTGTTTCAAATTCCCATGGGTTTGCAGTTAACAGTTTTAATCAGCAACACTGCGGCTGTTTTATTTTAATTTTGCAATATTAGTAACAGCCACTGGTAAAAACTGTCAACCCGCATCAATTTATCTCAAATTCATTCTGGGCCAATGGAAAATTGGCCAAGTGGCTGCCCACTCTGCATTGTTGTTAGCTTGGAGTGATATATAGTATGATAAATGATGTAACGAGTGCTGAGCTCTTTCGTTTAATTTTTTTTAGATCTAAGTTGGAACCCTGCACAAGTCCAGCAGGTTGTTGTAAACAAATCAAAAAGGATTTATTTTGTCCTCAGAGCAGATGAAGTCACTGCTTTGAAATACTAGTGTATGCGTTTAATAGAAACGCAGAAGTTCCTGAATTTCAAAGAACTGTTTGCTGACTCCTTCTTGATCATAGGCAATTGCCTATTAAAAGTCAACCATGTGCCCCCCTTTTTAAAGGGGCACAAACAATAAGGACTGTAACCTAAAACAAATAAAAAGGAACCTTAACAAATCAAATTAAAATTTTGTTCCCGGTGGTGATAATGCACTCCAGTCCCTGCGGTGCCCACCGGTCGCGGAAGGCCTCGAGCATGCCAGCGGACACCGCATGCTCCATCTCCAGCACCACCTGGGCACGAACGTGGCCGCTGAAGCGAGGCAGGCAGTCGGGCCGAATGTCCCCCTCGACCGCCCGCTGCCTGGACCAGTTTATGGCCACTTTGGCCAGGCCCAGGAGCAGTCCTACGAGGACTGTTTGCTGACCATTATGTATGTTGTGTCACACCCAGCTGCTACAATATTGTCTGGAAGTATGTTGAAAGTTACTAGCAGTCGTGGAACCTGTAATTTTGGTAGGGACACAGAGTTACATTATATATATATCTATATATATATGTATTCAGAGATGTGTAAGGGTTGCATTGTTATATCTGTATACATTTTAATATTGTCAAAAATTGGCTAAAAACTTACTTCAAAGGGAGTAGGTGGATAGGGATACAGTTATTTTTTTTAACCAGTGGCCATTCCTAATATTGCAATTATTAAAATAAAACAGCCACTGCATTGCTGATTGAAACAGTTAACTGGCAATCCATGGGAATTTTGAGAACTTGGCTGCGCTGGTGAAAATCTGTGCAAGTGGTGGCCGTAAGTGCACAATCGACATCCTGTAAGTCATGCAGCTCTGTAGTCAGTTCATCTCTGAGATTTGGCATTGGAAAAGTATTCAATGTCAGACAGCATGTACACAAGAGTAGCAAGGATGCTGCCATTGCAAAATATTTTAAGGGCATTTCTTAAAAGAAGTTATTTCACTACTTGAGGTGAGCCTATTTAAAAGGAGAATTAACCCGTTATAAGATGTCGCTTTGATTATTGCATTTAATATTTGCCAAATTTATTCATGCTCTAATTCTCTAATTTAATTACAAGGCACTAATTAATGAATAGTTATTTTTGCCTGAAAACATGGTTTGGATTTCTTATTCCAGCAATTGGAAGCAACAGTTATAGTGTAACCTGATGCTATATTTAATGCAGTAAACAGATTACTGCAATTGTGGTAATTGTTAGCTCTCAGGCCATGCACATTTCCAAGGGCAGATTATCAAAATGACTGTAGCTTTCAGATCATAAGGGGTGATATGATGATTATAGTAATCTGGACCAGTCTTGAGAATTTCCTAGATTCCTCCCCCCCTCCCAACCCCCTGCCAAATTGGCCTGGGTTTTTATCTTTTTTTGCCTCGCCCAGGAAATCACATGGCTTTCATGTGGGGAGCAATGTTCCCTTTAATTTTTTGGAGGTGCACGGCCCCTTTAAGGGGCTGCGCGGCCCATCCAAAATACTGCACATGCGCGGTTTTTCCTATTTAAAAGCCAGTGAGCCAGCTGCGCCGGAGCTGCAGAGCACTGCGCGGGCGTGTGGCCGTGCAGCTTAGAGGGAACATTGGTGGGGAGTGTTGTGCTACATATGGCATAGCTGGTATGTGGAACAGGTTGGATGGATCAAAGGATCTTTTCTTGTCTGTTATTATTTGTATGTTCGTATGAATCTGCTTATGGAAATAAAACTGTTGAGAGAGAAACAGTACTTTAAAAAAAACTGCAACATGTAAGAAAATAGTGTTGGATTGAGCAACATGGTCATCATTGCCCTAACAAAAGGACATGTAATGTAACTCCTTTATGTTGCTTTACTTACGTTTACTTTTCCTTAGACTACCCCACTTAAATATTGACAGAAAATTACATAAAATACTTGGGGCAAAACTAGTATAGATAGTAATTACATTCATTGCCCTTTCCTTCTGGAGACATAAGTTTGAATCTAGCTCAGGGGAAAAAAGGCAAAGGTCTCCTGTTACTGATGGCTGTTAGAACTGAATTAACTCCAGATGGCCTAATGCAATCTGATGAATTTATATGATATGTAAAATGTCTGTGAATTTGGCCTCTAATCCAGCAAATTCATCCCTGGCAAACCTAGAATAATTTGGAGAATTTAAAATGGTTCCTAGTTCTGGGGGGCTTGGTTTTCAATTGTTGTTGGAATTAGAATTATCATATCACAAGTGCTCTCCTTAAATATCAATTCGATAATATTCTGAAGAGAATTGTTTATTTTGCTGATTTATCTTGAATGGGGGAGGGTCATGGTAATATTTTGCTTACCTTGTGATTGATGATTACATCATTGGGAAAACTGGCTTGCGAGAGTTACTGAACCCAACAATATGAAAGTGTCTAACTCATTAATGTTAATGTTAATGTTAATTAGTGTCATTTCAGCTTCTTTGTACAGTTTGGTTCCATACCTTGAGCCAATTTCTCCCAACATGACTCCAGCATGCACTCTTTAAATTAAAATTAACAACAATATATTAAAATTTGCCAGAATTCCTTAAAACTAAAGTGGCTTTGAGAATTACTATCTCGAGTTTTCCCCAATTAGTTCTCTCTGTGCCAGGCAGCATCTATAGCCAAGAAGGCACCTGGACAACTTGTTTCCAGGCCAATGCAAATGTTGCTCTGAAACTAGTCCAGGGATGAATTTCGCTCTCTCTTTCTTTGTCTCTCTCCATGACTATTCCCTGTTCCCTTGTAAGAAAATTCATTTGCAGCAATTCCTTATAAAAAATTGCAGCTCAGTTGAGGAGTTCAGTAATATGGAGGCAGGTGCAAAGGGTGAAATATTCATGGGTTCAACCCACATCACACCTAACTACGGCACTGTCCCATTTTGATTTTTGCATCATTATCACTGCCAATGCATTGAAAGTGGAATTTAAAAAAATCAACCTTCTCCAGCACAGGCATCGCTCACAAAACTGTTAATATGAGTTCCAAATTAAACAAGTAATAGCTGAAGTCAAGGCTTTGCTTTGTTGAAATAGTTTAATAAGGCTTTGAGATCTTAGCTATTCAAACTCCAGTAGTCAATGGCAACAGACGCACTATTGTAATAGTTCTGCCATTATACTCGAGTGGAACTTGTTTTCACAAAAAATTCTAGCTTGCTGAATGTCAATTAGCAGCCTTTGCACCACACCTCCAAGCAGCCTTCTCTCACTCCCTACCAAGCAACTGTCTCAGTGTCAAAGGCAGAAGGCTGACAGTGACTACCATGTTTAATGATGAACTTGGAGTCAAATAAGCTTATGCTACATTTGTGAGAAGGGACTGGTGAGGCATTTGATTATTATAGTATGCATATGCTCTGATTTATTTATAAAATCAGTAGCAGAAGAAAATTAGCTCAATATTTAAAGAGACATTCTTTCACTATTGTTGCATTTCCAGTGTAATTTCCACTTATAATGTAACTTTTCTTATAAAAAGAAATTCTAAACGTATTGTTACTGCATTTTGATGAACTAAAAAGAAAGGGCATGTTTCCCATCGACATTAAGAGAGAATACCAACAGTCTCTCCCTAACAATTCAGATGAATAGCAATATCCAGAAGGAGGCAGGTTTTAACTATTCTAAATTTTTGACACAATCTCTTTAGTAAGAATTTAAAGTAGCTGAAAGTTGTAAGATCCTACAACCTTGCCTCTCTTTGCTTGAAAATAGATGTAGAAAAATAAGTTGCAAGAACAGTTCAATATCACTGTAAGTTGCAAATAATTATTTCCTGGCCTTTTTTTTGTCTAAATACACAATATGCCTTCCTCTGCTCAAGATGGCTGTCTTTTCACCTGCTCAGGCTGCTGCTTTTGAGCTAACTTCTAGGCAGTGTGAGAATGTAGACAATGGCGACTCTACCAGAGATTCTTTCTTTACTTCTTTCCTTGGGTAAACTTCTAACCTCCCTATGGAGCAGATGTAATTGGCACCTTACTATGTGGATCAAATCAAGGGTGTAGACCTATATCCTACTACTGTGATGCAACACAGGCAGTGGACTTCACCCGGATGTCCAGTCCATATATTGTACCTTCAGAATTAGCTATGGGACAACAAAGTTAAATGGACTCATTGGATTTAGCCGTACTATGATCTCAGGCAACCACTTTGGGCTGAATTTTGTGAACTGCAACTGTATCACGTGGCTTCTTCTGAAATTTAGGCTGGCAAGGACCAATATCAGGAGGGAATTGAAAAGCTTTTTTTGGTTCAGTTAGGGAAAGTTTATTAAAACAGTAACATTTGAGACCAGGAATATTATATAGATGTTTAGAGTAACAAAATATGTTTTTATTGTAGAGTTTTTATGATATAATTATTAGAAATAGAAATTCTATAGAATCAATGTGAAAAAGAATTGTACATTGAAATTCTCTGAGTATTGCTGAGTATTTCCAGTATTTTCTGTTTTAATTGAAATTCTCTGTTTGGGTCAGTATTGTGTTTCGATTAGGCACTTGGCTATCCAGATTTCACATACTAGACTGGCCCATTGGAAATGAAACTAAATGATCACAGCAGTCAGCATTATATTTCTTTTTTTCATTATAATAATGAACTTCTCCTGCAGTGAATAGCCACAGCCTTTGTATATGAAAATAAATCTCCCCACCCCAAAACAAAGAAAGCCAAGCAGAACTTTGCTAGGACAAGCCATTTTGAAGGAACATTCTTATGATTTATTTTTGAAACTTTTGAAAATATTGCCTATGCAGTTCACAGAAAAGTGATTACTCGCTTATTAAGACCAAAGAAACACCATGTTTTGGCATTATTGTATATAAAATAAATAGTCATGCCATGAAAGGTAATGATTCAGTTGAAGCAGATATATTGGCCTATAAAGCTTTGAGTAAGAGGTGCTTGAATTCATGACAGCAAGACGTTTTAACATTGTGTACACTATAATCCATCCAATACCTGCCATATTATTGTAATTGCAATCCCACTCCTAGCTGCTGTCATATTCCTTGAGGGCTAGATTTTAAGCTGATGCTATTATCAATCACAAGGCAGGGACTGTCAAACTTCCTGTTTCCCTGGCAGGAATTTGTTTCTGAACATCGCTGTTTTTTCATCAGCCTTGTCAGTCCTTGAAATGACCTTAGTTTAATTAACTGCATCTTGATGAGGAAATCTACATAGAATGTGAAGGTTAATTAATGATGAATCAGTTCTTACTCTAAGACCATCACTGAATGGCTGACAGCAAGTCTACCATTTAGAATATAACCCAATATCTCATTATAAATGGTCGACAGGATTTGCACTCCAGCTCCAGCCACAGAAAAAGATCACATTCTCTTTACAAAGAATGTTAGTGGTGCTGTTGCATAAATTTCTTCAATAAATATACAACGGTAGGCTTAAATGAATAAACAGGCAGCTTAAAGAATACAGTAATTATAATAAACCCACATTTCACTTGCATCGCTGATATTCTAAATCATAACATTATGGTTTCAATCAAAAATGAGCATTCAGAGCGCAAGTTATCACATTCTATTTACAATATGCCTATTGTTTGAACTCGGGCCTCTTAATTGCTTAAGGCTAACAATATCCCAATGCTGCTGCCAATTCATCTAACCGTACATATTTTTAAAAACTCTTTAACCTGCCCAGGCTAACGTTGGGCGTCAGTGAAGTCAAACGCCAGATGTTCTTTGCACTCAACCCTAGAGAACTCACAGTTTTGATTTTGTTGTTCCCATTGTATGGTGGGATAATGTACTTATTGTTCAGTGTTTATTGCAATTTTCCATTGATGCCTGTGACCCTTTTGACTTCAGCTGCAGCTCTCTTGCAAGATAATGGAGATTTGCAAACTAAGCCTAACAGTGTATTTATCATCTCTTTTAACACAGTTCTCAGCCAACCAGAATCCTACATAATGAATAGCCATCAAATCTAATAAATATTTAAAGCTGTACCATGCTTTTCTTTTTGGATTACATACATGTTTTTTCACCATTGCACATGTACTATAAAGAGCTTTCCTAACATCACAGTGCCCCAGTTTATTTTACATTGAGCCTTTTTTTTGTGCAGGTTTCTATTTGTTTATAATGTCTGTTAATATGTCTGGGTCTTAAAAGATAAAACACACTAATTTTTCAGTTTTTAATTAAATATATTAATACATTGGAAAAAGTTAAAAAGGAACTTTTAAACTTTAAAAATATTTTTGCAACTGTGGCCATATTAATGTCTGGGAAACATAAATGCATGAAAACATATGCATACTTTAGCAGATAAAGGTAATTTCTTTAGTTAAATTAATAATATACATTTTAGTTGATGTTTTCGAGCATGTGGCAACATGTAACTAATGTGAAACTTAGCAAAAAAGATGTTATTAGGCAAGCAGACATCAGTATCGCTTCCCTCCCTGCTATGAAAGTTAAGTCATGTTATGATGCGATGACATGCAATTTATCCCCCAACCCCATGAAAATATAACTCCTAAGATCTTGGGGAAAAAATTCATTAGTGATCATTTTGGGTCGCTAACATCGCCTGGGCGCTAAATTTAGCCCCCGGCGAAAAGTAATGCTGGCAATCACCAAATTCAGTTTTAGCGCTCCAAGAGGGAGGTGGAGCACTAACTCAAGTGCTCCACTTCCTTCTTAGAGCGCTAACCCCGAATATGGGGCCAGTGCCTTCTGCAACGCTACGCACTGGGCGATGTAGCGCTGCTGCATGGAATGGCTCCTCCCCTCATTAAAGGGGAGGGCCCAAGCCCACAACTCTACGGGGCCCTACCTGGACCACCGGGGAGCGGGGTGCTGTGCCAGCAGCCTGGCACACAAGAGGAGTGCCGGACTGCCAGATCGTGGCACGAACCCCACGTTGAAAGACGCAATGGGCCACGACAAGTAAGTCGGACGATTTTTTCCCCCTGCCTGCCAGCTTCCCTTTACTTAGCCCCCCTTCAAGCCTCCTGCTGCTCCGTTCCCACCCCCTGAATCGGTTGCTGCCATCGCCCAGCGCAGATTCAGGGGGCGCAGGCCAATTTTGCAGGTGGGGCAAAAACGGAGTGCTGCGCATGGTGATGACATCGTCATTGCTTGCGCAGCGAAGCAGGGAGCTACCAGTTACCGCTGCCGCTAAACTCCTGTTGAATTTAACGGGAGTCGTTAGCGGCATTGCGCTCGGGCGAAAAGTTATTTGCGCCTCGTTAGTGCCCCCTGGAGATGCTACCGGGAGGTGCAAATGCACCGAATTTCTAGCACCTCGTATTGTAAATGATAATCTAAGTTTAGAAGGTTTTTGAAACATTGCCTTAAAGTCAAGCTCAAGGAAAATATGGCCAGAGCTTTTCGCATGCCACTGGGAAGGAAGGGACCTTTTACATAGGTAATCCTGACCAACATGGAGGACAGAATTTGACAATGCCCAGGGGAGCTCTGGAAAGTTTATTATCCTGAACCTGAGGTGGACAGCTCATGACTATAATGATTGTACAACACTTTTCTTCAAGGAAGTCTGCAAAACCTACTGAGGAGCCGAGATAAAATCGTATAACATAGTACATTATGCTGCGTCTAATGTGAGAATTACATTTAAACATGCTCAACCATTTGTTGATTCCTCTGTATCCTCTCATGATTCACACAAACCAGCTGTTGGATCTGCAGAACCAAACTTTGATTTTGCTCCAACAACTGCTGGGTGCCCTGAACCGTATCCTGATTCTACTGAACCATATTTTAATTCTCCAGAAACAGCTGTTGGGTAAACTGAACCAGCACAAAGTTACTTCATGCAAATTCTCGAGCTGCCTGTACCAACTGACTCATGAGTGACTAGATTTTGCTGCAGAAATCACTTAAGAGATTAATTTAATGTCATGGAGAGGATGGGTAGCCCTCTGTTAGACTCACAGATTGCCTGTACCTTAGCCTGAAATTACATGCATGCAGTTCCTTCTTTTTGGCAATCTTATCTCAGTGGTATTGTTGTGCCTTGTGAGGTTGTCTTTTGATTTCCTGGGGTGCCGGGGTGAGGGCGGGTGAGGGTAGAGAAGGGGTTTACAATACAACAATCTAGATCTGGCTTATGATCCTAATGTCTTTGGCATTTGACTGGCTATTTCAGTTTCCTCATTTTCTGGAAAATACAACATATGTAAGTTAAGTTGATTGAAACCAGAACTTAAAATAAATACTTGTATGGTCTCTAGTGAGAGGGTTCATTAGAAGGTTGCTCCAGCCCATACCAAGTATAGCCTGTGGGGCCATGATATGTGGTGTCCTCTGTTCCTCATGTGCAAGTTATCATGGTTTATCTGCAGTACCAGTGCACCCTTGACCAAGTCAGTTACCTTCTCATTGAAGCCATTGCACTAGGCAATCCCTATTTAGTCCCAATGGCTTTGACATTCTTTTTTGTCCTGGGTGACTGGGTGCTCAGTAAGACTCTGGCTCATGGACTCCTTGTAAACTTATAGGGTCAGAATCAAAATAAAGGTCCTGCTGCTTGCCTAGCTCTGCAATGTGCACCTTCAGCTCTTCTGAAGGAAACCTTCCTTTCTTTACCTTCTCTGCTTCTCTTCTTTCACCATTTTGCTAAATTCTTCAATGAAGCTTGTAGCATATACCTTTATCACTTAATAGCCACATATGTGCTGCTCAAATTGACATTGGTGTACAATTTCCATTAGTTATCAGATTTGTAAGCTTTATAATGAAAGTAATTAATAGTTTCATAGTGTTCTGAAAGGTTTCCACAATGAAAAATGTGGTTTAGGACAAAATTGATTTTGAGAGCTGATACATGTGCTGTTCTGATTTGACATTATATGGAGGAACAGCCAACTGAAATATTACAGCTTCATATTTCAGTTTAGAAAACATTAGAAATATTCATAGTAAATGATGCGGATCTAACACTCCCTCCTTTTAACAGGTTTGGGTTTGTGGTAGAATTCTTCGCACCAGTCACTAAAACATAAAAAAACTTACATTTTTTTGTGTTTGTTCTGTACATTTATGGCATTTAGCATTCAAGTTACCAATTTTCATAGCAATTCCCCCTTTAGAGGTTAGTTGATAAGGGACATACATATTTTCAAAGTTCCAAAAGGGATGCAATAGTGAAAGAGTTAATGGTTCATTTAATCACATTTTAAATTATGATACTGCCTATTTTATGAAAATTGTGAAAAATACTTTTTAAAAAATCATTATTTCAGTGAAGAAAATTTGTGACTAGGCTAATGTTTGTTGATAAGGATTTAGTGTAGACTTTAATTGTCATCATTTTGGAACAGACCTATAATAAATAGAACTGCAACTTTTAAAAGTATGGTTTAATTTTGATTTATGAGTATTACATAATTGTTAACCAATTCAAAATTGTTTCGTACATTCCAGAATTTTGAAGATAAAGTAAGTTTTATTAAATATTTTAGAAACAGTTTCTCTATTTAGGAAATCTCTATTTTTAAAAATAAAAATGTCCTTATTGCTTTAACAGTGAATGTCTGGGCTGTTTTATTTTAGCTCCTGATCTCTCCATATTGCTGCTAACTATAAGGTCACACGGTCTACTTGACTGCCAATAAAATTCAATGTTTTCTACCCATAATATACAGCATTGTCAGGATGAATAAAAGAATGTTTCACTGCCGTTCACAAACAAATGTGGGAAAATGATGAGTCATTTCAGCAAAAGCAAAAGGATTTGTGTATCAGCTGACAATCTCTCAGTGTACAGTAAATCACACTGCAATTCAAATAGCCAAGATGAATGCATTGCTGACAGACTGACAATACAGGGTGACCACCCATTAGACATGGATTCGGTTTAATCCTGATTTAATATTCATCTGCTTCCAGTACCATATTGCGGTGACTAAATAGCTAGATTGCAGACCAAATTTAAAGAAACAGCCTATATAATATAATAGGGGGGAAAACTTCGGTATCGCCCCATTTGGGGCGCCATTATTGGTGGTGCGCAAAGTTTAGCACCTGGTGCTAATTATCGCCTCCGACAGCAAACTTGGCTTTTATCACCCCTGGAGGTGATTGGAGCGCTAATTCAGGCGCTACACACCTCTCAAGGCGCTAAGGCCGAGGAGTGAGGCGCTACCTCAGAGGGCGGGCGCAGCGCAGGTGCTGTCAGTTAGCGATTGGACACAGACACACTGGCGCCGGTCAGTTCTTAAAGGGGAGGGTCGATCTTGCTCTGCAGCCACACCCTGCTCATGGGAGCCTTGAATCTCGGCCTGGGCAGACCTGTGGCTAAATCCTGCAGCGAAGGACTATGCAGAGGGCCAGGGAGCGAGCACAGCGCTTCTGCGAGCGGGCCTTGGAGGCTCTGGTTGGCGCGGTGAAGCGCAGAAGATCTATTCTGTACCCAGAGAGTGGCAGGAGGCCTTTGCCACGCGAGTACAGAAGAGTGTGGAGGGAGGTGGCTCAGAGAGTCTCCTCAAGCAGCATGGTACCTAGGACCCATCTCCAATGTAGGAAAAAGTTCAACGACCTCACTCGGGTCGTCAGGATGAGTGCCTTTTTTTCAAAACCTCTTCATCCCTCCATCTCAACCTCACTTTATAGCCAGAGGGTCTTAAAAGCCCCAATGCCCAACACTCATCCAACACCTATGGCTCTTTCATCAAACACACATGCACATTCCACACTTTGCATACAGTAAGGGCTATTCAACTATGGCAGGCATTTCAGGCAAGACCATGGCTGCATACAGTAAGGGCTATTCAACTATGGGAGGCACATCAGGCAAGACCGTGGCTGCATACAGTAAGGGCTATTCAACTATGGGAGGCACATCAGGCAAGACCATGGCTGCATACAGCAAGGGCTATTCAACTATGGGAGGCATTTAAGGCAAGGCCATGGCTGCACACAGTAAGGGCTATTCAACCATGGGAGGCACTTCAGGCAAGACCATGGCTGTATATTTACTCAGACGCCGTCCTTTTTCTAGTAGGCCAAGCTGTCTCATAATAGGAGACAGCAGCAACGGACTGGTGGAGGGCAGCCTCAGCTGCAACCCCTCAGCGATCTTGAGGTGCGCGTCCAGAGGATTGTGGCAAGCCGGGTGATTGGTCCCGTTGCCACTGGAGACGCCGACCCCATTCTGGACAGCAATGGTAAGGTCATCACCTTTTTGTCCTTTCTCCTTTCACTTGTTCCTCACAATACCAGCCTTTGACACTTTAAATCCAAATTACTAAATCGCTGCTCTCGTGCCTCCCTTGCTTCCACCCTGTCCTCATGCTAAAGCCACTCTTGTACCTCCCTGCTTTCAGATGGTGATTCACCAGGTGAGGAGACAGGCCCTCAAACTGCCAGTGGGAGTGAAGCTGAAGGCGAGGAGGAAGAGGAAGCCGGAGCATCAGCGCCACCCTCGCCTGAGGAAGCCCATGCCTACACTGGGAACGTGCCTTCCCTGGAGGGGAGTAGGGGGGAATGGTCTGATGAGGGTAAAGCTCCAGGACCCAGCGGGCTGCAGCAATGCGATGGGGGTAGGGAAGCTCGGGGGCCTTCTCCCCGGAGTGAGATTATACCATCGAGTCATGCTGTACTGGACGCAGAGGAGGAGCAGGTCCTCACTGAAATGAGCGCCCAGGCGGAGCGCAGGCACACTGAGCTCATGGCTGCAGTGGCAAGGGTGCCCGAATCTATTGAATCACTGGCAAGGAGTGTGGAGCACTTCGGTGTAGCACAGGCGGCTGCTACGCAAATGCTTAGTGCTGAAATGCAGTCAGTGGCTGGTCTCATGGAGATGCAGATTGAGGCCACGCGAGCACTGACTGCTGCCACCCTCGCTGGATCGGGCACATTTCCCCGGGGCTCTCACCGCGCCACAGCAGGCCAGCAATCTGTGCTCCATCAGATTGCTCTGGATGCTGTAGTGCTGCCCCGTGGGAGTGCCAGTGTGTCGATCGAGCAGGGAGTTGCTGTCCTCTCTCAAGATGACAGCTTTCCTGCTGCCACCACTGGCACTTCTCCACTGCAGTTGCCATCACCTGTAGGACAGACTGCTGCCGCCCATGCAGAGTTGGTGCAGTCAGCAGCCGGGCCGTCCAGGCCCAGAGATGGTCCAGGCCGTCCCTCAAGGGCATCTGCAGTCTCAGGTTGTGACAATCAGCGGCCTTCCACCAGCCTGCTCCAGCCACTGGGGTCCCATTATGGAGGAGCAGTAGGGTGGGAAGGGGGGAATTTCGCAAGGAAAGGAGATCACCCTCGAAGGGCAAAAAGTAGGAGATGTGACAAAATGTTTTTTATTGTTTCATTAAAAGCCAAGGTTCGTGGTCAAATTTTTGTTACTGTTTTGGACATTGTCTCCAGGTTGTGAGAGCCAGTTATGTTAATGACTGTTTTTTTTGGTGTTTCTTTCTATTAGTTTGTCATGTGGAAATGAGACACACAGGGCTGAAAATTCAGTAGGGTTAGCGCCCATTTTGCGGCGCTAGAGGGCCTAGCGCCGCAATGATAGCCGTTTCTGAAATTCACTTCGGCGCTGCCATCGGCGTTAGCCGGTTGCGCTGCGCCGGCACCGATGACGTCATCGGTGTGCGCAGCGTCCCGGTTGCCGTGGCAACGCGCCCGAACGCCGAAATTCAGTTGCGGCCGCCTCGCCCGTGGCAGCCGCAACTAAGACTCTGGCAACCGAGTCTTACACAAGTTAGCGCCGGCGCATTAAGGTCGCGCGGCGGCCGGCCGCTTTCCCGCCGGTCGCCTGCCCGCACCTCCCTCCCCGGACTCCTCCACCCCCCCCCCCGCGGATCAGATGCGTCTGGCCTGCAAGCCCGGCACTTGTCCGAGGTGCCGGGCTCATTTTTGAAAAAATCAAACGGCCAGCGATCGGGTGAAGGCAGCGCCTCCTTAACGGGAGGAGGAGGCCTGCACTTCCCCAGCCTGCCGCACCGCATCGGGTGCCGCAGCGCCGGATTAGCGCCGCAATGCGGCACTCAGCGCCCATTGGGAGGCACTCACGCCCGCCAGTAGCGCCGGCAGCCGTCTGGGCGTGGCGCTACTGAATTTTTGGCGCGCGCAAGGGAATTAGCGCCGGCGCTAAATTTCCGGCGCTAAAGCCCTGGCGCGGCATCAACTCAATTTCTAGGCCACAGAGTTTGTCAAATAAAGAAGTTTCTGTATTCAAAATGTACATGTTTGGTCTTTGCAATCATTGTTGCCTTGACCGCTTAGGGGTTGCAGAATGGTTTCATTCAGGTTGTTTGAATGGCAGAAGCCATTCCCTCAGAGGGGGCCTAGAAGCGACTTGCTATGAGCCTTTGATGGACAGCCCTTCCACTTTGTACATTGTGTGCCTCCCTCCCGCCTTGGTGCTGCTGATGATCATCCTCCTCATCTTCCTCCTCCTCTTCCTCCTCCTCCTCTGCTGGTGCTCCAATGCCTAGTGACATTGGGTGGGTCCTGAGGATTGCAAGGTTATGCAGCATGCAGCATACAGCAACGAAGTGGGAGACTCGCTCAGGCGAGTACTGCAGGGCTCCTCCAGAATGGTCCAGACAGCGGAACCATTGCTTGAGCACGCCGATTGTGTGCTCAACAATGTTCCTGGTAGCTTGATGGCTCTCGTTGTATCGCAGCTCAGCAGGGGTGTTGGGTGTACGGAGCGGTGTCATCAGCCAGGTGCACTGAGGATATCCCTTGTCCCCGAGAAGCCAACCACCTGGGTGATGCGGTGCCTGGAAAAGGTCTGCCACAGAAGTCTGGCGCAGGATGAAGGCATCGTGGCTGCTGCCAGGAAAGTGGGCATTGACAGCGAGTATCAGCTGTCTGTGGTCACAGACCAACTGAACGTTTAAGGAATGGAAGCCCTTTCGGTTGCGGAAATCCTCGGCATTCTCTTGCGGTGCACGCAAAGCCACATGCGTGCAGTCAATGGCGCCCTGGACCATGGGGAAGCCCGCTATCCTAGCAAAGCCCATTGCGCATTCTTGCTGCTTGTCCACGGTCATGGGGAAAGATACGTACTCTCGTCACCTTTTATAGAGGGCATTTGTGACCTGACGGATGCAGCAATGCACCACGAACTGGGAGACATTGGCAATGTCCCCAGTAGCTGATTGAAATGAGCCGGTGGCATAAAAGTTGAGAGCCACTTGAGACTGCAGATCTGGCTGAAGGAGGTGGCAGAGCTTATTGACCACCTCCTTGCTGAAGCGCAGCCTTCGCAAACACTGCTCCTCAGACATATTAATGTAGGAGAACTGTTGGCGAAAAACCCTGGGAGGGTAAGGTCTCCTGTACAGAGGCGTGTTGGCCCTCCTCCGTCTGGCCATGATTGCCACTCTCTCTCTGCATTTCTGTGCCCTCCGAATGTGATGGAGAAGGACGACGTTCCCATCCATTGCAGCCCCCATAGTATCTAGGCAATCAAAGTTATGAAGGTCAAAAACCAAAGTACCTGCAAAGTTATGGTCAGAAGCCAAAACTACCTCAGATAGCGTTGACTCAATGCAGAAGTCTCTCTTTCTCTCTTTGTCTCTCTCAAAATCTCTCTCTCTCTCTCAGAATGAGTGGTGTAAAAATGGCTACCACACAGAAGCCAGGAAGAGGCCCCCTTTAAATAGCGCCCCCTCCAGCCCCACAGTGACTGGGAAGCGTTCCAATCAACCTGTCGTTGGTCACGCCAGGTGGAAAGGAGGGGGGCGCCACTCAATTTCCATTCCGGGGCGTCACAAGGGCGTTGCACTCTCGAATGACATCAAGATCTGCGTGCGCAGGAGATCGGGCGGTATTGTTTAGCGCCGCGGCACAATGTCCTGTCAATTTTGCGAGTGGCGCAGATATCGCCGTGCCCGGGAGCCAGTTGCTTTGCGCCCCACTTGGCACCCTCTTAAGGCGCTAACGGGAGGCACAACCAACTGAATTTTTCCCCATAGGTATCCAATGAGAAATACTCTGACATTTAACCACGTATTAAATTGCATTAAGTATTTATTTAAACTGTAATAAATATTATATTTGTTTATACAACAAGCATTCATGAGAATACTTTTTTTTAAAAGAGCTTTAAATGTTAAGTTCGGGGGCGAATGGGTTAAATTATCACTGGTTAATGATAACATCCTTTGGGCTTTTTCTGCCAAAACATCTCAAAAAAATGGAAATACAAAGATTATAATTTAAACTATACAAGTAACTGATTGCAACTAGACCAGACTGTAATATATTCTTATGCAATCCAGCTCTATCCCTGCACCACTGCTATTATTCCAAAGACAATCACATCTTTATAGTGTCCTCACATGCAAGTACATTACAACCACCAATTGGCCCAGAAATTCGGGTCGGGGGCTTCCCGCGGGTGCAAGCCCCCGACCTGCACTTACCTTGCGCGCCGGCAGTTGAGCTGTAGGGCCGTGTGGAATTCCGATCTGGGGCCTGGCCCAGCTGCTGGCACGCAGTGCTTGCGTATCCCAGGGGCGCAGTTAGTTTGATGCGTCCCCTGGGATCACGTGGGCCATGGGCAGCCAATCGGAGGAGGGAAAAGCCCATTCATAAGTCTTGACAGGAAGAGCTGTCAAGACTTATAAATACTACGGCCCCAAAATAGCAGTAAACCTTCAAGTAAATTTTTTTTTAAATCACATTTTTTAAATAAACTATAAATTACATTAAATAACTATTTTAAACAATAATTTAAATTTTTGAAAAAAATAATTTTATATTCTAAAGGGGCTAAAAATAAACTTACCTTGTTTTAAAGTATTTAAAAATAATAAACCTGTGGAAAAAATGTTTTAATTTTAATTAATTGACCGCTTACCTTGTAAAAAGCAGGCCTTACGCCTGCTTTTTAAATTTCTAAATTCTAAAGACTTATCCTCACGGAAAACCTGTAAAAAAAAACGTAAGTTCAAAGCGCACGCGCAGACTCCCCTGCGCATGCGTTCGACCTCTGAACCCCTTCGTTCAGAGGAACGGAAGTGCCGGTTTCCCGAGCATGCGCAGTGCATGCAGGAAACCAACACTTCCTTCGGGCTTACGGGTGAGTACTCTGTAAGAGTTGCTAGAACAAACTCGTTCAAGTTGAAGAATTGTTAAATGGAAAATTTGTTGTATCTCCTGATAATACTATCTTTCAATTTTTAAGAGGACATGTAAGTAGATCCTGAATGTTCAGTAAGATTTAATGATTAAGATTTCACTTTGGTGGAATTTTTTTCAGCAAACATGGGGTAGAAATTGGTCATCATTGCACCCATTTTCAGTACAAAAAAAGGGGACAAAAATGACCAAATTCGCAGGACTATTTCCTGCATTCCAAGGCCCCCTGAAAAACTCCAATGCTACATTGGTCTCGTCAATTTTCAGGTGTACGCGGTGGCCATCTAAAACAAGCGTTGGGCCAGTTGCATATACTAACGAGGGTACTAACGCAAGTTTTAGGACTCCTTTGTGAAATTGAGCTGTCTTGAACAATGCAGATGCTGGGCCTGCTGTGCTCAGGTTTTCCAGACTTGGATGCGGCCTAGGAACTGGTTACCACCAAAAAGGTAAGTTTACATTTTACATTTTAAACTTCATGTGGAGCCAGGAGGAGCAGGTGTACTCCTCACGGCTTCACAGCATTCCTGACGCCTGTTGCCAGCCACAATTGGCCCCCTCCCACTATCCCCCTCCCCCTCCCCTACCCTGGCGCTTACCTCCAGCAAGGTAAGTAGCCAAAAATTGATAAGCTGAAACAGGTGAGCTGCTAGTGGAGGCACAACAGGCTCCGGCACCCGCCTAAATTTACTGAAATGAGGCCCGAGGCCCAAATTTGTGGTTGCAGAATCAGTTTTTGGGAACATCTCCCTTTTAAATGCTGTAATTTGTCTCCAATTCACAACTTAATAGCGTTTCTACTTGATTGTTTATTTCTGAATGCTTCCTATGAACACACACCAGCTCAGCACTTCTATGCTGTGTCTATAGAACTGATTATGTACTTAACAACTGTTCAGTTCAGAACAATATGACCAATTCTATCATAATTGGGCTACTTTATCTGAATCTTGTGCTATCCCTACTTCCAGCTTTCTAAAGGTTAAGCTCTAACTCTCTCAGCGGTTTCTTACCCTCTCTGCCTCACATGGCTGTTTCTAACAATTCTATCACCAATTGCAGACTCCTTCAGTCCACCAAAATCATAAAAGTCTGCAAAGTTATTCAACACAATAACATAAGCCTGGAGATACCTGTTCCTGCGCAACTCAGGGGTAAAGTAGAGCTTTGCAAATGGTTTGTGTGATGGCACTCACATGTTCGATATTCCCGATAATTGGGATTTGAAAAATCTGTGTGAATGCCCTGCCCACACACAGCGGGATGCCTAATGGACCATTTGCACAATGTCAGCAACTGAGTCTGATTTAAAGGGGTCCAGCAGCCAGTTAAATGGCTGCATTCTTACTAGCAATAGAAGGAAATACAGTGGAGCTGCAAAATATCTGGACATAAGAGCCTTTTTGACCACACACGGGCAAATCTACTGATGTTATGATGGAGTCGATGCTACAGAAGTGAGGATAAAGAAGACTCATGTCTTCGGTAACTAAGGGCACCCTTCACTGAAACAATTGGTGCAGCAAACTGGCATGAAACAGCTGACATGGTGCATGTCATCAGCAATACCCAAAGGACCTAAATCCAAATACACAAGAGGATGGCAGACCTTAAGAAAGCTGCCAAGGTAAGGCTACTGTGACCAGGTAGCTGTCCCACCTTTGCATGCCACAAGGTGTTTCCTTACAACTTGTTGCTCTTTTACTGCCGACGATCACAATAATTCAGATAGCCTTTTGAATGCATTGGCACGGCACAATTACAAGTTGCAACTTACAACTGAAACTGTTGTCACTTTGGAATCTTAAAGGAGTTCCACGCAGCAACTGCTTCCAACACAACCTCTGATTGTACATGCTCCTCAAACTTGCAATATCTCAGTGGTACTTCTGTGCATTCAAAACAAGATGGCACATGATTAAAGGGGTGCATCTGATCTCACTTTGAGGAAAACACAATGAACATCATTAGCTTTGAGAGCACTGAGGATGGGTCTTGTTCCCTCTTCACTCACTCACAGGCATAATACATACAAACACAAAACATCACATGCAGTACATAATTTGAAAGTGTCTCTTTGAGCCTGTATTATAATATGTCTGTGTTTGTAGGCCTGGAAGAACAGCCTGTCAGCACTACCATGGCCCTGAGCAAGCCAACACTTCCCAGCACAATGCATCATACTTATCAACATTTGCAAGCATCAGCACAGTTACTTACACACTCTAGAATTTAGATAGTGAGTTTGAGAAGGTAGCACTGGAGGACCAGCTCAGTTCTTCATATAGCCGCAGTATCTAGTGACTCAAAATTCACAAAGCTTGCATAGGAAAGAAGATGGCTATCTGAGCCAAATTGTCTACAGGCGTCACTTGAGTCTGCTCAAAATACCCTGTGTGATCTGGCTAGGAATGTGCAAGAGTCAACAAGCTGCATCTGTACATTTGTCAGGAAGGGTTCTCAGCATGGAGCACATGGTGACATCAGTTGTGGAGTCACACATTCTAAGCCAAGTTGGAGCATCTCTCACGAATGCTCAGACTGCTGCTAAAGAGGCTCCAATCTGCAAAAACCTCTCTTGTCCAGCTTCAAAATAGTGAGGGATCAGATGGCCTTAATGCAGGGATTCATTCATTTCATTGCTGCCCTTATGTGTGCTCCTGACGAACTGTATCACAGTATGGTATGGCAGCTGTAGCTACTATGACCGGAAAGCCCTGCAGCGGGTAGTCAAAACTGCCCAACGCATTACCGGCACCCGGCTACCGACCATAGAGCTCATATACCAGAAACGCTGTTTACGGAGGTCACGGTCCATCATCAAAGACCCTACCCACCCCAGCCACAGTCTGTTCGCCCTCCTGCCATCTGGGAGACGCTACAGATGCATTCGCACCCATACGACCAGATTTAGGAACAGCTTCTTTCCCAGGGCTGTCATCCTACTGAACTCCACAAATAAACTCTAAAGCCTGCACATCTGCCAATGCACTTTATTATGGTTATGTTTTTGTTAATGTATTACAAGCCAAATGTATGTTGAATGTTTAAATGTCTTAATCTAAATGTACACTCTCGGGAGCCGCAAGCCTACATTTCGTTGTACTGCACTTGTGCACTAACAATGACAATAAAAGTTGATTTGATTTGATTTGATTTGATTGATCAGCGGATATGGGGAAGGTGCACTCAGCAGCAGGAGCATGGCTGACGTAAACACAGAAGAAGCTTCTGTGTTTGAGGTGATGATATATCAGGGCCGTCCAGTGCTCCCATGCAAGTGACAGTAGATGCAGAAAGTGAACAGCACTGCTAGCCACAACACCAGCAGACATGGCAGAATCATTTGCAAGGTCACCTCAGAAACGAGCAAAGTCAGCTCCACCTGACTCTCAACTGACTCCCACTGAAATGTAGCAGTTGGCCAGAAACTTATTCTTGCCACAGGGGAATCACATAGAAGAAGAACGCACATAACACTCAAGACAGTGAATAAATTGTTTGGACTGTATTTAAACTTTGTCCAAAATGTACTTCTGATTGTGGAAAATAAGGTAGCAGCACAGCAAATGATGGTCATTAAAGGCAGATGAGAAATGCAAGTTGTTGTTGAGGAATTGCAGGGGAAAATGTTGCAGAAGATACCTAGGACCACTTTCTCAGTGCCAGGTGGAGGGCAAAGTTCCTTAAAGGGGCAGCTCAGACACTTAGCTGGATGAGCCCTAGTGCACCATTCTTCCTGATTAAACTGCCTTTTCTGCAGCTACATTCTTTGCATCAATGTCTGCATTCTGCTTTGGCCTCAATTATGAATTAGCCTCCTCTTCTTGCATGGTTAAGCCTCCTTTAATTATGAGACTCACTTGGGGCTGTACTTAAGGTGCTTCTGATCTGTCAAGGTCTTTAAAGTGGTACTTAAGGTGGAGGAGATAGCAGAAGGGCTTGCCATAATTTTCCAATCTTCCCTAGATGCGGGGGAGGTGCCTGAGGATGGGATAGTGGCAAATGTGACACCATTGTTCAAGAAAGGGTGGAAGGACAATCATAATAACTACAGGCCGGTCAGTTTAACATCAGTGGTGGGTAAAGTTTTAGAAACAATAATCATGGAAAACATTAATGGACACTTGGAGAGGTTTAAGCTAATTAAGGAGAGCCAACACGGATTTGTAAAAGGCAGATTGTGTTTGAGTAATCTAATTGAATGTTTTGATGAAGTAACGGAGGATTGATGAAGAGAATGCAATGGATGTTGTCTACATGGATTTTAGGAAGGTGTTTGACAAAGCACCATATAGAAGGCTGGTTAACAAAATTGAGGCTCATGGAATAGGTGGGTCAGCTTGGATAAGGAATTGGCTTAAGGACAGAAAACAACGAGTTGTGATAAATGGCTGTTTTTCAGACTGGAGGATGGTAAACAGTGGTGTTCCCCAAGGGTCAGTGCTGGAGCCACTGCTTTTTTTGATATATATAAATGACCTGGATATTGGAATACAGAGTAGAATTTCTAAATTTGCCGATGACACCAAACTTGGGGGTGTGGCAAACAGTGAGGATGATAAAAGTAGAGAAGTTATGCTGAACCTTTATAAAGCGCTGGTTAGACCACAACTGGAGTATTGCTTCCAGTTCTGGTCACCACACTTTAGGAAAAATGTGAAGGCACTTGAGAGGGTTTAGAGGAGATTTACCAGAATGCTTCTGGGGATGGGGGATCTTAGTTACAAGGACAGGTTGGAGAAGCTGGATTTGTTTTCATTAGAGCAAAGGAGGTTGAGGGGTGATTTGATGGATGTGAACAAGATTATGACGGGTTTGGATAGGCTAGATGGGGAAAGGCTGTTCCTACTAGTTGATGGTACAAGGAATAGGGGACACAGATTTAAGGTTTTGGGCAAGAAATATAGGGGGGATGTGAGGAAAAACTTTTTTACATAGCGAGTGGTGAGGACCTGGAACTTGCTGCCAATGGAAGTGGAGACAATCAATGTTTTCAAGGGGAGGCTGGATAGGCACTTGAGGGAAATAAACTTACAGGGCTACGGGGATAGAGCAGAAGAATGGGACTGACTGGGTTGCTCTATAGAGACCGAGCATGGACTCGATGGGCCGAATGGCCTTGTCCTGTGCCGTTATTACTCTAAGGGCTGGATTTTGATACTGGAGGTGTGTAGGAGGCGGGACTACAAATTTCGGGGTTGTAGTCCCGCCTCCATCGAGTTGTGGCCAACCCACGCGATTTTCACTTGATTGACCTTCTTGAGCCCACCCAGCGGGCTCAGCAGGCCAATTAAGGGCCACCCGGCAACAGGTGACGTCACAGATTGACATTTCATCTGTCAAGAGCTTTTGACAGATGAAATATCAGTGTTTGACAGCTCTTTGAAGCTGTCAAACATTGACAATCTGTACTCCAAGTTAATTCCTTCCTCTCAGGCTGATTTAGAGATCTCTCCAGAACAGAAAGCTGAATGCTGCAACTTTTGACAGCTCACGGCCATTCTGCTTTCTGTGCCGGTGAGATGAGGGATTCCCGAGACCTGAAGGAAGGAAGGCTGTAAAGGTAAGTAAAGGTAATTAAACTTCTTTAAACACTTTACACACACAAATACACTTACCTCTGCACTCATGCACCCATCACTCACCTGCACCCATCACTCACCTGAACACTGGACATCTCGAACCCTCCAAGCCCTTCAGCCCGACGGTCCGCCTTGCTAACTTGGCGTGGTTTGGAGCCATCGGGAATCCCACACTTCAGGAATAATAATAGGGATTAGGATAAAAGCTGCCCGTTAACTACCTGTTAACAGGCAGTTCATTGGCACTAATCCCCTTCCCGCCTCGGGGAGGCGGCTCCCAGCACAGGCCGGGTATCTGCCTCCTTTGAAACTGCCATGGAGGCTGGTTGGGGGCGGGATGGGTTCGTGCCCCCCGATTTCGAGATTTTAACCCCCCCCACGCCTCCAATCCTGCCTCCACGGCCCAATGAAAATCCTGCCCTATGGCTCTATTGTTGAGTCTGTGTTTCCAAATGTAGTTATGCTGAATAACTGGACACAGACTACAGAAATAATTAAACAGGTCTTTAGTAATTGAGGGTCAGGGCTGAACTGGAATACACTTTGCTCCACAGGGTTTATATACCGGTGTGGTCACCACCGGTACTACAATATACAGGAGCCATCAAAAAGTAGTCCATCACCTTAAGGTATCCTCTTAAGGTGGTACAGGTTACATACACTACAATTCCTCCCCTTTTAGCTTAACAGTGTACACCCCAATTTAAACATTACATGGATAACATATATACAACTTTCACACAAAACTGTTCAAAGATTCAGTCTCTGAGTAGGCCTCCTGATCCGGGCCGGATAACGCCTTTCAGGGGTCTCTGGTTCTCGTTGCTGGGGTGACTCATCCATTTGATCTCCTATGGATTGAACATCATCATGTACGTTCGAGTCTGAGGTAGATGCTACAGGCTCAATAACTTCTTCAACTGGTGTCTCTGCCGTAGACATGGGGTCGACCCTTGTTCTCGATTCCACAAGTTGGTCAGCATGACGTCGTGTTGCGTTCTCTCCAACGTCTACCATGTACATCAAGGGTCCTTGTCGGGCACGAATTGTTCCGGATTGCCATTTATCATTCCTATAGTCCCTGGCCAACACTGGTTGTCCTATTTCGAAACTCCGAGTGGCCTTGTTATTTACGTGCTGGAATTGCTTGTTTTCGACTTCCCTACGCACATTGGGTTTTAACAAGTCCAACCGGGACCGCAACCTCCTGTTATAGAACATTATGGCAGGGCTTTGATTTGTCACTGCATGCGTGGTGTTTCGATATGCCATCAGGAAATTGTCCACCTTGTGTTGTAGTGGAATATGGTCTTCGCTCATGGCCTTTATCGCCTTTTTGAACGTTTGTACAAATCTCTCGGCCAACCCATTTGTAGCCGAATGATATGGGGCAGATGCATAGTGTTTCACCCCATTCTTTTTCATGAATTTCTGGAATTCTTCTGACACGAACTGTGGTCCGTTGTCTGAACATATTTGTTCCGGCAACCCATTCCTTGCAAATATGGTTCTTAGAACTGCGATCGTCTTTTCAGAGGTCGTGGTCGACATCTTAATCACTTCTGGCCATTTAGAATGTGCGTCTACTGCGATCAAAAACATGGAATCCACGAATGGACCTGCAAAGTCGATATGCACACGTTGCCATGGGTTGAAGGCCATTCCCACGGATGCAGCGGTGCAATTGGAGGTGCGTTTTGAACTTTTTGGCACCCTGAGCAGCTTTTAGTCAAATCCTCTATTTGTTTGTCGATACCTGGCCACCACACATAAGCCCTAGCAAGGCTTTTCATCTTGACTCCCCCCAGATGACCTTCATGCAATTCCTTCAGAACTCTCTCCCTTAATTTAGGAGGAATAATCACCCTTGTTCCATACATCAATGTTCCTTGACAGACGGACAGCTGTTCTCATCTGGCTGAGAATGCTGGTAACAGTGGGTCACCATGTGCTGGCCATCCCTTCACTGTCAAATCGTAGACCTGAGACAGTGTCGGGTCGTTTCGGGTCTCCCTCTCAATACCCGCATTGGTGACTGGTAAGCATTCGATGATGGTCGAGTGAAATACCTCGACAGGGTCAACTGCCGGTGCCTCTTCCGCTGTAGGTAGTGGCAGGCGTGACAGCCCATCAGCATTACCATGTTGCTTTGTACCTTTGAATTCGATATCATATTGATGTGCCCCTAGGAAAAGGGACCATCTCTGAAGCCTCTGCGCCGTCATAACCGGAACACCCTTCTTAGGGTTAAAAATGGAAACCAACGGCTGGTGATCTGTCAGCAGCGTAAACTTTTGGCCTTGCAGGTAATGGTTAAATTTCTTAACTCCCCACACGAGGCTGAGAGCCTCCCTATCTATCTGAGCATAGTTGCGCTCTGCGGAGGTCAAAGATCTGGATGCGAACGCGACTGGCCTTTCCAAGCCATTTGGAAACTTATGTGAGAGCACTGCCCCGATACCATATGGAGAAGCATCACAAGCTAAGCGAATAGGCAGCGTTGGGCTAAAGTGAGCCAACACTTCCTTAGAGGTGATCAGTGCCTTGCTTTTTTGAAAAGCCCGCTTACAATCATCGCTCCACTTCCATGGTATTCCCATTTGCAAAAGAGTGTTCAGCGGGTGTAACACCGTGGATAAATTTGGAAGAAACGTGTGGTAATAGTTAACCAACCCAAGGAACGACCTCAACTGGGATACATTTTCCGGAGCGGGAGCTTTCACAACAGCTTTGATCTTGTCAGGTGACTTATGGAGCCCCTCCTGGTCAATGACGTGGCCGCAGTATGAGATTCGCTTTTGAAAGAACTCACATTTCTGGCGATTAACTCTGAGCCCATATTCTTTCAATCTGGTGAGCACCTGCTCCAAATTCGCGAGGTGATCCTTATCATCATCTCCTGTAATCAGAATGTCGTCCAGGTAGCATTGTGTGCCTGGAATTCCCTGCAATACCTACTCCATGGCCCTTTGCCAAATCGCTGGAGCCGATGCCACTCCAAAAACCAGTCTATTATACCGATATAAGCCCTTATGTGTGTTGATCGTGAGATACTGGCGTGACGCTTCATCAACTTCCATCTGTAGGTACGCCTGCGCCAGGTCTATCTTGGTGAAGTGTTTCCCGCCAGACAGCGAAGCGAAGATATCTTCAATCCGCGGAAGCGGATATTGCACTGTGTGAAGAACTGGATTAACAGTGATCTTGAAATCGGCACAGATGCGAACCTTCCTAGGTTCCCCCGGCTTGTTGCTCAACGAACGCTTCATGACAGGAACAATGGGTGTGGCCCATTCGCTCCAGTCCACCTTTGACAGTACTCCTGAACGTTCTAGCCCTTCCAGCTCTGCTTCCACAGCAGGTCGTATCGCATAAGGTACCGGTCTGGCTTTGAAAAATTTTGGGTTTGCATGTTCTTCAACCTTGATGTTTGCCGTAATTCCTTTCAGCGTTCCCAGTCCCTGTTGGAACACCTCCTTAGCATCGTCCAATGTTTTGGACAGTTGTTTAGGTTTGATATCGTCCTTTTTACAGGAATCTACAGTCAGTGCTTGTATGGAATGCCAGTCCACATTTATTCTCCGGATCCATTCCCGTCCCAGTAGTGGCGGACCTCCATCAGGTAACACATACAAGTCCATTTCCTGACTTTCTTTACCATTGTAGATCACATTTACTTTTATCTTTCCGATGGGGTATACTATTTGCCCCATGTATGTTTTCAATACAATCTCCGTATCCCTCAGGGGAATGTGCGAGAATACCCTTTTGTAATCTTGCTTATTCATGACCGTCAATGCCGATCCAGTGTCCAATTCCATCTTCACTTGGACTCCTGCTATCCGAAGCATGACCCAGATAGTTTGGTGGTCTGCTGCGTTACCCACATTATGTATTTTTAGACAACCCAGTTCCTTACTGCTGGAGTCTGAATCCATCTTCTGTTCATCCGAACTGTTCTCTGTCACCTTGTGTACTTTTTTGTACTTCTCCTGCGGCGACTTTTTGCTGCTGGTCTTCTTTCCTGACCGGCATACTCTCGCTATGTGACCAAGTTTGCCACATTGCCTGCATTCTTTATCTTTGAACCAGCACTGGTTCTGGTCATGCGTTGTCCTTCCGCAACGATAGCACTTTACTGCGCCCAATGCCATTTCATTGGTGCTGAATTCCAATGGCCTTTGCTGTATCTCTGCAGCGCCTCGTGCTGCTGCCTCATGCGATGCTGCAATGCTGAAAGCTTTGTCCAGCGTAAGATCCTTTTCCTCTAGCAGTCGCTTCTGGGTTCCTTCCCTTAGGAGCCCACACACAAACTTATCTCTCAGTGCGTCTGCTAGTCCTGTACCGAACTGACAGTACTTTGATAACTTGCGCAGTTCGATTAAGAATTCAGCGTTGCTTTCCTCTTTAAGTTGAATTCTTTTGTAGAATTTAAATCGTTCCGCTATCAGCAGCAGCGTGGGGTTTAAATGCTCTTGCAGGATAGTAACAATATCCGCGAAACTCTTTCCTACCGGTTTATCTGGTGTTACAAGGTTCCTTAATAACCCGTACGTCTTCGCACCCATCGAGTTTAATAGGGTTAGTGCTTTCTTATCCTCCGGTACCTCATTCGTTATACAGTAAACTTCGACGCGTTCCACATAAGTGGCCCAATCTTCCACATCGCTATCAAAAGCAGTGATGTTACCCGTTTTTGGCATCCTTGTTGAGTTTCCTTTCCTTCGGATATGATTATTTTTTTTTTTTATTTTTTTCAAAATGGCGGCTTCCCGCGCTTGGCGGCTTTTCCCGTGCTTGTCTTCTTCCCCCGCCGACTCAAAATGGCGATTACCACGCTGTTGCCGTTCTCGCCTCCCAGCGGTCCTTTATTTTCCCCTACGCTGCTGCTCTTGTTCCCCGCCGCTCCCGCGGTCCTTGTGGACATAAACGCTTTTCTGGCTGCTGCGCGTCTCTGCCCCGATTGCAGTCCGGCCCCTGACACCGGCTGCGGTCGTGTTCTCCGCCCTTTTCGTCGTTTCCCTCCCCTTCTCTTACTGACAACTCGGCCGACTTCCCCCCCGTGCCGCTCGATCAGGCTTACCTGCCGCTGTCGTCGAAGGGATGTTCACTGATGTTTGACTTCGTGGCCAGAAACCAATCCAGCTTCCCGATTGCCTCCTGTGCTATGCAGTGCCCAGCAGGATGTTGAGGGTGGATGTCCTTGATCGACGTCCGTTTCAGAGGCGAAGCTTCCTTTGATGCAACTGCCGCTAGGTAAGATCAGACTCGTCGCCACTGTTGAGTCTGTGTTTCCAAATGTAGTTATGCTGAATAACTGGACACAGACTACAGAGATAATTAAACAAGTCTTTAGTAATTGAGGGTCAGGGCTGAACTGGAATACACTTTGCTCCACAGGGTTTATATACCGGTGTGGTCACCACCAGTACTACAATGTACAGGAGCCATCTAAAAGTAGTCCATCACCTTAAGGTATCCTCTTAAGGTGGTACAGGTTACATACACTACATCTATGGCTTCAAGATGCTAATGGCACTCTTTATAATGATCCTGGTGAATGCATGGGCTTCATTCTATCTGTGTGCTACTTCTGTCCATGGCTTCCACACAGTGTTATTAGCCAGGGCTGAAAACTGTAGTCTTGTTCTCTAAGAAACCATCTTTCCAAGCTCACGTTGTCATCAAGTAAGCCTAGCAAAATGAAAGTTGTGTGTGGGTGCTGCCTAGGAAGTGGGCATTAACCTGTATGAAACAGTATAGCTTTTCACTGACCAGTTACACATTGATGGAGTAGAAATCCTTTCTGCATGTAGGGCATTGAATTATGCCAAGATGACCAGATCGCCACATGGGTGCCATCAATGGGTCACTGCACTTTTGGAAATCTACCAGGTTGGTGAAATTGGGTTGTGCTCCCATGCTCCTGTTGGTGGGAAAAGGGATGAAGGTTTTTGTCCTGCTTAATGAAGCATCAGTCACCTGGTTGATACATCTCTGGACAACAAATTTGTTGATATTGCAGATGTTCCCTGGGCTAGCCTAAAAGAAGCCAGAAGCATAAAAATTGAAGGTCACCTTGACTACTAATAGCAGTGCTGTCACTATAGTGATGGTTATTTCTTTGAAACAGATGGCACAGCTCTGTAACTGCCTCCCTATTATACCAGAGCCTATTAAAGCAGTAATACTCAGTGATTGCCTGGGCCTATAGATATGGTTGGTGACATATTGGCAGCTGCAAGCAGATGGTGCCAACTGATGTCCCTGGCATCCCTTCTTTGTTCCCCTTCATCCTCTTCCATTAAATCAAGTGAAAGGGGAGCATTGAAAAGAATTCCCATAGCTTACAAGAATATGGCAGAAAAGAAATGAAGACTGCAGCTTAAACCAACAAGTGACAATTGAAATGGGCAGCATTTTCTCACTGCACGTGTGATGCTTGAAACTGAGAAAATTGCAGGCTCCTCCATTAAACAGTAGTCATTAGTAGATTTGTATTGGTAATGAAGTATCACACATACCCTGTCAGCAGGGTAGCATTGCAGGGATTTTAAAAGTCTGGATTCAGTGGATTTGAAGGGAACTATTTCAGGGATGCACAAATTTCCATCGCCCTCCACCTGTACAAACTCTGCCGGCACAAGCAGGTTCTCACACAATAATTTCCAGTCACTAGTAATCAATCTGTTGCCCGCTCTCTTGATTTCTTGAATTGAACACATTTCTCACCCATATTCTGTCGTTCCTTGTCTGGGAAAAATCTCTCAAACTGCCCTATAACTTTCTGAATTTTCTGTTCATCATCTGCCATATCCCATGTTAATCTGTTATACACATCACTGACCAAGGTAAAAGGAAGAAAGAAAAGAAGGACTTGCATTTATATAGCACCTTTCACAACCCCAGGATGTCTCAAAGCACTTTACAGTCAATGAAATAACAACAGAAAATGCTGGAAAAACTCAGTAGGCCAGGCAACATCCATGGAGAGAGAAATAGAGTCAACGTTTCAGGTCAAAACCCTTCTACAGTGTAGTGTATGTGCTTTAAGTCAGAACTACTTTTTATAGCTCCTGTATACTGTAGTACCGGCAGTAACCACACCGGTATATAAGCTGTGCGCATGTCTCTGTACCCCAGTCTAGAGATGACCCTCCTCCAGTAAAGACCTGTTGTTTGTTTATGTACAGCATCCGTGTAATTATTTATCCACTGAACCACGGATCTAAAAGTGGCGACGAGTGTTGATGCGAATCTACCTGCAACATAAAAAAAAAAAAATAGTCGAGTCCAGGAACACGGGCGTCGACCGCGAGCAACCGCCCAGCAGTCAGGCAGAGATCCAACTTCGCTGGGGAGGCTGTGGAGAGCCGGGCTTGGTTCACCAGCCACAACGAGCAGTAAGAGACCGACGACAGGTCCAGAGCAGACCCTTCCCGAGCAGCGGCGGCTGGAGCCAACCGACGGCAGAGAGAGAGAGCCGGGCAGCGTCGACTGGGTAAGAAAGAGGGTGAAGAGAGCAGGGCGCAGCCGGGGATTGATCACCGAGCGGCGTCGAGGAAAAAAAATACTGCAAACCGGAGAGAGGGTAAGAAACAGTCGGGTTCTAGACTGAGCGGCGTCGACAAATATCAAGAGAAGAACGCGCAGAGCATAGCCAGGGATCACGGGCTGATCAGGGTCCACGGGGCGAAGCAAGGGGAGACGCCATTGAGCTGCGGAGAAGCAGGTAGAGCGCGGGAGGCGCCATTGAGCCGCGGAGAAGAAGGAAGAGCGCAGGAGACGCCATTTTGCGAAGCCGCAGCGGAGAAGAAGGGCGAGCGCGGGAAGGAAGGAAAGCACGGGAGATGCCATTTTGTGCCAGCGGAGAAGAAGGGGAAGCGCGGGAGGCGCCATTGGTGATAGTTAATGCACAACCAAGGATGCCGAAGAGTGGCAGTATCTCTATGTTCGACAATGAAGTCGAAGATTGGGCGACATATGTGGAACGTATTGAGGTGTACTGCAGGGCGAATGAAGTGCCAGATGCTAATAAAGCACTGGTTCTGTTAAATTCCATGGGTACAAAAACTTATGGGTTACTGCGAAATCTAATAGCCCCAGAAAAGCCGGTAAACAAGGATTTTGAAAGCATAGTAGAAATCCTACAGGACCACTTAAGCCCCACACCACTGCTGATAGCAGAACGATTTAAGTTCCATAAAAGGAACCAACACAAAGACGAAAGCAATGCTGAGTACCTAACGGAACTGCGCAAGCTATCGAAATACTGCCAGTTTGGAGCGGGACTAGCAGACGCATTAAGGGACAAGTTTGTGTGTGGGCTACAAAGTGAAGGAACCCAGAAACCGCTTCTATCAGAAAAGGACCTTACGCTGGACAAAGCTTTCAATATAGCAGTATCACACGAAGCAGCCGCAAGGGCCACTGCAGAGATACAACGGAGACCGCAAGAATACGGCACCAACGAAATGACCTATGGAACAGGGAAGTGCTATCGCTGCGGCAGAACAACACATGACCAGAAAGATTGTTGGTTCAAGGACCAAGTGTGCAGACAGTGTGGGAAAGCAGGACACATAGCAAGAGTCTGCAGGTCTGGGAAGAAAACCAACAGTAAGAAATCTCCACAGGAGAAGTACAAAAAGGTACACCAGGTGATGGACAGTGGTTCAGACGAACAGAAAAGTGACACAGACTCCGGAAGCAAGGAGCTGGGTTGTCTGAAACTACATAATGTAACCGAAATAGAGGATCACCAGACTATCTGGGTTACACTCAAGATAGACGGAGTCCAAGTGGAAATGGAATTGGACACAGGGTCAGCTCTAACAATCATAAATCAAAGAGACTACAAGCGGCTATTTTCACACATACCCTTGAAAGCTACAGAGATTGTCTTGAAGACGTATACGGGGCAAAAAGTCTACCCCAAAGGAAAAATAAGGGTGAAAGTGACATAAAAAGGTCAGGAAATACCTAAAATGGATATATATGTATTGCCAAATGGAGGACCACCACTGCTAGGACGTGAGTGGATCTGGAAGAAACATTTAGATTGGCATTCCATACAGGCACTGAAGGTGGAGGCCAAAAAGGATGACGACGTCACACCTGGACGACTGTCAAAAATGCTAACTGATGCAAAAGAAGTGTTCCAGGAGGGACTAGGAACACTAAAAGGAATAACAGCAACAATTAAAATAGAGGATAATGCAAGCCCAAAGTTTCTGAAGGCCAAACCAGAGCCTTATGCGATCAGACCAGCGGTTGAAGCAGAGCTGGAAGGGTTGGAACGTTCAGGAGTACGGTCCAAAGTGGACTGGAGCAAGTGGGCTACACCCATCGTTCCTGTAATGAAGAGGTCGTTGAGTAATATGCCTGGGGAACCAAAGAAGGTCTGCATCTGTGGGGATTTTAAGGTGACAGTGAACCCAGTCCTTCACACGGTGCAATATCCGCTTCCACGAATTGAGGATATTTTCACCTCGCTATCTGGTGGTAAACGCTTCACAAAAATTGATCTAGCCCAGGCGTACTTGCAAATGGAGGTAGAAGAAGCTTCGAAACATTACCTTACGATCAACACCCATAAAGGTCTCTATCAATACAACCGGCTGGTGTTTGGAGTAGCCTTGGCTCCGGCTATCTGGCAAAGGGCGATGGATCAGGTCCTGCAAGGGATTCCAGGGACCCAGTGTTATTTGGACGACATCTTGGTCATAGGCGAAAATGACGGTGATCACCTCGCTAACTTGGAGAAGGTGCTCGCCAGATTAAAGGAATATGGGCTGCGAGCTAATCGCCACAAGTGCGAGTTTTTCCAGAAACAGATCTCGTATTGCGGCCACGTCATCGATGAAGAGGGGTTACATAAGTCCCCTGACAAGATTGAGGCAGTAGTCAAGGCTCCAGCACCGGAAAATGTCTCACAACTGAGGTCGTTCCTCGGGCTGGTAAACTATTACCACAAGTTCTTACCAAATTTGTCTACGGTACTACACCCGCTGAACACCCTACTGCAAACAGGGGTACCATGGAAGTGGGATGACGAACGTAGACGAGCTTTCCAGAAGTGTAAAGAATTGATCACATCAAAAGAGGTGTTGGCCCATTTCAACCCAGCACTACCAATTCGTTTGGCATGTGATGCATCACCCTACGGCATTGGAGCGGTGCTGTCGCACAAATTCCCAGACGGGTTGGAGAGGCCAGTGGCCTTTGCGTCTCGGTCACTAACCTCAGCCGAGCGCAACTATGCCCAGATTGACAGGGAGGCCCTCAGCCTAGTATGGGGAGTAAAAAAATTCTACCATTATCTGCATGGGCAGAAGTTCACCTTGCTGACTGACCACCAACCACTTGTCTCCATCTTTAATCCTAAGAAGGGCGTGCCAGTAATGACTGCACAGCGGTTACAAAGATGGTCCCTGTTTCTAGGGGCGAATCAATATGAAATAGAATATAAAGGCACGAAACAGCATGGGAACGCTGATGGGCTATCGCGCCTGCCACTGCCTACGGTGGAGGAAGCACCAGCAGTGGACCCTATCGAGATATTTTATTCGTCGATAATTGAATGATTGCCAGTAACAAACGTGGATATAGAGAAGGAGACCCGCAATGATCCGACGCTGTCACGGGTATATGAATTGACGGTGAAGGGATGGCCAACACATGGCAACTCACTGTTGCCAGCATTCTCATCCAGAAGAGAACAAATGTCAGTATGCCAGGGGACAGTGATGTGTGGATCCAGATTGGTGTTCCACCCAAGTTAAGGGAGAGAGTGCTAAAGGAGCTACATGAAGGTCATCTGGGGGGAGTGAAAATGAAAAGCCTTGCTAGGGCTTATGTGTGGTGGTCAGGAATCGATCAACAAATCAAAGACCTAACTAAGAGCTGCTTAGGATGCCAGAAGGTCCAAAATGCACCACCACATGCCCCTCTACACCCATGGGAGTGGCCCTCCTCTCCATGGCAACGGGTGCACATTGATTTTGCTGGTCCATTCATGGACTCAATGTTCTCAATAGCAGTGGATGCTCATTCAAAGTGGCCTGAGGTGATAAAGATGTCTTCAACCACTACAGAGAAAACGATTGCAGTCCTACGGACCATATTTGCCAGAAACGGGTTGCCAGAGCAGATCTGCTCTGATAATGGACCACAGTTTGTGTCCGATGAGTTCCAAAAATTCATGAAAAGGAATGGGGTAAGGCATTACACATCCGCCCCGTATCATCCAGCCACCAATGGATTGGCTGAGAGGTTCGTACAAACCTTTAAGAAGGTGATAAAGGCCATGTGCGACGAGAAAATTCCACTACAGCATAAGATGGACAATTTCTTATTAGCCAACCGAAACGCGACACATGCAGTTACCAACCAGACCCCGGCCATGATGTTCTTTAACCGAAGGTTGAGATCTCGTCTGGACTTGCTCAGACCAAATGTGTGAAGAAATGTTGAGGACAAACAATTCCAGCACATCAACGAGAAGCCGACAAGGAGCTTCAATGTAGGGCAACCAGTCTTGGCCCGTGACTATCGAACAGAGAAGTGGCAACCCGGAATTATATCTACAAGGCAGGGGCCATTAATGTACACAGTGGATGTCGGGGAGAACATTGTGAGACGCCACGTCGATCAGATCTTAGCGTCACAGGAAGGTGTCAACCCCATGTCTCGGGTACCTGGGGATGAATCCGACATACCGGTAGCATCTACTTCAGACCCAGTAGCAGTGGAACCTGATGAACTACCCGATGAAAAGGGGTCAGAATCGCTTCTGCACCAAGAACAAGAACCTCCGGAAAGGCGCTATCCCGAAAGGGTCAGGAAGCCGCCCCAAAGACTGAATCTATAAATGGACTTTTGTTATTAAATGTACATGTAAAAATGTAATTGTTATTTGAATATTAAGGGGGTATTATTAATCTATAAAGGGAGGATTGTAGTGTATGTGCTTTAAGTCAGAACTACTTTTTACAGCTCCTGTATACTGTAGTACCGGCAGTAACCACACCGGTATATAAGCTGTGCGCATGTCTCTGTACCCCAATCTAGAGATGACCCTCCTCCAGTAAAGACCTGTTGTTTGTTTATGTACAGCATCCGTGTAATTATTTATCCACTGAACCATGGATCTAACATACAGAACTGAGAGAAAAGGCAGGAAATGAAACAAAAGGCAGTTTGGGGGCTGGGAAATGGGGGAGGGGATGAAAGAAGAGACATTAAGAGATATTCAAGGTGAGACGAGATAGTAATAGGACAGGTAAAGAAACAGACAATGGCTCTAGATGAAGCGTGAAATGCACCGGCAGAGTGAGAGACAGCTGCCATGTGGGAGAGAGAGATAAAAAAGGGAAAAGTCACAAACCAAAAGTGAGGATAAAAATTAGAAAAATATAATAGGGGCCGAGGTTATTGCTGTGTATGTACCTTTAAGAGAAGAACTGATTCTATACTGCAGTACCGGCAGTGACCACCCCTGTATATAAAGCCATAGCAGGCTTCTGTATTTCAGTCTTGAGTTCCCCTCTGTTCAGTAAATAACTGTTTTATTGTTCTCCTGCAGTTCGAGTTTTATTGATACCCGAACACTACACTGGCGATGGGCAGGTTCGAACTCACCTGCAGTACTGCATCACCTCACGGGGATCTTTTCCCTGAAGAGAAGCTTCTTGGAGGTCGAAGTCAGAACGGCGGGCGTCGACCGCGGGCAACCGCCCAGGGATCCATCGGAGAGTTGCAGGGGAGGCTGTGGAGAGCTGGGCCTGGCTCCCCAGTCGAGGTGATCCAGCAAGTCGTGCTGGTAGCAGGTAGTGCGCTGACCCTTCCGGACTGCGGCGGGCTCGGGCTCGATCGAGCGGCTCTGCAAAGGGGCCGTGCAGCGTCGTCGGGAGGAAGAGAGAGAGAGAGGGTGGAGCGCACAGGGCGCGGTCGGTGCTCAAGAACCGGGCAGCGTGGAGAGGATAGAACGAGGGGAAGGAAAAGTGATACGCGCCGAAGCCGCGGGTCACCGCCATTACCCTGTAGAATGCTAGGAGCAGCGTGGCAGCAAGGGGAAGAAGGAAAAGCACGGGAGGCGCCATTTTATTCCATTGGGGAAGAAGGAAAAGCGCGGGAGGTGCCATTTTATTCCATTGGGGAAGAAAAAGTGCGGGAGGCGCCATTTTAAATCACTCAAGATGCCGAAGAGTGGCAGTATCACTGCTTTCGACAACGAGGTAGAAGACTGGACCACGTATGTGGAAAGAATTGAAGTGTACTGCGAGGCAAATGAGGTGGCTGATGGAAAGAAGGCGTCGGTATTATTAAATTTGATGGGCGCGAGAATGTACGGCCTATTGCGGAATTTAATTACCCCAGCTAAACCAATGGAGAAAAGTTTTGAAGAGATTGTTAATATCTTACAGGAACACCTAAACCCTACACCGCTGCTGATAGCAGAAAGATTCAAGTTCCATAAAAGAAACCAGCACAAAGATGAGAGCAATGCTGACTATCTTACGGAACTATGCAAGTTATCGAAGCACTGCCAGTTCGGAGCAGGACTGGCAGACACCTTACGGGATAAGTTTGTTTGCGGGCTCCAGAGTGAAGGAACCCAGAAACGACTACTTTCGGAAAAGGACCTGACGCTAGAACAGGCTTTCGGCGTGGCAGTATCCTATGAAGCAGCAGCATGGGGAGCTGCGGAAATACAACAGAAACCACAGGAATACAGCGCTAACGAAATGGCATATGGAGCAGAAAAGTGCTATCGCTGCGGCAGAACAACCCATGATCAGAAGGATTGCTGGTTTAAGGACAAAGTATGCAGGCAATGTGGGAAAATGGGACACATAGCAAGAGTCTGCAGGTCGGGAAAGAAAACCAACACTACAAGAACTACTAAGGAAAAGTACAAGAAAGTAAAGAAATTGACAGACAGTAGTTTGTGTTAGATCCGTGTGTTAATGGAGACACGGAATGCTGGAGTTGATTTAACAAGTGTTTACTGAACAAAGTCTGGAGGTGAACTAACAACACAAGACGCTACACAGGCTTATATACCCGAGTGGTCACCACCGGTACCACAGCATACAGGGGCCCCAAAAACATAGTTCCTCTTAAAGGTACATACACTACAATTCCTCCCCTTTTAGATAAATAGTACATAACATTTTAAGTAATCATTAAATAACATTTTTACAAGAAAAATAATATACACATTTGCTGAAGTTAATCAATTACAAATTCAGTCTCTCTGAAGGTTTCCTGACTTGGTCCGGATAACGCCTCGGTGGTGTAGTAGGTTCTTTTGGCAACGTCGATTCGGCTTCAATGCCAGTGTCGGGTTCATCTGGTTCCAGTATCACCGGATTGGAGGTAAATACTATGGGTATCTCTGCTTCATCACTAGGCGTATAGAGTTGTGGTGTAGGTTGTCCTTTTTCGGATGATTCTATGATCTGGTCAGCATGGCGCCTTATTATGCTTTCTCCAATGTCCACGGTATACATCAGCGGTCCAAGTCGTGTGCAAATAGTTCCAGGCTGCCATTTCTCGGTACGGTAGTCCCGGGCCAAAACTGGTTGACCTATCTGGAAGGTTCTAGTTGGCCTTTCATTCATGCTTTGAAATTGCCGGTTCTCTACGTCCCTTCTGACGTTTGGCTTGACCAAATCCAGCCGGCATCTTAGTCTTCTATTGAAAAACATCATGGCGGGGGTTTGGTTTGTAACCACATGTGTTGCATTCCTGTACGCAAACAAGAAGTTATCTACCTTATGTTGTAGATTTATGTCTTCATTACCCATGGCCTTTATGGTCTTCTTGAAGGTCTGGACAAACCTTTCAGCCAATCCATTAGTGGCGGGATGGTATGGGGCGGACGTGTAGTGCTTAACCCCATTGTTTTTTAAGAACTTCCTGAATTCTTCAGATACAAATTGCGGTCCATTATCATAACAGATCTGTTCAGGCAGCCCATTCCTGGCGAATATGGTCCTTAATACTGTGATGGTTTTTTCCGTGGTGGTGGAGGACATCTTTATTACCTCTGGCCACTTGGAGTGTGCATCCACCGCGATTAAGAACATTGAGTCCATAAATGGACCAGCAAAGTCGATATGTACCCTTTGCCATGGAGATGAGGGCCACTCCCATGGATGTAGAGGGGCTTGTGGTGGGGCGTTTTGGACCTTCTGACATCCTAGACAGCTCTCGGTCATTTCTTCGATGTCTCCATCGATACCTGGCCACCACACAAACGCTCTGGCTAATTCTTCATTTTCACTCCACCCAGATGCCCCTCATGAAGCTCCTTTAGCACTCTATCCTTGAGTTTGGGTGGAATCACCACTCTGGATCCACACATCAAGGTTCCTCGGCACACTGACAGCTGTTCTCTTCTTTGCGAGAATGCTGGCAACAGTGGTTCGCCATGTGCTGGCCATCCCTTCACCGTTAAATCGTAGACTCGTGAGAGAGTCGGGTCATTTCGCGTTTCCTTTTCAATGGTAGAATTTGTCACCGGTAGACATTCCACTATGGTCGAGTGGAACATCTCCACTGGGTCCACTGTAGGCGCCTCTTCCACCGTTGGCAACGGTAGGCGCGATAACCCGTCAGCATTCCCATGCTGTTTTGTTCCTTTGTACTCTATGTCATATTGGTGTGCCCCTAGGAAAAGGGACCACCTCTGTAGCCTTTGCGCTGTCATAATGGGAACGCTCCTTTTAGGGTTGAATATGGAGACGAGGGGTTGATGGTCAGTCAACAAGGTAAATTTTGTCCATGTAGGTAATGGTTGAATTTCTTCACCCCCCCACACCAGGCTGAGTGCCTCCCTGTCGATCTGGGCATAGTTACGCTCAGCTGAGTTCAATGAGCGTGACGCAAAAGCTATCGGCCGCTCCGAGCCATCAGGCAATCTATGCGATAATACCGCTCCCACGCCGTAAGGGGATGCATCGCACACCAGTCTGATTGGCAGTGATGGGTTGTAATGAGCCAACACTTCCCTGGACGTGATCAAGCCTTTGCATTTATGGAAGGCACGTTTACAGTCTTCGCTCCATTTCCAAACTACTCCCGTTTGTAGCAGTGCGTTAAGCGGGTGCAGAACCATCGACAAGTTTGGTAAAAATTTATGATAGTAATTTACTAATCCCAGGAATGACTTTAATTGTGAGACATTTTCAGGCGCTGGGGCCTTTACGACCGCTTCAATTTTTTCAGGTGACTTATGCAACCCTTCTTCGTTAATGACATGGCCACAATATGATATTTGTTTCTGGAAAAATTCGCACTTGGGGCGATTTGCTCGTAGGCCCCGTTCTCTCAGCCTCGTGAGCACCTGCTCCAAGGTGGCAAGGTGCTCGTTGTCATTTTCTCCTGTTACAAGGATGTCGTCTAGGTAGCATTGAGTTCCCGGAATCCCTTGCAGGACTTGCTCCATAGCTCTTTGCCAGATAGCCGGAGCTGATGCCACTCCGAAAACCAGTTGATTCTACTGGTACAGGCCTTTGTGTGTGTTTATCGTGAGATACTTTTTAGAGGCCTCCTCAACCTCCATCTGTAGATATGCCTGTGCTAAGTCAATTTTGGTGAAATGTTTCCCTCCGGATAGTGAGGCGAAAATATCTTCTATCCTCGGAAGAGGATACTGTACCATGTGAAGAACCGGGTTTACAGTCACCTTGAAGTCCCCACAGATGCGAACTTTTCTCTGTTCTTCAGATTTATCATTATTCAATGTTTTCTTCATGACCGGGATGATGGGTGTTGCTCACTCGCTCCAATCTACCTTGGATAACACGCCTGCTTTTTCCAAATTCTCCAGCTCTGCCTCGACGGCTGGACGAATTGCATATGGCACCGGCCTTGCCTTAAAAAACTTGGGAATTGCCGCATCTTCCACTTTTATTGAGGCGGTGGCGCCTTTCAGGGTTCCTAGTTCCTGTTGAAACACTTCTTTGGCATTAGCCAAGATTTCTTTTAATCATCCAGGTATGACGCCATCATTGTTTTTTTCTTACTGGTCACCGTCAGTGCCTGAATGGAGTGCCAGTCTAAACGTATCTTTCTGATCCATTCACGTCCCAACAACGGTGGACCACCATCTTGCAGAACGTATAAATACAACTTCTGTATTTCCTTGCTGTTGTATACAACAGGCACCTTTATTTTCCCTCTGGGGTATACTTTCTGCCCCGTATATGTCTTCAAGATAATGGATGTGTCTTTCAAAGGTATACGCGGAAATAGCCGCTCGTAATCCCGTCGACTCATGATGGTCAGAGCTGATCCTGTATCTAGCTCCATTTTGACTGGGGACCCCGCTATCGTGAGGGTAACCCAAATGGTCTGGTAATCTTCTTTGGCAATTACATTATGTAATTTGAGACAGCTTAGTCTCTTGTTTCCGGAGTCGCTATCGCTCTTCTGGTCTTCGGAGCTACTGTCCATCATCATTTGTACCTTTCTGTACTTTTCCTTATTGACCTTTTTATTGTCAGCGGATTTCTTTCCAGATCTGCATACACGTGCAATGTGCCCCATCTTTCCGCATTGCCTGCATGCTTTGTCCTTGAACCAGCAGTCCTTCTGGTCATGGGTGGATCTGCCGCAGCGATAACATCTCTCGAAACCCCATGTCATTTCATGGGTGCCAAAGTCCTGTGGCTTTTGCTGTATCTCTGCAGCTCCTCTTGCTGCTGCTTCGTATGATACAGCCACACTGAAAGCCTTGCCCAGTGTTAAATCTTTCTCAGAAAGTAGTCTTTTCTGTGTTCCTTCGCTTAGGAGACCGCAGACGAATTTGTCTCATAGAGAATCTGCCAGTCCTGCCCCGAATTGGCAGTGCTTTGACAGCTTTCGTAATTCGGTGAGGTAATCAGCGTTACTTTCATTCTTGTGCTGATTCCTCCTGAAGAATTTGAATCGTTCCGCTATCAGCAGCGGTGTTGGGTTTAAGTTCTCCTGTAAGGTATCAACAATCTCTTTAAAATTCTTGTCCATCGGTTTGGCTGGAGTGA
Source organism: Somniosus microcephalus (assembly GCF_052327205.1). Classification (NCBI taxonomy): domain Eukaryota; kingdom Metazoa; phylum Chordata; class Chondrichthyes; order Squaliformes; family Somniosidae; genus Somniosus; species Somniosus microcephalus. The sequence goes on along the minus strand of NC_140999.1, from coordinate 136,222,307 downwards.
TCAAGTTTCGTAACAGCCCGTATGTCCTTGCGCCCATCAGATTTAGAAGTACCGATGCCTTTTTATCATCCGCTACTTCATTCGCCTTGCAATATACCTCCACTCTTTCCACATATGTGGTCCAATCTTCTATATCACTAACGAAAGCAGTAATATTGACAGTCTTTGGCATCTTGAAAATCTAAAATGGCGTTTCCCGCGCTTTTCCTCCGTCCCCGATAGATCAAAATGGCGCCTCCCGCGCTTTTCTTTCTTCCCCGCTGAGTTAAGATGGCGCCTCCCGTGCTTTCCCGCCGCTGCCGCTGCTGCCAACGCTGTTCTCTGCGGTTCCCGTTGCGACCTGCAGCTTTTCGCGGTATTTCTATATTTTTTTATATATCGCTTCAATAATTTCTCCGTTACTTGGAGAACCGTTTCCATCGTGGAGCGGACCCTCTGGGACTTTCCCCTCCTCTGCTCGGTCCGAACGCCGACCTGCTTTGCAGCACCGGCCGCGCCCTGAGTGCTCCACCCTCTCTATCTCTTTGCTTCTGCTTCCTGACTCGCTGCCCGGCCCCATTGCAGGGCCACCCAATCGAGCTCTAGCCCGCCGCAGCCCAGGAAGGATCAGTGCACTACCTGCCACCAGCCCGTTTAGCTGGGGAAACCACAGACTGGAGACCAAGCCTGGCCCTCGTTTTCGAGTTTCTTCGAGTTATTTTTTTTCTTGCTTCTGGCTTCGACCTTCGTCTGAGGAATCGATCCCCTTGAGGTGCTGCCGAATTGCAGGTAAGTTCATTTCTAACTCGTCGCCACTGTTAGATCCGTGTGTTAATGGAAACACGGAATGCAGGAGTTGATTTAACAAGTGTTTACTGAACAAAGTCTGGAGGTGAACTAACAACACAAGACGCTACACAGGCTTATATACCCGAGTGGTCACCACCGGTACCACAGCATACAGGGGCCCCAAAAGCATAGTTCCTCTTAAAGGTACATACACTACAGTTCGGAAGATCAGGGGAGTGATAAGGACTCCGGGAGCAGGAGATTAGGTTGTCTAACGTTACACAACGTGATCGCAAAGGAGGATCACCGAACCATTTGGGTCACCCTCATGATAGCAGGGTCCCCAGTAAAGATGGAATTGGACACAGGATCAGCCCTAACTGTCATGAATCGACGAGACTATGAGCGGCTATTCTCACACATACCCTTAAAGGACACGTCCATTGTATTGAAGACATACACGGGGCAAAAAGTCTACCCCAGAGGAAAAATAAGGGTGCCAGTTGAATACAACGGCAAGGAAACACAGAAACTGTATCTATATATACTACCAGATGGATGACCACCATTATTGGGATGTGAATGGATCCGAAAAATACAATTGGATTGGCATTCCATTCAGGCGCTAACTGTGCCTGATAAAAAGGATGATGACGTCACACCTGGACGACTGTCAAAAATTCTAACTGACGCGAAAGAGGTGTTCCAACAAGGACTTGGGACTCTAAAAGGAGTAACGGCAACGATAAAAATCGAAGATAATGCAAACCCAAAATTTTTTAAGGCCAGACCGGTACCTTACGCGATCCGCCCAGTCGTTGAAGCAGAGCTGGAGAGTCTGGAGCATTCGGGTGTGCTGTCCAAGGTGGACTGGAGCGAGTGGGCCACACCCATCATTCCTGTAATGAAGAAATCATTGCGCAGCACACCTGGGGAACCGAAGAAGGTTCGCATCTGTGGGGACTTCAAGGTAACTGTGAACCCAGTCCTACACACAGTCCACTTCCACGGATAGAAGATATTTTCACCTCACTATCTGGAGGGAAACGCTTTACAAAGATTGATCTGGCCCAAGCGTATCTACAAATGGAGGTGGAAGAAGCATCTGGGAAATACCTCACGATAAACACTCAGAAAGGCCTTTACCAGTACAATCGACTGGTATTCGGGGTAGCATCAGCCCCGGCTATTTGGCAGAGGGCGATGGAACAAGTCCTGCAAGGGATCCCGGGGACCCAGGGTTATTTGGACGACATCCTGGTTACGGGTGAAAATGACAGTGAACAACTTGCCAGCCTGGAGCAGGTGCTCACGAGATTACAGGAATATGGGCTACGAGCCAACCGCCCCAAATGCGAGTTCTTCAGGAGACAAATCTTGTATTGTGGCCACATGATTGATGAGGAAGGGTTGCATAAGTCGCCGGACAAGATTGAGGCTGCAGTCAAGGCTCCAGCACCGGAAAATGTGCCGCAACTGAGGTCGTTCCTCGGGTTGGTGAACTACTACCATAAGTTCTTGCCGTATTTATCTACAATTCTGCACCCACTGAACGCACTGCTGCAAACTGGAGTAACATGGAAATGGAGTGATGAGTGTAAGCGTGCCTTTCAGAAATGTAAATGTCTAATCACTTCAAAAGAAGTATTGGCCCACTACAATCCAACACTATCGATTCGGTTAGCATGTGATGCATCTCCCTACGGCATCGGAGCGGTGCTGTCACACAAATTCCTTGACGGTTCAGAGAGGCCAATAGCCTTTGCATCGCGCTCGTTAACCTCAGCCGAGCGTAACTACGCCCAGATTGACAGGGAGGCCCTCAGCCTGGTGTGGGGGGTGAAGAAGTTCAATCACTATCTGCACGGGCAGAAATTCACCCTACTGACTGATCATCAGCCCCTGGTCTCCATTTTTAATCCAAAGAAGGGTGTTCCGGTGATGACGGCGCAACGGCTGCAAAGATGGTCACTTTTTCTAGGGGCACATCAGTACGACATAGAGTACAAGGGTACGAAACAGCATGGAAATGCTGATGGGCTGTCGCGCCTACCGTTGCCTACGGTAGAGGAAGCACCTGCAGTGGACCCTGTTGAGATATTCCATGCGACCAAAGTCGAATGTCTACCTGTTACAAACTCAAGTATAGAGAAGGAAACCCGAAATGACCTGACACTCTCTCAGGTCTATGATTTGACGGTGAAAGGATGGCCAGCACATGGCGACTCACTGTTGCCAGCATTCTCGCCAAGGAGAGAACAGCTGTCAGTGTGCCAGGGGACCTTGATGTGTGGATCCCGAGTGGTAATTCCACCCAAGTTGAGAGATAGAGTGCTCAATAAGCTTCATTAGGGTCATCTGGGAGGGGTAAAAATGAAGAGCCTAGCCAGGGCATTTGTGTGGTGGCTGGGAATCGATAAAGAAATCAAGGACATGACCAAGAGATGCACAGGATGCCAGAAGGTCCAAAACGCTCCACCACAGGCCCCGCTACATCCATGGGAGTGGCCCTCATCTCCATGGCAACAGGTACACATTGATTTTGCTGGTCCATTTATGGACTCAATGGCCTAGAAATTCACTATGGCCCCGCCAGCTGGCTAGCGCCCAAAAGTTAGCGCTGGGCGGGAAGCCTATAGCGTTCATCAGATATTCATTGTTAGCGCCCCAATTCGGAACCGGGCGCTATACCAGGGTGTGCCCGCCTCCGCTTGGGGCGCTGACACTGAATATCAGCGCTCTTGGCGCCGCTGCGCCAGCCGCTGTGGAGCGGCAGGCTGCGGTACTGCAGGCCTCCTCCTTCTCTTAAGGGGGAGCTGCCTGCAACGGGGAGATCGCCGCTGGATAGTGCCGGCAAATGAGCCCGGCACCACGGAGAAGTGCCGGGCTCGCGGAAAGCAGCCGGCAATGCCGCAGGGGGGGGGGGTGGAGGAGGCCGGGGAAGGAGGTGCGGGCAGGTGGCCGCCGAAAAAGCGGCCGGCCGCACCTTCCGCTTTAAAGCGCCCCACTAAGGCAGCAGGACGGCCCCATTTTCTGGTCGCTGTTTGCGGCCGCTTCGGAGGAGGCGGCCGCAACTAAATATGGGGATCGGGCCGGTATCAGGGCGGAACCGGGGCACTGAGCACACTGATGACGTCATCGGTGCCGGCGCAGCGCTAACAGCTACCGCCGCCAATACCGCTGCGCTGAATATCTGCGCAAACTCATTTCTGGCGCAAAATCACTCTTTAGGCGTTAACTGGGCGCAAAGCTGGCAGCGCCTTAATGAATTTCTAGGCCAATGTTCCTAATCGCTGTGGACGCCCATTCGAAATGGCCAGAGGTCATCAAAATGTCCTCCACCACCACGGAGAAAACTATTGCAGTCCTACGGACCATCTTCACCAGGAATGGCTTGCCAGAACAGATTTGCTCCGACAATGGGCCACAGTTTGTGTCCGAGGATTTCCGGAGGTTTCTGAGGAATAATGGGGTGAAACATTACACATCTGCCCCATATCATCCAGCCACAAATGGATTGGCTGAGAGATTTGTTCGGACCTTTAAAAAGGCAATAAAGGCAATGTATAATGACGACATACCACTACAACACAAGGTGGATAATTTCTTGTTTGCTTACCGGAATGCGACACATGCAGTCACCAACCAAGCTCCAGCCATAATGTTCTTCAACCGAAGGCTAAGATGTCGCCTGGATTTGCTCAAACCAAACATAAGATGAGGTGTTGAGGATAAGCAATTCCAGCACATAAATGAGAAGCCAACCAGGAGCTTCAAGATAGGGCAAGCAGTCTTGGCCCGCGACTACCGAACAGAAAAATGGCAGCCAGGAACGATATGCACACAGCAGGGACCACTAATGTACACAGTGGACGTTGGAGAGAGCATCGTGAGATGCCATGCTGACCAGATTCTAGAGTCACAGGAACAAGCCAAACCCATACCACGAGCAGGTGCACCTGGTAATCAACCCGAAATACAGATTGCGTCTACCTCAGAAGCAATGGTATTGGAAGCTGACGAACCAACCAATGACAATGAGCCAGAATCAACTCCGCCGCAAGAACAGGATACTCGAGAAAGGCGCTAGCCAGTCAGGATCAGGAAGCCTCCTCAAAGACTGAACTTATAAATGATTGTTTCAGTTGATGTATATAATAGAGAAAATTGTAATTGTAATTAGTTATTATTTAGTTGTTAAATGAATGTTATGTACTGTTTATCTAAAAGGGGAGGAATTGTTGTGTATGTACCTTTAAGAGAAGAACTGATTCTATACTGCAGTACCGGCAGTGACCACCCCTGTATATAAAGCCATAGCAGGCTTCTGTATTTCAGTATTGAGTTCCCCTCTGTTCAGTAAATACCTGTTTTATTGTTCTCCTGCAGTCTGAGTATTATTGATACCCGGACACTACAGTTATGATCTGAAGTTGTTGAACTCGATGTTGAGTCTGGAAGCTTGTAAAGTGCCTAATCGGAAGATGAGGGGCTGTTCCTCGAGTTTACGGTGAGCTTCCGTGGAACAATGCAAGAGACCGCAGACGGTGAGGTCTGAGTGGGAATGGAATGGTGAATTGAAATGACAGGCGACCGGAAGCTCGGGGTCACCCTTACAGACTGAACGGAGGTGTTCCGTAAAGTGGTCACCCAATCTGCGTTTGGTCTCCCCAATGTAGAGGAGACCACATCGTGAGCAGCAAATACAGTATACTAGATTGCAAGAAGTACAAGTAAATCGCTGTTTCACCTGGAAGGGGTGTTTGGGGCCCTGGACAGTGGGAAGGGGGGAGGTATATGGGCAGGTGTTGCATCTCCTGTGCTTACACGTGAAGGTGCCGGGCGAAGGGGAAGGGGTGCTGGGGTGATAGAGGAGTGAACTAGGGAGTCTCGGAGGGAGCGGTCCCTACGGAATGCTGAAAGGGGAAGATGCGTTTGGTGGTGGGATCACGTTGGAAATGGGGGAAATGGCGGAGGATGATTCATTGAATGTGAAGGCTGGTGGGGTGAAAGGTGAGGACAAGGGGAACCCTATCGTGGTTCCGGGAGGGAGGGGCAGGGGTGAGGGCTGAAGTGTGGGAGATAGAACGGACCCGGTCGAGGGCCGTGTCAACCACGGTAGAGGGGAATCCTCGGTTGAGGAAAAAGGAAGACATGTCGGAAGCACTGGTGTGGACAGTCAGTGAAGTACTTTTAAAGTGTAGTCCCTGTTTTAATGTAGGACATGTGGCAACCAATGGGCAAAACAAGCTCTTACAAACAGCAATGAGATAATGACCAGAAAATCTGTTTTTAGTAATGTTGGTTGAGGGATAAACATTGGCCAGGGCACTAGGGAGAACTCCCCTGGTCTTCTTCGAAATAGTACCATGGGATCTGTTACATCCAGCTGAGAGGGCAGACAGGGCTTTCGTTTAACGTCTCATCCTAAAGACGGCACTTCTGACAGTGCAGCACTCCCTCAGTACTGTGCTGGAGTGTCAGCCTGAATTGTGTGCTCAAGTCTCTGGAATGGAGTTTAGAACCCACAACCTTCTGACTCAGAGGCGAGAGTGCTACCACTGAGCCACAGCTGACAAGGTAAGAGTAGTATTGTGGCCCTTCAATCTTTTCTGAAACACCTGTAGCTAGTTGATAATGTACTTTTTTTTAACTTAAACATGACCAAGTTCTTCGTGAGGTTTCCAGTTAAGTATTGCAATTGTTCAGCTGGTGGTCATCCATGCACTGCCATTTCAGACATCAGATTTACGCACTTCTGACAGCATGTAAGGATATCTCCAGATCACAACATAACTTCTAAAGTCTTTGTTACCCAGTGGCATCTTTATCCAAATGCTTCTAACAAGTACCCATGAACTCAAGGCATCAACAATGTGGGGTAAATTTTTGTCTTGTGCAATGAAAATTGGGCGGGTTCTATAACAGGCGGATGATTTGCTCCGTGAGATTACGGTGAAGATAAAAATTTACCTCTGTGTCTGTAGAACTAGTTCTGTAATTAACAAACCATGTGGCTGACCTTATGTTCCAGCTGCTTAACAATACATAATGATTCCCAAGTTCCTGATTGTCTGTAACCTAATTGTACCAATAATGTTACATCTACAACATGCAGGAAATTTGCTGCTCCTTGTATCACTGGATCTCCATTCACAGCTCACCAGAACAAAGAGAGAGAGTTAGTGACCCTCGAAAAAAAGTTATTGAGTAATCCTGTGCTACATAATTTTAAATAGTCTATTTCATTCTTTTGACTGTGCAGTTGTTATTTCTTTATTTGTGTTGTTTTTAAAAGACAGATCTTGAAACCTATCATTAATCACTAGTTATCACATTCCCTTTGAATCTATTTTTATAGTTCTACTCCCTGCCACTTTACGTCCCCCACACTGTGCACTTGGCTAAATGGGCAGGCAGACACTTCTAGGCCTTAATGCTCCTCTAAACCCAGATGCTAAAAGTTGAATACTCAGCTGATAATATTTTTCTCCCTTCTATGAAAGAAGTACCTCATCTCCGGTCCGGGCATTAACATAGAAACATAGAAATATAGAAGATAGCAGCAGGAGTAGGCCATTTGGCCCCTCGAGCCTGCTCTGCCATTCAATGCGATTATGGCTGATCAACCAAATTCAGTACCTGCTTTCTCCCCATATCCCTTGATCCCCTTAGCCTTAAGAAATATATCTAACTCCTTCTTGAATATATTTAATGAATTGGCCTCAACTGTCTTCTGTGGTAGAGAATTCCACAGGTTCACCACTTTCTGGGTGAAGAAATTCCTCCTCATCTCAGTCCTAAATGGCTTACCCCTTATCTTTAGACTGTGACCCCTGGTTCTGGACTCCCCCGCCATCGGGAACAGCCTTCCTGCATCTAGTCTGTCTAGTCCTGTTAGAATTTTATACGTTTCAATGAGATCCCCTCTCATTCTTCTAAACTCTAGCGAATATAAGCCTAATCAACCCAATCTCTCTTCATACGTCATTCCTGCCATCCCAGGTATCAGCCTGGTGAATCTTCACTGCACTCCCTCCATGGCAAGAACATCCTTCCTCAGATAAGGTGACCAAAACTGCACACAATACTCAAGGTGTGGTCTCACCAAGGCCCGGTACAACTGCAGCAAGACATCCTTGCTCCTGTACTTGAAACCTCTCGCTATGAAGGCCAGCATACCATTTGCCTTCTTAACCGCCTGCTGCACCTGCATGCTTACCTTCAGCGACTGGTGCACAAGGACACCCAGGTCTCGTTGCACTTCCCCTTTTCCCAATCTATTGCCGTTCAGATAATAATCTGCCTTCCTGTTTTTGCCACCAAAGTGGATAACCTTGCATTTATCCACATTATACTGCATCTGCCATGCATCTGCCCAATTGCCCAACCTGTCCAAATCATACTGGAGTTTAACATGGTGATTCAATAGGAATTGGGAATTTGCTTTGTCAGGAATCATTGGTCATTCTCTTTATAGTATTTCTAGTGCTTAAAATAATTGATCCTTAATCCCACAACTTCCATGACAACATTTTGAAACCCATGTATGATATTATATAGAAATGATGTACTTTAAGTGTGAACCATACTGGTAAATATACACTATTCTGCTGGCATAATTATGGGAATTTTGTTTTATTTTTATACATTACTTTTTTGTTCAAGTATTATGAAATATAACACCACATTTCAGATGAAAGCACCCAAAGTCAAACTATTGTAAATTTAGGGAATAGATGGTGCAGTAGATTAGAATGCTATTGTCTCCTCTGTGAATTTGAAATCAGCTTAGACAGATGGGATGAAAGTCTCCATTCTGAGACAGCTGTTAAGAGTTCTAAGTGAAATAAATTTAGGCAATCTCCATCCAGTTCCCAAAGGACATAAATCAACAGCACAGAACTGCCAATAAATGTACTTATTGGTCGTAACTGGGCAAACTAACTCAGGCATTAAAGACAGTTAATGTGGGAAAGGGAATTGTTATATTGGGGCAGTAGGAGGAGCTCTCGTGAAGTCAGGGTTGAAATTGAAGCATGTTGTTGGGAAACTGCAGAACAGCACTCTAGTCCTCTGTCACTGAATGCAAACTGATCCGTTCGGCAAAAACCCAAATCCAACCTTGATAAAATTTATAATTATTAAATAAAAATGTAATGTTCCATGCACTTATAGTCCATCAAACTTCAGGTGTTACACTTCCATATTATTAGGTACAGAGGCCTGAGGCCTACTTCAGGCCTGAAGCCCTTTTACACGTGCAGCATTTCCCAGCATGCATCATCAGATTTTCTCAGTACAAGTTGCTTCTTCGAGGGGATTTCTCATTGGCTTTGTTTTTTCAAAATGAATTGAAAACAAACTGAGGTAATTTAAAACAAAATGTCATAGTGAGTTCATATTTAAGCTACTATGAACTGCTTTTATTTTCACATCAAGATAAAGTCTGGCTCAGCCAGGGAAAAAGAGAAACGTTGAGACTGGGAGAGTTACAGTGTGCATGTGTGGGAGGGAGTACAGTGTTTGAGTGTATGATGGAGAGACAGTGTGACATTGTGTGGGAGGGGAGAGAGTGTGAGAGTCTTTGAGGGAGCGCGAGTGTATATGTGTGAGGGAAAGAGAGAGATTAAGCGACAAACTCAATTTTAATCAACCGTAAGCTTTAAAATGCCCATGATCTGCCTCTTTCAACCCACTAACAATGAAATAGTTTCCATCTAGTTATTATAATAACTCGCCGTACATTTGGCACACACTCAGCTCACTAGTATATTGTTTAAAAATAGAGATTGGATTAAACTACCAGTAAAAGAGCATATACCAACTGCAGGAGCAGCTCTTATTCTAATCATATGGAAACCTCCTGCACTCTTGGGCATTTTAAAGCATACGGTTGATATCATGGAGGGTCAGTCTAAATTATGATCTTACTCTAATATGGAACTGCAACACACAACCTTTTAATCCAGAGCTGAGAGTACATGTAACACTATATTGTTGGAATTAGCTTCAACGTCATAATTACCCACATTTAAGGCTCCTAGACTGGCACAGAGCACAGATCCATCCCCAAATGAACCCAAAGCAGATACAAATGATGTCAGTTTGAATTTGGATTTCATCTCGAGTAATTATTTCTTTTAGAACTTAAAATGTATTATTTGGCAGATTCAATTTGAAATGTTAAAGACGAGGATTATCTAACCCAAGAGCACCATTAAACATCACAGATGAGATTTTCCGTGGGGTTCTCCCAATTTCCCAGTGTAATTTCAGCAGAAGATCGGCAGAACCCCTAGGGAAAAAAATGTAACAGCCATTTTATGCCCTTTCTCTGGGGGTTTCTGCTGGAGTTACAGTGGGAGATCTGGAGAATCCCGGTGGAAACTTTCAGTTTTCTGCCTAAACCTCTGACTTGGTGCAAAGTGCATGTGTGTGGACTTCAGCTGCGGACAGGAGCAGGCTTGGCCATGATGACTCCTACAGTCAAACAGCCTGCGAACACTTGCACATGAAGAAAGTTCACTTTGAAGAGGTATTAGAAGGTAGCTGGTGTCTGTGGGAAATCAATCAGTTGCTTTATGATTAAAGGGGAGAAAATTAGAGGGGGAAAATAATTATAATTAGTTTGGAGTGGTTTGAACAAAAGAAGCAGCATTTATGCAACAGTACTGTGCAAATCTTTTTTCACTTAACAAACACGCTGCAATAATGTAAATTGCATAAAGATACATTCATTATTGTGAAAATGATACAGGATCTCTATTGGCTCTTCTCTTCCTTTCCTCCCTCCACATCCTCTACACAGCAACAAACATCTTTTTACCGACAGTGCTCAACAAGAGTCTCCACTGCCTGTACATATAGTAACACTATATTGTTTATTGTAAAATAAATGCCATTTTTTTTTAAGTACAGCTTAAATATTATTTTGTGCACACTGCCCATTCCTAACACACTACTCGTAGAACTGAATCATTTTAGTCATTCGAAGTTCTTGCAATAATAAAGCCCCTGAGGGAAAAGAAAAGGGCCAGGGTTATGTGTTGTGACTTGGATGGCAAAGTGCCCAGCTGGTAGAGCGGAATAGCTAGGTTATAAATCTATCTCGGATATGCAATTATCCCCACGTTAACACAAGAATAGGAAGACACTGCCTCAGTTGGAGAGTCTCACAAGACCTGCAGGAAATGAAACAAAAGATTCCTGGTTATGTGATTAAAAGCTGAAATAAAACACACAAAAGAAATATTTTGCTTTTACTTGAAAAAAATGTCATAAAAAGTTGTTGCATTTTATAAGATAAACCAAAAATGCTGGAAATCTCAAGTATTTTGTTGCTTTTTGACAGTAATAATGGCAAAAGGTGTTTTATATAAGCCAAAACTTTCTTCAAAACCCGAAGTAGACTGATGTGCTTGTTTTAGTCATCATGATCTGCTAACCTAATTTTTGAGTGCACCATTAGTGGCAGGCAGTAAGCAATCGCTGGCTGTTTGCCATTTCTGGCTCTGCATACATAAGGTTTAATGCTTCTGTGGACATTTCTTGTGAATCGGGAGTGGAGCGGTGGTAATCAATTCTCCACAAAAGCAGCCAGAGTCTTGTTCCCAGCAGGGTTCCTCTGACCTGCAATAAGGGAATAAGACTATGTGGCCCCATTTGACTGTGCTCAGTTAACTGATCTTATCCAGGGCAACAATTGGCGTGCTACAATTGGCTTCAACCCTCCTATGCTAGGGAGAGGAAACATCGGCCAGAGTTCCCTGCTTGGGAAGTGGCTGTGGGGTGAGGGCATTAGCACACTTGTCTATGCTGCCTTGCACAGCTGAATAGCCATCTGATACTCACTGTTGTAACTAATACTTGAGGGATAGTCACTTAGGTGAGGTACCAAATAATTGCCCACTTGTAGTACCATGCTCTGGCACAAGTCAGCACCTTCAGCAATGAGAACAAAATTAGATAAATAAATGGTCAGGTAGGATGTGTGCATCCAACATAACTGAACCATAATTTTAAGTATCTTTGGACCTCAAATCTTAGTTCCCAGCAGCATTGAAAATGCATCTATAATATACTAGCTGGAGTGCCCGGGGGTGCCGAGGGTTTTTTGAGGGCATGTTGTTGTTGGAAGAGAGAGAGAGAGAGACTGGGGGGAGAAGAGAGAGACTGGGGGGAGAGAGCGACTGGGGGGAAGAGAGAGAAAGAGAGAGAGACTGGGGGAAAGAGAGAGAAAGAGAGAGAGACTGGGGGGAAGAGAGAGAAAGAGAGAGAGACTGGGGGGAAGAGAGAGAGAGAGATGGGGGAGTGAGAGAGAGAGAGACTGGGGGGAGAAGAGAGAGCCTGGGGGGAGAAGAGAGAGCCGGGGGGGAGAAGAGAGAGACGGGGGGGGAAGAGAGAGACGGGGGGGAAGAGAGAGATGGGGGGGAAGAGAGAGACAGGGGGGAAGAGAGAGAGGGGGGAAGAGAGAGACGGGGGAGGGAAAGGAGAGAGAGAGAGAGACGGGGGAGAAGAGGAGAGACGGGGGGAAGAGAGAGAGAGAGAGAGACTGCTGGATTTAGTTCAGGATTAGCCTGGAGAGGAGAGTGGGGGAAGGAGCGCATCAGGCCTGGCCCGATGGACCCCTGTGAAGGAAGGAAGGAAGGAAGAAGGCGAGCTCTCCCTCCCTCTCACTCTTTCCCTCTCTCACCCTCTCTCTCCCTCCCCCTGTCTCTCCCTGCTTTACTCTCTCTCCCTCCCTGCCCCTCTCCTCTCCCTCCCGCCCCCTCTCCTCACCCTCCCTCCCCCTCTCCTCACCCTCCCTCCCCCTCTCCTCACCCTCCCTCCTCATCTCCCTCCCTCCCCCTCTCCCTCTCCTCTCCCTCCCCCTCTCCTCTCCCTCCCCCTCCCCCTCTCCTCTCCCTCTCTTCTCCTCTCCCTCCCCCCTCTCCTCCCTCCCCCCTCTCCTCTCCCTCCCTCCCCCTCCTCTCCCTCCCTCCCCCCTCTCCTCTCCCTCCCTCCCCCCTCTCCTCTCCCTCCCCTCTCCTCTCCCTCCCTCCCTCCCACCTCTCCCTCCCTCCCCCCTCCTCTCCCTCCCCCCCTCTCCTCTCCCTCCCTCCCCCCTCCTCTCCCTCCCTCCCCCGTCCTCTCCCTCCCCCCTCTCCTCTCCCTCCCCCTCTCCTCTCCCTCCCCCCTCCTCTCCCTCCCCCCTCCTCTCGCTCCCCCCTCTCCTCTCGCTCCCCCCTCTCCTCTCGCTCCCCCCCTCTCCTCTCGCTCCCCCCCTCCTCTCGCTCCCTCCCTCTCCTCTCGCTCCCCCCCTCTCCTCTCACTCCCCCCCTCTCCTCTCCCTCCCCCTCTCCTCTCCCTCCCCCTGTCACTCCCTGATTTCCTCTCTGTCCCTCTCTCCCCCTCTCTGTCTGCCTTTCCTGAGAGCCCGGCCGCGGTGAGCCGAAGCTGCCGTGTGCGGATCAGTGGCTCAGGGCCGGCCGTTGCACAGCCTAGCGCGTGAGGCCCGGCCGGACTCACCTTAGCTGAGGTTGCGCTCCGGGCGACCGCTGATGTTGACGCGCGTGCTGACTCCCGCCCCGCCAGCCTTTACTAAGATGGCGGCGATGGCTACGCTCGGCTCAGTCCCGCGCCGCCAGCCTTTACCAAGATGGCAGCAATCGCGGGGCGGGCCCAGCGGGACGGGCGGTGCCTAGCTTGGGCAATGGCTGGTGAGGAGAGGCTGAGGCTTCGAGGCCTGCAGGTGGGGTAACCCTCCAAGGTTGCAGCGCCCGGCGGAGGCAGCGAGTCAAGAGGAAAAAAAAGGGTGAAAGGTAGGAAAATTAATCAGCTTAGAAAAAAATATTTACAAATGAATTTACTTTTTTTAAAAACAATTTCCCCTCCACACACACAGAAAGTGGGAAAAATAAACACACAGAAAGTGGGAAAAATAAATCAATAGTTCGAAATCAAGATGGCAGCCACTCACCTCAGCTCAGAATAGGCCCACCCACACACACAATGACCCCCCCCCCGTGATGCACCAATTGGTCAACCATCACGTCACTCAACGCTAATGAGCGGAATTTTGCTGTTTTTTGAACCTTTTTTGTATACTGTCGGAACAATTTTTGTCTGACCAAAAAGTAAATACACCTATTAGACTCCCCTAATGATAAGCTTTCTTTTGATATAACATATGTGCAGGTACGCTCTATAACTTTTGATTGTATAGCCGGACAGACAGACAGAAAGACAAACAGACAGAAAGACAAACAGACAGAAAGACAGACAGACCAACCGTTTTATATATATAGATTAAACTTTTTGCCTATTGTGCACTTCCTGTGACCATCGCATATACTTCCATTTGCACATTAGCATTAAATTTCAGACATGACACTTCAGCGTATCTGTTGACTTACCATGAGCAACGCCACAGGATATCGGCTAATAAAGAAGTGAGTTATTTTTGCCTGTGGAAAATTCTACTAGAAATCTTCTCTGCCAATCCTATGGAGCAGCGGCAGCAATAAACATCCCACTTCACAGATATGGCTGTGGAGCTGCAGCTTCCAGAAAGTGGTTGAAGGGATGGCACTCTCCTGGACACCCTCCTCACAGGACAGTTGTTCAGACTGTATACAAGAAGTGGTGGAAAAGGTGAATGATGCATCCAACACCAAGAGATCCTAGGATCAGATGAGAAAGCAATAAAACAATGAGAAGTTAACAGTATGCATCTCTTCGACTCCTTCCTAATGAACTTTCTTTTAACCATGCACAGTTTTCCCTAAAATTTACATTTGTAAATTTAGTTTACCTCCAGTGTTCATTTAGATGCATGTATTGGCTGCTCCAGACAGGGACTCCAGTAACTCCTTGTTTTCCAGTACATTCTGTTCATAGGAACATTGAAACAGGAATAGGCCATTCAGTCCCTCGAGCCTGCTCCGCCATTCAATTAGATCATGGCTGATCTGTACCTTAACTCCATTTATGCGTGTTTGCTCCATATCCATTGATACCCTTTCCCAACAAAAATCAATTGATCTTAGTCTTGGAAATTTCTATTGACCTGACATCCACAGCCTTTTGGAGGAAAGAGTTCCTGATTTTCACTACCGTTTGAGTGCAAAAATGCTTCCCGATATCACGCCTAAATGGCCTAGCTCTAATTTTAAGATTATGCCCTTTCTTCTAGCTTCCTCCACCAGAGGAAATAGTTGCTTTGTATGTAGCCTATCGAATCCTTTTTATCATTTTAAAGACCTCAATTAGACCACCTCTCAGTCTTCTAAAGTCAAGGTAATACAAACCAATTTTATGCAACCTGTCCTCATAATTATAACTACTTAAGCCCTGATTCATCATTCTGGTGAGTCTGTGTGCTACCCCTCCAAGCCCAATATATTTCCTGAGGTTCTGTGCTCAAATCTGAACACAGTACTTCAGATGCTTTGAAATCTACATTGGCCCAGATTTTGCATTAAGAATAATGGTGAGCCTATCAGCGCCCACCGTTCCACCGTTATTAAGGAGTAAATAGGACAGCAACTTCTGGCATCCTCACAGGTGTAGACGTGGAAATCAGAAAGTTGCTGTCTAATTTGTCCTGCCCCTCCACAAGCTTCGCTACACCGGTACCTCACCGAGCGATTCGGCATTCAAACACAGGCAGGGCATGAAGTTGCAATACTTAACCACTAGATACCCACTAAACACGCCAGAAAAAGTTAGGGCTTGTCCATTCAAGTGTAAGTGAACTTTTAATGGTGGGATAAGTCTTAATTATTGCCAAACAACCTCTCTGGCACTGAAAATTTACTTTTACAAGTGTGGAGTCTCATTCCACATCATGCTCCCTTGACCCACTCATGACTACTCAACTGCCTTTACTTGCACATCAACATCTACAACTGCTTCTTTTCTTTAGGCACTTTTACCGCTTTTTAAAAAAAACTTCCCATTCAGCCTGCTCCTAATAAGCCTATCTTCAGTACATCATCCTCTCTAACTACTGTCCCATCTGCACCCACTCCTTCCTCGCTAAGGGTCTGAAAATTATCTTTATCACCCAACTCTATACCCACTGTTGTGGTTTAGGCTTTATCCTGATATTTCTCTCATTCTCAAAGGACAACAACCATACCTGAACCTTCACTCCCTACGAACCAAATTATGACCTCATGGACACAGGATCTGGCATTGTAGCATTGTCTAGAGGCCAAACAGAAACAATGGGTCGAATTTTAAACCCCCCACGATGGGCAAGAGAAGCCCGCTTTGCGTAGCATGTCTGTGTCCCGCTTTCGAGAGGCTCTCGGACTCCCATAGTGCAGTTGGAAGCCTGATTCAAATTTAACGCTAGCCGGTCATGTTTCCCAGGGCTCGGCAAACCCGGCAGCTAAATGGAGATGGAAGCAGCTGGATCAAGCAGGCAAGTGTTTTTATAGCACTGTTTGTAAGCCAGGAGGAACAGGAATGCTCCCCCGTCCCCTCAAGCAAATCTTCTGCCATGATCGGCCGACCTGTAGTGTATGTACCCGTCTACCTTTAAGGGAACGATTGAGTGTAACCGTTCACCTTTAAGAGAACTACTTTAGGTGTGGCACTATTTGATTGGCTTCTGTATACGGTAATACCGACAGTGACCACACCAGTATATAAGTGATGTTACAGGATAACTAGGGCAGATTCGCCCTGACCTCTGAATAGTAAAGACCTGTTTGTTTGTACTTCAAAAGTCTGTGTATTTATTTACTGCACAACCCACAGACTTTACAGTGGCGACGAGTCCGATCGTACCCTGCGGCAAGAATAGCAAAGTAACAAAGAGCGTCGAAGAGAGGCAACCGCCCTCGTCGTGCTACCAAAAGAAAACACGAGGCTACAACAACAGAAAGTGTGGTACTTTACAGAAGCTGGAAGACTAGCAACAAAAGCTTCATCAGCAACAGGCACTGATTACCCTGCTACCACGGTGTGGAGTGAGCCGACCAGCAAGAAACAAGGCGGCCGAAGAGACTGTGAGTAGGGGAAGGGGTAGAAGTATCCGGAGGAGAAGGGCAGAGCACTCGACCTCGGTCGAGGGGGAGCTGTACCGGCCAAAAGTCGGGTCCAACGGCGTCGGGTGACAGCCGGACCGCGATCGGCGGGAAAAATCCGGGCAGCGACCGCAGCCACGAAGCGCTGTACCTGCGAGTAGGCGCGGGAGGAGAAACCCAGCCGCAGCCGGGGAGGGAAACACCGGTCTGCGAGAGGGCTGGGGAGGCGAACGGGAACCGTGCGGGTGAGAGCCGGGTGCGGAGTGAGAGACTGCGAGGAGCCAGTCCAGCGGCTGAACTGTTCTCCACCTACGGAGTACCCAGAGCCGGTAGAACCGAACGTGCGGGAGAGGGAGAGACAGAGCCGAGCACGGGGAGAGAGAGACTGCGCGAGAGCCAGTCCAGCGGCTGAACTGTCCTCCGTTAACGGGGTGTACCCAGCGCCGGTAGAGCCGTGCGGGCGGGAGGAAAAGACAGAGCCGAGTAAGGGGAGCTGTGCGAGAGCCAGCCCAGCGGCTGAACCTGTCCGCTGTGGGGAAAGCGTACCCCTTACACCAGGGAGAAACGCGGAAAGCCGGCATTAGGCGGAGAAGACGACAGAGGCGGGAAACCGCCATTGAAGTGGGCGGGGAGAGAAAGGAAGAGCGGGAAACCGCCATTTTCGCGGGAAAAGAACCGCCATCTTAACTGCCATTGAAGTGGGCAGAGAGAGAGAGAGAGAGAGAGAAGGGAAGAGCGGGAAACCGCCATTTTCGCAGGAAAACCGCCATTTTAGAAAAAAAAAAGATAATAAGTAATACTTAAAGAAATACTGGTGCTGCTCCCAAGGGAAGAAAAATGCCTAAGCGAGGGAATATTAACGACTTTAATTCTGAAATAGAAGACTGGGCCACGTACGTGGAACGCATCGAGATCTATTGTGAAGCCAACAAAATAGAGGAAGACGACAAGGCGATAACATTGTTAAACTCGATGGGCGCAAAGACATACGGGCTCTTGAAGGATTTACTAGCACCAGCTAAACCGGCGGATCAGTCTTTCGAAGAGATTGTGGTTGTTCTGAAGGACCATTTGAACCCCACACCGTTGATGTTGGCTGAACGATTCAAATTCTATGCAAGAATGCAACGGAAAGACGAAAACAACGCAGAATACTTGGTCGAACTGCGTAGGCTAGCGAAATACTGCCAGTTCGGAGGGAATCTGACAGAGGCACTGTGAGACAAGTTCGTAGGCGGATTGTCCAAGGAAGGGACGCAAAAGCGCCTACTAGAAGAGAACGACCTTACACTTGACGGGGCTGTCCTTATAGCCGCATCACACGAAGCCGCAGCGAAAGGAACGGCGGAAATGCAACTAAAGGCGGCGGCGCTCGGGGTGGACCAAATTACCTCGAGTACAACAAAATGCTATCGTTGTGGGAAGACAACACACGACCAGAATCAATGCTGGTTTAAGAACCAAGAATGTAGGAAATGTGGCAAACTGGGTCACATCGCTAAGGTATGCCGGTCAGGGAAGAAGACCAACAACCAAAGGAAGCCATCACAAGAAAAGTACAACAAGGTATACAAGGGGGCTGAGAAGAGTTCAGACGAACAGAATCCAGACTCAGATCCAAACGGCCAGGAGCTGGGTAGTCTGAGTATCCACCATGTGAGTAAGGAAGCTGACCTACAAACTATCTGGGTCATGCTAAAAATAGCTGGAGTCCAAGTGAAAATGGAGTTGGACACTGGATCAGCTGTATCAGTCATAAATCGAGGGGATTACCACCGGCTATTCTCACACATACCCTTAAGAGATACCAAGTTCGTATTGCAGACATACACGGGGCATAAAGTATACCCCATGGGAAAAATAAGAGTCAAGGTGAGAGATAAGGGTAAAGAACACCCAAGAATGAACTTGTATGTACTACATGAGGGAGGACCACCACTTCTAGGACGGGAGTGGATCAAGAAAATAGACATGGAATGGCACTACCAACAAGCAATGACGAGTGAGGACTCGGTGCAGACAAGCAGCTCAGACTCTGAGCCGGAAGACGATAAGTCCAGCCCACATATGAAAAACAAGGTTAACATGAACTCACTGACTAAGGTTGGAAAAACGATGGTGTGCATAAAGACAGAGAATTCTGAGTCTGTTCAAGTCACAGACATATGCATTACGGAGGAACACCGAGCTCGAACTCAACGTTATTTCAAAGTACGACAACAATTCGAACAATTAAGTTACCGTCTCGTACAGGAGATGAAAACAATGAAAAAGTTCTATGACACCGAATGGGAGAGTCTGGAAAGACAACAGAACCTGCTGGCTCAAGCAGAGAGCGACCATAGAGCCATCGTGACCAATTACCGATCACACCTCCCTTATGATGTTCAGGAGTTAGAATATTTGCATGATCTAGAGATACAGCATAAAGGCAAACCACGCTACACTGAGGATTTTGTTCTGCAATTGGAGACGGAGCTAGTGCAGGCAAGGTTAAGAGAAGCTGAATCGCAGTGTGCACTTAAAGAGATGCAGAAAAAAATCTTGGACATGGAAAAGAGAAACGCTTCTTTACCTGATGTGAATAATGTGGCCATGTTGCAAGAGGAGCTTATCACTCAGTTAAATGAAAATAAAGGGAAAATGACTGAGATAGACTGCAAGAATAAAGAAGATTTGATGGCAGTGAGACTTCAAGAGGCAGATAGCATAGCAGCCTTGGCTGAACTCCAACAGGAAATTGCGAAAGAAGCAAATGAAGAGGAATCTTCAGGAAGCCGGGATTTTATTCCAGTTCTTCTCTACGACTCCTTACAAGCAGAGTGTGAGAAGTGGAAAGAACAGTATGAACAGGCCCAGGCTACAATTCTGGAGGGGATTAACTCGGCAACCTCCGAAAAGCTAGTTTCAGTAGAAGCATATGAACAACTAAAGGTTGAACATGAGCAAGAAGTCCAAAGGCTGCAGGAAATTCTTGATGAGCTCAAGGCCAAGACAGACTCATCGGTAGAGATTCCATCCGTAGATGGAAAATTAGAGGTGGAAGACATAGCAGAACGTGAAATTCAAGATGTCCAAGAACTTGTTAAATTATTGAAGGAAACCCAAGACAAATATGAGGCGGCAATGGCAGAGGTCCAACAACTTGAAGAACATATTCAACTAGGAATCCGGGCAGTGGAAGGAAAGGCCAATGGAAGGAACACAGAGACTGTAGGAATGGCCCCTGACCAGGAGTTAGAGAACACCAAGGCGCAATTTCTTCGAGCGCTTAAAACCAAAGGACCGGAGGAAAGGAAGGTGAAAACATTGGAGGGAAAGGTGGATGAAATGGAGAAGGCGCTAATCCACAGTGTCCCCGTAGAAGAGTTAACGGCCAGCCAACTCTTATACACGCTGAGGGACAAGACTCCAAAATGGGAACACGAGTTTCAGGTTTCAAAGGGAAAGAATTCGGAGCTTCCAAAAGTCACGGAGAGAGCTGAGGGGGCAACACAGCTTGCACATGGATGTCAAAAGTATGCTGAATTACGTCAAGGGGAACAGAAGAATGCGGAAACAGCTACTTCAGTAGAAGGATTAAATAGCCTGATAACGGAATCCCCGATGGAAGGGAAGGTATTGAACTCACAAATGAGGCCAGGCGTGAAGGAATGGCAGACATCCCAGGAAGAGCGGGATGAATATGAATGCTTGAAGAAGTCTTTTCAAGAAAGATGGTCAGAGAAGGAACCACCGTCGGCTAACGTCCAGTTGGATAAGAAGGAAGTAGAAGGGCCCCTCACTGGCCTAACTCAGGACGACCCCGAATACTATCATGACCTATTGAGTGACACTGAATATTACGAGGATCTGGTCTGCCCAGTTTGTGATGAAAACTCCCAAAGTACAGAAATCCGCATGAAGCACTTAAGGTCTAATGAACATAGAGAGTTGGTGGCGCTACAGATGGCCGCAGAGAAAGGAGCTCCGAGAGTTTCAAAAAGGCAGAAAAGAAAAAGAAGAAGCAGGAGATAATAACTGTCTAAAATACTATCATCCCAGGCGGGACACCATGAAAGGAGCTAAATTAGTTGAAAACCCAAAAATTATCAAGACAGCCAGTTGGTTGTAAAAGTCCGCACTGCTGGTTCAACAGGACGGAAGGTCAAGCTGTTACGTTAAGAAAAAGGCTATGGAGGAGTCACGCTAGCCATGTCAACCGGCTACACCAAAGAGATGCTGTTCGGAATGAGTCAAGATCAGAGACTGAATCTATGAACTGTTTCCGCAGAGACTGAACCTGTGAACTGTTCCCACCGAAAGTATATCTGTAAACTGTTTTATATGACGTTGACTCCACCGGAATTATCTCTGTAAATTGTTTGTTCTCCACCGAGAGTATATCTGTAAATTGTTATGTGAAGTTGAAGATATGTATGTTTAACGGGGACCCTGTGAGTAATAAGCTAAAAAGGGAGGATTGTAGTGTATGTACCCGTCTACCTTTAAGGGAACGATTGAGTGTAACCGTTCACCTTTAAGAGAACTACTTTAGGTGTGGCACTATTTGATTGGCTTCTGTATACGGTAATACCGACAGTGACCACACCAGTATATAAGTGATGTTACAGGATAACTAGGGCAGATTCGCCCTGACCTCTGAATAGTAAAGACCTGTTTGTTTGTACTTCAAAAGTCTGTGTATTTATTTACTGCACAACCCACAGACTTTACACGACCCACCTCCCGTTCTGTCCCACGATCTTTCCCGGACCCCCCTCCCTCCCTCATTGCTGGTCCAACCCTCCCCACCAACGATCCCCAGCTATGGCCTTTTACCGTTGGCTTTTCCCCCCCCAGCATCTGGCCAGCCTGTCAATCTGTCCAAATGGGAAACATAGTGAAATAAATGATAATGAGGTCCTGCCTTTAAATTCGGCAAGACTTCCGCGTTACTGAAATTTCTGGGATCCCCACCCTTGCAACCGTGCTACCCCACTCCCTTCCCACATCTCTGTAAATATCGGGGCCCATGTATTTAACTTATTGGATACTAGCTGGGGGGAGCCCGGCTTTGCCAGGGCTGTTTTGGGCCGGGCGGTTTAAATGGAGTCCCAGGCTTTGGGGCCTCTCTGTGTCCCTCTGTGAATCTGCTGCCGGGCAACATTTCTACCTTTTAATACCTTGAAAGATGAAAGTGAAAGTACTTATAAAACGTTTTTGGTAAATCTTATGTTATTTTTAAAAGAGATACTAACTTTTTCAAAGCTGGATGATCAAAGTAGTTTGAGCTGGAAGCTGAAGTAATGGCAGTGAAACAATGGCTGCCACATCACTGAGATGAAAACAATTAGTCCCGCCCACACACACACACCAATTGGCCAACCATCAGGGGACCGTACTGTAGGATTGGTCAATCGTGACGGCACAGGATTGGTCGAACCTTGACGTCAGTCAATCTATGCTAAGTAGCAGATAATGAGTTTAATTTTGAAGGTTTTTTGCATAAGGCGCGAACAATTTTCGTCCGACCGAAAAGTAAATACGCTTACGAGCGTCCCGGAAGCGTAAGCTTTCTTCGGAGGTAACGCACGCGTAGGTACGCTCTATAACTTTCGAGCGCATAGCCGGACAGACGCACACATGAGGACAGACAGAAGGACAGACAGATAGACAGACAGATCGATTCCTTTATATATATATAGATAGATAACACAAGCCCTTCAATGATCTTATAGATTTTGGAAAGCAGAAGAATAAATACTCTCAAACCATGGTTGAGGCTATAAACTTCAGAACAACTTTACAGTAACAATAGACAATGCAGCAGTTTTCACTATTTTTAGAGAATGTTTAAATTGTGTCCTCTCCTCAATTACAAAAGACATAAGACTTCACGAACTCTAAACCTAGACTAATATCTGTACTGTAATTTTATACCGAGGTGTTTGTAATGGCCTGTGCAGCTCCACGAGCACATCTCCATACGAGCTGCAGTATAGTGATACAAGATATAGAGTTGTTGAATTGGGAGCATGCATTAGACCTCTTGTATCCTTTGAAGTTGAAATTTGCACGACATGAAAACAAAAGGGTGTCTTCCATACTTGAAGCAAGTTTATCAAATTTACACAATGGTTTCCTGAACTGCCCCCAGATGTGAGACTCCAGCTCATTTGTTCATGTTAACAAACATTTCACCTTAATTTGATAGATTTCAGAACCCAACAAGATATATATGTATGGTGATTTCTACTTGCTATGCAAGAGAAACATATTTACATAGGAATAATGCCGTTGAAGTGGCATTTTGCATTCCACACAGTAATGTGTATCCTCTGTAACCTGAATAGTGCAAGGTAACACTTACCAAGTTTAAAGTGACCAGCCACATCTTGTAGATAGATGCTAATAGATATATAAACCTTTTGATGCTTTGAATTGTGACAGGTTGCCTACCTGTCACAAATTTCCCCTTCTTCTTTAAGGAATGTGTCATCACTACCCAAATCTTTGCCCTTCTGAACATCACTCCTTTTTTGAATCCCTTCAGTTTGTTTTCTGACCACGATCCTATTCTGCTGCTCACTGACCACCTGCATATTTATGAGGTGGAACCCATTTCACCCATTGCATTCTGTATAGTGGTTTGGGTGGCCACATGGGTGCCTTCAATAATGCCGTGAACTTTGGGGGATCCAAAAATGTGGAAAGTTTGTGATGCTTTCGCATTCTGCTGCCACTTTTCCAAAAGAAAACTGATAAAGTAGTTTGCCTTGGTGACCAATTCATCAGAGATCTATTTGATGTATCTGTGCACTGCAGATTGACTGATGTTGTATCTGTTCACTCTGGTAACTTGGAAGAGCCCTGAGGCATAACCGTTTGGGACGGCGGTTACCTTTACTGCCACTGTCATTGCTGTCCCTGTGAACAATATTATCTGGATGTCAGGTTTCAGCAGCTGTCATGATTCAGTCAGTGTCTCCTTAGAGAAACAGACTCTGCAATATTGTCCTCAGACATTCCCAGATTGGTAGGCTAGGGTCTGTAACACAGCTCAATAGATAAGGGTGGTGGCTGGCAGTCTGCCTCTGGTGCCCACCAACTTGCCACTATTAAGCCCCTTATCCCTCCACCAAAAAACTCAATACAATACTCACTTTCTGAATTTAGGTTGGAGCAATAAAAAAAAAGCAGTTCAACTTTGGGTAATCACTTTTTGAAAGACTAGAATATCGCTGGCTTTTAATGGCATGCAGACCATGAAACTTCACAAGGAAACATTCCCATATCATTTGCAACAATTCAGCATTTGACTCAGGCTAGTCTCACAGACTGGCCAGAAAATTGCACACAACATGAGTCGAGCAAAAATCAGGGAAAATGAATCATTGCCCAATTTCTTGGCCCTTGAATGTTCCTGGTAGGAATGCTGGCAGAAATGATACTGCAGACAGAAAATCTGTCTTTATATTATCTAGGATAACACAAGGTAGGATGTGTTTCAAGGACATAGCACATTCCAGCATTGGCATTATATTGATAGATACTCAAGCGTTGATCTGTGATGTCATCTCAACCCCGCTGTGATTTACTGCCTTTTACTACATTCCCGCCTCTGGGTCACCCCATATCCTATATAATAAATCTTCTGGCAAACAACTGCAAAACATAAGCTTTTAATATTCTTCCAGCCATCATGTAAAGTAAGCCTTCAGTGTTTACATTATAAAGGGTTGTAATAACTTTTTATCTGACACAAATATGAACAGCAGTAGGACATCAGTGCAAATGTGTTAGGAAGCCAACAAAAATGTGTAAGTGATTTTTTATAAATATAACATTTGTATCAAACAAATTTTTTTTAAAAATCAGACAGCTCTTGTTATCTGAGTTAAGAAAATATTCAGAAGCTTTCCCATTTTACTCACATAGGTCTGGAATATCCTACGTATTTGCGCCCAGAGATATGTGCAATTTGGACGTAAATCAAATACATGCCTTAAAAGATTGTGGAAAATTGGGGGTAAGTGAGTTACGCATGTAAGTACAATATGTACAAATCTCCGCGATCATTTATGATCATCTATCAATCCCTCTGCCTGAACGCATCTCCCCCAAGTTACAGAGCCTCATATTCGAGTTTCCTGCAATTGCGTTTGCTCAGAGATTTTCTTCAAATTACGACCACATTTTCAGGTGCACAGGCAGACAACCATTTTCCAGTCCTTTTGAGAAATAAAAATGTCCCTTTTGCTGGCTCTATCCCAGCTTGCTATTATAATTGAGGAGGACGAACCAGAGACAGGAGGTCCAGAAGGTGAAGCATCACCAGCAGCCCATATGCAAGTATTTGGCATGGAGAGTGTTAGGCCTCAAATTACATTGCACATCTGAGAAGCTGGCTGTGTGAAGGCTGCACTTTACAAAGGAGGCTATTGGCTGACTCTAGTACTTGCTTAAAGCCCTGGTCCACATGCAGCGGAGCTTTAAATGGAGAAATGAAGGTCACTGCAGCCCTCAACTTTTACAGGACTGAATCCTTTCAGGCATCCACGAGGGATTAGTCAAGGGGCAGTGAGGTGCCTGCATTCAGCAACTGTCGTCTTGTTCTGTAGGGATGTGGAGTTCATCAGATGTGACGTGTCCATGGTGGAGCAAAGGCAGAGGGGATTATGTTTCTACAGGATTACTGGTTTCCCCAGCGTGCAGGTGGTGATCAATGGAACACATGTCACACTAAAAGTTCCCTTACATAACCCACAAACCTACATGAAGAGAAAGGGTTATCACTCACTCAGCTGGTCTGCGACGTCTGGCCGCACATCCTGCATGTGAACGTGCAGCACACAAGGGTCTGTTATGATGCCTTCATTGTGCAAAACTCAGTCTTTGCACACATGCTCGGGCTGGAGGTCCAGTGGAAGGATGGATAATTGGTGATAAGGTTTATCCCTTTCTGCTGTGCCTGATGACACCTTTTCGCATCTCACAGACTGAAGCATAGCAATGATACAATCAGGTACATGAAAGTGGTTGAGAGGACCATTGGAGTGCTGAAGAGTTGCTTCAGGTGCTTGGACAAAGAGCTACATACCTCGCACTCCCCAGCCTCACTCTCAAAAAAAATGTTTTTCTCCCACTTTTATAGTTCTCCACCCTAATACCTTAGGGCGTTATTGGTTATGTTCCAATTATGTTCAAACTACGCTGGCCATTTATGCTGATTTATCTTCATTTTACGTTCAAGCGTATGATAATGAGATTGCCAGGAATTTTGAGTGTAACTTGACATCAGTAGAATGCCTGTAATTTTGAGTCCAACTTAAGGGTTGTGACCATGCAGGAAATTTCAGGCCTATAGCTAGAGGGTCTTCTAAACACCAGTATTGGGTTAAAGTCTTGTCATTTTCTCCCAGGTATCTTTTTGTTATAATGAGTGAGAGTAATGCAAGAATGTGGTACTATTAATATACAAATGACATTTTTGGTGCCCACTCTTATTTTACATTTTAACTTTTACTGGTGATAATCTAATTGGAGTACGGCTTTGCTTTTTGATGATATGTATGCCTGCTAAAGGTAGACAGAGGTGAGGCAGACAGCTGTCAGCTTTCTCCAGGTTATGGAAAACCATTGCAGAAGTCGGCCAAAAGCTTCAAGAAACTCATGTTAATCAATTGTTGTGGCTTCAGTAACAGGTCACAACACTTTCTTATGGGACCATTTTTAATGTATTGAGGTATACCATGTGATCAAAGCATCATGTTGCTGTTTTTTTTTCTCCAAAGTTTGTGAAAGTAAGAAAAACCCTAACCTTCATTAAAAAACAATTAGTTGTTGCTATATTATTTCTATAAACAGTTCATAAGCTCCAATAATGGATTCCCATTCTAAAAATTTAGCCCCAGGCTTTAGGCCCATCCTGCTCTATAGTCTCTGCAACATGCTGACAGCATGTAAATCACATCAAACTACCAACATTGCAACTGAATCACTATAAGCCACTGCCATAATTCTTCCACAATGACACCCATCATCTTATGATAAGGAATGAAAACAGAAAATGCAAGAAACACTCAGCGGGCCAGGCAGCATCTGTGTAGAGAGAAACAGAGTTAAACATTTCAGGTTGATGACCTTTCATCAGAACTCACCATCAGCTTAAGATAGGATCTCATTTCTCTAATTTCTCTTTATTTTCAGAAATGTTTAAAAATTAAAATGCACTAAAATTTGTATAATTATAACACTGCAGATGGCCGCTGTGATTTCACTTTATTTTGCCTGTGTGTTATTCCGTTGATTCCACTCTACTTTTACACACGGTTTCATTTCAGGATCCAACAAGTATCCTATATTTACTTATGGCAGAAGGGGCTGCACCCTGCTGTATTACAAAGATAGCAAATAAGTCACATACTAATGTGTTGCGCTTCTAAGATTTTGCAGCATATTAAAAATGAAAATTGTTGATCAAACTCTGCCCCAGCTAACATTTTCCCCCACTTTTGGTCAGCTAAGCAAAATATAATTTTACCATTGACTTAATGCAAATTCAACTAGCAAGATTTTGGTAGGTTAATAAAAAAAAAATTTTCAGAGACGTCGGCATCTGGATGGCAGCATAAAATGTAATTTAGATCCCTGTGAACTTTTGACTGCTCCATTGCTGAGCTAACATCATCAGTGGAGTATGTCAGAAGAGAAAATGTGTTGCTGCCCTGCAGGCTACAAAAGAAAATCATCACTCAAAGGAATAATGACACAAGAGATGGATATTAATAATCTGTAAAAGTGCTGCCCATGTACAACATCAGTCAGCAACCACCACCAACTTCTCTCAAATACTGATTCCACGGCATGAGGTAGATCAGGTAACATGTTCTGTCGATTTATCTCTCCCGTTGACCACATGAAAAAGCTTTTTAGCATACAAAAAAGGAGACAGAGGCCATTTTAAATGGTGTGGTGTCTGCGAGCTAACAAATGATAGGTGAACTAGCCACTAATAACTGCCACTTCCCACTGTTCATTCCTCACAGCTGGAATTGCCGTCCGCACTCTCCCTGATGGAGTCAGGCCCAGGAGTTGTATCATTCAGTGGCTCATTAGTTTGATAAACCGTTCTAGCAGAGTACCCGCAGCAGCCACTGCCAGCACTGCAGTACTTATGTGACTTCAGGGACTCCTGAAAACTAAACCATCACGAGAGGACAGAACACAGGCAGGATCCGTGCAGCTGTTTTAAAGCTGCATTGTCCTATAAACATGGTTGCTCGCTGTGTAGCATCAGAATTAAAATATGGAACCGACTGAAAAGTCAACCATGCTTTTGTGTTTGAAGGCGTAAAGTCTTACTTTTTCTAACTTGAGTGTGACATATATTTTGTGTGGCTCTGTTTGCAAATCCAGTTGGTGCCGATCTTGCAGTACCACTCCCCGGCTCCGTGATTTCAAGGGGTCGGCATCGCAAGATTGATGCTTTTCAGGTCTGCGAACAAAGGCACCCGAAAAAAAATCTCATCCCAGGTGAAAGACAAAAAAAAATTAAAACGCAAAATGCATGATAAACACGACTCGGGGCTGGATAAAATAATTCAAATCAAATTTTTCAGAGGGTATAATGGTGCTTAAGGAAAAATGTAGCTTCAAACAAGATATATATATAGATATATATTTAAATTGGGAACAACCGAAGGATGTGACAGCAGCATCTGACTTTTTATTCACGGAGATTTAATCTTGGACCAGTTAGCATTTGAATGTTGCGCCTTTAAAAAAAAATGTATGGTACATGTGCTGAGAACTAAAATACCTCCCTATGCTTATGCCATTTTCTTTGTCAAGTGAAAGGTTTGCTTCTATTATGCTGGATGCTGGTGACTGGGAATCTTGTGTAGATTTCTATCTTCCCTGATGGTTTTGTGAGCTTGTGCTGGTTTAGTAGGCATGTCTTTTTTATTGTTTTATGGATTTATATCTATTGACAGTGCAGAGTGGTCATGCAGCTTGGGGGTGAATTTCCTCATTTAATGAAAGGTGCGTAAAAGCTTGGCTTCTTCTGCAATAACCAACCCACTAATAAAATGGTATTCTCAGAAACCCTGGCCTAGCAACTCGATCGCGCCTGAAAACGGGCATGCAGGGGGTGGGGGGAACCATGTAAAATTGCTGCTGCCAACTCATTATAAGGAGCCAGGCATGCAGCCAGTGCTACCCGCAGTGCTTACTGGCTGCTGCTTTAAGGCAGCCAGCGCCTTTTAAAGGGGAAGTGCACTCTGGATGCAGACAGCAGGGAAACATTGTGAAGGAGCTAAAATGGCTGGAAGAAGCAGAAAGAGGGCACCCAGGTTCTCAGATGCAGAGTTGGATGCCCTGGTCCGGGCGGAGGCCAGGAGGAGGGAGATCCTGTTCCCCCAGGTGGCAGCAAGCCCTCCAATTGAAACTCCTGCTGTCAGTGGGAAGAGAGCGCAGAGGATGTCCATGCCAAGAGCTTTGCTCCCAGGAACTTGGCTGCAGTGTAGAAAAGAGTTTCATAACCTCACCCGCATTATCACGGTTTGAATCTTACCTCTCAGATCAATTACTCTTGGTTCATACCTGCAGCCACACTGCTCACAATACTCCCCTCCCCCACTTCCCTTCATTCTCCTACAATCACTGCACCACACTTCACTCCATCTCCTTTTCTTAATGCTCACACACTCACAACTATTGCAACTCTCACTTCCCCACACCTCACATCTTCCACACGACACGTAAAATATTTGAATATGACAGGCACATTCTCAAAACAACTCACAACACTGTCACAAGCACATTCCTTTCTTTCTTGCAGAAGAAGGTTGCGTACAATATGCAGCAGAAGGACGTGACTGGAAGAGGCCGAGCACGCCTGCAAATCCTGTCCCCTCTGGATAAAGACATGCTGACCATCACGGGCAAGGGGAGATTCATGGCCGTGGCAAGTGGCAACGCTGGAGGAGATGTCGCATCTTATCTTCTGTAATGTATTATCACATGGTTTGTCACATGGTTGACTATGAGCATGCTCAGTTCACTCTGGCCAAGTAAAGCAAGCACATGGACTAGCAACTTATCCCGTCTCTGTCCTTCATTTGTCATATCGAAATATATTACATTTTTGGCGATGAGAATGGGATCCCAAAGCCATTTTTAGGGATCATGGAAGGACACATTGTTCAACCTTTGAGTGGAAAAGTTTAAAGTGAATTTGTGACACCTAAACTGAATTTTTCTTGGATGTTTTACTGTTAATGCTGATGCAGAATCGTCTGTGCTTCGCCTTTGCGTGTATGTATACACAGCAACAGTGGCGTTGATTCTCACAGGTATATAGGTAGCGTGCTGAGTCACTGTACAATGGGCTCGGGACAATCATGGCCGCACCTATGGGATTCATTGGAAGCCTCGGCTTCTATGACCGAGCTCGTGAACTATTCAGTTCTTACATTGAGCGGTTGAAGATGTTTTTTGAGACTGAAGGTATAGATGAGAATGTTCAAGCTCAAAATAAAGTAATTTGTGAGCGTAAAAAAGCAATTTTTCTAACAGAGATCAGGCCAGATGTCCATGGAACGTTGACAAACCTACTGACGCCAGGAAAAGCGAAGGATGTGTCATTTGAAGACATTGTCGAGAAACTTGAGGACCATTTCGACCCAAAGCCATTAGAAATAGCAGAGAGCTATCAGTTTGGTACCAGAAACCAAAACCAAAGTGAAACCATCAGTGAGTACATTGTAGCTCTTAAAAAACTGTCTTTGCATTGTAACTTCGACACAGTTTTGGATCGTGCGTTGTGAGATAAGTTTGTGTGTGGACTGGTGGATGAGCGCACACAGTCCAAATTACTGAACACTCTGAATCTAACATGCAAAATTGCCCTATCTATGGAGATGGTGTCTAAGAATGGCAGGGCGCTCCATCAAACGCAAGTGAATAGTGCAGCTGAGGTCTACAGTCACAAAGCCACCGCCAAACCAAAAGTTGTGAGACCAAGTCAAAAGCATGTCGGTGAGAGCAGTTCAGTGAATTGTTATCGCTGCGATGGAATTTACTCACCACTGTCCTGCCAATACAGAAATGTGAAGTGTTTTCACTGCTGGAAGCAAGGCCATATTTAAACAGCTTGCAGAGCTAGATCTAAAGCAGGAATTAAGAACCATTATAGTGGCAATGCAAAGCAGCGACAACAAAAGGGAGGAATTCACAATATTGAAGTGAACACACCTGATGTTGAAGAACTAGGCATCTACAGTATCTATTCCATTAGCGGCAACGCTAGCAGTCGTGAGAAAGACTTCCATTCAAAACTTTGATCAATGACCAAAATATTGATATGTGTATCGACACGGCGGAGGACTGCTCTATCATGAGTAAGGACACGTATGAGAGTAAGTTTAATCAAATACCACTTACAAAGAGTACCGTAGAGTTAAAAACCTACTCTGGAAAAATCCTAGAGACGTGTGGACAAATGGAATGTAAAGTTCAACACAATGGCCAGTCAGTAAAGCTGCCTATTATTGTAGCGAGCTACAACAACAGGACAACCCTCATGGGCAAAAACTGGTTGAGAAAGTTGAAACTAGACTGGAAAAACACCTTCAGTGTAGATACTTCAAAGAAGTGACTCGACACAATGCTGAACAAGTTTGAAAGCATATTCACAGTTATGAGGGCATCACTGGGAATGATGTGCATATCCGCATCAAGTCCAACGCGAAGCCTGTCTATTGTAAGGCAAGTGCAGCCCCAGTGCGTTGAAAAGTCAGGTGAAGGAAGAGTTAGAGAAACTGAGAGAGAGCGGAATGTTGTAAAAACTGACAAGAGTGAACAGGCTACCCCGATTGTGGTAGTGCCCAAAGCAGACAAAACTGTACGCTTGTGCGGTGACTACAATGTTACTATCAGCCAAGCAGTTGACAATGAGCAGTACCCGTTACCTACCTCGCAAGATTTGTATGCAGCACTCTCTGGGTCAAAGGTTTTTTCCAAGCTTGACCTGCCGCACGCTTACGCTCAGCTGAATGTTGACAAAGAGAGTCAACAGTATCTCACTATCAACACACACAAGGGACTGTACTCATACATCAAGCTGCTGTATGGTGTAAAGTCCTCCCCCAAAATCTTCCAGGCTACGATGGATAAGATTTTGCAAGGAATTCCAAATTGCTTATGCAATCAAGACGATGTGCTGATCACAACAAGCAGTGAGGAAGAAAATCTAGAAGTGTTAGATTTAGTGCTTCAACGGTTGAATTCCCACAATGTCAAATTGAAAAGCAGCAAATGTGCTTTTGTGCAGCCCGAGGTTGTGTACCTTGGTCTGAAAGTTTATGTAAATGGATTGCAACCAGCTAAGGAAAAGGTTGATGCTGTCATCAATGCTCCAAAGCCACAGAATGTGTCTGAGTTAAGATCTTTCCTTGGAATGGTCCAGTACTATACACATTTCTTATATGAGTTAGCGACCATGTTAGCTCCATTGCACGACCTCCTCAAAAAGGATGTACAGTGGAAGTGGACAAAAGCGCAACAGGAAGCTTACGGCACTTGTAAGAGAAGTCTCTCTAGCGATGCTCTACTTGTACACTACGAGACATAGCGTGAGCTTAGGTTAGTGTGTGATGCTTCTAGCTACAGTGTGGGAGCTGTCATAAGCCACGTAATGGATGATGGCCAAGAGAATCGAATCGTGTTCACATTGCGAACCCTCACAAAGAGCAAACAAAACTACGCACAAATTGAAAAGGAAGCACTCACCATAGTGTTTGGAATCAAGAAATTCTAACAGTTCCTGATCAGCAGAAAGTTTACCTTGATAACCAATCACAAACTGCTCTTAGCAATATTGGGGCCCAAATCTGCCATCCCTACAATGACCGCATCAAGAATGCAACGTTGGGCAGTGTTGTCACAATATGACTACACGATTGAATATCGTACTTCAAAGCAAAATGCAATCGCAGATGCCTTGTCCAGGTTGCCACATGAAGACTCATGTGTTGGGAGTGAAGATGAGATTGAGTTGAGTCAGAAACATTATTATGACAGCAATCAGAAAAAACGCAGTTTCAGACAAAATGAGTGTGTTCGTGTTCTCAGTCCCCCTGGCATGTCGAGTTCACACGAGTAGGATATAGGAACCATAGTAGAGGTTGGTGGAACCGAGAGATATTTGGTTGCAATTGGTGACAACATCCGAAGTTCATGTAGATGAAATGATCTCTGCTAGAGATGAACCATGACATGATCTTGAACCACTTGATCATGAACACATACATGAGTTTGACTCCATTCAGACTTCAGAAACTGAAGTACCAGGTTCAAACAAATCTGAGATAGGAACAGGATCATCTTTGAGTTCGGAACCAGAACAAAACAGCCCGAAAATTGGTTCAACACCAAAACCTTTTGTAAGGAGATCAGGAAGGCTCCAAAAACCTGTTATTAAACTGGATGTATAGTTCGTTTGTAGCATTTGTAGTTGATTAAAAGAAAAAAAAGCCAGGAGTTTTTGTTATGTGGTACATGTAATGCTGAGAAAGGTGGGACCATCGTTTTGTTTTATTTGAGGAGGAATACATACTTTTTTTTTAAAGGGGAAAGCAGTGTAATGTATTATCACATGGTTTGTTACATGGTTTGGTATGAGCATGCTCAGTTTGCTCTGGCCTAGTAAAGCAAGGACATGGACTAGCAACTCATCCTGTCTCTGTGCTCCATTTGTTCTACCCACATATATTACATCCTCCTTTTCTCGTCTTACTTCTACCTCGTACTACACACACTGCATGACAAACTGTAGTTGTTTTCATCAGCCACTTATCTCTTTCTGCTCTCTCTTCACACTCAAAGCTAACTTTTGTCCCTCTCTTTCATTTCGGGTGCTGAAAATGTCGAGGCTCCTGTGCCACTTTAGGAAGAGGATGACAGCTTTCCTGAAGATGCAGCATCAGTCGATCTGACCCTAGCAAGCACCAGCTCAGAGCCTGGCATTATGCATACTTTAGAGCGAAGGTTAGAGGAGTGGTCATCATGTGGTGAATCACCAGCCACAAATGTGCAGGAGCTACGGCAGAGAGATAGGACACCACAGGTGTCAGCTCGCTGGAGGGCGAGATTACATACTAGCTCAGCTGTAGATGACTGAGATGCTCAGGGTCAAGCCTACTGAAAAAGGTTGATAGGTATACACCAAGAAATGCTGAGTGCACTGCGCAGACTACCAGTGGGCTTGTGTGCAATGGTTCAGAGCCTGGAGGAGTCCAACTACAACTTGTGTCGGGGTTTCATGCAGCGCATAGCGTTCTGTCCAAATTGGAGTGAGGGGTCAGCTCCATGAACATGACAGGGGCACCCACCATGTCAGAGCTTCTGCTGACAGCTCTGATAGCTCCCATGGCAGACTGCTGCCATGAAAGTCAGACAGCTGCGATCTTGACTTTGACCAGTAGTGACAGGAGCTTCCAGAGTCTCACATTACTGCCACACTCTGTTCTCGTGCAGAGCTGTAGAAATACTAAGGCACAATTGCATGGACAGTGGTCTTTGCACCATCTCTCTCAGGATGGCAGCATGTCTGCGTCCCCACCACCCACTCCGCCAGTGCCCTTGTTAGTGCCGCACAGCCAGCTGGGCCAGTCTGCTCCGGCCTAGGCTGAGATACTGCAGTCTGCAGCCAGAGGCCCAGAGCTGCCCGAGGTCATCCACCATGTGCATCTTAACGGTAGCTCAGCAGCCATCCACCTCCCAAGCAGTAGCAACCGTGGATACACTTCATTTTTAATACTTTTGGTGTGCGCCCTTGATGCTTATGGAGGACCCTAATTCAATATGGCGGATGGCATATTTCCAGTGTAGAAGGAGCACGTGCACACCGCCCGCCATATTGGAACCTGAGGCATTTGTTTTACACCTGCAAAAGGGGCACAGCGCGATTGAATTTCTGGGCCTGTGTTTCAAAGCCGGGCATTCCTGCAATTTCATGAATGAAAGAAAAAGAAAGAAAGATTTGCATTTATACAGCACTTTTCATGACCAACGGATGTCTCAAAGCGGTTTACAGCCAATGAAGTACTTTTGAAGTGTTGTCACTGTTGTAATGTGGGAAATGGGTTGCTGATTACATAGTAAAATGGCATTATGTTATTTGTTACCCCCAATTCCTGGTGGTTTAATGGGCGAGGTATGCATCCTACCTTGGGCAGTCTAGTGATGGTATGTGTGGTATCTTGAGGTGGCCATAGATGGAGACGGACACGGGTTAACTCCGTAACATGGTTTAATCAACACTTGCACATAAAAGCTTCTGCCATGAGGCAGCAAAAACAAAGAGTACGACCAGTACAGACCAGACTTAACTCAGGAGACCAATTGCCACAGCACCACCTGGTGGATCAGGTTACTCATAACCTCCCAGGTTACTACACTCCTCCCCCCTTAAGATTGCCGTATGCAATTCTTAAACAATAACCCTTACTAGGTACTACGTTTGAATTAACCAGTATGCTCTAACCATGGTTAACCCCTGACTAATTTAACAGGTTTGTATAAGTCTTTCTGGTTGCTTGCGAATCCTTTGTGAATGTCTTAATTCCACTTGTGGTGGATTCTCAGATTCACTCGCACTTGAGATTGGAGTAGTCTCTGATGTTGGTTTTACTCTGTCCTGCTGTGGCCTAGCAGTACCAGTGTCCACTGGCACCTTATAAGCCGTGCTGGGTCCTGGCACAGCCTCCTCTACTGCCCTTTGTTCCATCTGAGGCAGTTCCCCCTGCTGCCGGCTGAAAAGCTGATCAACATGCCGACAAACCCCTCGACCATCCCCTAGTAATATGGAGTACGACACAGGTCCTGTAATGTCCTGGATTAGTCCTGGTATCCATTTAGGTCCATAGCCGAAGTTCCGGGTGTACACAGAGTCCCCTATGGCAAAATGGCGAGCTTTAGTATGTTTGTCATGGTACGCTTTTTGGTTTGTTTGTTTTGTCTCAACCTTGCTTTTGAGATCTGGGTGTATCAGGTCTAACGTGCACCGCAACTTTCTCCCCATCATCAACTCAGCCAGAGAAAGCCCCATGGTAGCTTGGGGTGTTATACGATAACTAAATAAGGCTCTATTGAGCTTGGTCTCCAGGGTGTCACCTGAGCTCTTCCTCATGAGCTCCTTAAAAGTCTGCACGGCTCGCTCGGCTAACCCATTTGAGGCTGGGTGATATGGAGCCGAGGTGACATGTGTGATTCCATTCCTTACCATGAATTCTTTGCTCCCTTCACTAACAAAACACTGTGCATTGTCGGATACAATCATTTCTGGAATACCATGCGTGCTGAAGCTGTTCCTGAGACAATCCAGTGTGGCATCAGTCGTTGCAGAGCTCACTGGATAAACGTCGATCCACTTTGAGTGAGCATCTACCAGCACCAAAAACATTTTGCCCATAAAAGGTCCCGCATAGTCTATATGAATTCTCCTCCAGGGTTTGCTGGGCCACTCCCAGGGATGGAGTGGTGCCCCGGCAGGTGCTTTCCTCTGTTCCTGACATATAGTGCATGACTTTACCTTTGACTCAATTTCAGCATCCAAGTTAGGCCACCACAGGTAGCTCCTAGCCAGTCCTTTCATTCTAGTCATTCCTGGGTACGATTGATGCAACTGTTCCATCAAAGTAGAGTGTCCCCGCTCTGGGACTATGATGTGTGCTCCCCATAGCACACATCCATCTTGGACACTGAGCTCGTGCTGTTTCTGTCTGTACGGCACAAACTCTGGTCCCTCACAGTGATCTGGCCAGCCTTTCAACACATACTCACGGACCCTTGACAGAACGGGGTCCTTGGCTGTCCAGCCCTGGATTTGCGCTGAAGTCATCAGGGGACTGATCTCCTGATCCAGCATCAGGACGTGCTCCTCAGGGGAAGTACTGCGAGGAGATTTTGAGAGGGGCAGGCGGCTGAGAGCATCAGCGTTCCCGTTTTCCTTGCCGGCTCTGTACGTGATCACATATTCATAGGCTCTTAGTATTACTGCCCATCTCATTATTCTCTGTGATGCCATTTGAGGCATCACTTTTATCTCATTCAGTAAGCTAATAAGAGGCTTGTGGTCAGTACTGATTACAAACTTCCTCCCATATATGTACTTATGGAATTTTTTACTCCAAATATAATGGCTAACCCCTCTTTATCACGCTGTGAATAGTTCTTTTCCGCAGCTGTGAGCGTGCATGAAACAAACCCGATGGGCCTTTCCGCTCCATCTGGCATGCGGTGGGCCAACACTGCCCCCACTCCATAGGGTGATGTGTCGCAGGACATTATCAGCTCCTTCTTCTCGTCATAATGCAATAACACCCTGCTGGACTGAAGTAGCTCCTTTGACTGCTGAAACGCTTTCACTTGCTCTGGCCCCCAACGCCATGGCTCCTCCTTTCTCAGCAGTTTGTGCAGGGGTGACAGCAGCATCGATAAGTTTGGAAGAAACCTGTTATAATAATTCAGCAGGCTTTCAGTTCAGTCACTGAGGTGGGTGCAGGTGCATCCTGCACTGCCCGCACTTTCCCTGGTAATGGATGGAGGCCCGTGGCATCCACCCGATGTCCCAGGAATGTAACTTCTTTCTCCATGAAACTACACTTACTCCGTTTCAGGTGTAGCCCCGCCTCTTCCAGCCGCTGTAGCACTTTGTCCAGTGTTTTTACGTGATCCTGATCGTCACTTCCTGTTAGCAGAATATCATCTAAGTACACGGCCACCTTTGGAATGCCCTGCAGAATGCCCTCCATAGTCCGTTGGAATATTGCTGGGCTAGAACTGACACCAAATGGTAACCTGGCATACGTGAACAGCCCCTTGTGCGTGTTCACTGTGACAAACTTTTTTGATTCTTCATCTAGCAATATCTGCTGATTCGCATGACTCATGTCCAGTTTGCTGAATCTTTCTCCCCCAGCGAGCGATGTTAACATGTCCTCCATTCTCGGAATGGGGTACTGTTCCAGTGATGATACTCTGTTCACTGTTAACTTATAGTCACCACACACCCTTACGTTACCGTCGGGCTTCAATACCGGGACTATTGGTGCCGCCCAGTCTGAAAATTTCACTGGTTCTATTACTTTGTCCTTTAGCAGGCGATCTAGTTTCGCCTCAACCTTGGTTTTCATTGCAAAAGGTACCGACCGTGGTTTAAAGAAATGAGGCGTGGCATCACTGGCTACATGAATCTTGGCTGTGGCTCCCCTTAAGGTGCCCAGTTCGCCCTTGAACACTAACTCATGCTTCATCAGCACTTCTTGCAGTGCCTCTGTACTGTCCTCCATTTTATTCATTGCCTGCCAGTCCACACTCAACTCACTGATCCACCCTCGCCCTAACAGGTTTGGCCCTGACCCTGCTACCACTACCACCGTAAGCTCTTTGGTGACTCCTTTGTGTTCCACTTGTACTTTGGCCCCCCCAAAATGTCCACCTTCTGTCCTGTGTAGGTTTTGAGACTAATGGGGTATGTACCTAGCTCTGGTACTTTTGCTTCCCCCCATAGCTTGGAGTACTCAGTCTGCGACATTATGGTTACACTACATCCGGTGTCAATCTCAAACTTTACTTGACCTCCGTTCACTATCAAATACTGAGTGAGAGGGGGTACGTTGGGCCTTGAAGTGTCTATACTGTATATAGTGAAAACCTCCTCACTAGACTCACTAGACTCTTCCTCCTCTTGTATGTAATTTGCCCGCTTTGTGTACTTCTCCCTCCCCCCTTTAGCATGCTTTGCCCCTTTAGCACTGCTTCTCTCACTCACTGCCCTTTTACAGACTTTCTTTAAGTGCCCTATTTTTCCACAATTGTGGCACTTTGCCTTTGTAAACCTGCAGTCCTTTGCATAATGGCTCATCCCGCCACGTCAGTAGCAATCCCCAACCCCGACTGGTGGACTTTTCGCGCCAGCTTCCATCTTGAAAATAGCTCCTCCCACTAGTTTACTCCATTTCTCCTTGCTCATACTGTTTAAGTCCTTAATGTCCTTGTTAGCCGTCTCCATGGCTTGTGCTTTTTTAAGTGCCATCTCAAACGTTAATCCTTCTTCTGACAGCAACCTTTGCTGTATACTGTCGTTGTTAACTCCGCACACTAGTCTGTCCGTTATTTCCAAAATTACAGTCCTGTGCGAGCTTCCGAAGCTCCTCCACATACTCAGTAACGCTTTCTTCCGGCCTCCTAATCCTCGAATTGAATTTCCATCTCTGTACTATTTCACTAGGTTTCGGATTGAAATGATTCTTTAGTAGACTCACCAACTCGTCAAAAGATTTTTCTCCTGGCCGCTCCGGGCTCAGCAGATTCCTCATCCGTGTATAGGTTTGCGCTCCCACACAACTCAGTAAAATGGCCCTTTTCTTTTCAGCACTGTCCACCTCGTTTGCCATAAAGAAATGGCTCAGTATTTCACAATACTCCTCCCAAGACTGCGACTTGCTGTCAAAAGGTGCCACGGAGCCTACCGTTCCTGCCATCCTTGGAGTCCGGTCACTTCAGCCAAAAAATCAAACTCCGTTTCGACTCCCGCGGCCTAGCCTCGTGCTTTTCCGACTAGTTTGCTAACCAACCCGAGCACCTCTTCTGAATACTCCATAACTATGACTGATCCACCAAAACTCTTCCGTCCTTTATTCTCGTCGCCATATGTGGTATCTTGAGGTGGCCATAGATGGAGACGGACACAGGTTAACTCCGTAACATGGTTTAATCAACACTTGCACATAAAAGCTTCTGCCATGAGGCAGCAAAAACAAAGAGTACGACCAGTACAGACCAGACTTAACTCAGGAGACCAATTGCCACAGCACCACCTGGTGGATCAGGTTACTCATAACCTCCCAGGTTACTACAGTATGCATCTGATTTCTGGTGCACCTGTAGGTTCTTTTCAGCTTCATTGGATTCACCTTTCACAACTAGGTGTGGGAACGCCAAATCGAGGCCTGACTTTATCTGAATGCTCATCCCTGCTAAAACTCTTATCGGGGTAATTTTATCTTTGGGCGATGGTGTAAAATGGGCACTATCAAATTAGGGCCCATTCAACACCATGCCTGACTTTCCATTCCATGATGGAAAGGGAAATCAGCAGACGGGGTGTATGATGGGCAGCTAGTTCGATATCGCTCATTTTGCACCACCACACAAAGTTGAAATTACCCCCTATGAGTTTGGATATATCCACAGAAGATGTTGGCTTTGAGGAATATGTTTTGAAATTCCAGCCTTAAAAAAAGTGATTTCCCATTCAGATCCAAATGGCCA
Organism: Somniosus microcephalus; assembly: GCF_052327205.1. Lineage (NCBI taxonomy): Eukaryota > Metazoa > Chordata > Chondrichthyes > Squaliformes > Somniosidae > Somniosus > Somniosus microcephalus. Next base: position 136,182,198 of record NC_140999.1, on the reverse strand, counting down.
ACAGAATAACAATGGACTGGATGCAGCATTTATCTTTCAAATGAACCACACTATAGGTATGTAATCATAGCAGATTCGAACAGTAGTAAATGCCAAAATGTGATAGCTATACAGCACATTAATATTATACCTGTGCAGACTTTCAGCCAGTTTCTTTACTGGACCACATTATCTGAATGACTAAATCACTGAAAATAGATTTTAAAAGCCTTATGTTCAAGCTTGCAAAGCAGAGCATAAAACTCAATATAAGAATGAAATTTAAATTACGACTGATAACTTATTTCCTCATGAAAACCATAGCGATGAAAAACGTTATTTTAGCAATAAAATATCCATTTACAAATAAAATGTAAGACAGTTCGAACCTGCTAATGGTCTACTTCCCCGGCACTTGCTAGTCCAAGCCCATATTTTACTGGAGTAGATCAATACACTTTATAGCAGTCCTGCGTAAATGTAATCATCTGGTCACAGAGGCCCTTGTACTGGGGCCACTCAGTCCTCTAATTATCTGAGAATACACATTTATCTAATAATAAATACGCAATAATTAGAGCGTTTGGAATAAGTTACAAGGCAGCTACAGCCAGAATATTCCTGTGAAATCATAAACTGCAGCAAAACTTGAGGGGTTTTGGAAATGTTACCTGAACCCTCGACACTTTTGTGATATTGTAACTTAGGGTCTTACTGATTTAGTTAAGGATATAATGCCCTCCAGTTGTTTCCCCACGGGGCATATATTTCACTTGCAGCTGTGAGGGTGATGTATTTCCATGTTTCCACCTCTTTTAGGCTAGCTATTAGAAGTTCTGTGAGGCCTGTCCCATGTGTTTTCTTTCATTAAAACATGCAGGCCCCGATGTTAATGGGGAGGTGGGGAGGGTGCGGCAGAGCCCGATAGCGGGCGATGAACCCAGCAAGGCCATGTGCGTGGAGGCCCAGTCAATCTTAATGCCAGGGCCTCATTTGAATCATTTTTGTCTGACTCACATCCGACGGCTGGCAAGATCGACTGCCTAGCCGGCGGACGGGAGAACTAAGTCGCCGCAGCCGGGGACCCGTGGAGACATACCCCAGCAGTCAGTTGGGGGGCTTCAAATCCCGAACCATCGTCAGTGGCCATCATTTCATGCCACGCTCTCCGGTTCACAGTGGCTGCCAGGCAACAATATTAATATTTTATTTTTAAGGATCTGGGGATAACTAAAGTAGGCCAGCTGAAAATTTTAACAACCTGGCTTCATTTACATCCTGCCACCCAGCAGCCTACTTTGAACAGATCAAAAATACGGAGTCCAGAGGCTGCTCACCCGATCCAAGATGTGTCATGGAGGGGACTGGGGTGGAATCTGGAACACTTCAGGGGTGAGCCCAGAGAAGCAGAGGCCTGGAGAGGCACACCTGCTCCTCATGACCCCACTAAGGAACGGTTTAGACTTACCTTTGAAAAGCTTCCTCTTCTTCCTCACCAGGTGTTACTGAGCAAGGCACCTACAGTGAGCAACCTACTCAGTATGTCATTAAAATGCCATCAGGGTTCTTATGGACATCATAGGACCCCGATTAACATATATTATTGAGGCTCCTGCCTAAACCTCAGCCGCCTAAAAAAGGGCCCAGTTAAGATGGCGGCGGGCAGGAATCAAGCAGGAACAGGGAGGTAAGTCAGCTACTTCAACTGCCCGCCTGCCCTATTTCCATCAGGTGGGGCAGGTTAAAAGTGTCCCAATCGTCTCCTGAAGCTGCAACCTCATGTTCAACAGTTGTTGCCCAACAGCTGAGGCAGCTTATAATAGATTATTCCATCTTGCTCTCTACTTCTAGGCACTGCACTTTGATTCTGAGGATGACGCTGGTTTTAACTCTCCCTTGATGGTCATTGCAGGCAAGGGATGACACTCAATCCTGTAGCTCCATTGAGGCTTATCATATAGAATTATATCATCCTCAGTGACTGATAGCTCGTGGAGAACCAGCTATAGCTGCTGGTAGTCTGCTTTCAACTTGTGCTATTGATTTGTGCATAAACATTGTATGACTGCTTGCAGTGAAAGATGCTTCTGCATATTTTGTTTGATATCAGCTGGAGTGATTTCTTTAGGTGTAGGCTGCTGACCATCAAAATGAATGAATTCCTCAGCTCTCTCCAAAAAATAACTTGTAGCAGCATCTGGATGTCCAGACATGTCGTGAGCAGGATTATCAGTTCCACGCTGATAGTTAATGATCATGTCATTAGAATGGACATTCAGAAACCAGCGCTGAATCCTAGAAGACCAAGGCTTAGAGAATATGGAGATCACATTCCATAAATTGTTGATCATATATGTATAGGTGGAATCGTTGCACAGCCCAGATACTTGCCAACAATTCACACTCAAAGTGGTTGTAGCATAGCTTTGTGGAATTGTGTGAATGACTTACATAAATGATGGCTCTAGATGTACCAAGATTACCTTTTTGCATGAAAAGGGCTCCCAAGCCCATTGGACTGGCATCAACTTCTGTTGGCCTATTGGTATAAAAATAAGGCATCACTGTATGACTAGATAGTAAATGCTTGATCTGAAGCAGGGTGTGATCATGTTGATCTTCCCACTTGAAGATGCTACCTGTAACTGTTAGTTCTCACAATGGCTCTTTAATTGTAACTAAACTGAGAATAAAACAGGAACTGTAAATAACAGTGATGAGAAGACAGCGAACTTCTGACATGTTACCTGGGACTACAGCAATGTGGACTGTGTAGACCTTCTTGGGATCTGGTGACATTCCCTGATTTGTGAAGACTTGGGACTAGGCCCAAGTATTCTGGGTATTCATTAATTAATTTGCACTTCTTGGATGGAGTGTAAGGCCATTTTCTTGTTGCCTCTGGAGAGTCCTGTGAAGGCATGCATCATGTTTTTCTTGGTTGGGTGCACGTATCAGAATACCATCACTTACATTCAAGGTGCCTGAAATTCCTTTCATAACTTGTTGGATGGTACGTTGAAATATCTCTGCTGCTGAAGATATATTGAATGTTAATGTGCTGTATTGCTTCAGACCTGTATGTGTTGCAAATGTTGTAATGTAGCAGCCCTAGTAAAACTGAAGTTAATGGGAATTGGCGGGGGCGGGGGGGGGGGAATCTCCACTGGCTGGAGTCATATCTAGCACAAAGGAAGATGCTTGTGGTGGTAGAAGGTCAATCATCACAGCCGCAGGACATTGCTGCGGGAGTTCCTCAGGGCAGTGTCCTAGGCCCAACCATCTTCAGCTGCTTCAGTAATGACCTTCCCTCCAACATGAGGTCAGAAATGGGGATGTTCGCCGATGACTGCACAGTGATCAGTGCCATTCGCAACTCCTCAGATAATGAAGCAGTCCATGCCCGCATGCAACAAGACCTGAATGACATTCAGGCTTGGGCTGATAAGTGGCAGGTAGCATTCATGCCACACAAATGCCAGGCAATGACTATCACCAATAAGTGAGAGTCTAACCACCTCCCCTTGACATTCAATGGCATTACCATTGCCGAATCCCCCACCATCAACATCCTGGAGGTCACCATTGACCAGAAACTTAACTGGACCAGCCACATAAATACTGTGGCAACAAGAGCAGGTCAGAGGCTAAGTATTCTGCGGCGAGTGTCTTACCTCCTGACTCCCCAAAGCCTTTCCACCATCTGCAAGGCACAAGTAAGGAGTGTGATGGAATACTCTCCACTTGCCTGGATGAGTGCAGCTCCAACAACACTCAAGAAGCTTGACATCATCCAGGACAAAGCAACCCGCTTGATTGGCACCCCATCCACCACTTTAAACATTCACTCCCTCCACCCCCGGCGTACCGTGGCTGCAGTGTATACCATCTACAAGATGCACTGCAGGAATTCGCCAAGGCCTCTTTAGCAGCACCTTCCAAACCCGCGACCTCTACCACCTAGAAAGACAAGGGCAGCAGGGGCATGGGAACATCACCACCTCCAAGTTCCCCTCCAAGTCACACACCATCCTGACTTGGAAGTATATCGCCGTTCCTTCATCGTCATTGGGTCAAAATCCTGGAACTCCCTCCCTAACAGCACTATGGGAGTACCTTCACCACACGGACTGCAGCGGTTCAAGAAGGTGGCTCACCACCACCTTCTCAAGGGCAAATAGGGATGGGCAATAAATGCTGGCCTTGCCAGCGATGCCCAGATCCCATGAACAAATACAAAAAGCTAGTGATACCCAGATTTCAGGTCTAGTTTTTGAGAAAACATTTTGGCCAAGAGTTTCCACTTTGTGCACAATCGGCGATCTGGGCTGAATGCTATTGTTTTAATAAGTGGCTTTTTTGCTCAAGTTTCCACTCAAACTGATTTGCATATAGCCAAACATAAGACCTTCCATGAACCAGCAGCATTTTAGAACATAATTTTATTTTGACAAAAGATTTGCATTAATAAATATTCCGGGATATATTTAAGAGTGGTCACGGTTTTATTAATACAGCTGAAAATTAGGTTAATAAGCATTTTTAGTCAGAGTGTCTAGTCCACCACCTGTAAGTAACCCAATTTTAAATAACTGAAAATTCGTGAATGCCCAAAAATGGGCACGGGGATCGCAATGCGCGATCGAACCACGCTTTTTCAGAGGCATGCAGGCAGCACGCGAGCTTTATGTTGCCTGCTCATTTCCATGACTGCCGCATTCAGTCCAGCACTGAGCATGCTGCTGAGTGGCTGAATGCCCAGCAGGGGGCCCATGTTTGTGCGAGGCCAGCACCAATTAAAGCTAGCCTGCACTACTTAAAGGCAGTGTGCACCTCTTAAAGGGGAGGTGCATTCTGCCTGCAGCAGCTCATTGAATTGGCTGGGGAAGACAGTGAACAACAACTAATGATGGAACAACAACTAATGATGTCACAACAGGAGAGAGAGCATGCACCAAGGTTCTTGGATACAGCATTGGAGGCCTTGGTGCAGGAGATGTATAGGAGTAGAGAGGTCCTCTTTCTACAGGGGGCTAGGAGACACTCCAGGCAAAATCTCAAATGGCAATGGGAGAAGGTAGCCATAGCTGTCAATGCCAGCAGTGTAGCCCTGAGGACTTGACTGCAGTGCAGGAAAAAGTTTAATGACCTTCAAGGTCATTGAATTCATCTTCAAATGCTATATTCCACTATCTGCATCACTAGCCTCACACACTGCTCAATGCACCATACCCCTATCACTCGCCTACCAACAATTTCCACCAAACTTGACTCATACCTCGTATTCGTAGCTTCACCTTATCCTCACACACTTCTGCAAGCCTCACACCCACATCTGACAGCTTGCATACACTGGCAGCTATTCAGCCATGACAGGCACATCACCCAAACACATTGCACCAAACTCACTGACACACTTCCCTTTCTCTCGCAGAACAAGGTGGCTCACAATTGGAGCCTGCAGGGGCTACTTGAAGGGGCACAGGCACACCTGCATAATCTTGGAGGAGATGGTGCTGGCCATTCTTGGGAGAGGCAGCGCTGATCCCGTGGCCAGCAGTGGGGCTGAAAGAATACAAGATGCTGTTATCCTCATACGTGATCCTCCTTCTCACATCCCACTTCCCCCTCATCCCACAATCTCTTCTGATTTACAAGCTGCACATGGTGTAAGCATGCATCTCTTGCTTCCCCATCACCCCTCCCCTCATCACAACCCTACCCTTTTTGCTTTTCTCATTTCAGAGACCCAAGAAATCCAATCTGCCCAGCCAGTGGTGCAAGAAGAAGAGGGAGAGGAGAGTGACGATGAAGATTAAACACCGTCACTCAATCTGACACTCGCAGCCACCAGCTCAGATACTGGTACTGGATAGCTTAGAGGCTGCATCTGCAGGTGGCGAGTCATCAGGCATGAATGGGCAGCAACCAGGGCAACGGGAAAGGGTAGTACAGGTGCCAGCTCCCTGAAGGGCAAGGTCACGCATGAGTTCTGTTGCAGAGGACTCAGATGAGGACTTTGATGGGACAGCCTAGAGAAGAACGCTGATGGGTATGCACAACAAAATGCTTGGTGGATTGGCAGGCCCGCCAGAAAGCCTGAGGAAAATGTCAAGGAATATGGAGGAGTCTGGCACCAACCTTGCACAGGGCTTTGGGCAGAACTTGGAGCCCATGATTTCCAGCATCGAAGGGGTGGGTAGATCCATTAGCGCACTTTTAGCCCCAACCGTGATGCGGAGTCTGATGGCTGATGTCTCAGCTTCCATTGTAGCACAAACAGAAGCCACCCATGTCTGAGTGCTGCAGTGGAAGCTCAGACTTCTGTCATGCAAGCTCAGACTGTTCTCATGCAAGCTCAGCTTGCTGCCACATAAGCTCAGACTGCTGCCATCGTGGCTATGTTTACCGGTGTGGAAAGGGGCTTGCAGGGTGTAACGTCAATCCAGCATCTGTCCTCCAACAGATGGCAAGGAATGTTGAGGCGCCACCCGGGGAAGTGACAATGGCTCTTTGGAGCAAGAACCTGCTGTCCTCTCTCAGGATGACAACATTCATCCTCCCACCACTGCCATTCCACCAGTGCCCTTGCTGTTGCCTATCAGCCAGCCTGCTGCCACCCATGCTAAGGTTGTGCAGTCCCCAGCTGGGCCTTCTAGGCCCAGAGGTGCTTGGGGTTGTCCTGCAAGACCATCTGCAATCTCCCCCACTGAAAGTCACCAGCCATGCTGCAGCCACTGGGGTAGCACTTCATAGGAGCACTAGGACAGGCAAAGGCACACTGAAGACAGGCACTAAGGGAAGGCATAAGGGTGATTAGTTGACTTTGTTATGTAATATTGGATGGATTGATGGATAAAGTTGGATTGGAATGTTTCTTTTGTGGTGGCTTTTGTTTCAGCATTGTGGCCAAGAGGACGTTGTAATGGTCAGTAAAAGAGAGAAGATGAGGTATGGGACTACTGTTGAATGGGGAATTGGGGTTGCATTCATTCGTATCACAGTTGGATGAGTCGATCACGGACAGTGTGGGCAGAAAGGGGCAGTCTGGGTTGCCTCCTCCATTCTGCTTTCTCCTCCTTCGCATCCTCCTCCTTCCTCCTCCTCAGCTGGTCACAATACATCTGGTGGCAAGGACTGTGCCCTTATGATGGCGAGGTTGTGGAGCATGCAGCAGACCATGATGAATCTTGAGACGTGCTCTGGTGAGTACTGCAGGGTTCCTCCAGAGTAATCCAGGCAGCGGAAGCGTTGTTTAAGGATGCCAATGGTCTGCTCTATCATCTTCCATGTGGCAGCATGGCTCTCATTGTACGCATGCTGCCCACATGTGGTTGGGTTGCGGAGTGGAGTCATGAGCAAGGTTGTCAGCGTATAGCCCGTCACCCAGTAGCCACCCACTTGTTTGTCGTGGCGGCTCAGAGACTGAGCGAACAGTGGACTGGCGCAGAATAAAAGCATCATTACTGCTGCCAGGATACCAGATATTCACCATCATGATGTGCTGAGCATCGTCACACATCAACTGTACATTCAGCAACCTTTGTGGTTACGGTATATCTCAGCATTTAGATGCAGCACCCACAAAGCCACTTGCATGCAGTCGATGGCACCCTGTACCATGGGGAAGCCCGCTATCCTGGAAAAGCCATGTGCTTTGTGTTAGATCCGTGGTTTAGTGGATAAATAATTACATGGATGCTGTACATAACAAATAACAGGTCTTTACTGGAGGAGGGCAATCTCTAGACTGGAGTACAGAGGCATGCGCACAGCTTATATACCAGTGTGGTTACTGCCGGTACTACAGTATTCAGGAGCTGTAAAAAGTAGTTCTGACTTAAAGCACATACACGACAATTCCTCCCTTCTTAGGTTAATAATACCCCCTTAATATTCAAATAACAATTAAATTTTTACATGTACATTCAATAACAAAAGTCCATTTATAGATTCAGTCTTTGGGGCGGCTTCCTGACCCTTTCCGGATAGCGACTTTCCGGAGGTTCTTGTTCTTGGTGCAGAGGCGATTCTGACCCCCTTTCATCGGGTAGTTCATCGGGTTCCACTGCTACTGGGTCTGAAGTAGATACTACCGGTATGTCGGGTTCATCCCCAGGTACTCGAGACATGGGGTTGACGTATTCCTGTGATGCTAAGATCTGATTGACGTGGCGTCTCACAATGTTCTCCCCGACATCCACTGTGTACATTAATGGCCCCTGCCTTGTACATATTGCCACTTCTCTGTTCGATAGTCCCGGGCCAAGACTGGTTGCCCTACATTGCAGCTCCTTGTCGGTTTTTCATTGATGTGCTGGAATTGTTTGTCCTCAACATTTCTTCGCACATTTGGTCTGAGCAAGTCCAGACGAGATCTCAACCTTCGGTTAAAGAACATCATGGCCGGGGTCTGGTTGGTAACTGCATGTGTCGCGTTTCGGTAGGCTAATAAGAAATTGTCCATCTTATGCTGTGGTGGAATTTCCTTGTCGCACATGGCCTTTATCACCTTCTTAAAGGTTTGTACGAACCTCTCAGCCAATCCATTGGTGGCTGGATGATACGGGGCGGATGTGTAATGCCTTACCCCATTCCTTTTCATGAATTTTTGGAACTCATCGGACACAAACTGTGGTCCATTATCAGAGCAGATCTGCTCTGGCAACCCGTTTCTGGCAAATATGGTCCATAGGACTGCAATCGTTTTCTCTGTAGTGGTTGAAGACATCTTTATCACCTCAGGCCACTTTGAATGAGCATCCACTGCTATTAAGAACATTGAGTCCATGAATGGACCAGCGAAATCAATGTGCACCCGTTGCCATGGAGAGGAGGGCCACTCCCATGGGTGTAGAGGGGCATGTGGTGGTGCATTTTGGACCTTCTGGCATCCTAAGCAGCTCTTAGTTAGGTCTTCGATTTGTTGATCGATTCCCAGCCACCACACATAAGCCCTAGCTAGGCTTTTCATTTTCACTCCCCCCAGATGACCTTCATGTAGCTCATTTAGCACTCTCTCCCTTAACTTGGGTGGAATCACCACTCTGGATCCACACATCACTGTCCCCTGGCATACTGACGGCTGTTCTCTTCTGGATGAGAATGCTGGCAACAGTGAGTCGCCATGTGTTGGCCATCCCCTCACCGTCAATTCATATACCCGTGACAGCGTCGGATCATTGCGGGTCTCCTTCTCTATATCCGCGTTTGTTACTGGCAATCATTCAATTATCGACGAATAAAATATCTCGAAAGGGTCCACTGCTGGTGCTTCCTCCACAGTAGGCAGTGGCAGGTGCGATAGCCCATCAGCGTTCCCATGCTGTCTCGTGCCTTTATATTCTATTTCATATTGATTCGCCCCTAGAAACAGGGACCATCTTTGTAACCGCTGTGCAGTCATTACTGGCACGCCCTTCTTAGGATTAAAGATGGAGACAAGTGGTTGGTGGTCAGTCAGCAAGGTGAACTTCTGTCCATGCAGATAGTGGTTGAATTTTTTTACTCCCCATACTAGGCTGAGGGCCTCCCTGTCAACCTGGGTGTAGTTGCGCTCGGCTGAGGTTAGTGACCGAGATGCAAAGGCTACTGGCCTCTCCAAACCGTCCGGGAATTTGTGCGACAGCACCGCTCCAATGCCGTAGGTTGATGCATCACATGCCAAACGAATTGGTAGTGCTGGGTTGAAATGGGCCAACACCTCTTTTGATGTGATCAATTCTTTACACTTCTGGAAAGCTCATCTACGTTCGTCATCCCACTTCCATGGTACCCCTGTTTGCAGTAGGGTGTTCAGCGGGTGTAATACCGCAGACAAATTTGGTAAGAACTTGTGGTAATAGTTTACCAGCCCGAGGAACGACCTCAGTTGTGACACATTTTCCGGTGCTGGAGCCTTGACTACTGCCTCAATCTTGTCAGGGGACTTATGTAACCCCTCTTCATCGATGACGTGGCCGCAATACGAGATCTGTTTCTGGAAAAACTCGCACTTGTGGCGATTTGCTCGTAGCCCATACTCCTTTAATCTGGCGAGCACCTTCTCCAAGTTAGCGAGGTGATCACCATCATTTTCGCCCGTGACCAAGATGTCGTCCAAGTAACACTGGGTCCCTGGAATCCCTTGCAGGACCTGATCCATCGCCCTTTGCCAGATAGCCGGAGCCGAGGCTACTCCAAACACCAGCTGGTTGTATTGATAGAGACCTTTATGGATGTTGATCGTAAGGTAATGTTTCGAAGCTTCTTCTACCTCCATTTGCAAGTACGCCTGGGCTAGATCAATTTTTGTGAAGCGTTTACCACCAGATAGCGAGGTGAAAATATCCTCAATTCGTGGAAGCGGATATTGCACCGTGTGAAGGACTGGGTTCACTGTCACCTTAAAATCCCCACAGATGCAGACCTTCTTTGGTTCCCCAGGCATATTACTCAACGACCTCTTCATTACAGGAACGATGGGTGTAGCCCACTCGCTCCAGTCCACTTTGGACCGTACTCCTGAACGTTCCAACCCTTCCAGCTCTGCTTCAACCGCTGGTCTGATCGCATAAGGCACTGGTCTGGCCTTCAGAAACTTTGGGCTTGCATTATCCTCTATTTTAATTGTTGCTGTTATTCATTTTAGTGTTCCTAGTCCCTCCTGGAACACTTCTTTTGCGTCAGTTAGCATTTTTGACAGTCGTCCAGGTGTGACGTCGTCATCCTTTTTGGCCTCCACCTTCAGTGCCTGTATGGAATGCCAATCTAAATGTATCTTCCGGGTCCATTCACATCCTAGCAGTGGTGGTCCTCCATTTGGCAATACATATATATCAATTTGAGGTATTTCCTGACCTTTATATGTCACTTTCACCCTTATTTTTCCTTTGGGGTAGACTTTTTGCCCCGTATACGTCTTCAAGACAATCTCTGTAGCTTTCAAGGGTATGTGTGAAAATAGCCGCTTGTAGTCTCTTTGATTTATGACTGTTAGAGCTGACCCTGTGTCCAATTCCATTTCCACTTGGACTCCGTCTATCTTGAGTGTAACCCAGATAGTCTGGTGATCCTCTATTTCGGTTACATTATGTAGTTTCAGACAACCCAGCTCCTTGCTTCCGGAGTCTGTGTCACTTTTCTGTTCGTCTGAACCACTGTCCATCACCTGGTGTACCTTTTTGTACTTATCCTGTGGAGATTTCTTACAGTTGGTTTTCTTCCCAGACCTGCAGACTCTTGCTATGTGTCCTGCTTTCCCACATTGTCTGCACACTTGGCCCTTGAACCAACAATCTTTCTGGTCATGTGTTGTTCTGCCGCAGCGATAGCACTTCCCTGTTCCATAGGTCAGTTCGTTGGTGCCATATTCTTGCGGTCTCCGTTGTATCTCTACAGCGCCCCTTGCGGCTGCTTCGTGTGATACTGCCATACTGAAAGCTTTGTCCAGCATAAGGTCCTTTTCTGATAGAAGCCGTTTCTGGGTTCCTTCACTTTGTAGCCCACACACAAACTTGTCCCTTAACGTGTCTGCTAGTCCCGCTCCAAACTGGCAGTATTTCGATAGCTTGTGCAGTTCCGTTAGGTACTCAGCATTGCTTTCGTCTTTGTGTTGGTTCCTTTTATGGAACTTAAATCGTTCTGCTATCAGCAGTGGTGTGGTTTTAAGTGGTCCTGTAGGATTTCTACTATGCTTTCAAAATTCTTGTTTACCGGCTTCTCTGGGGTTATTAGATTTCGCAGTAACCCATAAGCTTTTGCACCCATGGAATTTAACAGAACCAGTGCTTTATTAGCATCTGGCACTTCATTCGCCCTGCAGTACACCTCAATACGTTCCACATATGTCGCCCAATCTTCGACTTCATTGTCGAACGTAGAGATACTGCCACTCTTCAGCATCCTTGGTTGTGCGTTAACTATCACCAATGGCGCCTCCCGCGCTTCCCCTTCTTCTCCGCTGGCACAAAATGGCGTCTCCCACGCTTTCCTTCCTTCCCGCGCTCGCCCGTCTTCTCCGCTGCGGCTTCGCAAAATGGCGTCTCCTGCACTCTTCTTTCTTCTCCGTGGCTCAATGGCGCCTCCTGCGCTCTCCCTGCTTCTCCGCGGCTCAATGGCATCTCCCGCGCTCTCCCTGCTTCTCCGCGGCTCAATGGCGTCTCCCCTTGCTTCGCCCCGCGGACCCTGATCAGCCCGTGATCCCTGGCTGTGCTCTGCGCGTTCTTCTCTTGATATTTGTCGACGCCGCTCAGTCTAGAACCCGGCTGTTTCTTACCCTCTCTCTCTCCGGTTTTGCAGTATTTTTCCTCGACGCCGCTCGGTGATCAACCCCCGGCTGCGCCCTGCTCTCTTCACCCTTTTTCTTACCCTGTCGACGCTGCCCGGCTCTCTCTCTCTGCCGTCGGTCGGCTCCAGCCGCCGCTGCTCGGGAAGGGTCTGCTCTGGACCTGTCGTCGGTCTCTTACTGCTCGTTGTGGCTGGGGAACCAAGCCCGGCTCTCCACAGCCTCCCCAGTGAAGTTGGATCTCTGCCTGACTGCTGTGCGGTTGCTCATGGTCGACGCCCGTGTTCCTGGACACTACTATTTTTTTTAATATTTTTTTTTGTTTAATGTTGCAGGTAGGTTCGCATCAACACTCGTCACCACTGTTAGATCTGTGGTTTAGTGGATAAATAATTACACGGATGCTGTACATAACAAATAACAGGTCTTTACTGGAGGAGGGTGATATGCCATCAATGACTCAAAGACAAGGATTCAACTGAAGGCTTTTAATCACTAAGAACATAGCAGCATAGCAGGTCTTCCCACATCGGGTTCGTCTGGTAGTAAATGACTCATACATCTCCTGAGACCTTTATGTGGCAAAAGACAGGGGCGTAGCCAATACACACAATAGGAACAAAAGGGGGCGGTTCACACAATACAAGCAGGAAAAATACAAGCAGGTAAAACACATGGGCTGATGACGGCATATTTCATCAGATTCACCCCTTCTACAGATTTAGTCTGTCCGGGGGTGTGATAGTCCTTCCTGAACGTCGCAACAGTACCTCGGGTTCCGACCGGGAGCCCGTGGTGCCCTCCTGGGCATACCCATGTTGCAGGTACTTCAGGAGGTGGTGAGTGTTAAGTCTGTGTGTTATAGTGAGAATTACTACACAGACCACAAGAGTAAACTCAACAGGTCTTTACTGGTTGGAGGTCGGACTATACTGAATACAATATTATTACACTGTGCTTATATACCGGTGTGGTCACCACCGGTATTACGTATACAGCAGCCAAAGAAAGTAGTACCTTTCTTAAGGTGGACCAGGCTTAAGTTCTCTTAAGGTGGAACAGGTTACATACACCACAGTGAGGATACCTCTGGGGATGGTGGAGGTTCTTCTGGGGGTGGTGGTGATGGGTCGTCGTCGTCGCTTCCTGCCGAGGCGAGGTCCTTTATGGACACGGTGTCTTCACGCCCATCGGCGTGCTTGACGTACGCGTACTGTGGGTTTGCGTGGAGTAGGTGTACTGCCTCCACGAGGGGATCCGTTTTGTGGCCCCTCACATGTTTCCGTAACAGGACTGTCCCTGGGGTGGAGAGCCACGAGGGTAGGGATACTCCTGAGGTTGATTTGCGGGGAAAAACAAACATCTTCTCGTGAGGAGTGGCGTTAGTAGCAGTACGCAGTAGCGACCTTATCGAGTGGAGTACGTCTGGGAGGACCTCCTGCCAGCGGGAGGTGGGGAGGCCTTTAGACCTTAGTGCTAAGGTGACCGCCTTCCACACTGTCGCGTTCTCCCTCTCCACTTGCCCATTACCCCGGGGGTTATAACTAGTGGTCCGACTCGTGGCTATCCCCTTTGACAGCAGGTATTGGCGCAGTTCATCGCTCATGAGCGACGCCCCCCTGTCAGTGTGGATGTAGTTAGGCATGCCGAACGTGCAAAACAGGTTGCCGAGGCACTTGATGACCGTGGCACTGGTCATATCTGGGCAGGGGTAGGCGAATGGGAAGCGGGAGTACTCATCCACAATGTTGAGAAAGTACACATTGCGGTCGGTGGAGGGGAGTGGTCCCTTGAAATCTAAGCTCAGGCGCTCGAATGGCCATGTAGCTTTGATCAGGTGGGCTGGGTCGGGTCTGAAAAAATGGGGCTTGCATTCCGCACAGGTGTGGCAGTCCCTGGTCATAGACCGGACCTCCTCGATGGAATAGGGCAGGTTACGGGATTTTATAAAGTGGAATAGCCGGGTGACCCCCGGGTGGCAGAGGCCATTGTGGAGGCCCTGTAGCCTGTCCCCCTGGATGCTGGCACACATCCCTCGTGATAGGGCATCGGGGGATTCGTTGAGGGCCCCCAGCCTATATATTATGTCGTACTCAAACGTGGAGAGTTCGATCCGCCACCTGAGAATTTTGTCGTTCTTGATCTTCCCCCTCTGTTTGTTGTTAAACATGAAGGCTACCAACCGCTGGTCGGTAAGCAGGGTGAAGCGTTTGCCAGCTAGGTAGTGCCTCCAGTGTCGCACTGCCTCCACTATGGCCTGGGCCTCCTTCTCTACCGAGGAGTGCCTGATCTCGGGCCCTTGGAGGGTTCTTGAGAAAAAGGCTACGGGCCGCCTGTTGTGTATGTAACCGTTCTACCTTTAAGAGAACTATTGTATGTAACCGTCCACCTTTAAGAGAACTATTTTAGGTGTTGCACTACTTTATTTTGGCTGCTGTATACTGTAATACCGGTGGTGACCACACCGGTATATAAGTGCTGTGTAATGAGTGATTGGGCAGATTCGCCCTGACCTTCGAATAGTAAAGTCCTGTTAAAGTTTACTCTTGTAGTCTGTGTATTAATTCGCCATACAACACACAGGCTTTACAGTGGCGACGAGTTCGATCTTACCCTGCGGCAGCGATACATCCGAAGCAGTTAACAAGCGTCGAGAAGAGGCATCCGCCCTCGCCGTTCTGCTGAGAGAAGACTCGAGTCTGCAGAGCAAGGAAGAAGGAAGAATTCTGACACGAGGCCTTCCATCAGCAACAGGCAGTGATCGTCCCTTCTGTCACGGTAGTGAGTGAGCCGATCAGCCACGAGAAGCAAGTCGGCCACGTTGACTGTGAGTAGGGGGAAAAATAAAAAAGAAACGGAGGATAAGGGCGGTGAACTCGACCACGGCCAGGGGAAAGGAGCCGGACAGAAGTCGGGGCCAGAGGCGCTGAGACTGGGGCAGCGTAGGGCACGGCAGCCGCGGTGCAGGGAACGCAGCCGGTGTGAGAGACCGGACTACAAGCGGGAACACAGCGGGTAAAAGGCCGGGCACCTACCGAGGCCGCGAGGCGCTGTGACCGGGATCATAAGGCGCGGAGGCAATAAATAAATAAATAAACCGCGAGGGACTCGGCCGCAGCCGGGGGAGGAAAGGACCGGACTGCGGGAGGTCTGGGAGAGCCGAGCGAGCGGGAGAGACGGAGCCCGAGAGAGAGAGCGAGCGAGACCGTGCCGGCGAGCGGGAGAGACAGAGCCCGAGTGAGGGGGGAGCGGGGCCGAGCGAGGTTCCGGCCAGCGGCTTACAGCGGCTGCCGTGAAGGACCGGGAGCTGGAGCTGTCCGACGCCAACTGGTTGTCCCCAGCGCCGGTTGCCCCTGCCGAAAAAGGGAACGCGATCGGCTGTTCTCGCGCGCGCTTCAGAATAAACTGAAGCCGGCGCGCAGGCTGCAAACCCCGTAAACCAGCGGTCGTCGCCCGAGGGCAAAGCTTACCCCTCCCACCAGAGGAAGAAATGCGGGAAGCCGCCAGTTAGGCGGGGAAGAAGACAAGCGCGAAACCGCCATCTTGAAAGTGGGCGGGGAAGAAGATCAGCGCGGGAAACCGCCATTTTAGAAAAAAAAAGTTAAAGGAAAACTTGGTTGTTGTTTCTTAGAAAGATTGTGAAGATGCCTAAGCGTGGTAACATCAACGATTTCGATTCCGAGGTAGAAGATTGGGCCACGTATGTAGAACGCATCGAGATATATTGTGAGGCCAATAAAATAGAAGATGATGATAAAGCTATAACCTTACTAAACTCAATGGGGGCGAAGACATACGGGCTATTGAAGCATCTTCTATCACCGGCTAAACCGGCGGATCAGACGTTCGCTAATATTGTTGCTGTCCTGAAGGATCATTTGAACCCCACACCACTGATGTTGGCGGAATGATTCAAATTTTATGCGAGAACGCAACGGAACGAGGAAAGCAACGCGGAATATTTGGTTGAACTACGTAGACTAGCGAAATACTGTCAGTTTGGGGAAAATCTGACAGAGGCATTGAGAGACAAGTTCGTGTGCGGGTTGTCGAAGGAAGGAACACAAAAGCGACTGCTTGAAGAGAACGATCTTACACTTGATACGGCTGTCCTTATTGCAGCATCGCACGAAGCCGCAGCGAGAGGCACGGCAGAAATGCAGCTGAAGGCAGCGGTACTCAGCGTGGATCAAATGACTTCAGGTACAACGAAATGTTATCGTTGTGGGAAGACAACACACGACCAGAACCAATGCTGGTTTAAAAACCAGGAATGTAGAAAATGTGGCAAGATTGGTCACATAGCTAAAGTATGCCGGTCAGGAAAGAAGACCTGCAACATAAAAAAGTCACCGCAGGAAAAGCACAGCACGGTACACAAGGTGACTGAGAAGAGTTCAGATGAACAGAATTCGGATTCAGACTCCAACAGCCAAGAACTGGATAGTCTGAGAATTCACAATGCGAGTAAGGAAGTTGACCTACAAATTATCTGGGTCACACTCAAAATAGCCGGAGTCCAAGTGAAAATGGAATTGGACACAGGATCAGCCCTAACAGTCATAAACCGAAAGGACTACAAGAGGCTATTCTCACATATTCCCTTGAGAGATACCAAGATTGTATTGCAGACATACACGGGGCGAAGAGTATACCCCATCGGAAAGATAAAAGTCAAGGTGAGAGACAAGGGCAAAGAACACCAAGGAATGGACTTATATGTACTGCCTGAGGGGGGTCCACCACTTCTGGGACGGGAGTGGATCAGGAAAATAAATATGGACTGGCACTTCCTAAAAACCATAAAGAGTGAGAACTCGGTGAAGATAATCAGCCCAGACTCTGGAACTGATGATGGTAAGACCAACCCATGTGCAAAAGACAAGGCTAAAATGGACTTGCAGACTAATGTTGGAAAAACGAAGGAGTGCATAAATGCTTATGCTTTAGAGGAAAACAAAGTTTCAGAACAGAATTCCACTGAGCAACAACAACATAGTTTGACAGAGAATTCTGAGTCTGTCCAGCCTACAGACATGCACACTTCTGAGGGACACCGGGCTCGAACTCAACTCCAATTCAAACTACAACAACAATTAGAACAAATGATTCGCCGTCTTGAGCAAGAGATGAATGCAACGAAAAAGTTCTTTGATACAGAGTGGGAGAATCTGGAAAGACAACAGAAGCAGCTGATGGAGAAAATGGAGCAGGAGCACAAACCGTCTGCGCGAGGAGGCCAAACGAATCAAAGCTGATTCGGGTTCTGAAGGGGCGTGCCCTAATCTGGTGGAGCAAGATGTTCAGCAACTGAAGGCGCTTGTTAGCAGGTTGCAGGCAGAAAAGGCTGATTTGGTTGCCATGAATTCCGAGCTCCTACTGAAGTTGGGTGCAGCACCACTGAACGATTCATTTGTTGAAATTCGAATGGTGGAGGCTGCAGATGATGGAGAATTAGAAGCAGCAAAGGGACCCCAGTGCAAGGTTACCAACAGCCCTGTAGCCTATCCGTCAAAAACACAGGATGACGATACTGGGAAACGT
Organism: Somniosus microcephalus; assembly: GCF_052327205.1. Taxonomy (NCBI): domain Eukaryota; kingdom Metazoa; phylum Chordata; class Chondrichthyes; order Squaliformes; family Somniosidae; genus Somniosus; species Somniosus microcephalus. The sequence goes on along the minus strand of NC_140999.1, from coordinate 136,164,410 downwards.
CTGATGTCAGAAGGGTTAACGGTCAGTCAACTCCTTCATATGCTGAGGGACAAGACTCTGAAATGGGAAAAACTTGAACACGAGCTTCAATCTTCAAAGGAAAGGGTTTTGGGGCTCTCAAAAGTTATTGAAATAGCTGAGGTGACAACACAGACTGAGAAGACTGCAGCAGAGCAGCCCGTGGATGCCAAAAGTACGCTGACTCACGTCAATGTAGAACAACAGAAGGCTGAAACAGCTGCTCCAGTAGAGGGATTGAATAGTCCGATCAATCAATCTCCGAATGAAGTTGAAGTATTGAAATCACAAATGAGGTCATTAGTAAAAGACTTGCAGAAAGCCCAGAAAAAGCTGGATGAAGCTGAACACATGAAGAAGTCTCTTCAGGAAAAATGTCTGGATCTGGAACAAAAGCTGGCTAACGTCCAGCTGGGTATGGAGCAAATAGAAGACCCTCTCGCTGGCCTAGCTCAGGACGACACCGAATATTACCATGACCTGTTGGACGACACCGAATATTACAATGACCTGTTCTGCCCAGCTTTTGATGAAAACTCCCAAAGTGCAGAAACCATGAAGAATCAGAAAAAGTCTAAGGAACACCGGGAGATGGTGGCGCTACTACGGAAAAAGGAGGAAGAGAAGGAGGAAATGTGCATGCAACTGGCAGCTGACAGTGGAGCCCAGAGAGTCTCCAAGAAGCAGAAAAGGAAAAGTCGAAGCAGAAGATGACCATCTGAACCATTATCACCTGCCAGATCACACACGTGTTCCCTCCGAACGGAGCCAAATCAGTTCGGAAGTAGAAAAACTTTCCAAGGTACTCAAGCTTTTAGAAGTCAGCAATGCTGGTTCAGAAGTGATGGAAGTTCAAGCTGTTAAGTCCATTGAAGGACTATTGGATGAGTCACTCCAGCAACGTGAACCGACTACACCACAGGGAACTGTTACAACACCGAGGCGTTGTCCGGACCGAGTCAGGAAGCACAGGAGACGCCTCCACAGAGACTGAATCTGTGAACTGTTTCCGCAGAGACTGAATCTGTGAACTGTTTTCCCGCAGAGACTGAATCTGTGAACTGTTTTCCGCAGAGACTACATCTGTGAACTGTTTTACATGAAGTTGGATATATGTTATGTTTAATGGGGAATAAGTATGTTGTAAGCTAAAAAGGGAGGATTGTTGTGTATGTAACCGTTCTACCTTTAAGAGAACTATTGTATGTAACCGTCCACCTTTAAGAGAACTATTTTAGGTGTTGCACTACTTTATTTTGGCTGCTGTATACTGTAATACCGGTGGTGACCACACCGGTATATAAGTGCTGTGTAATGAGTGATTGGGCAGATTCGCCCTGACCTTCGAATAGTAAAGTCCTGTTAAAGTTTACTCTTGTAGTCTGTGTATTAATTCGCTATACAACACACAGACTTTACACCGCCCATCCTGGTTGAGGGTGGCTGCTAAAGCGAAGTCGGACGCATCGCTTTCGACTTGGAAAGGGATGTTTTCGTCCACCGCCCGCAGCACGGCCTTCTCAATGTCGTGTTTAATGCTGTTGAAGGCAGCGTGGGCCTCGGCTGTGAGCGGGAAGGACGTTGATTTCAGGAGGGGACGGGCCTTGTCGGAATAATTGGGGACCCATTGGGCGTAATAGGAGAAGAACCCCAGGCACCTTTTCAGGGCCTTGGGTGTGTTTGGTAGGGGTAGCTCCCGTAGGGGGCGCAATCGGTCGGGGTCCGGACCGATGTCCCCGTTTTCCACCACGCAGCCCAGGATACAGAGGCGCGTGGTGCTAAAGACACACTTATCCTCGTTGTAAGTGAGATTGAGTCTGAGGGCGGTTTTCAGAAATCTTGCGAGGTTCGAGTCGTGGTCTTGCTGGTCGTGGCCGCAGATGGTGACGTTGTCTAGGCATGGGTAGGTGGCTGTTAACTGGTTCTCATCGACCATGCGGTCCATCTCCCGCTGGAAGACCGAGACCCCGTTCGTTACCCCAAAGGGGACTCTGAGGAAGTGGTAGAGACGTCCGTTCGCCTCGAAGGCGGTGCATGGACGGTCCTCCGGCCTAATGGGGAGCTGGTGGTATGCCGATTTTAGGCCGATGGTGGAAAACACCCGGTATTGCGCGATTTGGTTAACCATATCCACTATGCGGGGCAGAGATATGCCATCAATGACTCAAAGACAAGGATTCAACTGAAGGCTTTTAATCACTAAGAACATAGCAGCATAGCAGGTCTTCCCACATCGGGTTCGTCTGGTAGTAAATGACTCATACAGCTCCTGAGACCTTTATATGGCAAAAGACAGGGGCGTAGCCAATACACACAATAGGAACAAAAGGGGGCGGTTCACACAATACAAGCAGGTAAAATACAAGCAGGTAAAATACAAGCAGGAAAAATACAAGCAGGTAAAACACATGGGCTGATGAAGGCATATTTCATCAGAGAGGGCAATCTCTATACTGGAGTACAGAGGCATGCACACAGCTTATATACCGGTGTGGTTACTGCCTGTACTACAGTGTACAGGAGCTGTAAAAAGTAGTTCTGACTTAAAGCACATACACTACACTTTGTCTGCCTCTTTCTCTCTGGTCAGAGAGAAGACAATGAAGTCCCCTCTCCTGGCATAAAGAGTCTCTGACACCTCCCTTATGCAGCAGTGGACGGTGAACTGGGAGATGTTAGAGATGTCACCTGCTCCAGCTTGGAAAGATCCTGACGTGAGGAAATTCAGCGGTCACCTTCACAGCCACTGCTGTCCTTGCCCTGGTGTGAGGCTGCAGGTCTCATTGCAAGAGATGGCAGAGTTCTGTGAGCACCTCTTTTGTAAAGTGCAGATGCCTCACACACTGCTCCTGGCTCAGGCTGAGGTAAGAGGATTGCTCTCGGAAGACCCTAGGTGGGTAAGGCCTCCTGCTGAGAGTGCTTCTCCCCCTCCCTCTGTGAGCAGCTTGTCCTCTTCTTTGTTGCCTCTGCTCCATCTCCCTGACATGCTGCAGGCCAAGGGGGGTGACAACTGGAGCACCCATGACTGGGAGCAAGTGGTCTGACCACAACCTTTGAAGTCAGAAGCAAGACCTTCTCCACTTGCAGCACCACTCCCTGTCACCTCACCAACTTTAAACAACTCTAGAAAGCTCCAAACACTTCCACAAACTTCCACAGAGCCAGTAGAAATTAATCAGAAACTAACCTTAGAGTGGTTGCTGATCCCTTTAAGTATCACTGGTAACATGTTCAGCTGTGCGAGGTTAACATAGGGCATTAGCTCCAGTGTTGGGGATGAATTTAGCAGCACTGGCATCAAATCAGCATTGCACGCTGATTGACGTCACAATCTGCCTACTCTACATACTTCTGGCACACGCTCCCCGCGCTGATGCTAACACCCTCACCAAGATGGCATCCGGCGCGGCACGCATCTTCTTCTCAGAGGTGTGCGCGCAGCGTGGGCACCGCTTCCATCACAAAACGGCACTCGCAGTGCCGGAAAATTGGACGCTATGGAGCTGAATTTTTCGCCAATAATACTTAAAAGCTTTTAAAACATGCCTATTAGTGTCTCTGCGCCTAAAAAAAAAGCTTAATTTTAAGAGCTTCCTCAAAGGCCCACAAACGGGTGCAACTAGCAGAAACTCACAATGGTGATTAATTCGATCTGGGGGCGTGGTCGGTTTTGTTGGCAGAGCCGGCATCCAGCGCGATGTTTTTAACACTAGCAGAAATGGCATCTACAGCTTCAGCCCATTAAAATATGATCAGTTAATGTGTTGTATTTTGCATGGGAGTGAAATGATCAGTTAGGACTTTCTTGGCTTTATCATAGTCAGCAGCATTTTCAGTATCTGACAATATATCTTGCTAATGCTCTCCCCCATAATGCAAAAGTAAATCTCTGTTTCCTGTCGTGTTGGTCATTTTAAAACCAATTGCCACATTCGAACGATTTCTCGCCTCCCAACTTGAAGAGACTGAAGTAAGGTTGTTGTAAAAGTCAAATGAGGGCAGATGACGAGATCACAAGCCACATCACGAGATTTGTACTGTTCCTGAGGCGGATAGAGAAGTGGCATAAACTGGATCAGTGGTTACTCTCTGGATTTATGATTCTCTGCTTATTCCAGACGTACAAAGACCCATATTTAAGTGTAGCCTGCGTACCGTACAGGAATTAATCATGTTCATACTTCCTGAACTGTAATTTCTCCTAAATTATCCATGAACCCCTCATTAATATTTTTGAAAATTCATGTTTGTCTTTATGATTATTTATTTCCAGGAAAAGTCCTTGGTTGTTAAAGTGACACAAACACTACATTGGAGGAGGAATTCGTGTTCGCCAGCAAAGTTGCCGGTGTTACCGACAACTGCAGTGAACAGCCGCTGGAAATGGCCGCAACGTTAACCGATTGAAATTGGTCTGGGGGGAATGGAGATAGGTGTCGCAGCGCTCAGCTTCCATGCAACGCCGTCCTGGTGGCATTGCTGGAGGGATTCGGGATGAAGTTACTGTCCAGATCCGGCATTGCAGCTTCCCACAGCCTCTGGGAGCGAAGCTGTGGAGCTTGCAAGGAATTGTGGTTAATGAAGAGGTCTGAGAATTAAAGGGGCCATGCACACTGAAGCAATACAAATTAAAATGCAGTGAATCAATACATTTTTCAGCCCTTTCTGCCTTTTAAGAAATATTCAATATTTAAAAGAAGTTTCAAATGTGAATATTCAGCTCTTAAAGCTGACTTACCTTCCTAACCTCAACAAATGGGAAAACTGCCTCAGCACGAACACAAATGGCTCAGCAAACCAAGGAAGGGGCATGGAGGATCTCACATCCAGCACTCCAGAAAGAATGATGTGAGAGTACATCACTACAGCCATCACTGCCAGCAGTGTCACCCCCACCACCTGGCTCTAGTGCCCAAAGAAGCTTCATTACCTCAGACAACTGGTCAAGGTCAGTAAGGAATGCATCTTCAAAAGCCATTTCCTATCAACAGCACCACCAGCCTCACACACAGCTCAATGCATGACCCCCACCACCAATCACTCACCTACCAACAATCTGCACCAATGACAAGGCATATCTCCCATTCCTAGCCACACCTCACCCCCTTGGAGGAGACGATGCAGGCCATTCTTGGCAGGGGCATGGTTGAGCCCTTGGCCAGAGGTGGAGCTGAAAGGATACAAGATGCGGGTACCCTTGTACGTTATCCTCCTTCTGGCATGCACCTCTTGCTTTCCCACCCTCCCGTCAGCACAACTCTGTGCCTTCCTCATTTCACACACCCAAGAAATGAAGCCTGCCCAGCCAGTGGGACCGCAGACGGATGATTCCATCCCGAATATCCCGGCCACAAAGGGGCTGTCTGGGATGCATCCTTTCATCTGATTCCTCCTCTTCAGCTTCCTCCTCTTCTGCATCTTCATCTTCTGCGTCTTCCTCTTCCCTCTGCAAGCGGATGCTGTAAATGTGAAATGACTGCATAAAATGCTGGAACTACTCAGTTGGTCAGGCAGCATATAGACCTGCGACGTGAACTCTGATTTTCTCTCCACGGATGTTGCGTGACCTGCATGTTCTGTCTTCTAAAACGTCTTCATTTACCATCCGAGCCCTTGCAAGCATCCAGCAGCACTCCCTACACACTTAAAAAAATGTTCACATCTAATGCAGCAAGCCACCACTTCACTAAAATCAACAACAAAAAAGTCCAAATCCTTAAATTCAAACTTACCTGAATGATGTGTGTGTCCCTTTAAGAGCTGCAAACATCTCCACTGTCAGCCTGCTTGCACGCCAAGTTAACCTGCAAAGGGGAAGAGGAATATGGTGGCCGTTGCAGGAACTGCCACCAGCTGGCGAAAGAGCGGCGGCCGCCATTTTATCGCCATTTCATGGTGCTACGGAGTGGCGGTGAGTACATGAATTTCTAGCCCATTGTGTTTGTTCCAACTAGAAAATATCTAGTTCCCCAGTCCATCATTAGAATGAGTACACCAGAACTGATAGGAAGCAGGACAAAAGCATTCAGACCGAACGTCATTTAGGAGTGCTAAAGTCAATTATAGTGTCCCTACTACTGATCTGGCTGAGATCAAGTAATTCAGCAGAGTCCAGAAATCAAATTCTTGGTGTGTATGACTAACCTATTCTCTGGCTAAACTTGCTGAGCAATTGGTGGAGATGCAATTTCTGTCCTTAATCGTCCTGATGTGTGTTCAACAAATTTAGCTTGTTCCCAAATTATAATTCCTCCGCCCATGCCCTCCACGAATGATGATGATAGTCAGAGGTGGTCCAGCACAAAAATAGGACGAGGCATACTAAGAAACGGGCAGTTTAAGTTTCTCTTATATAAATACCAAAAGAGCTTGAAATCAGTGTTATCTCTGTGGGTCTAAGCTCCTTTTTACTTTTAAATATTTAATTGAAATATTCTGCCCCCTTCACAGCAGTAATGGGTACATTTTAAATCAATTAGGAGGAATGATGCATTAATTTCCAGTGGGCTCTGATGAATGTTTTGAATGAATGGATGTACACTGAGCCAATCTGTATAAATTTAGCCTTTGCGATATTTTCTGCACTGCCCATTTTGTAAATCAGCATTTAAAGGCTACTTACACCTGATTTTCTCCCTCTTTTGCCCTTGCACTTGTTTGTTGGTACCCAACTCGAATTTGTCAAGCCTTTTCTTCTCACAGCAACCTCCATGGTCATGAGATGTAACTGTTACGGGGTTTTTTTCTGTCTGAATGCTATTGTTTTGCAAATAAAGTAGTCAGCTTTATATCAAAAAAAGCACAGTTTGCCTGATATTTGTCTTGAGATGTAAGTTAATGCAAGATGCCATGCAGGCAAATAAACTATACGAATCATGAGGCTGGTATCTGAGGTATGAGAGATTAAAACTGAAGTTAACCTGTAATACACTGGAGACAGCATGTTTTGAATAACAGTAACTGATATTTTACATTTATATGACCAAAGTAAGGCCACAATTTCAAAGTATTGTTATTTTAAATGGAAGGTTTCCTTTTTGAGAAGAATTTAATTTCTAACAATGAAACAAAAGGGAGAAATGGCACAGCTTTTTCTAACTGGTTTGAAATGAGCATCATCTGAGTTCACTGGCTGCCATATTAGAATATAATTTACATAATTAGGTTCACTGGCTGCCATATTAGAATATAATTTACATAATTAGGTTGTACTACTCTGCACCATAAAGTGAAAATATTTAAATGAGATTTGAACAGCTGAGCACACATATAGCCTGAAATGACATTTTTTCCATTAACTCACACCAAACTAAATAGAACATGCAAAATGTTTTATTTTAAGTATCAGCTTCATAGTTTTATCTAAATCGAAACAAATTTAAACTGGATCCATTGAAGGATTTTTGAATTTACTCTGAATCGATTCAGACTTTGGGTGTCATCACTGGCCATTATGAGCAACTGCAGCTTTAATATTTGTTCAAACGGTGTGGCACTTTTTGTTTTTAAAATGTTACAATGCACAAATCCTAACGTAATGGCAATTCAAATTCAGAGGCTGACATGAGAAAAGTAGAGCTTCAAATACAAATTTAATTTCAACAAACCATCATCAACCCTGTTGTGCTTTACAGCAAGATGGTGAATGATTCACTATTGGCCACATCAGAAAGACATGGATAAAATATTTCCTCTAAATGGCACTAGCATTGTTCCCAGTACAACTTGGATTGGTAAGCAAAAACGAAACCTTCATCTTTGACAATTGTCATCAGTTTTAAATTAAAGATGACATAAATGAATGAATTTTTGCCAGATTTTTAGTTTAGCACCAACTGGAGGATGGCTTACAAATTGTATACACAGGCAGGTACCTCTTTCACTACATTTTTAAACTAGTTTCCCCATCACTTTGTTTTTCTGCTCAACAGCCTGATATGTGCATTTTACTTTTATTTCAAAGTTTTAAGGATTGAAATTCCTCTAAGCAGTATTTGTTAATCATTTAAAGTAAACAGGTTAATGACTGTGTAAAATAATCTACAGACCCGAGTTCATACAAACTCACTCATGTGTCTGTCACAAATATCACTGAGAATAACTTCAACCCTTAATTTTCTTGTGCTGGTCCCATTATGAATGACACCGAATTCCCAATGTGCTGTACAATGGACGGAATAGGATATAGGTTTGTTTTCTACACCTGACAAGTTACAGGTTTGAGCCATGTTGCTATAGAAAAACAGCGAAGGCAAGTCAGGTGCCTCTCCATATGAAGGAATGGGTCATCAGTGCTAGCGCAACTCAGGGCTACTGTGTCACACCTTCTCAAATCAAATCAAATCAAATCAACTTTTATTGTCATTGTTAGTGCACAAGTGCAGTACAACGAAATGTAGGCTTGCGGCTGATCTCGTGCCTGATCATAGATTGGCAATGGTAGAATCTTCCTTCCCATGAGGAAAAGTATGTTTTACGGAGAGTTCAAGGGGAAAGAAGAAGGAAATGATAAAATAATCTTCAAAAAATGAAAGACAAATTGATTTACGAATAATTACATTGAGTTTAGAATTCTTCTACTTGCATGTGTACCAAAATCATAATTGTACTTTTGATCATTTCCTTTGCTTAGTATTTCTAGTGAAATGTAATCACATTCTGAAAAAATATGTTTACAGTTTTAATAGATATACCGAACAGAGGAAAGCTTCATGAGGGCATTTACAATATCACTACACAGAGTAACAAGAGGAATTCTTACCTCTTGTCTTCAAAGTATTTTCAGTAGTTACTTTCCCCTGAAATGGGTGATTTTTGACAAACTCAAATTGGCTGCATAAAACAAACCTGGGCCCTGGTCCCCCTCATTGACATTTACCTGTGGTGAGTGCAGAAGGAGTGGCCAGCAGCCATCCCACTTGGAGCGAGGTAGGGAAATCGGGGTTCAGGCAGGGGCATGGCAGTGGGCTTCACCATCGCCCCATTTTCTAATTTTAGGAGGGATAGCGGAGGAAAATCCAGTGCACGTTGTCAATGTAGCCCTACATGTGCCTATGAACCATGCATTGCTATGCTTTTTAATGCATGTTCCAATGGTTATGTGAAGCCCATGTAAGAATCATGCATTAAAATTCATATGACTTCATTATCCTCAGAGGTATACCAAGATTCTTTTGAGGAAGAGTAAAATTGATGCTTGCTGCAACACATGATTCTTGCACTGCTGCACAGTCCCTAAACCCTACAATGTGGCTCATGTGAGGACATAGAGAAACCAAGCAGACTTGTGGAGGTGTAAAAGCAGAAACATCTATGCTTGTGCTGCTCAGTGGATAGATGTACTATGTCTGAGAAAGAGTTGGTAAAATCATTGTGGTTTGCTGTATGATATGGCCCATGGGAGAAGAATTACACTGATCTCGGATGAGGAATAGCTTCAGCAACAGAACGGTGAAAGAGGAGAAGGGTGTGAATGATCAATGAACAGCTCAACAGCCATTGCCGTATGAAAGAGAGGGGCCTCAGAAATTCACTGACAACTTTTTTCAGTGGAGACCAGCACAGGGCCCACCAGTAAGCTGGCATCAGAATGACTAAGCTTCTGCAGAAATCTTGGCCCGTATTTTCCGATCGCAGGCCTCCTGCGGGCGGAGGCCTGCGATCTGGAAAAATCTGCGCCCTTACCTGCGGGCTCCCGGGACGTGCACAGTTCCGATGCTGGGCCTCACCAAACTTGAAGTGCACAGGGCCCACATATCCCAGAGGCGCATGTAGTTCGCAGCGTCCCTGGGATCACATGGGCCATGGGGAGCCAATCACAGAAGGGAATCTCCCTTCATACATTTGACAGGAAGACCTGCTTTTACCAGGCGTAAGAATTGTAAGGGTTTTCTGCGGGCGGAGGATCTCCAAAAAGCGGAACTATCCGCCCGCAGAGGCCCTTCTCCAGGGCAGCCGGAGGATCTGTCAAGACCATTCTTGACAGATCGGAAATGCCGGTTTTCAGCGCATGCGCTGTGCGTGCCTGAAACCGGCATTTCCGATATCCCTACGGCTGGGTGCACAGCGTGAACCCACCCATAGGGATCGGAATATCCGGGCCATTGTCTTCACTGTGTAGACATTCACTACAGTGAGATTATTTCATGTGCAGGTGTTTTGAAGTACATAGATACAGTGAATAAAACAGATACTATAAGAATTCAGTGAAGTCATGTGTTCTTATTGTACTAATAGTGAATGCCTTCAGTATATGCAATCTGTTGCACTACTGTGGCATTACTTTACAATAGCAAACTACTGCGGATGCTGGAAATCTGAAATAACAACAGAAAATGCTGGAAACATTCAGCGGGTCAGGCATCATCTGTGGAGCTGACATTACTTTGTGACTTGAGGGCTTACCACATGTTCCATGGCATAAACTGCTTCTAAGTGGGCTTCTAATAGGAGGTGTAAGTGTGTAGGCCACCTGCAAGGTCCTGTGTGTAGCGTCAGAGTTCCACTGATACCCAACCTCTATTTGCTTCTGGCTTTTAAAGTCCAACACATGTGCCAGGAATGTACTGTGCTGTTCACCCACAGACAATGCTGATTTCAAGAGTATACTTGTGTTGAGCTTAAGTGGAATCTCTAAATCCCTGGCTGATAGCACAGATCTGAATGGCAGATTGCTCATCATTACTCAGAGTAGCTTCTAACATTTGGTTGATGAAGACAAGCGACTGATTGGTTTATTACTGTTCATGCAACATCTTCCTTTTAAAAGTGTGCCCAATGAGGTCTTAATCCCAAAGCTTTGTCACTCTGCCAATCGCTATGCAAAGCCTCTACCCTATGATAGTTGCCCTTTCCTTGGCCTCCGACAGCTGCCCTTCCCCACGTGTACACTATGTTGGTTACCCTGTTTCCAATTGACTATATGCAGCCCTGCTGTGTCTGTGCAGATGCTTGCATGATGTGATGCAAATGAGCTTGAAACTGAGAATGAGCACAAAATAGTTAATATCTCAAATGTTACTCTCCCTAAGTATTCACAAGGGTAAATATGAACTCAAAGCAAATAAATATCAAGGGATAGAAGGTTTTATCCCAGCATGCTGACAGAGACTATGAAGGAGATCTGTGAACACTGACAATCATTATGAGGCAGTCACTGGACACTGGAAAGATACCAACAGATTGGAAACAGACATGGTTTGCATATTCAAAAAGCATAATGAAGCTAACACAGTGGAACTACAGACCCATTAGCCTCAATTCCATTCCATGTAAAATAATACAATTGAATATCAGAAGTAAACTTAATCTGTACAATAAACTGGTAAACAGTATTCAACATGGATTCAGATTTTGCCTGACCAACCTCCAACTTTTTTGAGGAACAAACCAACAGGACTTTGTTGTCTACCTAGACTGCCAAAACTCCTTTGAAAACGTTCAAAATGTTTGTTATTAATTAAATTCAAAACTGTGAAGATTCAGGGTAAAACCTTGGTTAAACTGGCTAAAGGGTAGCAAAGAAATTCTGTCAGACTGGGGGATGGGAGTACTGAATGGGGTTCTCCATGGCTCAGTACTGGGATCACTGCTGTTTTTTATTTATATAAATGACCTGGATTCAGAAACTCAATGCAAATTGGTCAGATTTTCAAATGATAATATGCTAGGAGGGACAGCTCTGAAATTACAGAATAATTTGGACAAAATCTGCAACTTAATGCAGACAAGCATAATGTGCAGCACATGGGAAGGAAAAGTAAGCAACATATGTATTCCATGTTGAAATAGCTAAGGATGAAGCTAAAATAAACATAGGTGTCTTAGTAGACTTAATGCTAAATATTTTCAATCAATGCAGAACAGCAATCAATAAAGCCAATAGACTGTTGAACCACATAGCCAAAACAGTAGAATATAAGTTAAATATGTTATGATCAAACTCTACGGTGCTCTGGTCAGACCACACCTTCAGTTCTGGTCAAGCACTGAAGAGAGTGCAGAGAAGAGCCATGAGGCTGGTCTTTAGTGCCTGGGGTCTGCGTTATGAGGAAAGACTGGAAAAACTTGGGGTTTTCAGCCTAAAAAGAGACATCTGAGAGCTGATCGGAAAGAGGTATATAAAGAAATATACAAAAAAGAAACTGTGATATTACTTTAAATTAAATTGCAAGAGTAGAACTAGGGTACACAGGTACAAACTAGCTAAAGGTAATTTTAGGACTGATAATGGGAAATTCTTCAGATCATCAGTGAACAGCATGTGTATCTCTCCAGATAAAGAAGTGGAGCTAAAAACCTTTGAACTATTTAAGAAACAATTGGATGATAAAATGAGGGGCATTCTGGATGGATGAATTAAGATGAGCTGAATGGCCTTCTTCCTCTGTAATTATCCATGGTCTTGTGACTCATTGTGAGCAACACAAACAGAAGATCTGCTTATATTTGGAGCATTTGAAAAGGGAGCCATTGTTAGTTTCTGTATGCATTTCTTTTATTTTCTTTTTTAGTATTTATAATAATCAAACTCCTGGGGACTTTTCCACTTGTCTAATTTTTTTTTGGTGTGGAGATGCCGGTGTTGGACTGGGGTGGACAAATGTAAGAAGTCACACAACACCAGGTTATAGTCCAACAGCTTTATTTGAAATCACAAGCTTCCACCCTAACCACGTTAAAGAAGCCATCCCCTATGGACAAGCCCTGCGAATACACAGGATCTGCTCAGACGAGGAGGAACGCGATGGACACCTACAGATGCTGAAAGACGCCCTCGTAAGAACGGGATATGACGTTCGACTCGTCGATCGACAGTTCAGACGAGCCACAGCAAAAAATCGCATAGACCTCCTCAGAAGACAAACACGGGACACAACCAACAGAGTACCCTTCGTCGTCCAGTACTTCCCCGGAGCGGAGAAACTACGCCATGTTCTTCGCAGCCTTCAACATGTCATCGATGACGACAAACACCTCGCTAAGGCCATCCCCACACCTCCACTACTCGCCTTCAAACAGCTGCCTAACCTCAAACAGACCATCGTTCGCAGCAGATTACCCAGCTTTCAGGAGAACAGCGACCACGAAACCACACAACCCTGCCACAGCAACCTCTGCAAGACATGCCAGATCATCAACACAGATACCATCATCACACGTGAGGACACCACCCACCAGGTACATGGTACATACTCATGTGACTTGGCCAACGTTGTCTACCTCATACGTTACAGGAAAGGATGCCCCGGAGCATGGTACATCGGCGAGACCATGCAGACACTGCGACAACGGATGAACGGACACCACGCAACAATCGCCAGGCAGGAGTGTTCCCTCCCAGTCGGGGAACACTTCAGCAGTTAAGGACATTCAGCCTCCGATCTTCGGGTAAGCATTCTCCAAGGCGGCCTTCGAGACACACGACAACGCAAAATCGTCGAGCAGAAACTGATAGCCAAGTTCCACACCCATGAGGACGGCCTCAACCGGGATCTTGGGTTCATGTCACACTACATGTAACCCCACCTGACGTAGGGTCATCCAGACTCACGTTGTCGTTGGTTTGTTCTTTCGACATAGTTGCGGTCGGACCTGCTGTGATTTCCAGCAAAAAAAAATGTTTTTTGTCTGTTTTTTTGATTTTCATACAGACCCTAGCTTCTGCAACATTTGACCCCTTGTGACCCCACCGCATTGTTCTTTGATGTAATGTTTTCCTGACTGACCTGTTTGGACACCATTCACACCTTTGATTGCTGTGATTATCTCTCTGCCGAGGTGTGATAAATGGCAGTTGGAAAGATTACCTGTAAACATCTGACATTATTCTCTGACTATATAATTTGTGTCTTTATGCATTTCTCCACTTCACCTGACGAAGGAGCAGTGCTCCGAAAGCTTGTGATTTCAAATAAAGCTGTTGGACTATAACCTGGTGTTGTGTAATTTTTTTTTAACGTTCCACCGGGGAAAGTTTCAATATCTGGTCTTTGTCAGCCATTTCATTCATCGCTGGTGGTATTGCACAAATAATGTGAATTTGCAGCATCTGCAATAATTATCCTACACTGCCATTACAATGAATAATTCCGTAAGGGCTCAAATATTCTAATATCTATATATATATAATTGCTCTTCTGTCTGTCTGTCTGTCTGTCCGTCCTCTATACACTCAAAAGTTATAGAGCGTACCTACACGTGTGTTACATCAAAAGAAAGCTTACGATTCCGAAACGGTCATAAGCGTATTTAATTTTCGGTGAGACAAAAATTGTGCCGATGGTATTCAAAAAAAGGTCAAAATTCCGCTCATTATCTGCTCATTAGCATTGAGTGACGTGAAGGTTGACCAATCGTACAGTCGAGCGACCTGACGGTCGACCAATCGCTGCATCACGGGGGCGGGTTCATTGCGTGTGCGGGCGGGCCATCCTACAGTTGAGTGACATGATGATTGACCAATCCTACACTTCAGTGACCAATCGGTGCGTCACATTGCGTGTGTGGGCGGGCCTAATGGCTCTGACCCAAGCTGAGCTGCCACTATCTTGATTCCTCCCTCGATTTTTTTCCCCCAGTTTGTCTGTGTGTGTAGGACATTTTATCCACCACAAATTTGGTACTTAGGAGTCCAACTCACTCATTATATAATTTGCGTGTAATAAATGAGTCCATTATCTGTTTAATTTCTCCAGGTCTGCTGCCTGCAGGCCTCAGGCATTGAAGCCTGGGCCTCTCCTTGCCAGCCACGCCCGAGCTACGCACCGGCCGTCCCGCTGGGCCCGATTCCGAACCAACAGCCAGCCATCTTGGTAAAGGCTGACTGGGCGCACAGCTGGGCTCACTGCAAGCTGCTCACGCTTGATTCACGCTCGTGCTGCACAGCGCACGTGCACCTCCACACAGGGCCCACAGAGCGCGGGCAGAGGGAAGCGAGCAGGTTAGCGGGGGGGTCGGGGCTCGGGAGGGGAGCTGGAGGGGGGAGCGGAGAGGGTTACCCCGGCAACCGGGCTCAGCCAGCCGCAATCGGCCGTCTCAAACCGCTCAGGCCCAGGCCCGGTCCCGGAAATCGGGAGGGTGGAGAGGGGAGGAGGGTTACCCCGGCAACCGGGCCCGGCCAGCCGCAATCGGCCGTCTCAAGCCGCCTCAGGCCCGGCCTCGGGAGGGGGGGCGGGGCTCGGGGAGGGGGGGGCGGGGCTCGGGGAGGGGTGGGTTACCCCGGCAACCCGGCCTGGCCCTCTCTCTCACAGCCTGAAGGTCCTGGGGCTCGGCTCCGTTTGCGGCCGTGGGCCGGGGACTCACCCTCTCTCTCTCTCCGCTCCCCCCCTCTCTCTCTCCCCCCTCCCCCTCTGTCTCTCCCCCTCTCTCTCTCCCCCTCCCCCATCCTCCCTCTCCCCTCCCCCTCTCTCTCCCTCTCCCCCTCCTTCTCCCCCCCGTCCTCCCTCTCCCCTCCCCCTCTCTCTCCCTCTCCCCTCCCTCTCCCTCTCCCTCCCCCCTCCCTCCCCCTCCCTCCCCCCGTCCTCCCTCTCCCCTCCCCTTCTCTCTCCCACTCCCTCCCCCTCCCCCTCCCCCCTCCCCCTCTCTCTCCCCTCTCTCTCCCCCCTCCCTCTCTCCCTCCCCCTCTCTCTCCCCCCTCCCCCTCCCCTCTCTCTCCCCCTCCCCCTCTCTCTCCCCCCTCCCCCTCCCCCTCTCTCCCCCTCCCCCTCTCTCTCCCCCCTCCCCCTCCCCCTCTCTCCCCTCCCCCTCCCCCTCCCTCTCCCTCCCCCTCCCCCTCCCTCTCTCCCCTCCCCCTCTCTCTCCCCCTCCCCCTCCCTCTCCCCCTCCCCCTCTCTCTCCCCCCTCCCCCTCTCTCTCTCCCCTCCCCCCCTCTCTCTCCCCCTCCCCCTCTCTCTCCCCCTCTCTCTCCCCCTCCCCCTCTCTCTCCCCCTCCCTCTCCCCCTCCCCCTCCCTCTCCCCCCTCCCCCTCCCCCCTCCCCCTCCTCGTTCTCCCTCTACCCCCCAGTCGCTCTCTCTCTTCCCCCAGTCACTCTCTCTCTTCACCCCAGTCGCTCTCTCTCTTCCCCCCAGTCGCTCTCTCTTCCCCCAGTCACTCTCTCTCTTCCGCCCAGTCGCACTCTCTCTTCCCCCCAGTCGCTCTCTCTCTTCCCCCCCAGTCGCTCTCTCTCTTCCCCCCAGTCGCTCTCCCTCTTCCCCCCAGTCGCTCTCTCTCTTCCCCCCAGTCGCTCTCTCTATTCCCCCGCAGTCGCTCTCTCTCTTCCCCCCAGTCTCTCTCTCTCTTCCCCCCAGTCTCTCTCTCTCTCTTCCCCCAGTCGCTCTCTCTCTTCCCCCCCAGTCGCTCTCTCTCTTCCCCCCCAGTCGCTCTCTCTCTTCCCCCCCAGTCGCTCTCTCTCTTCCCCCCCAGTCGCTCTCTCTCTTCCCCCCAGGTCGCTCTCTCTCTTCCCCCCAGGTCGCTCTCTCTCTTCCCCCCAGGTCGCTCTCTCTCTTGCCCCCAGTCGCTCTCTCTCTTCCCCCCAGTCGCTCTCTCTCTTCCCCCCAGTCGCTCTCTCTCTTCCCCCCAGTCGCTCTCTCTCTCTCTTCCAACAACAACATGCCCTCGAAAAAGCCTCGGCACCGCCGGGCACTCCAGCTAGTTCAGCATAAAGTGAGAGATGTGCTCACATTACGTATCTATATTTTTATTATCAAACCTTGCCTTATCCCAGGGACAAGTATGATAGTCATCACCAGTTTGTCCTGTGCACAAATGCACTAGAACAAAAGGAAAAAAATGCCACCGAAATATGGAAGTTGTTTATCATAATGTAAGAGCTATTAATAAGTATAAAATATTAGAATTAATTTTGACATTTTCCAAATAAACAAGGTTCAAGTTTGAAGGTTTAATTCTTATTTTAGATAGTTAGAAAAGGAACAAAAGGTTTGTTTGCACCACACTAATACAGCAGGACACTATGTTATCTTAAATTACATTACTATTCACATCAGGATAACCATTTTCACCCTCGAGGACCATATCTGAGATTCAAGTGTCATTATTATTTAGTTTGCAGGCAGTAATGGAATGAATTATTTTAGAGCAAATGGTATTTTGTGAGCCATTTATTGATATAATTCAGAACGGAAGCCCTGATGCACTCAAAGAGGTCATTTTTCTCTTCCTCCCTCAGAAATGTATGTTCACACACTGCTGCCTCCAAGGCCTTGGTAACCCATAAGTCATATTGAATTCTTCTATCTGCACAAACTAAGCATTTAATTGAAAGCCAGTGTCTTGCTTGTTTTTAGAACACCCCACACATCAGGGCATGAGATTCCACGATAGCAAAATACTGCAGATGTTGGAAATCCGAAATAACAACAGAAAATGCTGGAAAAACTCAGCAGGTCAGGCAACATCCGTGGAGAGAAATTTGAGTTGACGTTTCGGGTTTGACCCTTCTTCAAAACTGGAGAGAAAAGGAACTAGATCGAAGGCAGGGCTGCGATCGGACAAAAGAATAAAAGAACCAAAAGAAGTAAAAGAGATTAGAAGCTAGACGAGATGGTAATAGGCTGGGATTAGGTGTAAAGTGTAATGGGAGGGCAAAAGATAGCTGCCAGGTGTGAGAGAGAAACAAAAGGAAAGGGGGGGGGGAGGAAAGGAGTGGAAAAATATAAGTAAGAATGAAATAGGGGCCGAGGTTATGATCTGAAATTGTTGAACTCGATATTGAGACCGGAAGGCTGCAGAGTGCCTAATCGGAAGATGAGGTGCTGTTCCTCGAGTTTACGTTGAGCTTCCGTGGAACAGTACAAGAGGCCAAGGACGGTGAGGTCCGAGTGGGAATGGAGCGGTGAATTGAAATGACAGGCGACCGGAAGCTCGGGGTCACCCTTACGGACTGAACGGAGGTGTTCCGCAAAGCGGTCACCCAATCTGCGTTTGGTCTCCCCAATGTAGAGGAGACCGCATCGTGAGCAGCGAATACAGTATACTAGATTGCGGGAAGTACAAGTAAATCGCTGTTTCACCTGGAAGGGGTGTTTGGGGCCCTGGACAGTGGGGAGGGGGGAGGTATAGGGGCAGGTGTTACACCTCCTCCGCTTGCACGGGAAGGTGCCAGGCGAAGGGGAAGGGCTGTTTGGGGTGATAGAGGAGTGGACTAGGGTGTCTCGGAGAGAGCGGTCCCTGCGGAATGCTGAAAGGGGAGGGGAGGGGAAGATACGTTTGGTGGTGGGATCACTTTGGAGGTAGCGGAAATGCCGGAGGATGATCCGTTGAATGTGGAGGCTGGTGGGGTGAAAGGTGAGGACAAGGGGAACCCTATCGTGGTTCCGGGAGGGAGGGGCAGGGGTGAGGGCAGAGGTGCGGGAGATAGAACTGACACGGTCGAGGGCAGTGTCCACCACGGTAGAGGGGAATCCTCGGTTGCGGAAAAAGGAAGACATGTCTGAAGCACTGGTGTGGAAGGTGGCATCGTCGGAGCAGATACGGCGGAGGCGGAGAAACTGGGAGAATGGAATAGAGTACTTACAGGAAGCGGGGTGGGAGGAAGTGTAGTCCAGGTAGCTGTGGGAGTCAGTGGGCTTGTAGTAAATATTGGTCGATAACCTATCCCCAGAGATGGAGACGGAGAAGTCGAGGAAGGGAAGGGAAGAGTCAGAGATGGACCATGTGAAGGTGAGGGAAGGGTGGAAATTGGAGGCAAAGTGAATGAAATTGTCAAGTTCGGGGCGAGAGCAGGAAACGGCACCGATACAGTCATCAATGTATCGGAAAAAGAGGTGAGGGAGGGGACCCGAGTAGGACTGGAACAAAGATTGTTCCACATAGCCCACGAAAAGGCAGGCATAGCTAGGACCCATGCGGGTACCCATGGCAACGCCTTTGATTTGGAGGAAATGAGTGGAGTTAAAGGAGAAGTTGTTCAATGTGAGAACAAGTTCAGCCAGGCGGAGGAGGGTCGTGGTGGATGGGGACTGGTCGGGCCTCTGTTCAAGGAAGAAGCGGAGTGCCCTCAGGCCATCCGGGTGGGGGATGGAGGTGTAGAGGGATTGTACGTCCATGGTGAAAAGGAAGCGGTTGGGGCCAGGAAACTGGAAACTGTTAAAGTGGCGGAGGGCGTCCGAAGAGTCGCGGATGTAGGTGGGAAGAGACTGGACAAGGGGAGAAAAGATAGAGTCAAGATAGGAAGAGATAAGTTCCGTAGGGCAAGAACAGGCTGAAACGATGGGTCTACCAGGGCAGTCCTGTTTGTGGATCTTGGGAAGGAGGTAGAAGCGGGCTGTGCGGGGTTGGGGAACTATGAGGTTGGTGGCAGCGGGGGGAAGATCTCCAGAGGAGATGAGGTCAGTGACAGTCTTGGAAACGGGGGTTTGATGTTCGGTAGTGGGGTCATGGTCCAGGTGGAGGTAGGAGGAGGTGTCGGAGAGTTGGCGTTCAGCTTCCGCTAGGTAGAGGTCAGTACGCCAAACAACAACAGCACCACCCTTGTCAGCGGGTTTAATGACAATGTCAGGGTTGGATCTAAGAGAATGGAGTGCTGCAAGTTCAGAGGGAGGTAGGTTGGAGTGAGTGAGGGGAGCAGAGAAATGGAGACGGCCGATGTCACGTCGGCAGTTAGCGATGAAAAGATCTAGAGAGGGTAAGAGGCCAGGGGGAGGGGTCCAGGTAGAATGGGAATTCTGCAAGCGGGAGAAAGGGTCAGTTGTGCGGGGGGAAGACTCCTGGCCAAAGAAGTGGGCACGGAGACGAAGGCGGCGGAAAAAGAGCTCAGCATCGTGCCGAGCTCGAAATTCATTGAGGTGGGGGCGTAAGGGGATGAAGCTCAGGCCTTTGCTGAGGACTGATCGTTCAGGGTCAGAGAGTGGAAGGTCAGAGGGGATAGTGAACACACGGCAGGGGGTGAGATTGGGAGAAGGGGGGTCAGAGGAAAGTGAAGGGGAAGAAGGTTCCGGACGGGCGTTGGTGTCCAAGGGTTGATGAAGCTTGCGATCCTTGACATCGGAAAGGAAGAAGAAAAGTTTTTTGTTGAAGCGTCGGATGAGTCGAAGGATGAAGTGGAACTGAGGACCCGGACAGCTTTGAGATAGAGTGCGCCGGTGTTGCTGAAGAGAGAAGTCGAGTGTGTTCATGTGGCGCCGCATGGCGTTGAGCGTGGATCTCAGGATGCGGCGAGAGCGGTAGTTCGAGGAACGATGAATATCTTGGAGATATTTGTAATCCTGGGTGGATCCAAAGCACGAAGGGTGGAAGTTTAGTTGGAATCCACGTGGAGTAAGTCGGAACCGGAGACAGTTGCTGAGGAAAATGATGTGGCTTTGAAACCGAGTCTTGGCAGATACCTGATCAAACACGAGAAGGGAAACTGAAAGTAATGAAGATGAACAAGGTTGAAGAGCCAAACGGAGATCCCGTCGCAGAGAAAAGCAGAACTTCTTCAAGGTAGGCATTCCTAGAAGAGGTGTGGCAGTGAACCAAACACTAGTACGATACTGTATTCGCTGCTCACGATGCGGTCTCCTCTACATTGGGGAGACCAAACGCAGATTGGGTGACCGCTTTGCGGAACACCTCCGTTCAGTCCGTAAGGGTGACCCCGAGCTTCCGGTCGCCTGTCATTTCAATTCACCGCTCCATTCCCACTCGGACCTCACCATCCTTGGCCTCTTGTACTGTTCCACGGAAGCTCAACATAAACTCGAGGAACAGCACCTCATCTTCCGATTAGGCACTCTGCAGTCTTCCGGTCTCAATATCGAGTTCAACAATTTCAGATCATAACCTCGGCCCCTATTTCATTCTTACTTATATTTTTCCACTCCTTTCCTCCCCCCCCCCTTTCCTTTTGTTTCTCTCTCACACCTGGCAGCTATCTTTTGCCCTGCCATTACACTTTACACCTAATCCCAGCCTATTACCATCTCGTCTAGCTTCTAATCTCTTTTACTTCTTTTGGTTCTTTTATTCTTTTGTCCGATCGCAGCCCTGCCTTCGATCTAGTTCCTTTTCTCTCCAGTTTTGAAGAAGGGTCAAACCCGAAACGTCAACTCAAATTTCTCTCCACGGATGTTGCCTGACCTGCTGAGTTTTTCCAGCATTTTCTGTTGTTATTTTTATGAGATTCCACCTTTGACAAACAAATTTGTTTAATGTCATGGCTTGTGATGACAAGCAACACAAACAGTTTTGCATTATTTCTTTTGTAGGATTATGTTTATATAATGACATTATTGGCAAGTTGTTTCAAATTGGTTATTAATTTTCTTTTTATAAATGTTAGGAGCTGCAAACCAAAGCAAATGCTTCACCAGCTAAAGCATTAGTTCCAAACTGTACAAAGCCAAACATACATTGCAGGAAAAACAAATCTTATCATGCATCATACAATATTTCTCAGTGTAATAAACAGCCCACCATGTGGGCTCATTTCAATATCTACAGATCGCAGATGTGAATTCTTGGGCTGCCTGTTATTGTGGCTTATACGTGAAGGTGATCATTTGTCAACTCGAATGTTCTTTAGCCCAGTTAGAGTATTTATGTGTCGTGATTAATGGTTTGATTAATTGTTTATTTGCTGGTAACCTAGGAGCTTCCATCCAATTTCAAGATTTTCTGACACTAATGCGAAGTGTTTGGCATTTAATTTTGTAAGAGAATAAGCCAACATTATGTTGTTGCATTTTGATGCACAAATATGAAGTCTATTGAGTGGTTTCATCTAAACTGAGGAGTATGGGTGGCACTTACTATCATTTGAACCTTTATACTATGTGTGTTCCTAGTCTAGATCAAGCTGTTCTACAGTAGAGTGGCTTCCAACATACAAAGGAACACTATGTAGTACACCTAGTGTTGTGAAGAATAATATCAAGAAATCCGTTGATCATATCTAGGCAATTGACATCAAGTGCAGCAAGGCTCGCAGAGAAAATGAAAACATTTGGTCACTGTCAACGCCATTTAATCGGAGTAACTGATTGATGTTCCATCAACAAGTATAACAGTTATTTTCCTAAATTCAACAACATATTTTGTTAAGTTGATGATTTTAAACATATTGGTGAATTTCTATGGCAGTAGTTCAATGCACTGTGCCACAGAATGGTAGAACATAGTTCTATATCCATGATTTCCTGCCTGACGAGTTCTTTATCTCAATTATGCAGTTGTGGAAAGGCCAGGCAGCCCCTCACAGGTAAGGAAAGATGTGCCAGATACTTCTGCTCCTGCACCCTATTAGTGGCCAGCTACAGAGCGCAACCGGTGATGACCTGGAGCTGAAGGCAATTTTGTGGTTTGTCCTCTCAGTTGAAGCTGGTGTGTGGCATGACAAGATATCTGTAAATGGAAGGGAAGAACAACAGAAATAACCTGCAAAAATATATCTAAAATGCCTGTCTACACTAACATGGTAACATTTAGCCCTTAGAACCAAGCAAAGGAGGAGAGGATTCACATTCCTGGAGCATTGGGACTAATTCTGAGACAGGACAGATGAGCGTCACCTGAACAGGGTTGGGACCAATGTCCTTGCCAGTTGAGATGTCAGTGCTCTGGAGGAAAGTTTGATATGGCAGAGGGAATGGGGGATAAAACAAGTCGAGGAAGCAGAGAGGAAAGTAGGGAAGATAAAAGAGAAAAACAGGAAAGTTATAGAGAACAGATTAGAAGGAGAAGTGATTAAAAATAGTAAGATTTCCAAACAGAGGCAGGTTTGAATTGTATATGCATAAATACACAAAGTATTCCAAATATAATTGGTGAGCTGGAGGCACATTTTGCTATGGAGAGAGGGGTATGATATTAGCATTAATAGAGATATGGCTTAAGTGAAGGCAGGACTGGGGGCTATACATTCCTGGGTACAAAATATTTAGGAGGTATAGAACAGGAAAATAGGGTTCAAATCCATTATTTAAAAGTTTAAAGACAAATTGACAAAGCTTTAAAAATGTAGGTTTTATAAATTTATAAATAAGGGCATAGAGTACAAAAGGAAAGAGGTAATGCTAAATCTATACAGTTATTGGTTAGGCTGTAGTTTGTTGCATCTAGTTTTGGGTGCCCTACTTAGGAAAGATGTCATAGTCATTGAGAAAGTACAGAAGAGATTTACTGAGGTGACACAAAGAATGAGAGGATTTAGTTATAAGGAGATTCTAGAGAAAATTGGGCTCTTTACCAGAACAGAGAGGATTGAATGGAGATCAATTAGAGTGGTTCAGAATTATGAGGAGTTTTGATAATTAAATTGGGAAAAGCTATTTTCACAAGTTGGTGAGTCAGTAATTAGAAGGCATACTTTTAAGATCATCAATAAAAAAAGGAAAGGAGAGGGTAGGAGAATTGTTTTTATGCAGAGGATTGTGAGGACATTGGATGCCCTCTTAGAAACATTGGTGGGAGCAGAATCTATAATAAGTTTTAAAAGGGAAATGTTTTACTATTTGAAAAAGAAAAGAAAATAGTATGGGGAAAGAGCAAGGTTATTTTGAAGACTTTTTCAGAGAGCTAGCACAGGCACAATGGACCGAATAGCCTCCTTCTATGCTGTAACATTCTATGATTCTAAGTAAAGAAAGACATGCATTTATATAGTGCCGTTTATGACCTCAGGATATTCCAAAGCACTTCAAAGCCAGTGAGAGGGCCTTGGTTTAATGTCTCATCCAAAAGACGCACCTCCAACAGTGCAGCGCTCCCTCAGTACTGCACTAGAGTGTCAGCCTAAATTTTGTGCTCAAGTCTCTGAGTCTCTGGAGTAGGACTTCAACCTACAACCTTCTGACTTAGAGGAGCACGGCTGACACCTAAGTAATAGCAAATGAGTCATGATACAACATGCTAAGATATAGGTGTCTGCCAGCCACATCCCCAATGAATTGGGAGTTTTGTTAGGTCCAGATAGTGCTGCTTAGCGATGGAATGCAGTAAATATCTAAACTTGCTATTGCTGTGCTATTCTTAAATTTCTGTTGATTAAATGGCTGCTGTTCAGCTTTTGAACCAAATGCTTTGTTCTCAGCTCAGAATAGTTGACATTTTCAGCAGTTTAGCTCTGAGGTTAAGTCCTGTGCTGACCCAGCTATTCATTATTATGATACAAAACTGCACAAGAGAAAATTAAATGTATGAGAATTATCTTTTTAATTGAAGCTGACATTGCTAACCAAGTGTATTAATTTGTATTCTT
Organism: Somniosus microcephalus; assembly: GCF_052327205.1. Classification (NCBI taxonomy): domain Eukaryota; kingdom Metazoa; phylum Chordata; class Chondrichthyes; order Squaliformes; family Somniosidae; genus Somniosus; species Somniosus microcephalus. The sequence continues at coordinate 136,140,213 of NC_140999.1, read as the reverse complement.
ATTCATTAACCAAAGCGGGTGCCACTTAATATATCATTATTTTTCTATACAGGACTAGTGCCACAGTATGTTATTGATTTTCAATTTAAGCTAAAAAGATTATTGCGAAAAATACTGATATGCAAAATTTAGATCAAAACAAGTTAAAGTATTAAGAGATGATGTAAGTTAAAATAGGCTCCTGATGTTTCTTCAGGTGGAATTTGTTTTGAAGAGGAACTAATGCCTCATTACTTGTGGGTGGGGTTGCTACCTGTCTCGTTTTGGATCAGGGAGTCTGGAAGTTTTCCAAAACATAAATCAGAACCATTTTTTTAAGATGGAAAGTGCTTTTCTGCCGATTTTAAACAGAATCGAAGGGGGGAATTTTAACCCGCACAATGGGCGGGAGATAGTCGGGGGCTGGGGGGTGTTAAAATTTCAAAAATCTGAAACCTGACCCCAATCTGCCTCAAACGGGTTGTGTGGCAGGCCAGTAAGCTGCTCTCCAGGGTCAGTTATGTAAATATGTTAACGAGGCAGTTTACCTCAGATTTTAGCAGCCATTTAGATTTACTGGCTGCAGGCTGGGTTTTCCAGGGCTCGGGAAACCCAGCATCTGAAGGGAGGCGAGAAAGGCTTCTTCAAGCAGATAAGTATCTTTCCAGCACTGCTTGTGGGCCAGCAGGAGCAGGACTGCTTTTCCCCGAGCCCCCAAGCTAACCTGCTTCCCTCCCCTCAATATCTTCAACCCCCTAGTGATCAATTCAACTCTCCGACCCATGATCTCCGTCCGACCTGCGATCACCCCCTGCCCCCCACCGCCCCCAGATTGCTCCCTCCCTCCTCTCCGTACCCTGGCTGCGGCCTTCCAATGCAGGCCTTCCCGCCCGACAACCAGCCAGCCCCTCAATCTGGTTGGCCTGCGGCCAGGAAATGGAGAAAAACATTTAAAATGAGATCCTGCCGTTTAATTTGGCAGGACCTTCATGTTACCCGCATTTCTGAGTTTCCTGGCCGCTATGACCCCCCTCATATTACCTGAGATATGAGCTAATCTCAGTCTGCTAGTGTCCTATGCAGTGTGGAAAATGGTCACCACAGGTTTGAAATTCATAGACTTAGCTGCATTTTACATCATCATCTTCGAAGCACTTCTTTAAAAGAATGGCTGCTCTCAGCGATTACAGTTTTGAACTTAGTCAAAGATGGCAACCCCAATAGTGAGCTAGTCTCCGCTCCTGGCAAAGCGAGGAATAACCTGCTCTAAAAACGAAGTGACGACACTCACCTATCGGCCTCATTGGATAGCCAATGCTGTAGCGGACTCTAGGGTTGATGTTCCTGTGGGTGCGTAATCGAGAAGTTTCACCCAAAATTATGCCCATTTTGCCAATTGTCAATTTATGCCTAAATTTCCTTACCATTCGCATATGCCGGAACATAAAAATTGGCATAAACAAGCAAAAATCATGTAATGTCCGTGTATAATTGAGACACGGACTGCAGAAGTTGGTTATAACAGGTGTTTGCTGAATGGAGACAAAACTGGAACTACTATACAAAGTTACTGCACAGGCTTATATACAGGGGTGGTCACTACTGGTACTGCAGTATACAGGGGCTGCAGAATAGAGTTCCTTCTTCAAAGTGCATACACTACAATTCCTCCCCTTTTAGCAAAACAGTACATAACATTCGATTAATAATTAAATAACATATTTACAATTACAGTTGCTATATACATTAGCTGAAGTTAATCAATTATAAATTCAGTCTTTGAGGAGGCTTCCTGATTCTGTCCGGATAACGCCTCTTTGGGGTATCAGGTTCTTCTGGCAAAGTTGATTCGGGATCAACGTCGTTGTTTGGTTCGTCTGCTTCCAATATCACCGATTCTGAGGTAGATGCAATTGGTACTTCGGTTTCATCACCAGGTGTATAGGATCGTGGTGTAGATTTGACGTTTTCCAGTGACTCTAGAATCTAGTCAGCATGGCATCTTACAATGCTCTCTCCAACATCCACGGTATACATTAGAGGTCCTTGCCGTGTGCAGATCGTTCCTGGCTGCCATTTCTCTGTGCGGTAGTCCCGGTCCAAAACTGGTTGACCTATCTTGAAACTCCTGGTTGGCCTTTCATTCATATTCTGAAACTGCCTGTTCTCCACATCTCTTCTGATGTTTGGCTTAACCAAATCCAAGCGGCATCTTAGTCTTCGATTGAAGAACATCATGGCTGGAGTTTGGTTGGTAACCGCATGTGTCGCATTCCGGTAGGCAAACAAGAAGTTATCCACCTTGTGTTGTAGGGGTATGTCTTCATTACACATTGCCTTGATGGCCTTCTTGAATGTTTGAACGAACCTCTCAGCCAATCCATTGGTGGCTGGATGATATGGAACGGATGTGTAATGCTTAACACCATTGTTCTTTAAGAACCTCCGGAACTCTTCAGACACAAACTGTGGTCCATTGTCGGAGCAAATCTGTTCAGGCAGCCCATTTCTGGCGAATATGGTTCATAAGACTGTGATAGTTTTTTCTGTGGTGGTTGAGGACATTTTTATTACCTCTGGCCACTTTGAATGTGCATCCACCGCAATTAAAAACATCGAGTCCATAAATGGACCAGCAAAATCAATGTGTACCCTTTGCCATGGAGATGAGGGCCACTCCCATGGATGTAGAGGGGCTTGTGGTGGGGCGTTTTGGACCTTCTGGCATCCTGTACAGCTCTTGGTCATCTCTTCGATTTCTCTATCAATTCCCGGCCACCACACAAACGCTCTGGCTAAGTTCTTCATTTTTACCCCTCCCAGATGACCCTCATGAAGCTCATTGAGCACTCTATCCTTCAATTTGGGTGGAATTACTACTCTGGATCCACACATCAAGGTTCCTCGGCACACTTCTCTTCTCGGCGAGAATGCTGGCAACAGTGGTTCGCCATGTGCTGGCCATCCCTTCACCGTTAAATCATAGACCCTGGAGAGTGTCGGGTCATTTCGTGTTTCCTTTTCTATGTTTGCATTCGTCACAAGTAGACATTCGACTATGGTCGAGTGGAATATCTCCACAGGATCCACTGCAGGTGCTTCTTCCACCATCGGCAACGGTAGGCGCGACAATCCATCAGCATTCCCATGCTGTTTAGTTCCTTTGTACTCGATGTCATATTGGTGTGCCCCTAGGAAAAGGGACCACCTCTGTAGCCGTTGTGCTGTCATTATCGGTACGCCCTTCTTAGGGTTGAAAATGGAGACAAGAGGTTGATGATCAGTTAGTAGAGTAAATTTCTGTCCGTGCAGGTAGTGATTGAACTTCTTCACCCCCCATTCCAGGCTGAGGGCCTCTCTGTCAATCTGGGCATAATTAGGCTCGGCTGAAGTTAACGAGCGTGACGCAAAAGCTATCGGCCTCTCTGAACCATCAAGGAATTTATGTGACAGTACCGCTCCAACGTCGTAGGGAGACGCATCACACGCCAGTCTTATCGGTAGTGATGGGTTGTAGTGAGCCAATACTTCTCTTGAAGTGATCAGGCCTTTACACTTCTGAAAGGCCCGCTTACATTCATCGCTCCATTTCCATGCTACTCCAGTTTGTAGCAGGGCATTCAGTGGGTGCAGAATTGTGGACAAATTCGGCAAAAACTTCTGGCAGTAATTCACCAATCCGAGGAATGACCTCAGTTGCGACACATTTTCAGGCGCTGGAGCCTTAACTACCGCTTCAATTTTGTCAGGGGACTTATGTAACCCCTCTTCATCAATCACGTGGCCACAATACGATATTTGTTTCTTTAAAAACTCGCACTTGGGGCGATTGGCTCGTAGCCCATGTTCTCTTAATCTAGTGAGCACCTGCTCTAGGTTGGCAAGGTGTTCACTGTCATTTTCACCTGTCACTAGGATGTCGTTCAAGTAACACTGAGTCCCCGGAAACCCTTGCAGGACTTGTTCCATTGCTCTTTGCCATATAGCCGGAGCTGATGCTACTCCGAATACCAGTCGATTATACTGGTAAAGACCTTTGTGAGTGTTTATCGTGAGATATTTCCTAGAGGATTCTTCAACCTCCATCTGCAAATATGCTTGTGCTAGGTCAATTTTTGTAAAACGTTTCCCTCCAGATAGTGAGGTGAAAATATCTTCTATCCTCGGAAGAGGATACTGTACTGTGTGAAGGACTGGGTTCACAGTCACCTTGAAGTCCCCACAGATGCGAACCTTCCTTGGTTCCTCAGACTTATTGTTTAACGTTTTCTTCATGACAGGAACGATGGGTGTCACCCACTCGCTCCAGTCTACCTTAGATAACACGCCTGCATTCTCCAGATTCTCCAGCTCTGCCTCGACGGCTGGGCGAATTGCATACAGTACCGGCCTTGCTTTGAAAAACTTGGGAATTGCATTCTCTTCTATTTTTATCGAGGCGGTTAGGCCTTTAAGAGTTCCCAGTCCTTGTTGAAATACCTCTTTAGCGTTAGCTAAGATTTTTGACAATCGTCCAGGTGTGACGTCGTCATCCTTTTTACCAGCCACAGTCAGTGCCTGAATGGAGTGCCAGTCTAAACTTATCTTTCTGATCCATTCACGTCCCAATAACGGTGGTCCACCATCTTGCAGTATATACAGATACAATTTCTGTATTTCCTTGCCGTTGTATTCGACAGGCACCCTTATTTTCCCTCTGGGGTATACTTTCTGCCCCGTATATGTCTTCAAGACAATGGATGTGTCTTTCAAGGGTATGTGTGAGAATAGCCGCTCATAGTCTCGTCGATTCATGACGGTCAGGGCTGATCCTGTATCCAATTCCATTTTGACTTGGGTCCCTGCTATCGTGAGGGTGCCCCAAATGGTTCCGTGATCCTCTTTTGCGATTACGTTGTGTAGTTTGAGACAGCTTAGTCTCTTGTTCCCAGATTCACTATCGCTCTTCTGGTCTTCGGAACTACTGTCCGTCATCTTTTGTACTTTCCTGTACTTTTCCTTAGTAGTCTTTTTGTTGTCGTTAGTCTTCTTCCTGGACCTGCAAACTCGTGCAATGTGTCCCATCTTTCCGCATTGCCTGCATGTTTTGTCCTTGAACCAGCAGTCCTTCTGGTCATGGATTGTTCTGCCGCAGCGATAACATTTTTCAAATCCCCATGTCATTTCATGGGTGCCGTATTCCTGTGGCTTTTGCTGTATTTCCGCAGCTCCCCTTGCTGCTGCTTCGTACGATACTGCCACGCTGAAAGCCTTATCTAGCGTCAGCTCTTTCTCTGAGAGTAACCTCTTCTGGGTTCCTTCACTCAGGAGTCCACAGACAAATTTGTCCCGTAGGATATCTGCCATTCCTGCTCCGAACTGGCAGTGCTTTGATAGCTTGCGTAGTTCCGTAAGGTAATCAGCATTGCTCTCATCTTTATGCTGATTTCTCTTGTGGAATTTAAATCTTTCTGCTATCAGCAGCGGTGTAGGATTTAGGTGTTCCTGTAGGATATCAACAATTTCGTTAAAACTCTTCGCCATCGGTTTGACTGGAGTGATCAGGTTCTGCAACAGGCCATACATTCTTGCGCCCATTAAGTTTAGTAGTACCGATGCCTTTTTCTCATCGGCTACTTCATTTGCCTTGCAATATACTTCGACTCTTTCCACATACGTGGTCCAGTCTTCTATTGCATTATCGAAGGCAGTGATATTGCCAGTCTTCGGCGTCTTGGAGATCTAAGATGGCGCCTCCCACGCTTTGCCTTCTTCCCCGATTGAACAAAATGGTGCCTCCCGCGCTCTGCCTTCTTCCCCGCTGGATTAAGATGGCGCCTCCCGCACTTTCTGTCTTTTCCGCTGCTGCCAGCGCTGTTGCTGGCGTTTTTATGCCTTGATGGCGACGCCCTATGGTCTTTGCGCGCTTCCCCCCGTGCTGCTGCCAACGCCGCTCTCCGCGGTCCCCGTGGCAAACTGCAGCTCCTCGCGGCTTTCTGCGCTTCTAATTTCTTTTTCTTTTCTTTTAATTACTGTTCCCGTCGTCAGAGCAGACCCTATGGGACACTTCCCTCCCTCTTCTCGGGTCTGTACGCTGCCCGGCTTCGTAGCACCGGCCGCGCCCTGTGTGCTCCACCCTCTCTCTCTCTCTCTCCTCTTCCCGACAACGCTGCTCGGCCCCGTTGAAAAGCCACCCGATCGAGCTCTAGCCTGCCGCAGCCCAGGAAAGATCAGTGTACTACCTGCCACCAGCCCGATTAGCTGGAACACCATAGACTGGATAACCAAGCCCAGCTCTCGACAGCCTCTCCTGCAAATCTTCGAATTCGATGAATCAGAGGGCGGTTGCCCACGGTCGACGCCCGTTTCTTCTGTTTGTTTTTTTTTCTTTTTGGATTTCTTCCTCCTGGCTTCGACCTCTAATAACTTCGCTTCAGGGATGGATCCCCGTGAGGTGGTGCAGAACTGTAAGTATGTTCGGATCTGTTCGTCGCCAATGTAATGTCCGTGTGTAATTGAGACACGCACTGCAGAAGTTGGTTATAACAGGTGTTTACTGAATGGAGACAAAACTGGAACTACTATACAAAGTTACTACACAGGCTTATATACAGGGGTGGTCACTACTGGTACTGCAGTATACAGGGGCCGCAGAATATAGTTCCTTCTTCAAAGTACATACACTACAAATCAGCATAAATAATCGAGGTCCAAAGAAAGCACGGCACTCACACCTGCTTCTTTAAATATGAAAATTAAAGTTTCAAGCTATCGAACCCTCATTCATGCACTTTACACACAGCATGTTTAAGAAATCCAGTCATGGAAGGTTTCCAATTTTAATGTGGCTCATTCTGATGCCATAAAAATGCATTCAAAGAAACAGAAAATATAGTGCAGGTCTCAGTGAGGATACATTTTTAAAAAATCAATTACATCCATTTTGAACCAGCATAATTACAGCAAATTGTTGTGTACGACTCTAGCCTGGGGGTGGAGCCATTATAATGAGCTGAAATGCAATTGGGCACAAGGATTGATAGACGGGCCTAAAACATCGTGGAAATTCGGACATAGTGTAATTACACCTGTAACACACTTACGCCGAGCTTCCTCGACCTTTTGCACTGCGTAATTGCTTTATGCCCCAATTACGCATGTCTCTGGGCACAAATACACTGGAAATTCCGCCCACTATATCTACATTCTTGGAACATAGCTTTTGAGTTATTTTTGTAGTTTTAGGTATTCCTTTTTATGAACAAAATTAAGTGACAAAGCCAATTGGCGATCCAATGAAGTCATCACATCATTGAACCCATCACTGTGCTCTCCTATAAGAACATAAGAAATAGAGCAGGAGTTGGCCATTCGGCCCCTCGAGCCTGCTCTGCCACTCAATAAGATCATGGCTGATCTGACCTTGGCCTCAACTCCACCTTCCTGCCTGCTCCCCTACTAACTTGGTAGAGTGTGTTATTAGATACTTTACCAGATGACTGTGCTACTTAATAGTGGAAATATTAGGAATGCTTTAAATATTTTAATGATTGACTGACAGGGATGAGTCACATCTGCACAGGAGTATCTTTAACAGTTCAGAATTCTTCTTCTTCTTCTTCTTCTTCTGTCCCTTGGAACCGAGGATGATTTACTTCCATACTAAAAATTAGTTCTCAGGTGACTGATGAGTCCAATGCGGGACCTACAGTCTCTGTCACAGGTGGGGCAGATGGTGGTTGAAGTGGGTGGGGGGTGGGTGAGGTGCTTGATTTGACATGCGCTCCTTGCGCTTGCTCCTGGTGAAGAGACTTGAAGTTTTCGGCGCCTTCCCGGATGCTTCTCCTCTACTTTGTGCGGTCTTGGGCTAGGGATTCCCAGGTGTCAGTGGGGATGTTGCACTTTTTCAAGGAGGCTTTGAAGGTGTCCTTGAAGCGTTTCCTCTGCCCACCTGGGGCTCTCCTGCCATGTCGGAGCGCTGAGTAGAGCGCTTGCTTTGGGAGTCTCGTATTGGGCATGCGGACGATGAGGCCTGTCCAACGGAGCTGATCGAGCGTGGTCAAAGCTTTGATGCTGGAGATGTTGGCCTGAACGAGAACACTGACATTGGTGCATTTATCCTGCCAATGGATTTGCAGGATCTTGCGGAGGCAGCGTTGGTGGTACCTCTCCAGTGCTTTGAGGTGCCTGCTGTATATGGTCTATGTCTCTGAAGCGTACAGGAGGGCGGGAAGCACTACTGCTCTGTAGACCATGAGCTTGGTGCCGGGTTTGAGGTCCTAGTCTTCAAACACTCTCTTCCTCAGGCGACCGAAGGCTGCACTGGCACACTGAAGGCGGTGTTGGACTTGGTCATCGACGTCTGCCCTTGTTGACAGTAGGCTCCCGAGGTATGGAAAGTGGTTCACGTTGTCTAAGGCCTCGTTATGGAAGAAGTGAAAAGGAAAAAAGAAATATAAGTTCTTCTATGCTGTATGATTCTGTAAACTAGCAAAAAGGAATGGATGACAAGACTGTGTGCCTTTAAGTAAAGAGAAAGCCAGAAAACCAATACCTATGGCCACGCTAGTCTGAAAATGCCTGCCCTTGTCTGATACTTGAAAGCTAAGTTAGAGGCAGGCCTGGTTAGTACTTGGATGGGAGACTGCCTAGAGATACCAAGTGCGCAGTATTTTTAACTCAAGCCAGGACCCTCGCATTTTTGCTGTTCACAGCTCTACACATTTATACTGCTGTTAATCAACCACCAACCATTTTGCTACTCTCTCACTTTCCTTTGCCCATTATTTTGCTGCACATTCTCCTGCTGCTCCACTAAAGCAAAGTGGGCAAGACAGACTGAAGAAAAAAAGCAGAAGGAGAAAATAAGCTAGCAAAAAAGCACACACATGATGCAGCAGCAGAGAGGAGAGATAAGCTACATAGAAAACTAGGAGGGACAAACAGCAACAGACAAACAATTGTGTAGAAGGAGCAGAAATTACATGGAGGGAAAAAGCAAAGCCGACGAGCATGATTTTGGAATGCATGTGTATTAACGCGAGGAGTGCTACAAATAAGGTTGATGAATTGCAGGCACTCGTTGCCACATGGAGTTATGGTAAAAGGTTTTTTTGCGGGTGCCTTTTTTTGCGGATGTCTTATTTTGCGGGTGCCTGTTTTTTTGCAGGTTTCTGTCCCTGGCTGATTTAGCCTGAGTCACTGCTGCTGGCCTACCTCTCTTGGGAGGTAGTTAAGATGTTGGGTAGCAGAGACTTCGGATCACGTTGCACATTTAACAAAGAATCCACTCTTTACTAGTGTATCGTCTACAGTCAGTAAACATGCAACATCAATAAAAAAGCAAGATGACAAATTATGCAACTATAAACTATTCGATCAATAGCTTTCCTTTAAACAGCCTGAACCAGTGTTCTCTCCAGCAGCAATTGGGCAATCGCCAAGCTACTTTTTTTTACTCAAGCCAGGACCCTCTCATTTTGTAATGAAATACCATCCCTAGGCATACAAGTGTGCTATAAATCATTTTTACAATCATTTATGTTTATTAAGATTATTTATTTATTTTGCTTTTTTTCCCCCCTCAGCATCCCAATTCAGGTACAGCTGCAGATAAAGCTGACTCTACCCTAGCTGAACAAGGTGCCATAACCCCGACATCAATGGAGGACCCCATATCATACCAGGTTGACATTTCCTTATCTCACAACAACCTTTCCAGGTGAGAACGGCAACTCTGTGCAAATGTGTGTCAAATTAGGATCAGTTTAGCACTTGACCTTATTTCACATAGTATTTCTGCAGCTGGCAAATGGAGAAGACTCTTCCCATCAGTCTGGGTGAGATTCAAGCCTAGGTCAAAGAGGCACTTCATGGAAACCCACCACCATCGGTTCCTCTTCAAGATTACTTATAATATGTGCAGGAAAGTGTTTGTATTACTATTTCAATAGTCCGCAGGCCCGATACGAGACTCCCAAAACAAGCGCTCTACTTGGAGCTACGACACGGCAAGAGAGCCCCAGGTGGGCAGAGGAAACGCTTCAAGGACACCCTCAAAGCCTCCTTGAAAAAGTGCAACATCCCCACTGACACCTGGGAATCCCTAGCCCAAGACCGCACAAAGAGATTGGGTCGATTGGGCTTGTATTTGCTACAGTTTAGAAGAATGAGAGGGGGTCTCATTGAAACTTATAAAATTCTAACAGGACTAGACAGACTAGATGCAGGAAGGATGTTCCCAATGGCCGGGGAGTCCAGAACCAGGGGTCACAGTCTAAAGATAAGGGGTAAGCCATTTAGGACTGAGATGAGGAGGAATTTCTTCATCCAGAAAGTGGTGAACCTGTGGAATTCTCTACCACAGAAGGCAGTTGAGGCCAATTCATTAAATATATTCAAGAAGGAGTTCGGTATATTTCTTAAGGCTAACTGGATCAAGGGATATGGGGAGAAAGCAGGGACAGGTACTGAATTTGGATGATCAGCCATGATCTCATTAAATGGCAGAACAGGCTAGAGGGGCCGAATGGCCTACTCCTGCTCCTATCTTCTATGTTTCTAAAGTAGAGGAGAAGCATCCAGGAAGGCGCCAAACACCTCGAGTCTCTTCGCCAAGAGCAAGCGGAAGCCAAGCACAAGCAGAGCCAGGAGCGCATGTCAACCCAAGCACCCCACCCACCCGCCCCTTCAAGCACCATCTGCCCCACCTGTGACAGGGACTGTAGGTCCCGCATTGGACTCATCAGTCACCTGAGAACTCATTTTTAATGTGGAAGCAAGTCATCCTTGGTTCCGAGGGACTGCCTAGGAAGAAGATGATTTCAATACTAGATGATAAATTGTCTCACAATGTCAGTACAGTGATTACATGGTTAACAATTGACATTGGTAACATTCTCTGAGCCACTTGGCTTTTTACTTGGAGATTAATTGGACTGTGGGAGAGTTCACAGATGAGTTCAGTCCTGTCCTCACCTGACATCCACAATAGGCATTTTCCAGCAGAAGTCCCAAGGTAGCAATCAGGAGTGGGAACCCGTGCTGATTTTTTTTCCATTCCCCTGCCTTGCGGTGCTGAGGCTGGATTTAATTTGAGTACTGGTTGAGAGATAATTCAATTTGAAAGAAAAGTAATTAAACTTGAAAGTGTTTAAAACATTACTCGCACCCCACATTATAAAGTGTGACATCTTAAATTTTCGAACTTCGGACTTTCACTTGCCTTTACAAATCAAGGTAAAAACAGTTACTATTTTAAGTTGAAAATAATCGAAAATCCAGAAATTTTACGAACTCATCATTGGATTCTGAACTATTCAACTTAAAAAAAAGTCTAAAATTTCCAATTTGTGTTATTTGAATGCCAGTAGCAACCTATTTAAAATAAATAAATACCATTTGTACAACAATATCGTAGTAATCTGCATGGAGTCAGAAGAGGAAGATCCTGCCTGACTTTGGCGGGAGGCTAACGGAATGGGCAAATGGTCTCCCGGGCACAGCGACTGACAATTCGGGAGAAATGGTCATTGTATACGCAGTTCACGCATACTCAACACCCCGGTTATCATGACTTGCAGCCAAACCGTGTTGTATGAGCCCCGCTAGTCCCAAACACGGCATCAATGTCAACGGAAATCGCCTGGAAACGTCGTGAGTCCTGAGAGAACAACTGGGGGGGAGAGAAACACAAACCGAAGGAGGGAGAGAGAGAGCAAAACAAACTGGGGGATTTATATATAGAGAGAGCAACACAAACTGAGGGAGGGAGGGAGGGAGGGAGAAACACAAACGGAGGGAGGGAGAAACACAAACTGAGGGAGGGAGAAGCACAAACTGAGGGAGGGAGGGAGGGAGGGAGAAACACAAACTGAGGGAGGGAGGGAAGGAGGGAGCAACACAACCTGAGGGAAGGAGGGAGAAACACAAACTGAGTGAGGGAGGGAGAAACACAAACTGAGGGAGGGAGAAACACAAACTGAGGGAGGGAGGGAGAAACACAAACTGAGGGAGGGAGGGAGGGAGAAACACAAACTGAGGGACAAACACAAACTGAGGGAGGGAGGGAGGGAGAAACACAAACTGAGGGAGGGAGAAACACAAATGGAGGGAGGGAGGGAGAAACACAAACTGAGGGAGGGAGGGAGAAACACAAACTGAGGGAGGGAGGGAAGGAGAAACAAACTGAGGGAGGGAGAAACACAAACGGAGGGAGGGAGGGAGAAACACAAACTGAGGGAGGGAGGGAGAAACATAAACTGAGGGAGGGAGGGAGGGATAAACATAAACTGAGGGAGGGAGGGAGGGAGAAACATAAACTGAGGGAGGGAGAAACATAAACTGAGGGAGGGAGGGAGAAACATAAACTGAGGAAGGGAGAAACACAAACTGAGGGAGGGAGGGAGGGAGAAACAACCTGAGGGAGGGAGGGAGAAACACAAACTGAGTGAGGGAGGGAGGGAGGGAGAAACACAAACTGAGGGAGGGAGGGAGGGAGAAACACAAACTGAGGGAGAAACACAAACTGAGGGAGGGGGGAGGGAGAAACACAAATGGAGGGAGGGAGGGAGAAACACAAACTGAGGGAGGGAGGGAGGGTGAAACACAAACTGAGGGAGGGAGGGAGAAACACAAACTGAGTGAGGGAGGGAGAAACACAAACTGAGGGAGGGAGGGAGAAACACAAACTGAGGGAGGGAGGGAGAAACACAAACTGAGGGAGGGAGGGAGGGAGAAACACAAACTGAGGGAGAAACACAAACTGAGGGAGGGAGGGAAGGAGAAACACAAACTGAGGGAGGGAGGGAGAAACACAAACTGAGGGAGGGAGAAACACAAACTGAGGGAGGGAGGGAAGGAGAAACAAACTGAGGGAGGGAGAAACATAAACTGAGGGAGGGAGGGAGAAACATAAACTGAGGGAGGGAGGGAGGGAGAAACATTAACTGAGGGAGGGAGGGAGGGAGAAACATAAACTGAGGGAGGGAGAAGCATAAATTGAGGGAGGGAGGGAGAAACATAAACTGAGGGAGGGAGAAACACAAACTGAGGGAGGGAGGGAGGGAGAAACATAAACTGAGGGAGGGAGAAACACAAACTGAGGGAGGGAGGGAGGGAGAAACACAAACTGAGGGAGGGAGGGAGGGAGAAACACAAACTGAGGGAAAAACACAAACTGAGGGAGGGAGGGAGGGAGAAACACAAACTGAGGGAGGGAGAAACACAAACTGAGGGAGAAACACAAACTGAGGGAGGGAGTAACACAAACTGAGGGAGGGAGGGAGAAACACAAACTGAGGGAGGGAGGGAGGGAGAAACACAAACTGAGGGAGGGAGGGAAAAACACAAACTGAGGGAGGGAGGGAGGGTGAAACACAAACTGAGGGAGGGAGGGAGGGAGAAACACAAACTGAGTGAGGGAGGGAGAAACACAAACTGAGTGAGGGAGGGAGGGACGGAGAAACACAAACTGAGGGAGGGAGGGAGGGAGAAACACAAACTGAGGGAGGGAGGGAGGGAGAAACACAAACTGAGGGAGAAACACAAACTGAGGTAGGGAGGGAGGGAGAAACACAAACTGAGGGAGAAACACAAACTGAGGGAGGGAGGGAGTGAGAAACACAAATGGAGGGAGGGAGGGAGAAACACAAACTGAGGGAGAAACACAAACTGAGGGAAGGAGGGAGGGAGAAACACAAATGGAGGGAGGGAGGGAGAAACACAAACTGAGGGAGGGAGGGAGGGAGAAACACAAACTGAGGGAGGGAGGGAGGGAGGGAGAAACACAAACTGAGGGAGAAACACAAACTGAGGGAGAGAGGGAGGGAGAAACACAAACTGAGTGAGGGAGAAACACAAACTGAGGGAGGGAGAAGCACAAACTGAGGGAGGGAGGGAGGGAGGGAGAAACACAAACTGAGGGAGGGAGGGAGGGAGGGAGAAACACAAACTGAGGGAGGGAGAAACACAAACTGAGGGAGGGAGAAGCACAAACTGAGGGAGGGAGGGAGGGAGGGAGAAACACAACCTGAGGGAGGGAGGGAGAAACACAAACTGAGTGAGGGAGGGAGAAACACAAATTGAGGGAGGGAGAAACACAAACTGAGGGAGGGAGGGAGAAACACAAACTGAGGGAGGGAGGGAGAAACACAAACTGAGGGAGAAACACAAACTGAGGGAGGGAGGGAGGGAGAAACACAAACTGAGGGAGGGAGGGAGAAACACAAATGGAGAGAGGGAGGGAGAAACACAAACTGAGGGAGGGAGGGAGAAACACAAACTGAGGGAGGGAGGGAGGGAAGGAGAAACAAACTGAGGGAGGGAGAAACACAAACTGAGGGAGGGAGGGAGAAACACAAACTGAGGGAGGGAGGGAGGGAGAAACATAAACTGAGGGAGGGAGGGAGGGAGAAACATAAACTGAGGGAGGGAGAAACATAAACTGAGGGAGGGAGGGAGAAACATAAACTGAGGGAGGGAGAAACACAAACTGAGGGAGGGAGGGAGGGAGAAACAACCTGAGGGAGGGAGGGAGAAACACAAACTGAGTGAGGGAGGGAGGGAGGGAGAAACACAAACTGAGGGAGGGAGGGAGGGAGAAACACAAACTGAGGGAGAAACACAAACTGAGGGAGGGGGGAGGGAGAAACACAAACTGAGGGAGGGAGGGAAGGAGAAACACAAATGGAGGGAGGGAGGGAGAAACACAAACTGAGGGAGGGAGGGAGGGAGAAACACAAACTGAGGGAGGGAGGGAGAAACACAAACTGAGTGAGGGAGGGAGAAACACAAACTGAGGGAGGGAGGGAGAAACACAAACTGAGGGAGGGAGGGTGAAACACAAACTGAGGGAGGGAGGGAGAAACACAAACTGAGTGAGGGAGAAACACAAACTGAGGGAGGGAGAAGCACAAACTGAGGGAGGGAGGGAGGGAGGGAGAAACACAAACTGAGGGAGGGAGGGAGGGAGGGAGAAACACAAACTGAGGGAGGGAGAAACACAAACTGAGGGAGGGAGAAGCACAAACTGAGGGAGGGAGGGAGGGAGGGAGAAACACAACCTGAGGGAGGGAGGGAGAAACACAAACTGAGTGAGGGAGGGAGAAACACAAATTGAGGGAGGGAGAAACACAAACTGAGGGAGGGAGGGAGAAACACAAACTGAGGGAGGGAGGGAGAAACACAAACTGAGGGAGAAACACAAACTGAGGGAGGGAGGGAGGGAGAAACACAAACTGAGGGAGGGAGGGAGAAACACAAATGGAGAGAGGGAGGGAGAAACACAAACTGAGGGAGGGAGGGAGAAACACAAACTGAGGGAGGGAGGGAGGGAAGGAGAAACAAACTGAGGGAGGGAGAAACACAAACTGAGGGAGGGAGGGAGAAACACAAACTGAGGGAGGGAGGGAGGGAGAAACATAAACTGAGGGAGGGAGGGAGGGAGAAACATAAACTGAGGGAGGGAGAAACATAAACTGAGGGAGGGAGGGAGAAACATAAACTGAGGGAGGGAGAAACACAAACTGAGGGAGGGAGGGAGGGAGAAACAACCTGAGGGAGGGAGGGAGAAACACAAACTGAGTGAGGGAGGGAGGGAGGGAGAAACACAAACTGAGGGAGGGAGGGAGGGAGAAACACAAACTGAGGGAGAAACACAAACTGAGGGAGGGGGGAGGGAGAAACACAAACTGAGGGAGGGAGGGAAGGAGAAACACAAATGGAGGGAGGGAGGGAGAAACACAAACTGAGGGAGGGAGGGAGGGAGAAACACAAACTGAGGGAGGGAGGGAGAAACACAAACTGAGTGAGGGAGGGAGAAACACAAACTGAGGGAGGGAGGGAGAAACACAAACTGAGGGAGGGAGGGAGAAACACAAACTGAGGGAGTGAGGGAGGGAGAAACACAAACTGAGGGAGGGAGGGAGGGAGAAACACAAACTGAGGGAGAAACACAAACTGAGGGAGGGAGGGAAGGAGAAACACAAACTGAGGGAGGGAGGGAGAAACACAAACTGAGGGAGGGAGAAACACAAACTGAGGGAGGGAGGGAAGGAGAAACAAACTGAGGGAGGGAGAAACACAAACTGAGGGAGGGAGGGAGAAACATAAACTGAGGGAGGGAGGGAGGGAGAAACATAAACTGAGGGAGGGAGGGAGGGACAAACATAAACTGAGGGAGGGAGAAACATAAATTGAGGGAGGGAGGGAGAAACATAAACTGAGGGAGGGAGAAACACAAACTGAGGGAGGGAGGGAGAAACATTAACTGAGGGAGGGGGAAACACAAACTGAGGGAGGGAGGGAGGGAGAAACACAAACTGAGGGAGGGAGGGAGGGAGAAACACAAACTGAGGGAAAAACACAAACTGAGGGAGGGAGGGAGGGAGAAACACAAACTGAGGGAGGGAGGGAGAAACACAAACTGAGGGAGAAACACAAACTGAGGGAGGGAGGGAGGGAGAAACTCAAACTGAGGGAGGGAGGGAGGGAGAAACACAAACTGAGTGAGGGAGGGAGAAACACAAACTGAGTGAGGGAGGGAGGGAGGGAGAAACACAAACTGAGGGAGGGAGGGAGGGAGAAACACAAACTGAGAGAGGGAGGGAGGGAGAAACACAAACTGAGGGAGAAACACAAACTGAGGGAGGGAGGGAGGGAGAAACACAAACTGAGGGAGAAACACAAACTGAGGGAGGGAGGGAGAAACACAAATGGAGGGAGGGAGGGAGAAACACAAACTGAGGGAGAAACACAAACTGAGGGAGGGAGGGAGGGAGAAACACAAATGGAGGGAGGGAGGGAGAAACACAAACTGAGGGAGGGAGGGAGGGAGAAACACAAACTGAGGGAGGGAGGGACGGAGAAACACAAACTGAGGGAGAAACACAAACTGAGGGAGGGAGGGAGGGAGAAACACAAACTGAGGGAGAAACACAAACTGAGGGAGGGAGGGAGGGAGAAACACAAACTGAGGGAGGGAGGGAGGGAGAAACACAAACTGAGGGAGGGAGGGAGAAACAGAAACTGAGGGAGGGAGGGAGGGTGAAACACAAACTGAGGGAGGGAGGGAGGGAGGGAGAAACACAAACTGAGTGAGGGAGGGAGAAACACAAACTGAGTGAGGGAGCGAGGGAGGGAGAAACACAAACTGAGGGAGGGAGAAACACAAACTGAGGGAGGGAGGGAGAAACACAAACTGAGAGAGGGAGGGAGGGAGAAACACAAACTGAGGGAGGGAGGGAGGGAGAAACACAAACTGAGGGAGGGAGGGAGAAACACAAACTGAGGGAGGGAGGGAGAAACACAAACTGAGGGAGGGAGAAACTCAAACTGAGGGAGGGAAGGAGAAACAAACTGAGGGAGGGAGGGAGAAACATAAACTGAGGGAGGGAGGGAGGGAGAAACATAAACTGAGGGAGGGAGGGAGAAACACAAACTGAGGGAGGGAGAAACACACACTGAGGGAGGGAGGGAAGGAGAAACAAACTGAGGGAGGGAGGGAGAAACATAAACTGAGGGAGGGAGGGAGGGAGAAACATAAACTGAGGGAGGGAGGGAGGGAGAAACATAAACTGAGGGAGGGAGAAACATAAACTGAGGGAGGGAGGGAGAAACATAAACTGAGGGAGGGAGGGAGAGAGAAACCCAAACTGGGGAAGGAGAGAGAGAGCGCAAGACAAACTGGGCAGTATCTGGACAGTTTGCTCCAGACTTCGGTCACACCTCGTAGAGAGGTACAGGTTCAGAACGGGGTTGGTATGACCGATAGTGTGCAGAGTAAGGGGAACCCAGGTAAGAAAGAGAATTAGGAGCCGCAGAAACGGATCATATCTAACAAGTACTTGCTACCTGTGAGGATAAGGATAAAGACTGTCGGAAGGACAGCCAGAATGCGGACCATGGCACTTTGGAGCAGGAGGCTGGCCTAAGGGGGAAGGAGGAGAGGAAGCGTAATGTGGTAGTTGTAGGGGATTCTACAATTAGGGGGACAGGTAGCATACTTTGTAAGCAGGATCGAGAGTCCCACATGGTATGTTGCCTACCTGGTGCCAGGGTAAGGAACATTTCAAATAAAAACAGAAAGTGCTGGAAATATTCAGCAGGTCGGCAGCATCTGTGGAGAGATAAACAGAGTTAACGTTTCAGGTTGATGACCTTTCATTAGAACTGGAAAAAGCTAGAGATTGAACAGGTTTTTAAGCAAGTGCAGGGGCAAGGAAAGGGGGGAGGGGAGGAAAGAACAAAAGGGAAGGTCTGTGATAGGATGGAAGGCAGGAGAGATTAAGAGACATTAAGAGGGTGCAAGGCAAAAGGAGATGGCAATGGTACAAAAGATGGCTCTAGATGAGGTGTAAAAAAAATGAATGGAAAGAAAAGAATAGGAGCAGAGGTTATGGTCTGAAATTGTTGAACTCTATGTTGAGTCCAGAAGGCTGTAAAGTGCCTAATCGAAAGATGAGATGCTGTTCCTCGAGCTTACGTTGACTTGATTGGAACAGTTTAAGAGGCCGAGGATGGTGAGCTCTGAGTGGGAGTGCAGCGGAGAATTAAAGTGACAGACAACCGGAAGCTCGAGGTCACCCTTACAGACAGCACAGAGGTGTTCCGCAAAGTGGTCACCCAATCTGCGTTTGGTCTCCCCAGTGTAGATGAGACCGCATCATGAGCAGCGAATATAGTATACAAAATTGCAAGAAATACAAGTAAATTGCTGTTTCACCTGGAAGGACTGTTTGGGGCCCTGGACAGTGGGAAGGGTGGAGGTAAAAGAGCACATGTTGCATCTCCTGCGCTTGCACGAGAAGGTGCCGGGCGAAGTGGAAGGGGTGTTGGGGGTGATAGAGGAGTGGACCAGGGTGTCACGGAGGGAGTGGTCCCTTCGGAATGCTGAAAGGGGAGGTGAGGGGAAGATGTGTTTGATGGTGGGATCACACTGGAGGTGGCGGAAATGGCGGAGGATGATCTGTTAAATGTGGAGGCTGGTGGGGTGAAAGGTGAGGACAAGGGGAAAGGGTGAGAGCAGAAGTGCGGGAAATGGAACGGACACAGTCAAGGGCCGTGTCAACCACAGTAGAGGGGAATCCTCGGTTGAGGAAAAAGGAAGACATGTCAGAAGCACTGGTATGGAAGGTGGCATCGTCAGAGCAGATGCGGCGGAGACGGAGAAACTGGGAGAATGGAATAGAGACATCTCAAACTGGCTTGAAAGGATACTGGAGAGGGAGGGGGAGGATCCAGTCATTGTGATCCATGTTGGGACCAACAACTTAGAGAAGAGTAGGCAAGAGGGCCTGTTTGGGGAGTATCAGGAACTAGGAGCTAAATTAAAGAACAGGACCTCAAGGGTTATAATCTCTGGATTATTACTTGAGCCACGTGCAAACTGGTGTAGAGATAAGCTGATTAGGGAAGTGAACACGTGGCTAAAGGAGTGGTGTGTGAAAGGCATCCCATTTCATGGGGCAATGGCACCACTATTGGGACAGGGAGGAACTGTACCATTGGGACGGTATCCACCTGAACTGGGCTGGGAGCATGGTCCCAGCAGAAAGGATAAATATGGCGGTCACATGGACTTTAAACTAGTACATGTGGGGGGGAGGGCTCAAGTGGAAATTGTAGTACAAATAGTAGTTCAAAAACAAATGAAAGGGATTAGAGTAGAGTAACAGTCAGAAATTGTGCTTTAGGCACTACAGGTAAAGGGAAAACTAAGAGATGTAAAGTGATTAAACCAGGAGAGAGAAATAAGAACCATATGAGTAAAACATTAGGGGGGTGAAATTCATTATCGGCCAGGAATGGGCGCTCACTTCGGAAAAGTTTGAGATTTAGCGCCGGGGCTAATGAATCTTGCTGCACGCAAAATTCATTGTCATTGCTCAAAGGGTGGGAGCGTGAAATCAAGTGCTAATGGCCTAGCTCAGTGGTGTAAAACTCAAAGCGCTAAGCAATTTCAAGTGCAGTCTAATCACTAGTCATCATTGCCACAAACTCTTTCCAGTTCTTAAAGGGGAGGTTCAATCACGCTGCAGAACCTCAGCAATGCTGGTTCTGTAGCTGTCTCAGCCAGCAGCAGAAGGTCAAGGAGAAGGAACCGGACCACTGAAGGAGGTGTCATGGCAGATCAACAGCCCAGGGAGAGAGCTCGCAGATTCTGCGACCAAGCATTGAAGGCGTTGGTCTTCGCTGCGGAGAGACGGAGGGCGATGCTGTACCCGGCAAGTGGCAGGAGGCCCTCGCCGCAAGTTTTCCGCACCATGTGGAGGGAGGTAGCCCAGCAGGTCTCAGGCAGCACTATGGTCCCCAGGACCCAAACACAGTGTAGGAAGAAATTTAACAACCTCACTCGGGTGG
The DNA here is from genome assembly GCF_052327205.1 of Somniosus microcephalus. Taxonomy (NCBI): domain Eukaryota; kingdom Metazoa; phylum Chordata; class Chondrichthyes; order Squaliformes; family Somniosidae; genus Somniosus; species Somniosus microcephalus. Next base: position 136,119,897 of record NC_140999.1, on the reverse strand, counting down.
TCAGGGTGAGTCAGTGCTTCAACAAATGCTACATACCACCGTCTGAACCTCAGTCTGCACACACTGGCCAAAGCACCACACCCCCAGCACTCACCCACCAACAATCTCCACCTACCATTACTCACACCCACATCTCACACCTTGCACACAATGATAGCTATTCAACTATGGCAGGCACATCTCCCAAACACATTGCTCCACACTCACTCGCACACTTTCCTCTCTCTTGCAGGCCAAGGTGGCTCACAACAGGAGGGAGCAGGAGCACACAGGCAGGGGACAAGCCGACACACAACCACTGTCTGAGCTGGAGAAAGAGTGCTGCAAATCATTGGGCACCAGGTGGTGGGCGCCGTGGCCACTGGCGACATTGACCCCCTTGGGGACAACAATGGTATCCCTACTCCTCCTCCTCACATCCCACTTCCCCTCACCCCACAAGCCTTTCCCACTTTCCAGCTAATCATGCTGTCTCCCTTCCTGCCCACCTCCCCTCACCTTAACCTGACTCTTGTGCCTTTATGCTTTCAGATAATGACCAAGCAGCTGAGCAGCCTGACCCTGAGGGCACCATTGAGAGCGAGGCGGAAGAAGAAGAGGAGGAGGAAGAACACACCGCGTCACTGCATGTCTCGCCTGCAGGCAACAGCTCAGCTACTGGCACTACGCGTTCTTTAGAGGCTAGTATAGTAGCGGGATCTGCACAGGTTGATGCACCGGGAACGAGCAGGCTGCAGCAAGGCCAGTGGGAAAGAGTAGCTCGGGGGCCAGCTCCCCAGAGGGTGAGTTCGCGCACGTGTTCTGCTGCACAGGACTCAGATGAGGACCTCAATGGGGAGCCTTTTGGAAGAAGGCTGATGGAATTGCACACGGAGATGATAGGTGCAATGGCAAGGGTGCCCGAGAGCCTCTCGTCAATGGTAAGGAGCGTGGAGGAGTCCGCCTCCAACATTGTACAGAGCTCTGCGCACACTGCTCTCATGCAGTCCCAGCTTGATGCCACCCAGCTCTGACTGCTGCCATCGTGGCGAACACTATCCACCGGGGCTTTCACGGTGTCACAGCAGGCCAGCAATCTGTGCTCCAGCAGATTGGTAGTGATGCTGAGGTGCTGCCCCGGGGGAGTGGCAGTGGGTCAGTGGAGCAGGAAGCTGCTGTCCTCTCTCAGGATGACAGCATTCCTGCTCCCACCACTGCCACTCAACCATTGCCCTTGTTGCTGCCTGTCATCCAGCTAGCCCAGACTGCTGCCATCCATGCGGAGGTGGTGCAGTCTACAGCCGGGCCTTCCAGGCCCAGAGCTGGTCGAGGGTGTCCTGCAAGGCCATCTGAAGTCTTCCGCATGGGCACTCAGCAGCCTTCCACCCGCCGTGCTGCAGCCACTGGGCCAACACTTCGTAGGAGCACTAGAGTAGGCAAAGGCACTGTAATGAGGGGCACTAAGGGATTGCACAAGGGTGAATAGCTAATATTATTGTTGTAAATATGTATTCACTAATTATTGATAAATTTATTAATTGTCTTTGGATGATTTTGTGGTGTCTCTCGTTTCAGCTTTGCGCTGTGATATGGCCTGAACAGGGATGGAATGATGGGGATGTGGTGAGCAACGGGGATCTGGGGTTTAATTTATTGAAACCGCAGTCTGATGAGGCGGTCACGGACCGCCCTTCCAGAAGACCAATTGAGTGGTTGCCTCCTCCCTCCTGTTTCTCCTGCTCCTCCTCCCCCTCCTCCTCCCCCTCCTCCTCATCTTCCTCTTCCTCCTTGTCCTCGTCCTCCTCATCCTCTCCCTCTTCCTCCTGAGGTGGTCCCACAATCCATGGTGGCAAGGGCTGGGCCCTAATGATGGCCAAGTTGTGGAGAAGGCAGCTCCTGAGTGGTCAAGGCAGCAGAACAGTTGCTTGAGCAGAAACGGTAGCACAGTGGTAATGTCACTGGCCTTGGTACTCCAGAGGGCTAATGATCCAGCGACATGAGTTCAAATCCCACCATGGCAGCTGGGGAATTTAAATTCAGTTAATTAAATAAATCTGGAATATAAAGCTAGTATCAATAATGGTGACCATGAAGCTATCAGATTGTCGTAAAAACCCATCTGGTTCACTAATGTCCTTTAGAGGAAAGAAATCTGCTGTCCTTACCTGGTCTGGCCTATATGTGACTCCAGACCCACAGCAATGTGGTTGATTCTTAACTGCCCTCTGAAATGGCCTAGCAAGCTGCTACAAAACACAATAGTAAGAATGAAACTGGATGGACCACCTGGCATCGACCCCGGCACCAGCTATGGACATGAGAACGACACACCCGGCCCAGTTGACCCTGCAAAGTCCTCTTCACCAACATGGGGGGACTTGTGCCAAATTTGGGAGAGCTGTCCCACAGCCTGACAGAATCATACCTTTCAGCCAATGTCCCAAACTCCTCCATCATCATCCTGTCCCACCGGCAGGACAGACCCACCAGGCGTGGCGACACAGTGGTATACAGTCGGGAAGGAGTGGCCTTGGGAGTCCTCAACATTGACTCGGGACGCCATGAACTCTCATGGCAAGGGCATGGGCAAGGAAACCTGCTGATTACTGCCCTCCCTCAGTTGATGAATCAGTACTCCTCCATGTTGATCACCACTTGAAAAAAGCACTGAGAGTACCAAGAGGACTGGGTGGGGGAATTCAATGTCCATCACCAAGAGGGGCTTGGTAGCACCACAGCTGACCGAGTCCTGAAGGATATAGCAACCAATGTGGGCCTGCAACAGGAGGTGAGAGAAACAACACGAGGGAAAAACCTACTTGACCTTGACCTCACAGATGCATCTGTCCATGACAGTATTGGTAGCAGTGACCACTGCACAGTCATTGTGGAGACAAAATCCCATCTTCACACTGAGGACACCTTCCATTGTGTTAGAGTCATAGAGTCATAGAGTTTTACAGCACAGAAAGAGGCCCTTCGGCCCATCGTGTCTGCGCCGCCCATCCATCCCTGTCCAGTCTAATCCCATTTTCCAGCATTTGGTCCATAGCCTTGTATGCAATGGCATTTCAAGTGCTCATCCAAATGCTTCTTGAATGTTGTGAGGGTTCCTGCCTCCACCACCCTTTCAGGCATTGAGTTCCACATTCCAACCACCCTCTGGGTGAAAAGGTTCCTCCTCAAATCCCCTCTAAATCTCCTGCCCCTTACCCTGAATCTATGCCCCCTTGTTATTGACCCCCCCACTAAGGGGAAAAGTTCCTCTTTATCTACCCTATCTATGCCCCTCACTATTTTGTACACCTCAATCAGGTCCCCCCTCAGCCTTCTCTGCTCCAAGGAAAACAACTCCAGCCTGTCCAGCCTCTCTTCATAGCTGAGGCGCTCCATCCCAGGTAACATCCTGGTGAATCTTCTCTGCACCCTCTCCAAAGCAATCACATCCTTCCTATAGTGAGGCGACCAGAACTGCACACAGTACTCCAGCTGTGGCCTCACCAGCGTTTTGTACAGCTCCATCATAACCTGCCTGCTCTTATATACTATGCCTCGGCTAATGAAGGCAAGTATCCCATATGCCTTTTTAACCACCTTATCTACCTGCTCCGCTGCCTTCAGGGATCTATGTACATGTACACCAAGGTCCCTCTGACCCTCTGTACTTCCTAGGGTCCAACCACTCATTGTGTATTCCCTTGCCTTATTTGTCCGTCCAAAATGCATCACCTCGCACTTTTCAGGGTTAAATTCCATTTGCCACTTTTCCGCCCATCTGACCAACCCGTTTATATCGTCCTGTAGCCGGAGGCTTTCCTCCTCGCAATTTACCACCCCACCAATTTTCGTGTCATCTGCGAACTTACTGATCATACCTTTTACATTTTCATCCAAATCATTTATGTAGATCACAAACAATAAGGGACCCAGCACCGATCCCTGAGGTACCCCACTGGACACAGGCTTCCAGTCACAAAAGCAACCTTCGACCATCACCCTCTGCCTCCTGCCACTCAGCCAGTTTAGGATCCAACGCGCCAAGGCACCCTGGATCCCATGGGCTCTTACCTTCTTGACCAGTCTCCTATGCGGGACTTTGTCAAAAGCTTTACTGAAGTCCATGTACACCACATCCACAGCATTTCCCTCATCCACCCCACTAGTCACCCCCTCGAAAAATTCGATCAGATTTGTTAGACATGATTTACCCTTGACAAAGCCATGCTGACTATCCCCGATTAATCCTTGCCTCTCCAAGTGGAGATTAATTTTGTCCCTCAGAATTTTTTCCAATAATTTCCCCACCACAGATGTTAGACTCACTGGCCTGTAATTCCCTGGTTTATCCCTGCTACCCTTCTTGAATAATGGTACTACGTTAGCTGTTCTCCAGTCCTCTGGTACATCCCCTGTGGCCAGAGAGGTTCTGAAAATTAGTGTCAGAGCCCCTGCAATCTCCTCCCTTGCCTCCCACAGCAGCCTGGGATACATCTCGTCCGGGCCTGGGGATTTATCCACTTTTTGGCCTGCTAAAACCGCTAGCACCTCCTCCCTCTCGATGCTAATATGTTCAAGTATGTCACAGTCCCCTTGCCCGATTTCTATGTCTGCATCGTCTTTCTCCATAGTGAACACAGATGCAAAAAATTCATTTAAAACCCCGCCTACATCCTCTGGCTCTACACACAGATTGCCACTTTGGTCCCTAATGGGCCCTACCCTTTCCCTGGTTATCCTCTTGCCCTTAATATACTTATAAAACATCTTAGGATTTTCCTTTATTTTGCTCGCCAGTGTTATTTCATGGCCCCTCCTCGCCCTCCTAATTTCTTTTTTAAGTATGCCCCTGCACTTTTTATACTCCTCTAGGGCTTCTTCTGTCTTTAGTCTTTTGTAACTGCCAAAAGCCCCCCTCTTATTTCTAATGCATTTTTGTATATCCCTTGTCATCCAAGGTTCCCTTTGCTTGTTGGTCCCACCCTTGACCTTTACAGGAACATGTTGGCGTTGTACTCTCTCTATTTCCCTTCTGAAAGTCTCCCACTGTTTTGATGTGGATTTTCCTATAAGCAGCTGCTCCCAGTCCACTTTGGCCAGATCCTGCCTTATCATATTAAAATCGGCCTTCCCCCAATTTAGAACCCTTATTTCCGGGCCGTCTTTGTCTTTTTCCATGACCACCTTAAATCTCACCGAATTATGGTCACTGTCGCCAAAATGCTCTCCTACTGACACTTCCACCACTTGCCCGGCTACATTCCCCAGAATTAGGTCCAGTACCGCCCCCTCTCTTGTAGGACTTTCTACATGTTGGCTCAAAAAGCTCTCCTGGATGCACTTTAAGAATTCTGCACCCTCTAAGCCTTTCACACTCTGACTGTCCCAATTTATATTGGGGAAGTTGAAATCCCCCACTATTATTACCCTATTATTTTCGCACTTCTCGGAGATTTGCCTAGATATCTGTTCCTCTATCTCCCCCTGACTGTTTGGGGGCCTATAGTACACTCCCAGCAAAGTGCTTGCCCCCTTTTTGTTTTTAAGTTCTACCCATATGGCCTCATTAGAGGAACCCGCTAATATATCATCCCTCCTTACAGCAGTAATTGACTCCTTAATTAATATTGCAACACCCCCTCCCCTTTTACACCCCCCTCTGTCTCGCCTGAAGATTCTATACCCCGGAATATTGAGCTGCCAGTCCTGACCCTCCCTCAACCATGTCTCCGTGATAGCAACAATATCGTACTCCCATGTGTTCAACAACAACTTCAGTTCATCCACCTTATTTGCAAGACTCCTTGCATTAAAATAAATGCCTTCCAGCCCTGCCATATTCTCTTTTGCCTTCACATATTTGCTCTGCCTTCCCAGCTGACTTGTTTTTCCCTCTGTATTTGGCCGTAAATCACCCCCTACTATAGCTCCACTCTGTACCCCAACCCCCTGCCAAGTTAGTTTAAACCCTCCCCAGCAGTGCTAGCAAACCTCCCCGCAAGGATATTGGTTCCCCCCTGGTTCAGGTGTAAACCGTCCGACTTGTACAAGTCCCACCTTTCCCAGAAGCAGACCCAGTGATCCAGGAAACTAAAGCCCTCCCCCTTGCACCATCCCTTTAGCCACGCATTCATCTGTTCTATCTTCCTATTCCTATACTTACTAGCACGTGGCACCGGGTGTAATCCAGAGATTACAACCTTTGTTGTGTGGCACTACCACCGTGCTAAATGGGACAGATTCAGAACAGATCCAGCAGCTCAAAACTGGGCATCCATGAGGTGCTGTGGGCCATCGGCAGCAGCAGAATTGTATTCCACCATTCTGTAAACTTATGGCCCAGCATATCCCTCACTCTACCATTACCAACAAGCCAGGGTTCAATGCTGCTTCTGCTTTTTACCATGCATGTAGTCCTGTGCTGCAGCTTCCCAGGTTGGCACCTCATTTTTCGGTACGCCAGGACCAGCACCAGGCGTACCTAAAGATGAGGTGCCAACCTGGGGAAGCTGCAACACAGGACTACATGCATGGTAATAGGTGGAAGCAGCATGCTATAGACAGGGCTAAGCGATCCCACAATCAACAGATCAGATCAAAGCTCTGCAGTCCTGCCACATCCAGTCGTGAATGGTGGTGGACCATTAAACAACTAACTGGAGGAGGAGTCTCCATGAATACCCCCATCCTCAATGATGGTGGAGCCCAGCACGTGAGTGCAAAAGACAAGGCTGAAGCGTTTGCAACCATCTTCAGCCAGAAGTGCCAAGTGGATGATCCATATCGGCCTACTCCTGAGGTCCCCAGCATCACAGAAGCCAGTCTTCAGCCAATTCGATTCCACGTGATATCAAGAAACGGCTGAGCACACTGGATACAGCAAAAGCTATGGGCCCTGACAGGGCAGTGTCCTAGGCCCAACCATCTTCAGCTGCTTCATCAATGACCTTCCCTCCAACATAAAGTCAGAAATGGGAATGTTCGCTGATGCCTTCAGTGTTCAGCGCCATTCACAACTCCTCAGATAATGAATCAGTCCGTGTCCACATGCAACAAGACCGGGACGACGTTCAGGCTTGGGCTGATAAGTGGCAGGTAACATTCGTGCCACAGAAGTGCCAGGCAATGACTATTTCCAACAAGCGAGAGTCTAACCACTGCCCCTTGACATTCAATGGCATTACAATCACCCAATCCCCACTATCAACATCCTGGGGGATCACCATTGACCAGAAACTTAACTGGACCAGCCACATAAATACTGTGGCAACAAGAGCAGGTCAGAGGCTGGGTATTCTGCGGCGAGTGTCTCACCTCCTAACTCCCCAAAGCCTTTCCACCATCTACAAGACACAAGTAAGGAGTGTGATGGAATACTCTCCACTTGCCTGGATGAGTGCAGCTCCAACAACACTCAAGAAGCTCGACACCATCCAAGAAAAGCAGCCCGCTTGATTGGCACCCCATCCACCACCTTAAACATTCACTCCCTCCACCACCGGCGTACCGTGGCAGCAGTGTATACCATCTACAAGATGCATTGCAGCAACTCGCCAAAGCTTCTTCAGCAGCATCTCCCAAACCCGCAAACTCTTCCACCTAGAAGGACAAGGGCAGCAGGCACATGGGAACAGCACCACCTCCAAGTTCGCCTCGAAGTCGCACACCATCCTGACTTGGAAATATATCGCCGATCCTTCATCGTCGCTGGGTCAATATCCTGGAACTCCCTACCTAACATCACTACAGGAGTACCTTCACCACACAGACTGCAGCGGTTCAAGTAGGCAGCTCACCACCATCTTCTCAAGGGCAACTAGGGTTGGGCAATAAATGCTGGCCTTGCCAGCAACACCCACATCTCATAAACAAATAAAAATAAAAGCACTCCGATGGTCTGCTCAATGATGTTCCTGGTGGCAGCAATGGCTCTCATTATATGAGTGCTGGGGTTGCGGAAGGGAGTCATGAGCCAGGTGGAGAGCAGATAGCCCTTGTCTCTGACCAGCCAGCCGCGAGCTTGATGTAGCGACTGAAAGCATGCTGGCACACCGGTCTGGCTCAGAATGATGGCATCATGGCTGCTGCCAGGATAGCGGGCATTCACATTGAGGATTCGCTGTCTGTGGTCACACACAAACTGCACATTAAGCCTTTGTGGTTACGGAAGACCTCAGGATTGTTATGCGGTGCCCACAAAGTCATGTGGGTGAAGTCAATGGCACCCTGCACCATGGGGAAACCCGACATCCTGGCAAAGCCACATGCACGTTTGTCCTGCTACTCTCTAGTGACGGGATAGGAAATGTAGTCACTTCTCCTGCTATAGAGAGCCTCTGTGACCTCCGGATGCAGCGATGGACGGCGACCTGCAAGATGTTAGCTATATTTCCTGTTGCAGACTGGAAGGATCCTTTGGCGAAGAAATTGAGGGCGACGGTGACTTTGACTGCCACTGAGAGAGCCGTGGTGGCCCTGATCTGAGGCTGGAGGTCTGGTTGCAGGAGGTGGCAGAGTTCAGTGACCACATCCTTGCTGAAGCGGAGCATTCTAATACACTGCTCCTCGTTTAATTGGAGGTAGGAGAAGTGCTTTCGGAATATCCTCGGAGCATAATGCATCCTGTTGAGAGCCCTGATGGCCCTTCTCCTCCCTTTGGCCTCATGTTCCAATCTTTCTCGCTGCCTCCGCTCCCTCTGCAGTAGATCCTGGAGGGTGAGGACGACTGCCAGTATAGCCCCCATTAATGTAACGATGTGTAGCACTTTGAAATTTTGTTAGCGGTGGCGCTAAGGGACGACTGGATTTGGTGTGCAGCGCTGGATGTGCCTCGCCCCAGCACTACTTTATTAGTGCCCCATTAGCGCCCCCACCAGGCACTAACGGGAGGCACTAACCAACCAAATTTCTCCCCCTAGAGCTGAAGGATAGGCTAGGGTGTGTGGTCCAAATAAACGTTCGTTATACAAACGCACAGAGTATGAGGAATAAACTGAATGAACTGCAGGCGTGAAATCATGGTAGCATGGTAGCATTACTGAGACATGGCTGCAAAATGGTCAGGACTGGGGACTAAATATACCAGATGATAAGGTCTACAAGAAAGATCGGGAAACTGGCAGAGGGGGAGGAGTAGCCTTAGTGATTAAGGATGAAATCACTTCAATGATAAGAGAGGTAAGCAGGCAGTGGAGAATTTATGGATAGAATTAAGAAATCGGAAACGATTTAAGACTGTAGTGGAAGTTGTGTATAGGCCCCCTGGTAGAAGCTGTGAAGTGCTAGATTGTATAAATGCAGAAAGTGGACAAGCATGTATCAAAGGCAGAGTGGTTTTAATGGGGGATTTTAACATTAATATAGATTGGGATAAGCAGACTAGTACCTGTCAGAAAGGTAATGAATTTCTTGAGTGTGTCCAGAATAGTTTTCTACAACAATATGTCCTAGAGGCAACAAGAGGGCATGCCATATTAGATTTAGTAACGAGTAATGAGCCAGATTTAGTTAACAGCCTAATTGTGCATGAACATTTATCCAATAGCAATCATAACATGATTGAGTTCAACGTAATGTTTGAAAGGGAGAAACACAAAACAGCTACGAAGATTGTAGATTTTGTTTAATACATTCCTGGGATGTGGGCGTCGCTGGCAAGGCCAGCATTATTGTCCATCCCTAATATCCCTAAATGCCCTTGAGAAGGTGGTGGTGAGCCGCCTTCTTGAACCGCTGCAGTCCTGGTAGTGAAGGTACTCCCACAGTAGGAGTTCCAGGATTTTGACCCGGCAACGATGAAGGAATGGCGATATATTTCCAGTCGTGTAACTTGGAGAGGAACTTGCAGGTGATGGTGTTTCCATGCGCTGCTGCCCTTGTCCTTCTAGGTGGTAGAGGTCATGGTTTTGGGAGGTGCTGCCGAAGAAGCCTTGGCGAGTTGCTGCAGTGCATCTTGTAGATGGTATATGTTAGGTCTGTGTATCTTAATGTTGTGTCCTTCAATAATCAGACAACAGACTGCAGGGAACGATTCAACAGGTGTTTACTGAATGAGGGTTACTCTAGAACTAACTATGCAGATCACTACTCAGGGTTTATATACAGGTGTGGTCACTGCCGGTACTACATTATACAGGAGCTGTAAAAAGTAGTTCTTACAGTACATACTGCAGCTACGGTGCGCCGGTGATACAGGGTGAATGTTTAAGGTGGTGGATGGGGTGCCAATCAAGTGGGGTGCTTTTTTCTGGATGTTGTCAAGCTTCTTGAGTGTTGTTGGAGCTGCACTCATCCAGGCAAGTGGAGAGTATTCCATCACACTCCTGACTTGTGCATTGTAGATGGTGGAAAGGCTTTGGGAAGTCAGGAGGTGAGACACTCACCGCGGAATACCCAGCCTCTGACCTGCTCTTGTAGGCACAGTATTTATGTGGCTGCTCCAGTTACTGGTCAATGGATGTCGATGGTGGAGGATTCGGCGATGGTAATGACCTTCAATGTCCAGGGACGGTGATTAGACTCTCGCTTGTTGGAGATAGTCATTGCCTGGCACTTGTGTGGTACGAATGTTACTTGCCCCTTATCAGTCCAAGCCTGAATGTCATTCAGTTCTTGCTGCCTTCGGGCATGGACCGATTCATTATCTGAGGAGTTGCGAATGGAACTGAACACTGTGCAATCATCAGCAAACATCCACAGTTCTGAACTTATGTTGGAGGGAAGGTCATTGATGAAGTAGCTGAAGATTGTTGGGCCTAGGACACTGCCCTGAGGAACTCCTGCAGCGATGTCCTGTGGCTGAGATGATTGACCTCCAACAACTACAATCATCTTCCTTTGTGCTAGGTATGACTCCAGCCAGTGGAGAGTTCCCCGCCCCCCACCTCCAATTCCCATTGACTTCAGTTTTACTAGGGCTACTTGATGCCACACTCGGTCAAATGCTGCCTTGATGTCAAGGGCAGTCACTCTCTCCTCACCTCTGGAATTAGCTCTTTTGTCCTTGTTTGGACCAAGGCTCTAATGAGGTCTGGAGCAGAGTGGTCCGGGCGGAACCCAAACTGAGCATCAATGAGCAGGTTATTGGTGAGTAAGTGCCGCTTGATAGCACTGTCGACGATACTTTCCATCACTTTGCTGATGATTGAGAGTAGACTGATGGGGCGGTAATTAGCCGGATTGGATTTGTCCTGCTTTTTGTGGACAGGACATACCTGTGAACTTTTCCACATTGTCGGGTAGTTGCCAGGGTTGTTGCTGTACTGGAACAGCTTGGCTAGAGGCCTGGCTAATTCTGGAGCACAAGTCTTCAGCACGATAGCCAGGATGTTGTCGGGGCCCATAGCCTTTGCTGTATCCAGTGCGCTCAGCCGTTTCTTGATATCACATGGAGTGAATCAAATTGGCTGAAGACTGGCTTCTGTGATGATGGGGACCTGAGGAGTAGGCCGATATTGATCATCCATTCGGCACTTCGGGCTGAAGGTGGTTGCAAACGCTTCAGCCTTGTCTTTTGCACTCACGTGCTAGGCTCTGCCATCATTGAGGATGGGGATATTCCTGGAGCTTCCTCCCGTTAGGTGTTGAATTGTCCGTCACCATTCACGACTGGATGTGGCAGGATTGCAGAGCTTTGATCTGATCCATTGATTGTGGGATCGCTTAGCTCTGTCTATAGCATGTTGCTTCCACTGTTTAGCATGAATGTAGTCCTGTGTTGCAGCTTCTCCAGGTTAGCACCTCATTTTTAGGTATGCCTGGTGCTGCTCCTGGCATGCTTTTCTGCACTCCTCGTTTAACCAGGGTTGGTCCCCTTGCTTGATGGTAATTGTAGAGTGAGGGATATGCTGAGCCAGGAGTTTACAGATTGTGGTGGAATACAATTCTGCTGCTGCTGATGGCCACAGCACCTCATGGATGCTCTGAATCTATCCCATTTAGCACAGTGGTAGTGCCACACAACACAATGGAGAGTGTCCTCGGTGTGAAGATGAGATTTCGTCTCCACAAGGAATGTGCGGTGGTCACTACTACCAATGCTGCCATGGACAGTTGCATCTGCGACAGGTAGATTGGTGAAGACGAGGTCAAGTAGGTTTTTGCTTCGTTTTGCCTTCAGGACACAACCAGCTCAGTCAGTAATGGTGCTACTGAGCCACTCTTGGTGATGGACATTGAAGTCCCCCATCCAGAGTACATTCTGTGCCCTTGCTACCCTCAGTGCTTCTTCGAAGTGGTGTTCAACATGGATAAGGGTAAGGCTGACTTCAACGGGCTGAGACAGATATTGTACACACTAAACTGGGCAAATCTGTTAATGGGTAAAACAACAGAAGATCAGTGGGAGATGTTCATTAAAGAATTTAAGGTGATACAGAACCAGTTTATAACCCTGAGGGGCAAGAGCTCTACCTTCCAAAACAAATCACCATGGACAACTAAAGAGGTAAAGGACAGCATAAAACTCAAAGAAAAAGCATACATAAATGTAAAAAATAGCACCGATCCTGGCGAATGGGAAAGATACAAAGAACAGTAAAGGGTCACAAAACAGATAGTAAGAGCTACAAAAAGGGAGAATGAAAAGAAATTTGCAAGGGCTATTAAGATCAACACAAAGAATGTTTACAATTATATTAGGAAAAAAAGGGTAGTCAGAAGCAATGTTGGCCCCTTAAGAACCTGAAAGCTGTGATATTGTCAATGATAATAAAGAAATGGCGGACATGTTGAATAATTACTTTGCGTCAGTATTTACAGTAGAGGAAGAGGATAGCATGCCGGAAATCCCAAAGAAACTAATATTAAATCAGGGACAGGGACTCAATAAATTTAACCTAAGTAAAATAACAGTAATGAAGAAAATAATGGCACTGAAGAGTGACAAATCCCCAGGACCAGATGATTTCCATCCCAGGGTTGTAAAGGAAGTAGGTGAACACATTGCAGATGCCCTAACTATAATCTTCCAAAGTTCTCTTGATTCAGGAACCGTTTCTTTAGATTGGAAAATTGCGTGTGTCACTCTGCTATTTAAGAATAGTAAGAGAGGGAAACCAGGGAATTATAGACCAGTTAGCCTAACATCGGTTGTCAGGAAATTGCTAGAGTCTATAATTAAGCAAAGGGTGACTGAACACTGCAAAAATTTTCAGTTGATGGATTTGTGAAAGGTAGGCCATGCCTGACAAACCTGAGTGAATTTTTTGACGAGGTGACTAAAGTAGTGGACAGGGGAATGTCTATGGATGTTATTTAAATGGACTTCCAGAAGGCATTTGATAAAGTCCCAGGTAAGAGACTGTTAACTAAGGTGGAAGCCCATGGAATTGAGGGCAAATTATTGACCTGGTTAGGAAATTGGCTGAGCGGCAGGAGACAGGCAGTAGGGATAATGGGTAGGTACTCAAATTGGCAGGATGTGACTAGTGGTGTTCTGCCGGGATCTGTGTTGGGGCCTCAACTATTCACAGAATGTATTAATGACTTAGATGATGGCATAGAAAGTCATATATCCAAATTTGCCGATGACACAAAGATAGGCGGCATTGTAGGCAGTGTAGATGAAAGCATAAAATTACAAAGGGATATCGACAGATTAAGTGAATGGGCAAAACTGTGGCAAATGGATTTCAATGTAGGCGAATTCGAGGTCATCCACTTTGGACCTAAAAAAGGATAGAACAGGGTACTTTCTAAATGGTGAAAAGCTAAAAACAGTGAAAGTCCAAAGAGACTTGGGGGTCCAGGTACATAGATCATTGAAATGTCATGAACAGGTACAGAAAATAATCAAAAAGGCTAATGGAATGCTGGCTTTTATATCTGGAGGACTAGAATACAAGGGGGTAGAAGTTATGCTGCAGCTGTACAAAACCATGGTTAGACCACACCTGGAGTGCTGTGAGCAGCTCTGGGCATCACACCTTAGGAAGGATATATTGGCCTTGGAGGGAGTGCAGCGTAGGTTTACCAGAATGATACCCGGACTTTAAGTTACGAGGAGAGATTACACAAATTAGGGTTGTATTCTCTAGAATTTAGAAGGTTAAGGGGTGATTTCATCGAAGTTTTCAAGATATTAAGGGGATCAGATAGGGTAGATAGAGAGAAGCTATTTCTGCTGGTTGGGGATTCTAGGACTAGGGGGCATAGTCTAAAAATTAGAGCCAGACCTTTCAGGAGTGAAATTAGGAATCACTTCTACACACAAAGGGTGGTAGAAGTTTGAAACTCTCTTTCGCAAACGACAATTGATGCTAGATCAATTGTTAATTTTAAATCTGAGATTGATAGCTTTTTGTTAACTAAAGGTATTAAGGGATATGGGCCAAAGGTGGGTATATGGAGTTAGGTCGCAGATCAGCCATGATCTAATTGAACGGCGGCACAGGCTCGAGGGGCTGCATGGCCTACTCCTGTTCCTATGTTCCTATGGGAGAGGGAGAGAGAGAGAAAAACACAAACTGGGGGAGAGAGTGAGAGCAACACAAACTGGAAGAAGGATGGAGAGAGAGATAGAAACTGAAACTGTAGGGAGTGAGAGTTCTAGTCGGCCTGTGATGTGCGCTGTTGTATAATGTGTTTTAATCTGGGAGACCGGCAGCTTTGGTGCTTGTCCCTGAGACTGAGCCTCACCTCCCTGAAGCTGGGGAATTAGGTTTGGTTTTGGTTTTATTTATTATTTTTATAACTTGCTGTGAATTGTGGGCAAATGTCATGTGTACAAATATCACGTGATGAAGCATCACATGAGCAGTGTCACGTGATCAACTGCCTTGTGATTAAATGTCACATGATTAAATCTCCAGGAATACGTCAAACCAGAGTTAAGGCCCCAACCCACGTGGACTGAGAACGCCCTATGATGTAGTGTACCTTAACTTCAAAAAGGCTTTTGATAAAGTTTTGTATGCAGACTATCAACTAAACTCAAAAGGTGAAAAATTTAGATAATCTTGGGAATGGATATGAAACTGGCTGAAGGGCAGGGAACAATGAATACTCATTAGAGGAGTCCTATCAGAGTGGGGGGAATTACGAAGTGGGCTGCCTTGGTGCTGTTCACATAAAGGACCTGGATTCAGAAACTCAATGCAAATTGGTAACATTTGGAAATGATGCCAAACCGGGAAGGGCAGTGGAATCTGGAGATATAGCTCAGAAATTACAGAATGAGTTAGACATAATTTGCAAGTGGGAAGAACAGTGGGAGATTAAATTTAATGCAGGCAAGCGTAAGTGCTACACGTAGGAAGGAAAAATAGATGACATGCATACTCCATGATGGGTTTAAAATAGATAAGGATGTAGTTGAAAGAGACCTAGGAGTCTTAGTAGACTTGACACTAAGGCCTAGAAATTCAGTATCGCCACGTTTGGGGCACTACAGCCGGGCGTTCGCTAAATTTAGCGACCGGCGCAACTTAGCGCCACCTTCGCTGAAATTGAGTTGCATCGCCCCAAGAGGTTGCTGCTGCGCTAAAGCAGGCGCTGCACGACTATCATAAGGCGCTAAGCCGGCGAGCCGAGGCGCTACCACCGAGGGCGGGCGCAGCGCAGGTACGGCGAGTTGCTGCTTGAAGGCAGACATGCTGGCGCCGGTCAACTCTTAAAGGGGGAGGCTCGATTTGTTTTGCTGCCTCACCCTGCACACTGCAGCCCTGAATCAAGGCCTGAACATAACTGCTTCAACACTTCAACGCCCAGGACTATGGAGAAGGCTAGGGAGCGAGCGCAGCACTTCAGCGAGGGTGCCCTGAAGCTACTGGTTGGCACAGTGGAGCGCAGGCGACCTGTCCTCTTCCCTGATAGTGGCAGGAGGCCGCTGCCCAGCGAGTATCGAAAAGCCTGGAGGGAGGTGGCAAATAGGGTGGCCTCCAACAGCATGGTTGCCAGGACTCCAGTGCAATGCAGAAAAATGTTCAACGACCTCACTCGGGTTGTCAGGATGATTACTCTTTCCAGTATCCTCTTCATCCCTGCATGTGCACCTCACTTTATGGCCAAAGGGACCTGAAAGCCCCAATGCCCAGCCCTCATCCAACAGCTATGGAACTCTCATGAAAATCACTTGCACATTCAGCACTTTACACACTGTCAGGGCTATTCCACCATGGGAGGCAGTGCAGGCAAGATCAGGGCTTGACACTGTCAGGGCTATTCCACCATGGGAGGCAGTGCAGGCAAGATCAGGGCTTGACACTGTCAGGGCTATTCCACCATGGGAGGCATTGCAGGCAAGATCAGGGCTTGACACTGTCAGGGCTATTCCACCATGGGAGGCAGTGCAGGCAAGATCAAGGCTTGACACTGTCAGGGCTATTCCACCATGGGAGGCAGTGCAGGCAAGATCAGGGCTTGACACTGTCAGGGCTATTCCACCATGGGAGGCAGTGCAGGCAAGATCAGGGCTTGACAGTGTACTTAGAGGCCGTCCTTTCTCTTGCCGGGCAAGCTGGCCCACAATCGCAGGCAGCAGCAACGGACCGGGGGAGGCCGTCCTGACCTGAAAGAGCTCACTGACCTGGAGCAGCGAGTGGAGCAGATTATGGGAGGCCGGCTGATTGGCCCCGTCGCCAGTGGAGATGCCGACCCCGTTCTGGACAGCAATGGTAAGGTCATCACCTTTTTGACCGCTCTCTTTCCACTTGTGCCTCACACCAGCATCCTTTGCCACTCTCGAACCAATGCTGTGCATAGCAGCACTCATGTCTCCCTCGCTGCCGCCCTGTCCTCACTCTAAAGCAACTGTTGTGCCTCCCTGCTTTCAGATGCTGATTCGCCAGGTGAGGAGGCGGGCCCTTAAGCTGGCACTGTGTCTGATTCAGATTTCGAGGAGGAGGAAGAGGAAGCCGGCCCACCAGTGCCACCCTCAGCCAAGGCAGCCCATGGCCATGATGGGGACATGTCTTCCCCGGAGGGGAGCAGGGGGGAAGGGTCTGATGAGGGTGAAGCTCCGGGGCCTAGCGGGCTGCAGCAACGTGGGAGTGGTGGGGAAGCTCGGCAGCCTTCTCCCCGGAGGGTGAGTGCGGCCTCCAGTCCTGCTACGGTGAGCGCAGAGGAGTTGCGGCTCCTTGGTGAAATGGGCGCCCAGGCTGAGCGCAGGCACACTGAGCTCATGCCTGCAGTGGCAAGGATGCCGGACTCCATAGAGTCACTGGCAAGGAGTGTTCAGGAATTCAGGGCAGCACAGGCCAGGAGTCTGCAGGACTTCGCGGCATCACAGGCGGCTTCCTGCCAAGTGCTCAGTCATGCCGTGCATTCACTGGCTGGTCTGATGCAGACACAGATCAGGGCCACACGGGCAATAACTGCTGCCACCCTCGCTGGATCGGCCAGGCATCGCCGGGGCCCTCGCCGTGCCGCAGCAGCCCAGTAGTCTGTGCTTCAGCAGGTTGCTGCGCATGCTTCAGTGCTGGCCCGTGCGAGTGCCAGTGTATCAGCCGACCAGGGAGTGCCTGTGCTCTGTCAGGTTGGCAGCATTCCTGCAGCCAACACTGTCACTCCTCCACTGCAGCTGCCACCACCCGTAGGACGGACTGCTGCCACCCAAGCAGAGTTGGAGCAGTCAGCAGCCGGGCCCTCCTGGCCCAGAGCTGGTCCAGGCCGTCACCCAAGGGCATCTGCCGTCTCACCATCTGACCCTCAGCAGCCTTCCCCCAGCCTTGCTGCAGCCACTGGGGTCCCATTGAGGAGGAGCTGCAGGGCGGGAAGGGGCCACTCGTGGAAGCGAGGCGGATCACCCTCGCAGGCGAAAAAGTAGAAGGTGTGGCAAAATGTTTTTTTTATATATGAAGGCCGAGAATGTTATGTTTGTTTTTTATATGAAGGCCGACAATGTTGTGTTTGTTTTTTATATGAGGGCCAACAATGTTGTGTTTGTTTTTTAAATGAAGGCCGAGGATCATGGTCATTTTTGTTTAACTGTTTTTTTCATTTTCTCAAGGTTGTGAGAGCCACTTATGTGTCTGACTATTTTTTGGGGGGGTTCTCAGAATTTGTTTGTCATGCGGGAAGGGCACAGAGTTTGTAAAATAAAAAATTTTCTTTATTCAGATTGTCCATGTTTGCACTTTGAACTATTTGTTGCCTTGACTGGCTGAGGGTTTGCGGAGCAGCTCCATTCATGTTCTTTCATTGGCACAAGCCATTCCCTGAGAGGGGGCCTAGAATCGAGTTGCAATAATCCGCCGACGGATGGCCCTTGCACTTTGTGCCTCCCTCCCGTCTTGGTCCTCCTCCTCCTCCTCCTCCTCCTCTGGTGGTCCTCCAATGTCTCCTGGCAGTGGCTGAGTCCTGAGGATAGCCAGGTTGTGCAGCATGCAGCACACTACAACGAAATGGGAGACTCGCTCAGGCGAGCACTGTAGGTCTCCTCCGGAATGGTCCAGACAGCGGAACCGTTGCTTGAGCACGCCGATTGTGTGCTCAATTATGTTCCTGGTAGCTTGATGGCTGTCATTGTATCATTCTTCAGCAGGGGTGCTGGGCGCACGGAGCGGGGTCATCAGCCAGGTGCACAAAGGATAGCCCTTGTCCCCGAGAAGCCAGCTTCCTGGGTGAGTTGGGGCTTCGAAAATGTCTGCCACAGAAGTCTGGCGCAGGATGAAGGCATCGTGGCTGCTGCCTGGAAAGCGGGCATTGACAGCTAGTATGAGCTGCCTGTGGTCACACACCAACTGGAAGTTGAGCGAATGGTAGCCCTTCCGGTTGCGGTAATCCTCGGCATTCTGTAGAGGTGCCCGCAAAGCCACATGCATGCAGTCAATGGCGCCCTGGACCATGGGGAAGCCCGCTATTCTTGCAAATCCCATTGCACGCTCTTGCTGCTTGTCCAGGGTCATGGGGAAGGAGATGTACTGACGTCTCCTTCTGAAGAGGGCATTCGTCACCTGGCGGATGCAGCAATGTACCGCGAACTGGGAGATATTGGCAATGTCGCCAGTAGCGGATTGGAAGGAGCCGGTGGCATAGAAGTTGAGAGCCACCGTCACTTTCACTGCCACCGACAGAGACGTCCTGCTCCTCAGCTGTGGCTGCAGATCTCTCTGAAGCAGGTGGCAGATCTCAGTGACCACCTCCCTTCTGAATCGCAGCCTCCAAACACACTGCTCCTCAGACATGTTGAGATATGAGAACTGCTGGCGTTATACCCTGGGTGGGTAAGGCCTCCTGTGCCGACGCCTGTTGGCCCTTCTCCGTCTGGCCATGACTGGCATTCTCTCTCGGCGTCTCTGAGCCCTTTGAATGCAATGCAGAAAGCCAACGTTTCCACCCATTGCAGCCCCCATTATATGTGGCGACTCAAGGCTATGGCACTGAAAGTTAAATCCAACTGCAAAGCTCTGGCCTGAAGCCAGAAGTACCTGTGCGAGCAATGAGTCAAAGCAGAAAGCCCTCTCCCTTTGTGTCTCTCCAAATAGCTCTCTCTCACACAGAAGGAGTGGAACAAAATGGCTGCCACAAATAATGCAGGAAGGGTCCCCTTTAAATAGCGCCCCCCACGCCCCACAGCGACTGGGAACCGTTCCCCTCAACCAGTCGCTGGGAGCGCCAGGCTCACAGAAGGGGGGCGCCACTGAAGTTCCGGTTTGGGGCGCACCAAGGGCGTTGCACCATGAAATGACGTCGGGATCTGCGTGCGCAGCTGAGCGGGCGCTGCGGTTTTGCGCCGCTGCTAAATCTTGACTGAAGTTCGCGAGAGGTGCAGATCACACCGCGCCCGGGCGCTAGCCGCTTTGCGCCCCACTTCTCCTCCTCCTAAGGCGCTAGCGGCTGGCGCTAACAACTGAATTTCTAAGCCTAAATGTGTTCAACCAATGCTGAGCAGCAATCAAGGTACCACCCCAATGCAATGCATCTGGCAACAACTGTAACCAGACTACCACATTAACACATGCCATGGTAATTCTGTACAAGCTTCACTATGGTCTGTTGTGCGTTTTTTTACTCTTGACTGTTCCTACCTCAATTATTGTGTTCAATATTGCTCTGAAATGGTTATTCAGTTTGAATAATGATTCTGCTGCTAATGGCCCATATATTCCGATCCCTATGGGTGGGTACGCACTGTGTACCCACCCGTAGGGACATCGGAAATGCCAGTTTCAGGCATGCCAGGCATGCGCTAAAAACCGGCATTTCCGATCTGTCAAGAATGCTCTTCACAGATCGGACGCCTGCCCTGGAGAAGGGCCTCTGCAGGCGGATAGTTCCGCTTTCTGGAGCCCCTCCGCCTGCAGAAAACCCTTAGAAATCTTACACCTGGTAAAAGCAAGCGTAAGGCCTGCTTTTACCAGCATAAGAGTTGAAAAAAGTAAAAAAAGATGTTTTCACTCATTTATCATTTAAAAATACTTTTTAAAAAAGGTAAGTTTATTTTAGCCTTGTAAAAAAACTTTAATTATTTTTTTCAAAAAATAAAATTTTTGTTTAAAATATTTAATTTATTGTAATTTCAACTCATTTTAAAAAGGTACTGTTTTTCTTTTAATTTATTTAAGATTTTACAGTGTTTTTGGGTGATCTCCATTCATATATTTGACAGGTCTATCTGTCAAGTGTATGAAGGGAGATTCCCTTCTTCTATTGGCTCCCCATGGCCCACGTGATCCCAGGGACGCTGCGAACTGCCTGCGCCTCTGGGATACGTGGGCCCTGCGCACTTAGAGTTGGAGCGGCCCAGCATCGCAACTATACGCACCTCGGGAGCCCTCAAGTAAGTCCGTAGATTTTTTCCAGATCAGAGGCCTCCGCACGCGGGAAGCCTCCGATCAGAAAATACGGCCCATTATGTTTAAAGAGATAAGTTTGCCAGTACCTGCAACTTTTCTAAGTTTTTTTCTCTAAACGTGACTTTCTCGGGTACATATTCAACTTGGGCGGAAGTGTAAAATGGGGGGTATCGCATAGGCCGCCTGTTAAACGCCCCGTCCTGCCCAATATTCAAGTCCATTGACTTCAATGGAGCTGAATATCAGGCTGGCATATAGCAGACGGCCAATGTGATACCGCCCATTGTGCACCACTGCCCAAGATTAATTTCTGCCCCTCTATATCTCCATCAATAATCTCAGTGATGTTTTTGGGCACAATAGTGTAGTTTAATTCTATTGTAGCCTTAAATGTTTATTAGGTTCCGAATGAATGATTAACCCAATCTTTTTGACAAAATCTGATCCTGGTATTCCACAGATTTCTGTTACATTTAATTTTGTTCAGAAAAAGTAAATAAAAAAAAAAAAGCAAGTGAGTTTCTAATAGTTCTGAAGTACAAATAACATTACTGAAAAAAAAAACTAATATGTTACTACATAATAAGAGTGTTACACTGCTGTCAATTGAACAGTGTGCCGTTCAATGTAAATGTTAAAATATTTCATCTGTAATTTGCGAGATATAAAAGTGAATCAGTATTTTAAGAGCTGAAATGTTCAGCAGGTCTTGGCATCAGCAATTGATTAAATCAAGAATACTGGACGCTAACTGTAAATTACAAGACACCAGTGCAATGGAGGGGTTCGGGTGAGACTTCGGCAGTTTTATGTTCATGGTCTGAACCTCTCAATTGTATCATTATGTATAATTCACTGAAAGGTATCCGGTAGTGCTAATGTAGCATTGTGAATTTTCTTGAATAATTCATTTTCTTATATTTGTGGCACATAGCAGAACTTTCAATGTTCATATTGCAGTTCATGGGTCATGCATTACCCTTCCACCACCCGTCTCTGTCATGAATTCAGATGACAAAATATTAGCAGAGATGCTTGCATTCAGCTGTTTTATGCAGGAAGTGTGACACTCTGATGCCATTGCTATTATTGAATGAAGGAATCTTCAACTGGGCAGGCACATATACCTGGACCAGATTCAAATTTGATGTTCTGATCCAAGGCCACAGTTATCACCAGTTTATGTGTGACCTCCAGTCTTGATTACTCCAATGCTCCCCTGGTTGGCCTGCCATACTCCACTCTCTGTAGCTCATCCAAAACTCCTCTGCCAGTATCCTGTCCTACACCAAGTCCTGGTGCTCCATCACCTCTGACCTACCTTAGCACCCGGTCTCCCAAAGCATCAAATTTAAAATTCTCATCCTTGTATTTAAATCCCTCCATGGCCTCACCCCTCCCAATCTATGTAAGTTCCTCCAGCCTTCCAAACACCTCACCTCGAATTCTCCATTCCCCTGAAGCTGGCCTCTTCTGCATCCCCCTTTCCTTCACCTCACCATTGGCAACCATGTTTTCAGCCACCTAGGCCACATGCTCTGAAATTCCCTCTCTACACCACTCTGCTTCTCCACATCCCTCTCCTCCTTCGGGAGTACAGCACAGATTCATAATACCAGGGCTTAAAGTGTTAAATTATGAGGACAGGTTGCATAAACGTGGCTTGCATTCCCTTGAGTTTAGGAGGTTGAGGCGTGATCTAATTGAGGTATTTAAAATGATAAAGGAATTGAATGAGGTAGATACATTTAAACTATTCCCACTGATGGGGGAGTCCAGGGCAAGGGGGCACAATCAAAAATGAGAGCTCAGCCATTTAGAAGGGAAATCAGGAAGTACCTTTTCACACAAAGGGTAGTAGAAATCTGGAACTCTCTCCAAAAGGCTGTGGATGCTGGGTCACTTGAAATGTTCAAGATTGAAATGGATAGATTTTTGTCCGGTGAGTGTATTGAGGGATATGGAGTAGTGGTGGGTAAATGGAGTTGAGGTACAGATCAGCCATGTTCTAACTGAATGACGCAACAGGCTCCAGGGGATGAACAACCCACTCCTATGTTCCTTTAAAACTCTCCTTAAGCCCAACCCTTTGACCAAGCTTTTGGTTGACCCTCCTGATGTTTCCTTATTTAGCTCGGTGTCAGTTGTGTGAAGTGCCTTGTGCCATTTTTCTACCTTAAAAGTCCTGCATGAATGCAAGTTGTTGTTGATGTTCAGTGGTTGTACTAACAGTAATGCAGGAAGGCCTGTACAGACAAGCCATGCAGAAAGTTCACTGGGTGGTGTCGTGTATTGATTGCGAGTTTGACACCAGTCAATACGGTAATGTAATGTGCGAGTTTAACACCAGTTAATACGGTAATGTAATGTGCATTGCATTATGGGAATTACCCGGGAAAGCAGCAATCAGCCATTTTACCAATAAAGTGAAGATCACAATTATAAGCCTGTCTGCCTGACTCTGATTTAATTCGACATATCTACATGCTTGATTGAACGTATTAAAGCATAGATACAACATTGGCGACGAGGATAACGGACAGAATCTTTTTAAAAAGGTAGTTGCCCAAGTTTTAGTTAGCTAGGATGGAGAAGTCCGGCATTCAAAATTTTGCTTGCTTCGCCGAGCCAGCCACGTTGGGTCCAAGATGGACGAGGTGGTTAACGTCTTTTGAGCTTTATGCCAACGGCAAAGGACTCATTATCGACGATACCTCTACAGCTGCCATGAAGCAGAGGAGAAGAGCTCTACTTCTACACCTAGCAGGTGGTACAGAATCCGGGGTACAGAATCTTCAGGCGAGACAGAGGGGGAGGTATAAGAGGAGGGGGTGTCGCAATATTAATTAAGGAGTCAATTACTGCAGTAAGGAGGGATGATATATTAGCAGGGTCCTCTAATGAGGCCATATGGGTGGAGCTTAAAAACAAAAAGGGGGCAAGCACTTTGCTGGGAGTGTACTATAGGCCTCCAAACAGTCAGGGGGAGATAGAGGAACAGATATGTCGGCAAATCTCAGAGAAATGTGCAAATAATAAGGTAATAATAATGGGGGATTTCAACTTCCCCAATATTAACTGGGATAGTCAGAGTGTGAAAGGCTCAGAGGGTGTAGAATTCTTAAAGTGCATCCAGGAGAGCTTTTTGAGCCAGCATGTAGAAAGTCCTACAAGAGAGGGGGCGGTACTGGACCTAATTCTAGGGAATGTGGCCGGCCAAGTGGAAAAAGTGCTAGTAGGTGAGCACTTTGGTGATAGTGACCATAATATGGTAAGATTTAAGGTGGTCATGGAAAAGGACAGGGATGGGCCGGAAATAAAGGTTCTAAATTGGGGGAAGGCCGATTTTAATAGGATAAGGCAGGATCTGGCCAAAATGGACTGGGATCAGCTACTTGTAGGAAAATCCGCATCGGAGCAATGGGAGGCTTTCAGAAGGGAGATTGAGATCATACAATGGCAACATGTTCCCGTAAAGGTCAAGGGTGGTTCCAAAAACCACAGGGAACCTTGGATGTCAGGGGATATACGAGAATGGATTAGGAAAAAAAGGAGGGCTTTTGGTAGATACAAAAGGCTAAAGACGGAGGAAGCCCTAGAGGAGTACAAAAAGTGCAAGGGGATACTTAAAAAAGAAATTAGGAGATCAAGGAGGGGCCATGAAATAACACTGGCAAGCAAAATAAAGGAAAATCCGAAGATGTTTTATAAGTATATTAAGGGTAAGAGGATAACTAGGGAAAAAATAGGGCCCATTAGGGACAAAAGTGGCAATCTGTGTGTGGAGCCGGAAGATGTAGGAGGGGTTCTAAATGAATTTTTTGCATCTGTTTTCACTATGGAGAAGGACGATGTAGACATAGAAATAGGGCGGGGGGACTGTGATATGCTCGAACATATTAACATCGAGAGGGAGGAGGTATTGGCGGTTTTAGCTGGCCTAAAAATGGATAAATCCCCAGGCCCGGATGAAATGTATCCCAGGCTGCTGTGTGAGGCAAAGGAGGAGATTGCGGGTGCTCTAACACATATATTCAGGACCTCTCTGGCCACAGGGGATGTGCCAGAGGACTGGAGAACCGCTAATGTAGTACCATTATTCAAGAAGGGTAGTAGGGAAAAACCGGGGAACTACAGGCCAGTGAGCCTAACATCAGTGGTAGGAAAATTATTGGAAAAAATCCTGAGGGACAAAATTTGTCTCCACTTGGAGAGGCAAGGATTAATCAGGGATAGTCAACATGGCTTTGTCAAGGGAAGATCATGTCTGACTAATTTGATTGAATTTTTTGAGGGGGTGACTAGGTGTGTGGATGAGGGTAACGCAGTGGATGTGGTATACATGGATTTCAGTAAGGCCTTCGATAAAGTCCCGCACAGGAGACTGGTCAAGAAGGTAAGAGCCCATGGAATCCAGGGTGCCTTGGCACATTGGATACAAAACTGGCTTAGTGGCAGAAGGCAGAGGGTGATGGTCGAAGGTTGTTTTTGTGACTGGAAGCCTGTGGCCAGTGGGGTACCACAGGGATCGGTGCTGGGTCCCTTGCTGTTTGTGGTCTACATTAATGACTTGGATATGAATGTAAAGGGTATGATCAGTAAGTTCGCGGATGATACAAAAATTGGTAGGGTGGTAAATAGCGAGGAGGGTAGCCTCAGTCTGCAGGACGATATAGATGGGTTGGTCAGATGGGCGGAACAGTGGCAAATGGAATTTAACCCGGAAAAGTGCGAGGTGATGCACTTTGGGGGGACTAACAAGGCAAAGGAATACACAATGAATGGAAAGACCCTAGGCAAGACGGAGGGTCAGAGGGATCTGGGTGTGCAAGTACACAGATCCCTGAAGGCAGCGGAACAGGTGGATAAGGTGGTAAAAAAGGCATATGGGATACTTGCCTTCATTAGCCGAGGCATTGAATATAAGAGCAAGGAGGTTATGATGGAGCTGTATAAAACACTGGTTAGGCCACAGCTGGAATACTGTGTGCAGTTCTGGTCGCCACACTACAGGAAGGATGTGATCACGTTAGAGAGGGTGCAGAGGAGGTTCACCAGGATGTTACCAGGGCTGGAGCGCTTCAGCTATGAAGAGAGACTGGGCAGATTGGGTTTGTTTTCCTTGGAGCAGAGGAGGCTGAGGGGGGACATGATTGAGGTGTACAAAATTATGAGGGGCATAGATAGGATGGATGCTGAGGAGCTTTTTCCCTTAGTAGAGGGGTCAATAACTAGGGGGCATAGATTCAAGGTAAAGGGCGGGAGGTTTAGAGGGGATTTGAGAAAGAACTTTTTCACCCAGAGGGTGGTTGGAGTCTGGAACTCACTGCCTGAAAGGGTTGTGGAGGCAGAAACCCTCACAACATTTAAGAAGCATTTGGATGTGCACTTGAAATGCCATAGCATACAAGGCTACGGGCCAAATGCTGGAATATGGGATTAGATTAGACAGGGCTTGATGGCCGGCGCGGACACGATGGGCCGAAGGGCCTCTATCCGTGCTGTATTACTCTATGACTCTATGACTCTATGACCAGATGTCCAGGATATCTTTTCGACTCTACCGGACACAGGAGAGCCAGCAGACTAAACGTCGGCGGTTAGTGCTTTGAATCACTACTTCATGCCCCAGGTCAATGCAGCATTTGCTAGACAGACTTTTCATAAGTTGTCCCAGAAGACAGGTGAGACTGCAACAATTTGCTACTCGCTTGCGGCAGGCTGCTAAAGACTGTGCTTTTGGGGGGGATGCGGATAATCAAATAAGAGACGCTATCCTGAGTAGGTGCACGTCAGCCTATGTGCAGAGGAAATTGCTAGAGGAAGGGCATGGTCTAACGCTCGCCCGCACGTTACAATTGGCCGCACAATGTGAAAACGTCGAGGAGCAGATGTCAGCCATGTCATGTACAGAGAAGACGGAGACAGATACTGTTCGTCGTGTTACACAGAAAGGAGGGTATTATGCGAAAAGCTCGACAGAGAAACCAAAGGGAAATGGCGATAGGAACGAAAGGAAATGTTACAGATGTGGACACACAGACCACATGGGCAGAGATCCGAAATGCTCAGCACACGGACAAAAATGTCATAAGTGCAAGGGAAAGGATCATTTCTCCAAAGTATGCCGCACAAACGGTACAAAGAAACACAGTGTGGACAATGTAGAGGAACAAAATAACTGTGCATTTGCTGTTACTGGAAATAACGTGACAGAGAGACTTACCTTTTGTGTGGGGGGAGTAAACCTGAGAATGTTAATTGATTTGGGTGCAACTAATAATGTGATAGATGAGAATACATGGGAAGGATTAAAGTCAGAACACATTAAGTGTCAAGTCACATGTCCCTAAGACAGAGAGAAAGTTATTCTCTTATGCTTCTAGCCGACCACTGTCAGTTAAAGGTGTATTCACATGTGGGATTACAATAGGTAAGAGAACTGAGCAGGCGGAGTTCATTATGGTTAAAGGCCATGGAGAGCCGTTGCTAGGAAGGGAGACAGTCATGAAACTGGGAGTTTTAAAAATAGGCGCAGATGTCTCAGCTGTGGTAGATGTAAGACAGCTACTAGAACAGCAGTATCCAAAGGTGTTCCAGGGAGTAGGAAAGCTGAACACAAAACAGATCAGTTTGTATATCGACCCACAAGTGAAGCCTGTGGCCCAGCCACTCAGGCGTATACCATTCAACTTAAGGGGGGCAGTAGAGGCCAAAATAAAACAATTGAGGGACATGGACATTATCGAACCTGTAACTGGTCCCACCCCATGGGTAAATCCTGTGGTTATTGTACCAAAAGCGGATAACAATGTAAGGTTATGCCTAGACATGAGACGAGCAAACCAGGCAATAGTGAGGGAACGATATCCAATCCCCACTGTTGATGAGATACTCCAAGGTATGAACGGCTTGATGGTGTTTAGTAAGCTAGACCTGAAATGGGGTTATCACCAGCTAGAACTGACCCCTGAGTCAGGAGAAATCACAACGTTTGCAGTACATAACGGAGTATACAGGTACAAGAGGCTGATATTCGGTGTATCTTCAGCTAGTGAGCAATTTCAGCATGAGATAGCTAATGCCTTAGCTGGAATAGAGGGTGTTGAAAACATCTCAGACGACATTATCGTGCATGCACACGACCAGGAAACGCACGACAGACGCCTGCACGCTGTCATGACCAGACTAATGGAAAGTGGACTGACACTAAACTCAGAGAAGTGCCAATTCAACATGGACCGATTGATTTTCATGGGAATCCTGTTGTCTGAAAAGGGCATCGGACCAACAGCAGAGAGAGTACGAGCGGTGGCAGAAGCTTGGGAACCAGAGAATGCTACAGAGGTGAGGAGCTTCTTGGGACTCGTTGGGTACAGTAGCAGATTCATCCCGCAGTTTGCAACGCTATCAGAGCCACTGCGACGCCTGACGAGAAAAGACACACCATTTAAATTTGGATCACAACAGAGACAGTCATTCAGTGCACTCAAGGAAGAGTTGGCCAGAGCCGGCACTTTAGCATATTTTGATAAGGACGCACCAACCAAGGTGATAGCAGATGCCAGTCCTGTAGGTTTAGGCGCAGTACTAGTTCAGAACCAACAGGGACAAGAGGTGCCAATATGCTATGTAAGCTGTAGTTTAACAGACTGTGAGAGGAAATACTCTCAAACAGAGAGAGAGGCCTTAGCTCTTGTATGGGCTTGTGAGAGGCTGCATCCATATGTGTATGGCCGAAAATTTAACTTGGTAACTGACCATAAGCCTTAAAAGTGATATACGGCCCACACTGTGCCCGTATAGAGAGATGGGTACTTAGATTACAGCCGTACAATTTTAAGGTGGTACACATTCCAGGCAAGCAAAACATTGCAGACCCACTTTCACGATTGCTGGGGGAGACAGCAAAACAGGAGAGACATTCTCATGGCTCAGATGAATACGTAAGATTTGTAGCTGTCAGTGCGACACCAAAAGCACTCACTACTGGAGAGGTGGAGGAAGCCTCTGCTACCGACCCAGAGCTGATTGAGGTACGGAAGGCAATCACAAACGGACATTTTGAGAACTGTAAAGCTTATGCAGCAATTGCAAACGAGCTGTGCGTAGTGAGGTACCTAGTTCTTCGGGGAACACGCATCATGCTACCCACAGTGTTACATGCACGAGCCCTGGTGTTAGCACATGAAGGACACTTGGGAATAGTTGGAACAAAGCAACATCTCAGAACCAAGGTTTGGTGGCCTGGCATGGACAAGGCAGCTGAAAAACACTGTAAAGCGTGCCACAGCTTTCAGATAGTAGCCAGACCCGACCCACCTGAACCGTTGAGACCAACACCATTACCGGAGGGCCCCTGGCAGGATGTAGCTATAGACTTACTGGGACCCTTGCCATCCAACCACTCCATTCTTGTGGTAGCTGATTATTATAGTCGCTACTATGAATACGACATCATGACCTCCACAACAACAGAGAAGGTTATTGATAGTTTAGAGTCAATCTTCAGCCGTCATGGTTTGCCAATCACCTGCAAATCTGATAATGGTCCCCAATTCAGATCTGAATTATTCAAAGAATACAGTGAAAACAACAGGATCAAACACCTGAAAACGACAGCAAAATGGGCTCAGGCTAACGGAGAAGTCGAGCGCCAGAATGCATCGCAGATGAAGAGAATCAGAATTGCTCAGTCAGAAGGACTAGATTGGAAACGTGAACTTAGAAAATATGTGACTGTGTACAGGAGCATTGACCATGCCACGACAGGAAAGAGCCCGGCAGAGCTGCTCTTTAAACGGAAAATGAGAGGAAAGCTGCCGGACATCACAGAGTCGTGCGCAGACATGGAAGTACGTGACCGGGATGCAGAACAAAAAGGCAAGTCCAAACTGTATGCAGATGAACAGCGGAGAACACAATACTCAGAGGTGGAAGTTGGCGACACGGTGCTGGTACGGCAGGACAAAGTGGACAAGTTCACCACTCCTTTTAATGCCACACCGCACAAAGTTTTGAGTAAAACAGGGAGCCAAGTAGTAGTAGAATCTCCAGAAGGAGCACGCTACTCGAGAAGCACTACATTTGTGAAGAAATACAGAACCAATGGACCAAAGGAGACACTCCATGAGCAGGAGGAAACACAAGGGACTGAGGACAGTATAGTAGACCCTGACACACATACTACTGTGACACAGGCAATACCCACTGACACCAACGTGTCAGACATACCCAATACAGCCAGACCTCAAAGGGTTAAAAGAAAACCCCAAAGACTGTCTGATTATGTCACAACATAAACTGTGCGAGAACTGCATGGGTGATGTTAAATGTTTAAACCTGGGAATTATTTAGTTGTGTGGTAAGACACAAGTTTGTAAAAAGTTTATAAACCAAATAAGTTATGCAGTGTTATTGTAAGCAACTGTTTGTAAACTGCAAGTTTGTTTCCAAGGAAAAGGGGGATGTCGTGTATTGATTGCAAGTTTGACACCAGTCAATACAGTAATGTAATGTGCGAGTTTAACACCAGTTAATACAGTAATGTAATGTGCATTGCATTATGGGAATTACCTGGGAAAGCAGCAGTCAGCCATTTTACCAATAAAGTAAAGATCACAGTTATAAGCCTGTCTGCCTGACTGATTTAATTCGACGTATCTACATGCTTGATTGAACGTATTAAAGCATAGATACAACAGGCGGGCCTGTAGTATCTAGGACCACCAATGGTGGCCGTATGTTTGCTGTGGCAAAGCTAAGCTGCCAGTGGCATGTGGAAAAAAAACACCTCTTTTCGTGTCACTCTGTGTTACTGGAAACACTAATGCCACCTCATTTATATTACAAAGCTGTCACTAGAGGTAGTCTGACTACAGTGGCAGCGCTGTAATATAAATGCAGCAAAAGAGTTTAGAGCCAACCTTTTAGAAAAGCTGCGATTAAAATAGTAAAATACATTTCCCTTATCAGTTGGCAACCCATAACACTTCTTAAGTGGAGCAGACGTATATGAGGATGTCCCACGTTGTGGAGTATTATATTAGTCTCCCCCATTGTTTGACCTGTGCTTTTTTTTTGCCTTGTCTGTAAGCTCCTGTGTACTGGTGCTCTATTCTGATCATTATTGTTTGTAAAGGGATATTAACCGTGCTTTACAGCACATGAAGCCTTATGTGGGAGCCTTGTAAACATTCATAAATGCTCAGTGAGGAAAAATAAAATTTAAATATCCCCAATCTGAAAATAAATCATGTCCTTTAACAATTCAGTTACTGGTTGGATTTTCAACTTTTAACCAATTTTTGCATCCATAAAAATGGGTTCAGGTGCTCTGAAATAACAAATAATATTCCCACAGAAATCTTTTTTAAACAATGTTTCTTATCGTTTACACACAAGATTTCACAAAAGTCTTTAGCAAAGTGCTCGTTACAGACCAGAGTGTGCTGAGCAATGCGTTATAAAGAGTAGTGTTTGTCCCTGAACTTACATTGCGTTTCATGTAAAAAGCACATCACTGAGGGGGTCTTTTTGCTTTTCACACACAATATATACTTCAAGAATAATGGCTATCATAATTAATTCTATTAGAATTTTTTATTTATTTATATGAATGATCAATATACTGCAACTCCCTACAATTATTTAGATAGTTGCATATTAGCTCAGGACAAATAAAAGATACAGGGTACATTAACTGTAACAAGATGCATTTTTGTAGGAAAAATACTGAACAACATTCTGATATAGCATTTAAGATCCTAACTGTGATTGTGGGTTTGAGTATCAACAGCATCTGACGCTCATCCACCACCAGGTACATGATGTGCTTCTCAACTGAGCCACGAAGTGGAGCATCTAAGGTTAACTGACTTTGTAGTAGAGTTAAAAAGAAACATTTTGAAGACTGGAAATCTGAAATAAAAACAAGAAATGCTGGAAATGCACAGCAGGTCAATCAGCATCTGCAATACAAAGGCGGGTTAACATAAGAACATAAGAAGTAAGAGCAGGAGTACGCCATACGGCTCCTTGAGCTTGCTCCGCCATTCAATAAAATCATGGCTGATCATCGACCTCAACTCCACTTTCCCACCCAATCTCCATATCCCTTAATTCCCCTAGAGTCCAAAAATCTATCTATCTCAGTCTTGAATATACTCAAAGACTCAGCATTCACAGCCCTCTGGGGCAGAGAATTCCAAAGATTCAGAACCCTCTGAGTGAAGAAATTCCTGTTCATCTCAGTCTTATCCTGAGACTATGCCCCTGTTAAGTCCGTGAATGATTGAGACACGGACTAGCAGGAGAGAAACAAACAGAACTTTACTGGTGAAAGGCATAAACGAATCTAACAAAACAGAAGCTCTCTAGCGCCTTTTATACAGGGGTGGTCACTGCCGGTACTGCAGTCTGAGACCCGTTATTCTCTTAAAGGTACATACACAACAATTCCTCCCCTTTTAGATAAACAGTACATAACATTCATTTAACAAATAATGATAACGAATTACAATCACAATTACTGTTGCTAGATACATTGGTTAAGTTTAAGCAATTATAAGTTCAGTCTTTGAGGAGACTTCCTGATTCTGTCTGGATAATGCCTCTTTGGGGTATCAGGTTCTTCTGGCAATGTTGAGTCGGAATCAATGTCATTGTTTGGTTCATCTGCTTCCAATATTACCGGGTCTGCAGTAGCTGCAATTGGAACGTCAATTTCATTACCAGGTGTATCAGATCGTGGTGTAGAGTTGACGTTTTCCAGTGACTCTAGAATCTGGTCAGCATGTCGTCTTACAATGCTCTCCCCAATGTCCACGGTATACATGAGAGGTCCTTGTCGTGTACAAATCGTTCCTGGCTGCCATTTCCCAGTGCGGTAGTCCCGGGCCAAAACTGGTTGACCTATCTTAAAACTCCTGGTCGGCCTTTCATTCATATTCTGAAACTGCCTGTTCTTCACATCTCTTCGGACGTTTGGCTTAACCAAATCCAAGCGGCATCATAGTCTTCGATTGAAGAACATCATGGCTGGAGTTTGGT
Organism: Somniosus microcephalus; assembly: GCF_052327205.1. Taxonomy (NCBI): domain Eukaryota; kingdom Metazoa; phylum Chordata; class Chondrichthyes; order Squaliformes; family Somniosidae; genus Somniosus; species Somniosus microcephalus. The sequence continues at coordinate 136,087,135 of NC_140999.1, read as the reverse complement.
TGGTAACCGCATGTGTCGCATTCCGGGTGGCAAACAAGAAGTTGTCCACCTTGTGTTGTAGGGGTATATCTTCATTACACATTGCCTTGATAGCCTTCTTGAATGTTTGGACAAACCTCTCGGCCAATCCATTAGTGGCTGGATGATATGGGGCAGATGTGTAATGCTTAACACCATTGTTCTTTAAGAACCTCCGGAACTCTTCAGACACAAACTGTGGTCCATTGTCAGAGCAAATCTGTTCAGGCAGCCCATTCCTGGTGAATATGGTTCGTAAAACTGTGATAGTTTTTTCCGTGGTGGTTGAGGACATTTTTATTACCTCTGGCCACTTTGAATGTGCATCCACCGCAATTAAAAACATCGAGTCCATGAAGGGACCAGCAAAATCAATGTGCACCCTTTGCCATGGAGATGAGGGCCACTCCCATGGATGCAGAGGAGCTTGTGGTGGGGCGTTTTGGACCTTCTGGCATCCTGCACAGCTCTTGGTCATCTCTTCGATTTCTCTATCGATTCCCGGCCACCACACAAACGCTCTGGCTAAGCTCTTCATTTTTACCCCACCCAGATGACACTCATGAAGCTCATTGAGCACTCTATCCGTCAACTTAGGTGGAATTACTACTCTGGATCCACACATCAAGGTTCCTCTGCACACTGACAGCTGTTCTCTTCTCTGCGAGAATGCTGGCAGCAGTGGTTCGCCATGTGCTGGCCATCCCTTCACCGTTAAATCATAGACCCGTGATAGTGTCGGGTCATTCCGTGTTTCCTTTTCTATGTTTGCATTCGTCACAGGGAGACATTCGACTATGGTCGAGTGGAATAACTCCATTGGATCCACTGCAAGGTCTTCTTCTTCCACCGTCGGCAACGGTAGACGTGACAATCCATCAGCATTTCCATGCTGTTTAGTTCCTTTGTACTCGATGTCATATTGGTGTGCCCCTAGGAAAAGGGACGATCTCTGCAGCCGTTGTGCTGTCATTATCGGTACGCCCTTCTGAGGGTTGAAAATGGAGACAAGAGGTTGATGATCGGTTAGTAGAGTAAATTTTTGACCATGCAGATAGTGATTGAACTTCTTCACCCCCCACTAGGCTGAGGGCCTCTCTGTCAATCTGGGCGTAGTTACGCTCGGCAGAAGTTAACGAACGTGACGCAAAAGCTATCGGCCTCTCCGAACCATCAAGGAATTTATGTGACAGTACCGCCCCAATGCCGTAGGGAGACGCATCACACGCCAGCCTGATTGGCAGTGCTGGGTTGTAGTGAGCCAATACTTCCTTTGAAGTGATTAAGTCCTTACTCTTCCGAAAAGCACGCTTACAATCATCGCTCCATTTCCATGCTACCCCCGTTCGTAGCAGGGCGTTCAGTGGGTGCAGAATTGTCGACAAATTCGGCAAAAACTTATGATAGTAATTCACCAACCCGAGGAATGACCTCAGCTGCGACACATTTTCAGGCGCTGGGGCCTTAACAACCGCTTTAATTTTGTCAGGGGACTTATGTAACCCCTCTTCATCAATCACGTGGCCACAATACGATATCTGTTTCTTAAAAAATTCGCACTTGGGGCGGTTGGCTCGCAGCCCATGTTCCCGTAGTCTAGCGAGCACCTGTTCTAGGTTCTTAAGGTGTTCACTGTCATCTTCACCTGTTACAAGGATGTCGTCCAAGTAACACTGAGTCCCCGGAATCCCTTGCAGGACTTGTTCCATCACTCTTTGCCATATCGCCGGAGCCGATGCTACTCCGAATACCAATCGATGATACTGGTAAAGACCTTTGTGAGTGTTTATCGTGAGATACTTCCTAGAGGACTCTTCAACCTCCATCTGCAAATATGCTTGTGCTAGGTCAATTTTTGTAAAACGCTTCCCTCCAGACAGTGAGGCGAAGATGTCTTCTATCCTTGGAAGAGGATATTGTACTGTGCGAAGGACAGAGTTCACCGTCACCTTGAAATCCCCACAGATGCGAATCTTCCTTGGCTCTCCGGACTTATTGGTTAACGTTTTCTTCATGACAGGAACGATGGGTGTCGCCCACTCGCTCCAGTCGACCTTAGACAACACACCCGCCTTCTCCAGATTCTCCAGCTCTGCCTCGACGGCTGGGCGAATTGCATATGGTACCGGTCTCGCTTTGAAAAACTTGGGAACTGCATTCTCTTCTATTTTTATCGAGGCGGTTACGCCTTTAAGCGTGCCCAGTTCTGGTTGAAATACCTCTTTGGCGTTAGCTAAGATTGTTGACAATCGTCCAGGAGTGACGTCTTCATCTTTTTTACCGTCCACCGTCATTGCATGAATGGAATGCCAATCTAAGTTTATCCTCCTGATCCATTCCCGTCCCAATAACGGTGGTTCACCATTTGGCAGTATGTAGAGATACAATTTCCGTATTTTCTTGCCATTGTATTCGACAGGCACCCTTATTTTTCCTCTGGGGTATACTTTTTGCCCTGTATACGTCGTCAAGATGATGGATGTCTCTCTCAAGGGTATGTGTGAAAATAGCCGCTCGTAGTCTCGTCGATTCATGACGGTTAGCGCTGATCCTGTATCCAATTCCATTTTAACTTGGGACCCTGCTATCGTGAGAGTGACCCAAATGGTTCGGTGATCCTCTTTTGCGATTACATTGTGAAGTTTGAGGCAGCTTAGTCTTCTGTTTCCGGATTCACTATCGCTCATCTGGTCTTCGGAACTACTGTCGGTCATCTTTTGTACTTTCTTGTACGGTTCCTTAGTAGCCTTTTTGTTGTCGCTGGTCTTCTTCCCAGGCCTACAAACTCGTGCAATGTGTCCAATCTTTCCGCATTGTCTGCATATTTTGTCTTTGGACCAGCAGTCCTTCTGGTCATGGTTAGTTCTGCCGCAGCGATAACATTTTGCAAATCCCCGTGTCATTTCGTGGGTGCCGTATTCCTGTGGTTTTTGTTGAATTTCTGCAGCTCCCCTGGCTGCTGCTTCATACGATATTGCCACGCTGAAAGCCTTATCTAGCGTCAGCTCTTTTTCTGCGAGTAACTTCTTCTGTGTTCCTTCACTCAGGAGTCCACTGACAAATTTGTCCCGTAGGGTATCTGCCAGTCCTGCTCCGAACTGGCAGTGCTTTGATAGCTTGCGTAGTTCCGTAAGATACTCAGCATTGCTCTCATGTTTGTGCTGAGTTCTCCTGCGGAATTTAAATCTTTCTGCTATCAACAGCGGTGCAGGGTTTAAGTGCTCCTGTAGAACAGCAACAATTTCGTTAAAACTCTTCGCCTTCGGTTTGGCTAGAGTAATCAGGTCCCGCAATAGGCCGTACGTTCTAGCGCCCATTAAGTTTAACAATACCGATGCCTTTTTCCCCTCCGCTATTTCATTTGCCTTGAAATATACCTCAACTCTTTCCACATACGTGGTCCAGTCCTCTAATGTATTATCAAAAGCAGTGATACAGCCAGTCTTCGGCATCTTGCAAATCTAAAATGGCGCCTCCTGCGCTTTGCCTTCTTCTCTGATTTAACAAAATGGCGCCTCCCGCGCTTTTCCTTCTTCCCCGCTGCTTTCCACGGTTTCTTGCGCGTATTCTTTTTCTTTTATTATTTTCCCGTCGTGGAGCAGACCCTCTGGAACACTTCCCTCCCTCTTCTGAGGTCCGAACGCTGCCCAGCTTCGAAACACCGGCCGCGCCCTGTATGCTCCACCCTCTCTCTCTCTCCTTGCTTCCCGACTCGCTGCCCGGCCCCGTTGCAGCCCAGGAAGGATCAGAGCACTACCTGCCACCAGCCCGATTAGCTGGGAAACCACAGACCGAGGAACCCAGCCTGCCTCTGGAACGTCGCTCCTGCAAAGCCTTGAACCCGATGATTGATGGTCGACACCCGTTCCTCGAGTTTCAATGGACTCTATTTTTTTTTCTTCCGACCTTCAACGTCGTCGGAGCTGCTGCTGAGTTGCAGGTAAGTTCTTTCTAACTCGTCGCCAGTGTTAAGTCCGTGAATGATTGAGACACGGACTAGCAGGAGAGAAACAAACAGAACTTTACTGGTGAAAGGCATAAACGAATCTAACAAAACAGAGGCTCTCTAGCGCCTTTTATACAGGGGTGGTCACTGCCGGTACTGCAGTCTGAGACCAGTTATTCTCTTAAAGGTACATACACAACAGCCCCCTAGTTCTGGACACTCCAGCCAGGGGAAACAACCTCTCAGCATTTACCCTGTCAATCCCCTTCAGAATCTTGTATGTTTCAATGAGATCAACTTTCATTCTTCTAAACTCCAGAGTATAGGCCCATTCTATACAATCTTTCATCATAGGACAGCCCTCTCATCCCAGGAATCAATCTAGAATTTTCCCTTTTTATCAATTTTTTGGTCAACCTTTGCTGGTTTCTGAAACTCTCCCAATCCTCAGGCTTACTATTATTCTTTGCAACATTATAAGCTTCTTCTTTCAATCTAGTGCTATCCTTAACTTCTTTAGTTATCCACGGTTGGATCACTTTTCCCGTGGAGTTTTTGTTTCTCAATGGAATGTATTTTTGTTGAGAATTATAAAATATTTCTTTAAATGCTAGCCACTGCTTATCTACCGCCATACCTTTTAATCTATTTTTCCAATCTACCTTAGCCAACTCGCACCTCACACCTATGTAATTGGCTTTATTTAAGCTTAAGACTCAAGTTTCGGACTTAGGCAAGTCACTCTCAAAATTAATGTACAATTCTATCATATTTATGATCATTCTGCCCCAGAGGATCCTTTACTATGAGATTGCTAATTAACCCTGTCTCATTACACAATACAAGATCTAAAATAACCTGTTCCCTGATTGGTTCCATGACATATTGTTCTAAGAAACTGTCCCAAATGCATAATGAGGAGGAATTTCTTCACCCAGAGAGTGGTGAACCTGTGGAATTCTCTGCCACAGAGGGCGGTGGAGGCCAGTTCATTAAGTATATTCAAGAAAGAGTTGGATATATTTCTTAAGGCTAAAGGGATCAAGGGATATGGGGAGAAGGCAGGGACAGGGTACTGAATTTGGATGATCAGCCATGATCTCATTGAATGGCGGAGCAGGCTCGAAGGGCCGAATGGCCTACTCCTGCTCCTATCTTCTATGTTTCGATGTTTCTATGAACTCGTCCTCCAGAATACCTTTGCTGTAGTGTATGTACCCGTCTACCTTTAAGGGAACTATTGAATGTAACCGTTCACCTTTAAGGGAACTACTTTAGGTGTGGCAATATTTGTTTGGCTTCTGTATACTGTAATACCGATAGTGACCACACCAGTATATAAGTGTTGTAGCAGGATTTCTGGGGCAGATTCGCCCGGACCTTCGAATAGTAAAGACCTGTTTGTTTGTTACTTCTGAAGTCTGTGTATTTATTAACTGCACAACCCATAGACTTTACATTTGCCAATTTGATTTGTCCAGTCCATATGAAGATTAAAGTCCCCCAAGATTATTGCATTACCTTTGTTGCAAGCACCTACTATTTCTTGATTAATATTCTGTCCAAATATATAGCTACTGTTAGGGGGCCTAATTACTACTCCTACCAGTGTTTTCTGCCCCTTGTTCTTCCTTATTTCCACCCATACTGATTCTACTTCCTGATATTCCGAGCCGAGATCCTTTCTCGCTACTGTCCTTATGTCATCCTTTATTATCAGGCTACTCCCCCTCCTTTTCCATTCTGCCTGTCTTTTTGAAACGTCAAGTACCCTAGAACATTTAGTTCCCAACCTTGGCCACCTTGTAACCATGTCTCTGAATGGCTATTAGATCAAACCCATTTATCTCTATTTGTGCCACTAGTTCATCTATCTTGTTACGAATGCTTCATGCATTCAGATAAAGGGCCTTTAATTTAAAAAATTTTACCATTATTCCCTGCTTTAACCTTATTCTCTGCCGCACTGCTACCATTAAACTCTCTGGGCTAGATTTTCAGTATAGGCAGTTTTGGGGCGCTAGCTTTAGCGCCCGCCCGAAGTTAGCGCCCGCCCCAAAGTAGCGCCCCGTTGCCGGGAATTCAGTGGCTTCGCCCTAAGAGGTTGGTGGAGCGCTAAAAGAGGCGTTCCACTACTCTCTTTAGGCGCTAAGCCGGCGGTCCAGAGGGATAGCGCCCAGGCGGGGCGCAGCACGGGTGCGGTCATTTTTGCACTGACAGCAGACCCCGTGGTGCCGACCAGCTCTTAAAGGGGGAAGGGACGAATTGGTCTGCTGCCACGCCCTGCACACTGCAGCCTTGCAAAGAGGCCTCAACACTACTGCTCAGCCCCAGGGAGTCATGGCAACGCCAGAGAAGGCCCGTCAGCGTGCCCTGCGCTTCTCAGAGGGTGATCTGGACATAATGGTCACAGCTCTGGAGGTGAGGCGCAAGATCTTGTTTCCAGAGAGTGGGAGGAATCCAACCCACCACGACTACACCAAAGCCTGGAAGCAGATCGCCCAGAGGGTGACGTTCACCGGCGAGGCCCCCAGGACCCACAAACAATGCCGTAAGAAATACAACGATCTGACCAGGATTGTGAGGGTGAGTAGCCTTTCCAGTCTCCTCCTCATTCTTGCATGTACACCTGACATGATGGGCAAAGGGACCTGAAAGTCCTTTTGGCCAGCCCTCAGCCAGCAGCATTGGGACAGTCATGAGCATCAAATGGCCATTCGGCACTCTACACTTTGGCCAAGCTATTCCACCATGGGAGGCAGTGGACAGTACATCAGGGCTTCACTCTGTCCAAGCTATTCCACCATGGGAGGCAGTGCACACTACATCAGGGCTTCACTCTGTCCAAGCTATTCCACCATGGGAGGCAGTGCACACTACATCAGGGCTTCACTCTGTCCAAGCTATTCCACCATGGGAGGCAGTGCACACTACATCAGGGCTTCACTCTGTCCAAGCTATTCCACCATGGGAGGCAGTGCACACTACATCAGGGCTTCACTCTGTCCAAGCTATTCCACCATGGGAGGCAGTGCACACTACATCAGGGCTTCACTCTGTCCAAGCTATTCCACCATGGGAGGCAGTGCACACTACATCAGGGCTTCACTGCGCACTTACAGCCCGTCCTTTCTCTTGCAGGCTAAAGTAGCGTTTAATCGCCAGGCCCGTGCCAGGGGTGGCCGCGCCAAGCTGCAGAAGCTCACTCGGCTGGAGGAGCGCGTGTGTGTGCTCATGGGAGCCCGTGTGATTGTCCCCACAGCGTGCGGTGTATCCGACCCTCCACTGCCCGGCAATGGTAAGGACCTCGCCTTTTGGCCCTCTCGCGTCGCACTGGCCCATCCGAGCTACCTCCTTTGCCACTGTCCCACCAATGCGCTGAATCCCACCAGTCCTAACTCCCTCGCTGACGCCGTCTCCTCACTCTGAAGCTACTCTTGTGCATTCCTGCTTTCAGCTGGTGACGACCAGGACCCTGAGGCTGCCAGTGACAGCACCTCCAACCAGGAGGAGGAGGAGGAGCAAGCCGGACCTTCGGGGGAACAGTCACGTCCCGCAGGAGAGGAGGAAATGCTTGACACCTCCTCACTGGACGAGTGCCTGGAGGAACTGTCGCAGGGCAATGCAGCTTCTGGGACCAGTGGCGTCCAGCCACCCAGCAGCCGTGCGCGTGGCCCGCGGCCTTCCCCCCAAAGGGGGGAAGGATCAGAGGGGAGTGCTGCTGCTCGGCACACTCGCCGTCACCAACGCGGCAAGGGTCCCCTAGTTCGGCCCCCTCCTCCCCAGCGGGAGAGTCGCGACTCCAGTCCGGACACCTTCACTTCGGAGGAGGTGCGGAAGCTCGATCAGATGGCCGACGACTCGGACCGGCGCCACACGGAGCTCATGAGCGTGGTGGGGCGCATGCCTGAGGCCATCGAGTCGCTGGCGACCAGTGTGCGCGAGTTCGGGGCAGCAACTGCCGCGACTGGCCGCATGCTAACTGATGCCGTCAAGACCCTGGCGGATGTGATGCGCGCGCACACCAGGACCACAGGGCCACTCACTGCTGCCACACGCGCTGTCTCAGGCAGGCATCGCCAGGGCAGGCGCCGCGCTGGACCATCCCAGCAAGCCGGCCGTCGGCTGATTGCTGCGGATCCTGCAGTGCGGGCCCGGCCGAGTGCCACCGCGCCACAGCACCAGCCAGCGCATCCCAGACGCCAGCTGGCCCACATTGCGCCATCCGTCGCCGCCATTCCCCCTCTGGGGCGTCGACGGCAAGCGGCTGCAGCTGATGGTGGCCAGGCTCAGGTGCGCCACTCAGCAGACGGCCCCTCGAGGCCCAAACGCCGTGTAGGCCGCCCCCCAGCGGCATCTGGCGGAAGGGCATCTGAGCCTCAGGCGCCTTCCCCCAGCCTCGCAGCAGCCACTGGGCAGAGCTTGCGAAGGAGCAGCAGGCAGGGCAGGGGAGGCAAAATGCTGGCCAAGGTCTCGCCCTCGCGGGCCACTCAGTAGAGGGTGTGGCCAGCTTTCCTTTAATATGGCGGTGGCCATCTTTATTTTGCCCATGGTTGTGCTTTTGGAGGGCTTTTTTTTTGCGTTAGGCCGACGTTGAGGCCCGGTTTCAATAAAGGTGGAGTGGCTCCTCCCCAGTTTGTGGGAGTGAGTCGTTTGTTGGGCTTTTTGTGGGGCCCGTTTATTGTTTTTGGGGATTCATGTGGGAAGGGCTTTTCATTTTTGTGTAATAAATAATTATCTTTATTCATGCAGTCTCCATGGTTGTTCTTCTTAGTGTTTGTTGGCTTCGCCGGCTGAGGGCTTGCGGAGCGGCTGCATTCATCTTCCCTCATGGCCCCTGGCCATTCCCTGACAGGGGGCTTAGAAGTACCGTGTAATAAGGTGGCGTCGTGCGGCCCTTGGCCCTGGTCGCTCCCTCCTGGGAACGTACTCCTGCTCCTCCTCCTCCTCCTCCTCCTCCTCCTCATGCTCCTCCTGCTCCTCCTCCTGAGGTGCTGGTCCAACGTCAGGTGGCAGTGCCTGAGTCCTGCGGATAGCCAGGTTGTGTAGCATGCAGCAAACCACCACAAATTGGGAGACCCGGTCCGGCGAATACTGGAGAGCTCCTCCGGAGCGATCAAGGCAGCGGAACCGCTGCTTGAGGACCCCAATAGTTAGCTCGATGATGTTGCGGGTGGTTTGATGGCTCTCGTTGTAGGCCTCTTCAGCAGCGGTCCTGGGCGCGCGGAGCGGGGTCATGAGCCAGGTGCACAAAGGATAGCCTTTGTCCCCGAGTAGCCATCCTCTTGGGGGAGGCTGTGCCTGGAACATGTCATGCACAGTACACTGCCGCAGGATAAAGGCATCGTGGCTGCTGCCTGGGAAGCTGGCATTGACTGCCATGATGCGCTGCTTGTGGTCACAGACCAGCTGCACATTCAGAGAATGGTAGCCCTTCCTGTTGCGATACTGCTCGCCATGCTCCAGAGTGGCCCGCAAAGCCACATGCGTACAGTCAATGGCGCCCTGCACCAAGGGGAATTCCCCGAGTCTGGAAAATCCCAATGCGCGCTGATGCTGGCTCTCCAGGGCCATGGGGAAGGAGATGAATTGGCTTCTCCTTCTGAACAGTGCTTCGGTCACCTGGCGGATGCAGCGATGCGCGCCGTACTGGGAGATGTTTGCTATGTCCCCAGCAGCGTATTGGAAGGAGCCGGTGGCATAGAAGTTCAATGCCACTGTCACCTTCACTTCCACCGACAGACGTCCTGCACCTGAGCTTTGGCCGCAGATCTCGGCGAAGCAGGTGGCAGATCTCTGCAATCACCCCCTTTCGGAATCGGAGCCTTTTAACACATCGCGCGGCACTCATGTTTAGGTAGGAGCGCTGCTGGCGGTATAGCCTGACTGGGTAAGGCCTACGTGGCCGACGCCTGTAGCCCCCTCTGCCTCTAGCCAGGGCTGCCCCTCTCACAATGCGTCTGCGAGCCCTACGGACATGGAGCTGCAGCTCCGCGTTGGCACCCCATGCAACCCCCATCAAATCCTGGCAAACACTCTAATTTCCAAATGGCCACTTGCAGCGCTGTTGCCTGAGTCCAAAAATACCTGGCTCTTGCTGCTTGAAACCAGTTAGCTATCCTCCTTGTTGTGTCTCCAGAAATGCGTTGCACAAGACTGTTTTCTGAAAAAAGGATGGCCTTTATACTGGAGAGGACGTTCCCTTTAATTAGCGCCCCCCGGGGCCCGCGCTGGTTGTGTTGCGTTCCTTTTTCCAAACGCTCCGGCCGCCCGCCGCACAATGGGGCGGTCCGACTGAAGTTTGCAATCGGGGCGGCCAAAGGGCGTTGCACGAGGATGTGACGTCATTTTCTGCGCGCGCATCCGGGCGGGCGCTAAACTTTGCGCCGGCGCTAACGGGCAACTTAATTTGGGGCGGAGCGCAAACTGCGCTGCGCCCGGGCGCTACACGCATAGCGCCCGGAAATCACTTCTCTTAAGGCGCTAACTGCTGGCGCAAGCTACTGAAAATCTAGCCCTCTGTCCCTTCCTGTCACACTCTGCTTATTTTTATCCAAATCATTACACTGCTCTATTGCCTTAACCTTTCTCTTTAGATTTCTAAATTTCCCCTCACCTGAGCCACCACCCCTCTGCCCCCCTCCCCCCCCCTTAATGATTTGGCTGGGACTCTCCATCAGAACTGTAACTGTAATGGCCCCTTGCTTAGCTACGCTTGGCTCTCTTCCGAATGGCTTCTTCTCTTTATGCCAGATTTGGGATTTAATGGAGCTGAGCTGAAATTATATCTTCTACAATGGACCAACAGGCAAAACATATGTGTATATGGACCTCAATAAAAGAAAGAATGTGCAGGCCAATACATCACTTCCAATCTATCAGACATGGAATAATATCATTAGGCTGGGCATGGTTAGTTTATTGAGCTGAGCCAAGAACAGCCAGTTGTGACTGTTTCAGAGTAATCAAATGCAGATATGAATGTACTTGGATTGAACACAAGTCAGACTTCTTTATACGTGTCTTCCAAAACACAGCATGAAAGGTAACATAAACAAGTGCGATGGAATACTCTCCACTTGCCTGGATGAGTGCAGCTCCAACAACACTCAAGCTCAACACCATCTAGTACAATGCAAACCCACTTGATTGGCACCTCATCCATCACCTTAAACATTCAGGGGGAAAAATTCGGTATCGCCCCATATGGGGCGCCATTACTGGCGGTGTGCAAAGTTTAGTGCCTGGCGCTAATTATCGTCTCCGACAGCAAACTTGGCTTTTATCACCCCTGGAGGTGATTGGAGCGCTAAATCAGGCGCTACACACCTCTCTTAAAGCGCTAAGGCCGAGGAGCGAGGCGCTACTTCAGAGGGCGGGCGCAGCGCAGCTGCTGTCAGTTAGCGATTGAACACAGACACACTGGCGCCGGTCAGTTCTTAAAGGGGAGGGTTGATCTTGCTCTGCAGCCACACCCTGCTCACTGGAGCCTTGAATCTCGGCCTGGGCAGACCTGTGGCTAAATCTAACAGCCAGACACTATGGAAAGGGCCAGGGAGCGAGCACAGCACTTCTGCGAGCGGGCTTTGGAGGCTCTGGTTCACGGGATGGAGCGCAGAAGATCCATTCTGTACCCAGAGAGTGGCAGGAGGCCTTTGCCACGCGAGTACAGAAGAGTGTGGAGGGAGGTGGCTCAGAGAGTGTCCTCAAGCAGCATGGTACCTAGGACCCCTGTGCAATGTAGGAAAAAGTTCAATGACCTCACTCAGGTCGTCAGGGTGAGTGCCTTTTTTTCAAAACCTCTTCATCCCTCCATCTCAACCTCACTTTATGGCCAAAGGGTCTTGAAAGCCCCAATGCCCAACACTCATCCAACACCTATGGCCCTTTCATCAAACACACACGCACATTCCACACTTTGCATACAGTAAGGGCTATTCAACCATGGGAGGCATTTCAGGCAAGATCATGGCTGCATACAGTAAGGGCTATTCAACCATGGGAGGCATTTCAGGCAAGATCAAGGCTGCATATTTACTCAGACGCCGTCCTTTTCCTTGCAGGCCAAGCTGTCTCATAATAGGAGACAGCAGCAACGGACCGGTGGAGGGCAGCCTCACCCTCAAGCCCTCAGCGATCTTGAGGAGTGCGTCCACAGGATTGTGGCAAGCCAGGTGATTGGTCCCGTCGCCACTGGAGACGCCGAACCCATTCTGGACAGCAATGGTAAGGTCATCACCTTTTTGTCCTCTCTCCTTGCACTTGTTCCTCACAACAGCAGCCTTTGACACTTTCAATCCAAATCACTAAATCGCTGCACTCATGCCTCCCTTGCTGCCACCCTGTCCTCACGCTAAAGCCACTCTTGTACCTCCCTGCTTTCAGATGGTGATTCACCAGGTGAGGAGACGGGCCCTCAAGCTGCCAGTGAGAGTGAAGCTGAAGGTGAGGAGGAAGAGGAAGCCGGACCATCAGCGCCACCCTCTACCGAGGCAGCCCATGCCCATACTGGGGACATGCCTTCCCTGGAGGGGCGTAGGGGGGAATGGTCTGATGAGGGTAAAGCTCCAGGACCCAGTGGGCTGCAGCAACACAAGGGAGGTAGGGAAGCTCAGGGGCCTTCTCCCCGGAGGGAGAGTATGGCCTCGAGTCCTGCTGCACTGGAAGCAGACGAGGAGCGGGTCCTCGCTGAAATGAGTGCCCAGGCAGAGCAAAGGCACACTGAGCTCATGGCTGCAGTGACAAGGATGCCCAAATCCATTGAATCACTGGCAAGGAGTGTGGAGCACTTCGCTGTAGCACAGGCGGCTGCCACGCAAATGTGGCTGGCCTCATGCAGATGCAGATTGAGGCCACGCGAGCACTGACTGCTGCCACCCTCACTGGATCGGGCAGATTTCCCCAGGGCTCTCACCGCGCCGCAGCAGGCCAGCAGTCTGTGCTCCATCAGATTGCTCCGGATGCTGAAGTGCTGCCCCGTGGGAGTGCCAGTGTGTCGGTCTAGCAGGGAGTTGCTGTCCTCTCTCAAGATGACAGCATTCCTGCTGCCACCACTGGCACTTCTCCACTGCAGTTGCCACCACCTGTAGGACAGACTGCTGCCACCCATGCAGAGTTGGTGCAGTCAGCAGCCGGGCCCTCCAGGCCGTCCCTCAAGGGCATCTGCAAACTCAGTTTCTGACTCTCAGCAGCCTTCCCCCAGCCTTGCTCCAGCCACTGGGGTCCCATTACGGAGGAGCTGCAGGGTGGGAAGGGGGGAATTTTGCAAGGGAAGCAGATCACCCGCGAAGGGCAAAAAGTAGGAGTTGTGGCAAAATGTTTTTCATTGTTTTATTGAAGGCCGAGGGTCGTGGTCAAATTTTTGTTACTGTTTTGGACATTGTCTCCAGGTTGTAAGAGCCAGTTATGTGAATGACTGCTTTTTTTTGTGTTTCTTTCTATTACCTTGTCATGCGGAAATGAGACACACAGAGTTTTTGAAATAAAGAAGTGTCTGTATTCAAAAGGTACATGTTTGGTCTTTGCACTCATTGTTGTCTTGACCGGCTTAGGAGTTGCGGGATGGTTTCATTCAGGTTGTTTGAATGGCAGAAGCCATTCCCTCAGAGGGGGCCTAGAAGCGACTTGCTATGAGCCTTTGACAGACGGCCCTTCCACTTTGTGCCTCCCTCCCGCCTTGGTGCTGCTGATGATCATCCTCCTCATCTTCCTCCTCCTCCTCCTCCTCCTTCTCTGCTGGTGCTCCAAAGTCTGGTGGCATTGGCTGGGTCCTGAGGATTGCAAAGGTTATGCAGCATGCAGTACACAACAACGAAGTGGGAGACTCGCTCAGGCGAGTACTGCAGGGCTACTCCAGAATGGTCCAGACAGCGGAACCATTGCTTGATCATGCCAATTGTGTGCTCAACGATGTTCCTGGTAGCTTGATGGCTCTCATTGTATCGTAGCTCAGCAGGAGTGCTGGGCGCACGGAGCGGGGTCATCAGCCAGGTGCACAGAGGATATCCCTTGTCCTCGAGAAGCTAACCTCCTGGGTGATGCGGTACCTGGAAAAGGTCTGCCACAGAAGTCTGGCGCAGGATGAAGGCATCGTGGCTGCTGCCTGGAATGTGGGCATTGACAGTGAGTATCAGCTGTCTATGGTCACAGACCAACTGGACGTTTAAGGAATGGAAGCCCTTTCGGTTGCGGAAATCCTCAGCATTCTCTTGCAGCGCCCGCAAAGCCACATGCGTGCAGTCAATGGCGCCCTGCACCATGGGGAAGCCCGCTATCATCGCAAAGCCCATTGCGCATTCTTGTTGCTTGTCCAGGGTCATGGGGAAAGAGATGTACTCTCGTCTCCTTTTAAAGAGGGCATTTGTGACCTGACGGATGCAGCAATGCACCGCGAACTGGGAGATATTGGCGATGTCCCCAGTAGCTGATTGAAATGAGCCGGTGGCATAAAAGTTGAGAACCACTGTTATCTTCACTGCCACTGACAGAGACGTCCTGCTCCTCAGTTGAGGCTGCAGATCTGGCTGAAGGAGATGGCAGAGCTCAGTGACCACCTCCTTGCTGAATCGCAGCCTTCGCAAACACTGCTCCTCACACATATTAATGTAGGAGAACTGTTGGCGAAAAACCCTGGGAGGGTAAGGTCTCCTGTACCGAGGCCTGTTGGCCCTTCTCCATCTGGCCATGATTGCCACTCTCTCTCTGCGTCTCTGTGCCCTCCGAATGTGATGGAGAAGGATGACGTTCCCATTCATTGCAGCCCCGATAGTATCTGGGCAATCAAAGTTATGAAGGTCAAAAAGCAAAGTACCTGCAAAGTTATGGTCAGAAGCCAAAACTACCTCAGACAGCGTTGACTCAATGCAGAAGACTCTCTTTCTCTCTTTGTCTCTCTCCAAATCTCTCTCTCTCAGAACGAGTGGTGCAAAAATGGCTACCACACAAAAGCCAGGAAGAGGCCCCCTTTAAATAGCACCCCCCCCAGCCCCACAGCGACTGGGAAACGTTCCAGTCAACCTGTCATTGGTAGCGCCAGGCGGAAAGGAGGGGAGCACCACTGAATTTCCTGTCCGGGGCGCCCCAAGGGCGTTGCACTCTCAAATAACGTCAAGATCTGCGTGCGCAGGAGATCGGGCGGTATTGTTTAGCGCTGCCGCAAAATGTCCGGTCAATTTCGCGAGAGGCGCAGATATCGCCGCGCCCGGGCACTAGTTGGTTTGCGCTCCACTTAGTGCCCTCTTATGGCGCTAACGGGTGGCGCTACCAACTGAATTTTTCCCCCTCACTCCCTCCACCACCGGCGTACCGTGGCTGCAAGTGTGCACCATCTACAAAATGCATTGCAGCAACTTGCCAAGGCTTCTTCGACAGCACCTCCGAAACCCACGACCTCTACCACCTAGAATGAGAAGGGCAGCAGGCGCATGGGAACACCACCACCTCCAAGTTCCCCTCCACTTCACACACCATCCTGACTTGGAAGTATATTGCCATTCCTTCATTGTTGCTCGGTCAAAATCTTGGAACTCGCTACCTAACAGCACTGTGGGAGTACCTTTACCACACGGACTGCAGCAGTTTAAAAGGTGGCTCAGAACCACCTTCTCAAGGGCAATTAGGAATGGGCAATAAATGCTGGCCTTGCCAGAGACGTCTACATGCCGTGAATGAATAAATTTAAAAGAAGAGCCAAGGTCCAGCTGCCTAATAATACAACACTATGACAGAGAGGCTTAAACTGGAGTATACTCTAAAGTATAAATGCAGCATTCTTATAAAAGGATATCTATCCATCTTTAGCATCAGAAATCATTGGGAGCTTCACAGTCTGTTCCACCCTTCAGATTAATGCGTAGAAGAGCATTGCTTAAGTTAATGACTAAAAGTGAAATAAGGACAGCAACCAAATAAAATAATCACAATACCGACTATGGTTTAAGAATTTACTTCTTCCAGTCTTCTGCAGATCGTAAGATGCAAGTACGTTTACAACATATTAACTGCATAACTGATATTTTGAAAAATTGTAATGGTGAATATTATAATGGACTTTACTCTTTGTGGATATTCCAATCAGTCAGCTGAGGCATAAAATAACGGCCTGCCAAATGCCAGTGACAAGCTATAATTATTTAATTGCAGACTGAATAACACAGATACCTACCTACAACTGACACCTTACCAATGTGACAAGGCGAGTGATTAACAGTGAAACACAAGATCTGCCCACCCCACAGCCTCTGCAAGACTGCTCATTTTTCATATTGCAATGTTAAGGTATTTTGTTGCCATCTAGTGGAATTCAATAGAAATGACCAAGACCAAATAAGCGACGGTACGATCGCAAAATACTGCAGATGCTGGAAATCTGAAATAACAACAGAAAATGCTGGAAAAACTCAACAGGCCAGGCAACATCCGTGGAGGGAAAATAGAGTCAACGTTTCGGGTAAACCCTTTGTCAAGACCAAATAAGCAACTGACAATATAGCAAACTTTCAAATAAACCAGTCCCCACAAACTGAATTTCCTTCCACATATTTGTTCAGCATTAGCTATTTAAATATATTATACTAAGGTCATGCCTCCATTACTCAAAGATTCACACTTTAAGCTGTTCTAAGGCTGATTCATGCCAGTATGACAGATCCATCGTTTGTAATATCTGCTTTAGTTGTATTCAGAGCAACAAAATGGGCACTGATATACCCTGTGGTTTTGAATGGATTTTGACTTAAAGGCTATTTGGTTTAGATAAATTATATAATCATGTTTAAGGAGCGAGTAACCAAAGATTTTATTGTTCAAATATATGTTTAACAAATTAAAACACATAGGGGGAGAAATTCCCCATGAGAGCCATTTGGGGTGCTAAGTAAAAAATGTTTGGAAAGTTAGTGGCAGGCACTAACCTTTTCAAACATTTGTTAAATTCACTCTTTTTGCACCAAGAGGGAAGTGGAGTGTTAAATCAAGCGCTCCACTTACCTCTTGGCATGCAAGAGGCGGGAAATGTCTCGATCCGGGGCTATTGCTCAGCAGCGCCACGTGTGGACATGCATGGCAATGCCGTGTTGCAGGGGCTCTTCCCTACATTGGCCCATATTTTCCGATCGCAGGCCTCCCGCGCGGGCAGAGGGCTACAATCTGGAAAAATCTGCGTCCTTACCTGAGGGCTCCCAGGAGGCACACAGTTCCGATGCTGGGCCTCTCCAAACTGCCGGTGTGCAGGGCCCACGTATCCCAGAGGCGCAGGTAGTTCGCAGCGTCCCAAGGATCACGTGGGCCATGGGGAGCCAACCAAAGAAGGGAATCTCCCTTCATACATTTGACAGGAAGACCTGTCAAATAATTGAATGGAGATCACCCTCAAAACATAGTAAAACTTTAAATAAATTTTAAAAAAACATCACATTTTTAAAGTGACTTGAGAGTGCAATAAATTAACTATTTTAAACAAAACTTTAAATTTTTCAAAAATATAATTAAAGTTTTTTACAGGGCTAAAAAGAAACTTACCTTTTTTTAAAGTATTTTTAAATGATAAATCAGCAGAAATTTTTTTTTTTTAAACTTTTTTCAACTCTTCTCCTGGTAAAAGCAGGCCTTACGCTTGCTTTTACCAGGCGCAAGAATTGTAAGGGTTTTCTGCGGGCGAAGGGTCTCCAAAAAGCGGAACTCTCCGCCCGCAGAGGCCCTTCTCCAGGGCAGCCGGAGGGTCTGTCAAGAGCATTCTTGACAGATCGGAAATGCCGGTTTCCAGCGCATGCACTGTGCATGCCTGAAATTGGCATTTCCGATGTCCCTACGGGTGGGTACACAGCGCGTACACACCCGTAGGGATCGGAATATCCAGCCCATTAAAGGGAAGGGCCCCATGCTGCGAGCTTTGCAGGCTTCATTTTAGATTTCTGGGCTACCGGGGAGCGGGAGTACCGCACAATCAGCCCAGCACTCAAGCAGAGTGCCGGGCTGAGTGATCATGGCACGGATGCCACGACCGGTGGCCGAATCGAAATTTTTTAAAAATCAGTATTTTTTTTTGGCCGGCCGCCCACCGCGCCTTTAAGTTGCGCCCCGCGACTGTTCGCGACCACTGCAGCAGTCGGTAACATCGCCCGGCGCTGCTGTGGGGCACGAGTGTGAATTGTTCTCCCGAAGCGCTACCGGGGCGCTGCGCTAGGAGATGATGTCATGATCTCCGGGCGCAAAAGATCGGGGCGAATCCCAGTAGCGCTGCCGCTAACCTCCTGCGGAATTTCGTGGGAGGCGCAGTTATTGCCTCGGGGTCAAAAAGCCATTTACCTCCCACCCCCGGAGGCACAAACGAGGGGAATTTCACCCCTATATATTTTTGTGCCTGAACAATTCAGTAAAGAGGAAAATAGCACATTTTAGCCTGTAAATCAAGAAATGTTGTAGAAAAGTAAAAGGTAATTGGATTAGTCTTGAAAGGTGATTTGAGTTCAGAATTGTCTACCTTTTATATGTAAAGGTATTTTCATATGCTTGGTTCAGTTTTCGCTAAAGTACGAACGTGACTTCATTTATAAATTTTAATTTCAATGTATTTTATTTTGTTCATAGGGTTTACAACAAAGGAAATTCAGGAAAAACATTTTCATATGTAGCGTTTCCTGAAACTCGCCAGTGAAAGCAAGGCGAGAGCATAACGGCAATTGAGGGGGCTGATTCAATCTCATGGAAATATTGCAATAAATACTTAGTACTCACAGCTGCTTTCTTACCTGCTAGTGGGAAAGGGTGCTCACAGTACTTTTGCTGAGAGTTTACTTTCTACACTTTGGAGGTTTGTTCTATCACATCAGGATGGGTGATGCTTTGGCTGCATCAGACGGGACCTCAGATGAGGAGCAACATGACCAGCACCAGCAGCTGCAGCAGCCTACTGGTCACAGACCTGTAGCTGCACAGGAGAGAGGGGATCAGCAGAGAGGGCAGTAGTAGCGAGGGGAGCAGCAGAGGAGTGCAGCTCACAGGAGGCACTATCCGCGAATCAGGGTCTACAAGCAGAGGCTGAGTTTCTTTGACCTGTCTGAACAGCAGTGCTTCAGGAGGCTCAGGTTGTCGTATCACATGGTGTCAGACATCTGCCGCCTCCTAGATGAAAGCCTGCTCCCTGCTGGACCTGGTGGCCACGCATTACCAGTAGCTGTCAAAGTCACCACCACCCTCAACATTTTTGCCTCCAGATCCTTCCAGTGCTCTGCTGGAGACATATCCTGGATCCCCCAGCCGGCACCCCACAAATGCATAAGGCATGGATTGTTTGTCGGAATTGGCAATTATGTCAACTTCGCCTGCGATGACACCAGTCAGAATGAGTGGGCGCTCGGCTTTGTGGCTCTGTCTGACTTCACACAGGTGCAGGGCATCATTGACTGTACACACGTAGCAATCCAGGCACCCCCAGATCAACCAGGAGTATTTGTCAACCACTGGGGCTTCCACTCCATCAATGTGCAGCTGGTGTGCAACCACAAAAAGATATTTCTGCAGATGTGAGCAAGATTCCTAGGGAGCTGCCATGATGCTTTCATCTTGCGGCAGTCCAAACTCCCTGATGTCTTCAGACCTGCAAGCAGACTTGAGGGGTGACTGCTAGGAGACAAGGGATGCCCACTTCAAACTTGGCTGATGACACCCGTCAGAAACCCTGGCCGGAATCTTTACCTGAGAGTCGGGGTGGGTGTGTGCAGGCTGTGTAGCAGGTCGCCATCTCAAAGTTTTTAACAGCGCATTCTGCACTGCGCGTTTAACTCAATTACATCAATTGAAACAGTCATGTGGGTTTCCCGGCCCAGTTAAATGGAGCGGATCTGGTGACGTCACTGATGACTCGTTTTCAGCGCAGATATTTAAAGGAGCCTTGCACTCATCCAGTTGAAGGTTGTTGGAGGAGACATAAAGTTAGTTGGAGAGGTGGCAATTGCTCAATATTGGAGAGATTTGTGTGGGTCCAAGCAGACATGGAGTCACAGTGACAAGGCTGCGCCCAGATTCTCTGATGCCTCCCTGGAAGTCCTGGTCCAGGGAGTCAAGCACGCAGGGAGGTCCTGTTCCCTGGGGATGGGCACAGAAGAGCGGCCAAAGACATCAAGAGGGCATAGCTGGAGATCACGGAGGAGGTCAGCAGCAGAGGTGTAGTCAGACGGTCACGGATCCAGTGCCAGAAAAGATTTAATGATCTCATGAGGTCAGGAAAGGTGAGTGCAATTCCACATTCAACTACATCCTGATGTGCATGCCACCTCCAACTCCATCACTCTGCCTTCCCTCTGCACTGACCTACCTTACAAGGTACACCCATCCCTCACTCTCTATGCATGTACTCACATCCCCATCTGACTAACCACCACTGACACTCACCCTCATCCTAATGCAATCATCAGAAGTAACGCCACAGAAGGAGGCCATTTAGCAATGTCACATCACTCCCTCATAGTCACCCTCTACAGATGTAGCCCATTCATTCCTTACACTCATTCCATCACTCTCACTCAAAGTTCTCTTCTTCCCCTCCTTGCAGGAGAAGGCAGCTCAGAACAACAGAGAGAGGCAATGAACCGCAGGTGGCCCCCCAATGTTCACCAACTTGACCCCAGCAGAGGAGGAGGCACTGCAAATCACTGGAGTTACAGAGCTGCTAATGGTGGGAGACGGAGAGAGGAGGACCTCCCAGCAACCTGGTGACAGAATTAAATATCATACAGTGACATGGCATACAACAGTCACACATGGTGACTTGATGTCAGCAGCCAGGGAAATGCCACCATATGCTTAATGGTAACATCACGCATTCTTATCATGACATTTCTAATTCATGTCTTTGCTCTCCCACAGGTCCATCAAGTGACCCCCCCCACCACTGTCCAGCTGCAGGAGGAAGATGACTCCTCAGAGGAAGCTGCAGTCTCTGAGGGTGCACCGTCAGCAGACCCAAGCGCACCCAGCATCAGCACAGATGCGCAGACCTCGGTGGGTCCATCGAGACATAGAGTAGTGTTGTCACCTGGTGTCTCACAAGTGAGCAAGAGCAGATGGTGGAGGCAGGGACAGCAGTGCAGAGTCCTTGCCAGAGGGCGCAGGATGTTCCTAGCTCTGCTCAGCTGCATGCAGATGCGGAACCTCTAGGGCCGTCGAGAAAGAGGGTGATCTTGGAGAAGCAGCAACAAATGCGCGAAGCTTTGTGCAGAGAATGGAGGAGTCCATCTTCAACATGAGCACCACCATCTCGCAGGCGATGGCAACGATGTGCTGCTCCATGGAAAGGATGGCCACCTGCATCGAGCAGCAAATGCGCCAGTCCAACGATAACATGCTTGCTGTGAACAACAGATTGCAAACACTCATTGGTCTCATCCCAAGGAGGGATACCAACATAGACTTGGGTATTCATCGCCCTACTGATGTGCTCTCCAGCTCTTTGCTAGCAGGGAAGTGCAGGTGGCCCATGAGAGGCATGATGGTGAGAGGAGACATGGAAGTGGGGGCTCTGCTCAAAGTGCTCCCGCTTCTCCCCCATTGCCTCCCCCTCAGTCAGAGCCCCACATGCTGCCTCAGATCCCGATGGACGAGTCTGCCCCAGCACAGTCACAGGAGGAGCAGACTTTGGCAGTGCCCTCGTGGGCCCTAAAACCCAGAGGACGTCCGTCAAAAGTATCAAAGCAGTCGAAGCAGGGAAATGGGCAGACTGCCTCTACCTCTGCCACAGGGGTTGCACCTCATAGAAGCACAAGAAAAAAGACACCGAGCTTCTGCCTCCCCTTCACAGGTGAGGTTTCTGAGGTGTGTGAATCCCGTGCGTAAAAGGTTAAAGTTCAAACCTGACGTTAAAAAGGCAGCTAAGGGTCTGTAAATGAGCAGTTAACAACCTCAAAGAGGTCGTCCACCTCTCCTGAGCAGGTTTGTGGCGCACTTTGAAACATACCCCAGTGAAAGGTGGGATGACGGCGGATTACCGATGCACTGTCAATTTCTGTGCTTTTTACTGCCAACCCACCCCCAAACCCACACGCTCGCCAATGTGAAAATTCCAGCCCTGAACAATGAAGCGCAACAGCACTACAATGAATGCCATTTGACCACCAGATGTGTGATCGGAATGCTGAAGATGTGCTTCAGGTGCCTAGAAGATCTGGAGCTGCCCTTCAGTATGCACCAGCCAGGGTCTCCAGAATGGTCATGGTGTGCTGCGCTGTGCACAACATTGCACAGCTGCAATGTTTGGACCTGCAGGAGGAACAAGGCAAAGAGCTCAGACCCTCTTTGGATGTTTCGGAGGGGGAGGAAGAGGAAGAAGAGGAGGAGGAAGGTGATGAGGGGCCTCGCCAAAGACTGTTCCACCTGCACCTGTGCAGGGGCCGACTCAGCCATTGGGAGATGAGGCAGCATGTCGGTACTGACTGGGTGGTGGTGGGGGGGAGACCAATAAGTGAGAAGTGGAAGCGCTTTGAGTGGAGTCCTCACTTCCATGTCCCCTTTTGCCTTAATCCCTTTCATGGCCCAGCCGCATTTCACTGCTACCATTGTGGTGGGGAGCGCTTTGGTGCAGATCAGGGCAGCATTGTAAGGCCAAGGCTAAGGTATCTCATCCTATATATGGTGGCAGACATGTTGGCATCCAGAGTCTGCATGGCTGTGGTCAAGGAGTGCATGGACTCAGTTAGTAGCCGTGTTTGTGTTCCATGGAGTTGGCCACTCTATCCATGCAAGAAGCCATCATCACAATGCCCTGCGACATCAACCCACTCATGCTTGAGGTGGACTGCTCCATTCTTTCTGCAATCATGGTGAGTGTGCTTGGAAGGCCTATCAGTGCATCGCACATTGTCTGCTGCTCAATGATTCTCATTTTCATCAACAAAACTTAATATGCATAAGGCATGCTTAATGAATCTGACAGAACCATCGGTCTTTTATGCCTGTCAACATATGACAAGGATAATTTGGAGTTTACTTTTATTTGAGTGTAGGATTCTGCTTAGATGTTGAGCACAAATGTTGTCTGGTAAGCTGGTGGACTGGATCACTGACCTTGACTTTGGTAGATTTTTGAGTTCATCAAGGTATAGGATGTTAATGCTGGGGAATGGAGCTCTTTTCCATTTTTTGTACCTGATGTCAGCCCTGAACACTCCAGATTAGATAAACCATGACTACTTTGCAGAATACAGCTCCATTTTCTTTTCCCAACAATATGTCTTAATAACAACCTTAGTACCTTGTGAATTTTTCCATGCTCCACACAGCCATTTTGAGTGAAACTGCCATTTTTGTGTTGATGTTAGCAGCAACCTTACATTATGGATTACATAGGGTAACATAGGATATGGGAGTCGGCAGCCCCGGAGAAGGCAGAGGATAAAGAGCGCGGGAGGCCGAGGACAGCGGACCTGAAAGGAGTCGGCAGCCCCAGAGAAGGCAGAGGATAAAGAGCATGGGAGGTTGAGGACAGCAGACCTGAAAGGAGTCGGTAGCCCCAGAGAAGGCAGAGGATAAAGAGTGTGGGAGGCCGAGGACAGAGGACCTGAAAGGAGTCAGCAGCCCCAGAGAAGGCAGAGGATAATTCAGAGCAGCTGAAGGCAGTTAATTAGGGAAACTAGGCCTATAAAAACAGGCTTCATAGTGTGATTTGCACTGAGTGTGGTTTGAACAGAGTGCTGGGAGTTGGGTGAGTGAGGGAGTTAGGTGGGTGAGGAGTGGAAGGAGGAGCTCCCTTGCTTCGCCTTTGCTTTCCCTAACTTTTCACCCTGTAGGAATTGGTTCTTACTTAACACCCAGGAACGAGTCCAAGAGTAGGAGCACTCAAACAACAACAACAACTGCAAAACCGCTAAAGTGATGTCACAAACAGTGAAGGAGCTGATTGGTAAGTAGGACCTGGTGAGTATTTCTATAGTCCCGTTGTTAAAAGTAAAAGTGTGTAAAGTGAAGTAAGGTCCCTAGTGTATTTAATATTCTTTAATTTAGAGGAAGTAAAGGGAGTAAATTAAGGGTAGGACATGGCAGGGCAGCTCGGCAGTGTGGAGTGCTCCTCTTGTGCTATGTGGGAAGTCAGGGACACTTTCGGTGTCCAGGGTGAACATGTGTGCAGGAAGTGTCTCCAGCTGTAGCTATTCGAAATCCGCATTTCGGCTCTGGAGCTGCGGCTGGAGTCACTGTGGAGCATCCGCGAGGCTGAGATCTACATGGATAGCACGTTTAACGAGGTGGTCACACCGCAGGTAAAGAGTGCACAGGCAGAAAGGGAATGGGTGACCGCCAGACAGAGTAAAAGAACTAGAAAGGTAGTGCAGCTGAGTCCCCTGGGTCCATCTCCCTCTCCAACAGATTTTCCATTTTGGATACTGCTGGGGGAGATGGTTTCTCAGGGGAATGCAGCAAGAGCCAAGTCCATGGCACTATGAGTGGCTCAGCTGCACAGGAGGGGAGGAAAAAGAGTGAGAGAGCAATAGTGATAGGGAATTCAATCGTAAGGGGAACAGATAGACGTTTCTGTGGCCGCAGACATGACTCCAGGATGGTATGTTGCCTCCCTGGTGCCAGGGTCAAGGATGTCACTGAGTGGCTGCAGGACAAGTAGAATATAGGGAGCTAGGAAATAAATTAAAAAGCAGGACCTCAAAGGTAGTAATCCCAGGGTTACTCCCAGTGCCATGCGCTAGCGAGAGCAGAAATAGGAGAATAGACCAGATGAATGCGTGGCTGGAGAGTTGGTGTAGGAGGGAGGGATTTAAATTCCTGAGGCATTGGGACCGATTCTGGGGAAGATGGGACCTGTACAAGCTGGACGGGTTACACCTCGGCAGAACCGGGACCAATATCCTCGCAGGGGGGTTTGCCAGTGCTGTGGGGAAGGATTTAAACTAGTTTGTCAGGGGGCTGGGAACCTAAGTGTGGACCCAGAACGGAGAAAAACAAAGCTGGAAGTGAAAGTTAGAAAAGTAGTCAGCAAAACTAGTAGGGAGCAGAAACAAAGGTCAACAGTGAAGAGGGTCAAAGTGCAGAAAAATATTAAACAGGCAAAGTTGAAGGCACTTTATCTAAATGCACATACCATTCACAACAAGGTGGATGAATTAATGGCACAAATAGAAGTAAATGGGTATGATATAATTGCCATTACAGAGACATGGTTGCAGGGTAACCAAAGCTGGGAACTGAATGTTCCAGGGTACTCAACATTTAGGAAGGACAGACAAAAAGGAAAAGGCAGTGGGGTAGCGCTGTTAATAAGGGATGAGATCGGTACGGTAGAGATAAAAGATCTTGGCTCGGCAGATCATGATGTAGAACTGGAATCAGTTTGGGTGGAGCTAAGAAACAGCAAAGGGCGGAAAACATTGGTGGGAGTTATGTATAGCCCACCAAATAGTAGTGGTAATGTAGGGCACAGTATTAATCAATAAATTAGAAGTGCATGTAACAAGGGCAAAACGGTAATCACGGGGGACTTTAATCTACATATTGACTGGGCAAATCAAATTACCACTAATGGTGTGGAGGATGAATTCTTGGAATGCATGTGAGATGGTTTCCTGGATCAGTATGTGGAGGAACCAACCAGGGAACAGGCTATTCTGGATCTGGTACTGTGTACCGAGAAAGGGCTAATCAATAATCTTGTGGTAAAGGGGCCTTTAGGGACAAGTGACCATAATATGATTGAATTTTACATTAAGTTTGAGAGTGATGTAGTCCAATTTGAAACTAAGGTCTTCAGTCTAAACAGAGGAAACTACAAGGGTATGAGGGACAAGTTGGCCATGATAGATTGGGAGACACTACACTAAAAGATTGATGCGCTATCAATTACTCATAAAAGACTGAGAGTTAGAAGAGTAACTAAAGGCTTTTATTAACAACAGAATGGAGGTCTGCCTCGAGTGGTCGACCGGTCCAGGATACCAAGGGCTGGGGAGCAGTCACCTTTATACTAGGACCTGTGGGAGGAGTCAGCCGAGGCATGTCCAGGCATGTACACAGTGGAAATCAAACAGGACAAACAGGAATACAAACAGTGGTTTACCACATTCACCCCTTGTTTAAAATTGAGTCCGGCGGGGTGAAGTGTATTAAAAGTTAGTGTATTGGAGTCTCTCCGGAGGTCTTGTCTGCCGCTGTGATCGGCGTGGCGACGGCAGGGGTAGTGAAGCTTCCGGCGTCGAGTCCAGCGTAGGCTGTGGCACAGGCGTGTCGTCCTCGTAGATGTCGAGCGGGTCGCGGGGCCCAGGCCTGCCGTCTGCTGGGGCTGGATATCGGATCGTGGGGGGGGGTGGTAGTGGGTAGTGGGTTACTGTGGTCCCCGAGGGTGCAAGGTCTCTTATGGAGACTGTGTCCTCCCGCCCGTCCGGGTATGCGATGTAAGCATACTGGGGGTTGGCGTGGAGGAGGTCGACCCTCTCGACCAGGGGGTCCGTTTTATGGGTCCTCACGTGTCTTCTCAGTAGGACCGGCCCTGGGGACGTCAGCCATAGCGGTAGCGATGTCCCTGATGTGGACTTCCTTGGGAAGACAAACATTTTGTCATGAGGGGTGGCGTTAGTGGCAGTGCAGAGCAGTGACCGAATAGAGTGAAGCGCATCGGGGAGCACATCCTGCCAGCGGGAGGTTGGAAGGCCCCTAGACTTTAAGGCTAGCAGGACGGCCTTCCAAACTGTCGCATTTTCTCTTTCCACCTGTCCGTTCCCCCGGGGGTTGTAACTGGTGGTCCTGCTTGTGGCAATACCCCTAGTTAGCAGGTACTGACGGAGTTCGTCGCTCATAAACGATGAGCCCCGGTCGCTATGGATATAGCTGGGGAAGCCGAACAGGGTGAAGAGGTTGTTCAGACATTTAATGACCGTGGCACTGGTCATGTCCGGGCAGGGGAAGGCGAACGGGAAACGGGAGTACTCATCAATAATATTGAGGAAGTACACATTGCGGTCGGAGGAGGGGAGAGGCCCTTTAAAATCGACGCTCAGGCGCTCGAAGGGGCGAGTGGCTTTTATCAGGTGGGCCCTGTCTGGTCTATAAAAGTGTGGTTTGCACTCAGCGCAGACTTGGCAGTTCCTGGTCATGGTCCTGACCTCCTCAATAGAGTAAGGCAGGTTGCGGGCCTTGATGAGGTGGAAGAACCTGGTGACCCCCGGGTGGCAGAGGTCATTGTGGAGGACCCGTAGTCTATCGATCTGCGCGCTGGCGCAGGTGCCACGCGATAGCGCATCCGGGGGTTCATTTAGCTTCCCGGGCCGGTACAAGATCTCGTAGTTGTAGGTGGAAAGTTCGATTCTCCACCTCAAGATCTTGTCATTTTTGATTTTGCCCCTCTGCTTGTTGTTAAACATAAAAGCAACTGAACGCTGGTCAGTGAGCAGGGTAAATCGTTTTCCGGCCAGGTAGTGCCTCCAATGACGCACAGCCTCCACAATCGCCTGGGCCTCCTTCTCAACAGCGGAGTGTCTGGTCTCCGGGCCTTGGAGGGTTCGTGAAAAGAAGGCCACGGGTCTCCCCGCCTGATTGAGGGTAGCGGCCAGGGCAAAGTCGGACGCGTCGCTTTCCACCTGGAAGGGGATGGATTCGTCCACTGCGTGCATGGTGGCTTTGGCAATGTCCTCCTTGATACGGTGGAAGGCTAAGCGGGCCTCTGCCGTCAAGGGAAAAGAGGTGGACTTGATCAGCGGACGGGCCTTGTCCGCATAGTAGGGGACCCACTGGGCGTAATAGGAGAAAAACCCTAGGCACCTCTTCAGGGCCTTGAGGCAGTGGGGCAGTGGAAGTTCCATAAGGGGACGCATCCGGTCGGGGTCGGGGCCGATGACTCCATGTTCCACAACACAGCCAAGGATGGCGAGGCGGTTTGTGCGGAATATGCACTTCTCCTTGTTATATGTCAGGTTTAGGAGTTGGGCGGTGCGGAGGAATTTTTCGAGGTTTGCGTCATGGTCCTGCAAGTCACGGCCGCAGATGGTCACATTGTCCAGATATGGGAAAGTGGCCTGCAACGCATTTTGATCTACCATCCGGTCCATCTCCCTTTGGAAGATGGAGACCCCGTTGGTGACGCCAAAGGGAACCCTAAGGAAGTGATAGAGGCGGCCGTTTGCCTCAAAGGCAGTGTACTGGCGGTCCTCAGGGCGGATGGGGAGCTGGTGGTACGCTGATTTCAGGTCAATGGTCGAGAAGACGCGGTACTGCGCGATCTGGTTGACCATATCAGCTATACGGGGGAGTGGGTAGGCGTCCAGCAGGGTGTAGCGATTTATTGTCTGGCTGTAGTCGATGACCAGGCGCTGCTTCTCGCTGGTCTTAACGACCACAACCTGGGCTCGCCAGGGGCTGGTGCTGCCCTCAATAATCCCTTCTTTCAGGAGCCGCTCCACTTCGGTTTTAATGAAAACCCTGTCCCCGGCACTGTATCGCCTGCTCTTTGTGGCGATGGGCTTACAGTCGGGGGTGAGGTTAGCAAACAGTGGTGGGGGGGTGACTCTGAGTGTGGAGAGGTTGCACCTGGTGCGCGGCGGGCAATTTGGAAGCTGCTGGCTGCGGACTGTGAGTGGGGGTAGGGGTCCACCGTACGCCATCGTAACACTTTTAAGGTGGCACTGAAAATCTAACCCCAGCAGGACGGCAGCGCAGAGGTCAGGCAGGACCAGAAGTTTAAAATGATCGTACACGGTCCCGTCTACTACGAGTGTCACCACGCAGTAGCCGCCGATGTCCGCCGACTGGGACTCGGAGGCCATAGAAATCCGCTGTTGCGCAGGCAGGACTGGGAGAGAGCAACGCCGCACCGTGTCGGGGTGGATGAAGCTCTCCGTGCTCCCAGAGTCAAAAAGGCAGATTGTATCGTGACCATTTACCTTAATGTCCATTGTGGAACTGGCCAGTTGATGCGGTCTCGCTTGGTCCAGTGTAACGGATGCCAGCGTAGGGGTCGGTGTGTCGCTGCGGGTATCAGATGAGGCAGTGTCGGGGGCCTGCTGCGTCCTGGCTGTCGTCCAAGATGGCGGCGTCCATGATCCCCATGTGGCTGGAGGCGTCCAAAATGGCTGCTGTACCGGTGATTCGCACACGGCCGGGGAGGTCCAAAATGGCGGCCCGCATGGCCCACACGCGGCGCTGCTGGGGTTCGGGGTGGCTTTGGCCCTGCAGACGCTAGCGTAGTGTCCCTTCTTCCCGCAGCCCGAGCAGATCGCGTTTTTCGCCGGGCAGCGCGCTCTGGGGTGTTTTGCCTGGCCACAGAAGTAGCATTTCTGGCCTTGGGGCACTGCTGTCTGGCCTTGGGACACTGCTGCAGTAGTTGGGCCGTTGTTGGGGTGTGGCTGGGGTGGCACGGCGCTATGAGGCAGTCCTACCGTGTCCCAGGCTGTCATTCCCCGCGGCGTCCACGGTGCAGAGGAGTAGGCCTCCATGCCCTGGTAGGCTGCATCCAACGATAGTGCGAGTTCAGAGGCCTTGTTGAGGTCGAGGTTATTCTGCTCCAACAGTCGCTGTCGTGTGTAATTGGATCTGTGGCCCGCTACAAAAGCGTCCCGGATAAGTTCCTCTGTGTACACGGCGGCCTTTACATCCTTACAACCACAGGCCCGGCCAAGCACAGACAGTGCCTGAAGGTATTCCACGGTCGATTCCCCAGGTTGTTGTTTACGACTCCCCAGGAGGTGCCTGGCGTACACTTCGTTCACTGGGCGCGTGTACTGGTCCTTGAGGAGCTTGATAGCATCCGCGTACGAGGTCGCGTCTTGGATGACCGAGTACACTCGGTGGTTCACTTTGGAGGTCAGGACATCCAGTTTGTCCTCGTCCGATTTGATTGCTTCGGAGGCGGTCAGGAATTTTTCGAAACACTTAAGCCAGTGAGTAAACTTGGTGGATGAGTCCGCCTCCCGATGATCTAAGTCCAGGCATGCTGGTGTGAGGATCTTCTCCATTATAAAAATGTTGTTAATAAAATTGATGCGCTATCAATTACTCATAAAAGACTGAGAGTTAGAAGAGTAACTAAAGGCTTTTATTAACAACAGAATGGAGGTCTGCCTCGAGTGGTCGACCGGTCCAGGATACCAAGGGCTGGGGAGCAGTCACCTTTATACTAGGACCTGTGGGAGGAGTCAGCCGAGGCATGTCCAGGCATGTACACAGTGGAATACAAACAGGACAAACAGGAATACAAACAGTGGTTTACCACAAAGATATTAAGGTGGACATACAATAGCTAACATTCGAGGAAATAATGCATAATTTGCAACAAACATATATTCCTCTAGGGCATAAAAGCCCAAAGCGAAAAGTGATCCAACCATGGCTAACAAAAGAAACTAAAGCTAGTATTAAGTCAAAAGAGGAAGCTTATAAAGTTACCAGTAAAAGCGGTCAGCCTGAGGATTGGGACCAAGAAATTGATAAAGGGAAAATGGAATATGAGCACAAACTAGCAAAAAATATAAAAACGGATTGTAAAAGCTTCTATAGGTATGTGTAAAGGAAAGGACTGGCAAAGGTAAATGTAAGCCCTTTACAGTCAGAGATGGGAGAATTTATAATGGGGAATGAGGAAATGGCTGAGAAATGAAATAAATACTTTGTTTCTGTCTTCACGGAGGAAGACACAAAAAACCTCCCAGAAATATGAGAAAACCAAGGGTGTGGCAAGAATGAGGAACTTAAAGATATTATTAGTAAAAAGCAGTACTAGCCAAATTAATGGGACTAAAAGTCAATAAATCCCAAGGACCGGATGACCAATATCCTAGGGTTTTGAAAGAGGTGGCCATTTGGATAGTGGACCCATTGGTTGTCATCTTCCAAAATTCTATAGATTCTGGAATGGTTCTTGCAGATTGGAGGATAGCAAATGTAACCCCGCTATTTAAAAAAGGAGGGAGAGAGAAAACGGGGAACTACAGACCTGTTAGCCTCACATCAGTAGTTGGGAAAATGCTGGAATCTATTATAAAGGATTCAATAACTGGGCACTTAGAAACTAATAGTAAGATTGGGCAGAGTCAACATGGATTTATGAAAGGGAAATCCTGTTTGACAAACCTATTGGAGTTCTTTGAGGATGTAACTAGTGGAATATACAAAGGGGAACCGGTAGATGTGGTGTATCTGGATTTTCAGAAGGCCTTTGATAAAGTCCCATACAAGAAGTTGGTGAACAAAATTAGAGCACATGGAGTTGGGGGTAATATACTAGCATGGATTGAGAATTGGTTAACAGACAGAAAACAAAGTGTAGGGATAAACGGGTCTTTTTCAGGATGGCAGGCTCTGACTAGTGGGGTACCTCAAGGATCGGTGCTTGGGCCCCAGCTATTCACAATCTATATCAATGATTTGGATGAGGGGACTAAATGTAACATTTCCAAATTTGTTGATACAAAGCTAGGTGGCACTGTTAGTTGTGAAGAGGATTTGAAGAGGCTTCAAGGGGATCTCGACAGGCTCAGTAAGTGGGCGAGAACATGGCAGATGGAATATAATGTGGATAAATGTGAAGTTATCCACTTTGGTAGAAAAAACTGAAAGGCAGGGTATTTCATAAATGGTGAAAGATTGGGGAATGCAGATGCTCAAAGGGACCTGGGTGTCCTTGTACATGAGTCACTGAAAGTGAATGTGCAGGTGCAGCAAGCCATTAGGAAGACAAATGGTATGCTGGCCTTCATTACAAGAGGATTTGAGTACAGGAGTAAAGAAGTCTTACTCCAATTATACAGGGCCTTGGTGAGATCACACCTGGAGTACTGTGTACAATTTTGGTCTCCTTACCTAAGGAAGGATATACTTGCCATAGAGGGAGTGCAACGAAGGTTCACAAGATTGATTCCTGGGATGGCGGGACTGTCGTATGAGAAGAGATTGCGTAAACTAGGCCTGTATTCTCTTGAATTCAGAAGAATGAGAGGGGATCTCATTGAAGCATATAAAATTATTACAGGGCTTGATAGGGTGGATGCTGGGAGAATGTTTTCCTTGGCTGGGGAGTCTAGAACTAGGGGCCACAGCCTCAGGATAAAGGGTCGGCCATTCAGGACTGAGATGAGAAGAAATTTCTTCACACAGAGGGTGGTGAATCTTTGGAATTCTCTACCCCAGAGGGCTGCGGAGACTCAGTCATTGGTTATATTTAAAACAGAAGTCGATAGATTTCTGGCTAGTAAAGGCATCAAGGGATATGGCGATAGGACCGGTGAATGGAGTTGAGGCAGAAGATCAGCCATGATTTCATTGAATGGTGGAGCAGGCTCGAAGGGCACAGCACAGAAACAGGCCATTCAGCCCAACCAATCTATGCCAGTGTTTATGATCCACTCGAGCCTCCTCCCACCTTCCTCATCTAACCCTATCAGCATAATCCTCTATTCCCTTCTCCCTCATATGCTTATCTAACCACCCTTTAAATGCATCTATATTATTCGCTTCAACCACTCCCATTCCACATTCTCACCACTCTCTTGGTAAAGAAGTTCCTTTTGAATTCCCTATTTGATTTTTTGGTGACTATCTTATATTGATGGCCTCTAGTTTTCCTCTTCCCCACAAGTGGAAACACTCTCTCTGTATCTACTCTATCAAAACCTTTCATGATTTTAAAGACCTCTATTAGGTCAGCCTTCTCTTTTCAAGAGAAAAGAGACCCAGCTTGTTCATCTTTTCCTGATGGGTGTACCCTCGCATTTCTGGTATCATCCTTGTAAATCTTCCCTGCACCTTCTCCAGTGCCTCTATATCCTTTTTATAATATGGCGACCAGAATTGCACACAGTACTCCCAAGTGTGGTCTAGCCAAGGTTCGATACAGGTTTAGCATAACTTCACTACTTTTCGATTCTATCCCTCTAGAAATAAGCCCTAGTGCTTGGTTTGCTTTTTTATGGCCTTGTTAACTTGTGTCAATAATTTTAGTGATTTGTGTATTTGTACTCCTAGATCCCTTTGTTCCTCTACCCCATTTAGATTCTTATTTTCCAAGTAATATGTGACCTCCCTATTTTTCTTTAAAAAATGTAATACCCCACATTTATCTGTGTTGAATTTAATTTTCCAATTATATGCCCATTCTGCAAGTTCATTAATGTCATCTTGTAATTTGTTGCAGTCCTCCGCAATATTGGCTATCCCCCCTCCCCCACCCCACAATTTGGTGCCGTCCGCACATTTAGAAATTGTGTTTTTGATTCCAAAGTCTAAATCATTAATATAAATTGTGAACAACATTGGTCCCAGTACTGATCCTAGTGGAACACCACTTCCCACCTTCTGCCACTATGAATAGCTACCCTTTACCCCTACTCTCTGATTAACAGTAATTGGGTTGAGAGTACACAAATTTATTCTGTATGTATGAAAGAAAGACTTGCATTTATATACCGCTGTTCACTACCTCAGGACATCCTAAAGCGCTTTACAGTCAATGAAGTACTTTTGAAGTGTAGTCACTGTTGTAATGTTAGAAATATAGGACTTACAGTAAGCAAAGAGAAAGACTCTCATTTCAATAGTCTGGGCAAGATTCAAACCAAGATTCCAGTGGTGAAAGGACCATGTACTAAATCACTGAACGACCTGCAGTGGAAATTCTCCAAGATAAATTTGAACTCTGCAACAGAATGGGGAATTATTTTGGAAATACAGAGATACATTGAAGCCTGCAAGAATTAGATGAAGATAAAGAAACCTCAGCTGCCTATCGGCTTTATAGCATGGAGATTTAAAAGGAAGTTTATTAAAACGTCTAACTGGTGATCAGATCAAGCATAAAGATCAAGAAAAATTTGAGCTAGATTGAGGGCTTCTTGTAGCTATTAGAAAAATCACCAATGCTATATCCCCATGACCCACATTTTTACAAAAATAATATTGTTAGCTATCAATGGTATAGTTTTCATTCTGATCTGTGTAATAGTCTATAGGGGGTATATTTTCCTTTAATCATCACTCCAGGGATAAAGGTTGTTTTGAGTATAAAGTGCATTAGTGACCAGAGGAAAACATACCCCAAGGCAAGGTTCTCAGATATAAATTTTGAAGTATCAAATGGTGTTGCCATCTGCTGTTCTCCCCTCCAATTTTCTTTCCCTAGTCCTCTTCTCCTGAAGGCAGCAATTCATATTGGGGTATGTTTCCACAGGAAGTAGTGAACCTTGAGTACCTCATACAAGTGGCCATCCTGATCGTGACAACAAGAAAGACTTGTATTTATATATTGCCCTATCACACCTTCCAGAAACATCTTCAAGTACTTCACATACAATGAACTATTTTAATGTAGCCATCATCATTATGTGAGCAATAAAAATGTTTTGGCCTAAATAGTTAATATTTTTTATACCTGTTACTAACATACTTAAATATTTAGATGAATTTTTGAAAAACTAAAACTTAAGACTGCTTTACAATAGAAACAGGAATCACTGTAAATTGCATTTACTTCTTTTGTATAATAGATGTAAATTTGGTCTATTTCTGTGAGAAAAAGCTCTGAGCCTAATTAAGTTTCCCTGTAAAATATGACTAAGCCTTCAAATTAGATCTGGAGAGCTGAGACCTCCTTTCCTCCTGTAAAACTCGACTGTCATTACCACCATTACTAATACAGTACAATATTTCAGTGTGTTCATCCACTTGTTTTGAATGGATATTGTAATTCAAATTGTGTTGTATTTTATTCTCATCATTGATTGTTCCAATTGTGTTAAGTTGATATTCATAATAGCTTCTGCTTAAATCAGAAAGCGTGAGGGAAAATAATTTGTGGGGGGCAATTTGCTTTAAAATAAAAGCAGAAGAAAGCATTGTATGATTCTTCTGGGTCTCTGCTGATAGGTTATAAAGGGTAAGGTTTTTAATGGGTTGGTAGGGAAGCCTTGGTCCCCATTCTCAACCATGAGTTTCACTTGGAAGCCAGGGACCTGACCACAATCCCTTGACTACTACCTAGTAGTAGTGTTCAAATCAGTCTGGAAAGGGGTACATGTCTCCAAACAGGTCTTTCCAGACCTATAAGCCCTTTCCCCAGTTCAGTCTGATGTAATAGAGAATTTTCAAGAGGACTTGCCTCAGAAGGAAGGATTCTGAACTTAGCATGAGAAAGAACTATTCCATCTCTCCCAGCCTGATTAATACCCACTAAATCCAGGACCAAATAGAACTTTACATACTGCAGTGTGAACCAGCTCCCTTTCCCCAAAACTCTTCTTCTATTCGCCAACATACTGCTGCAAACACTGTGTCATATTTGCCTTTATGACAAAAGCAACAGCATAGAAAATTTGAAAATCCCTGGAACAAGACTTGTGACGTTGAGTTGATAGAGGAGTAATGGTGAGAGAAACCAAGGCAGACATCATTTGGGCTGGAAGACATCACCACTTGCAGCAAAATACATGATCAACAGCTCAACATCATACATTCCACATAGCACACCCCACAAAACTGCACAATTTTCATCCTTTACATACCAGGGACTATGACCAGAAGGGTATCCCCCCTTCTGGACAATGGTGCGAGTGACTGCAAAGACCATGATCAGCATTGCAATTTCAGAGAACCCAGCCCAATACTTGCTGGACCTACCCACTGGAAAGCAATGGCTCCCACAAGTAGACTTAGATCTTGCTTCTAGTTGACAAGAAGGTACAATCCATGGCATAGTGTAGGTTGCCGAAAGAAAATATGTGGATGAAACTCTGGTTGGATATATCCTAATCAGAACAAATAATTATCAGCCTTGCCTGAAATTTGAGAAATATGAATCAGTTTGGGCGTGTTCTTGGTGGCCCACTTGCTGCAAACCTCCATCTGTACCGCGACTGACCGAGTAACAAAGGACAATGGCCCAAACAAATTAACTGCTAATAAAAAAGACCTCTCACCCTGATCGAGTTGATCCCAGACATTATGAACAAGTTGCCTCAACCCTTAATTCTACATTGCTCTCAGTGTAAGAACAGCCATGCCAAGAATGTACTTATCCTTTTAGCACATGTCAAGAAAGAAGCAGCTTATCATGTCCTTATTACAATTAATAGATTACTTTTGACATATAGTTATTGTTATGTAGACAAACACAACAGCAAATTTGAGTACAACAAAGTCTTCCAAACAGCAACATAGATAAATGAAAGGGTGGTGCTGTTGTAGTTTGGCGAACTGACCTCTACCTAGCGGAAGCTGAACGCCAACTCTCCGACACCTCCTCCTACCTCCACCTGGACCATGACCCCACTACCGAACATCAAACCACCATTTCCAAGACTGTCACTGACCTCATCTCCTCTGGAGATCTTCCCCCCGCTGCCACCAACCTCATAGTTCCCCAACCCCGCACAGCCCGCTTCTACCTCCTTCCCAAGATCCACAAACAGGACTGCCCTGGTAGACCCATCGTTTCAGCCTGTTCTTGCCGCATGGAACTTATCTCTTCCTATCTCGACTCTATCTTTTCTCCCCTTGTCCAGTCTCTTCCCACCTACATCCGCGACTCTTCGGACGCCCTCTGCCACTTTAACAGTTTCCAGTTTCCTGGCCCCAACCGCTTCCTTTTCACCATGGACGTACAATCCCTCTACACCTCCATCCCCCACCAGGATGGCCTGAGGGCGCTCCGCTTCTTCCTTGAACAGAGGCCCGTCCAGTCCTCCTCCGCCTGGCTGAACTTGTTCTCACATTGAACAACTTCTCCTTTAACTCCACTCATTTCCTCCAAATCAAAGATGTTGCTATGGGTACCCGCATGGGTCCTAGCTATGCCTGCCTTTTCGTGAGCTATGTGGAACAATCTTTGTTCCAGTCCTCCTCGGGTCCCCTCCCTCACCTCTTTTTCCGATACATTGGTGACTGTATCGGTGCTGTTTCCTGCTCTCGCCCTGAACTAGACAATTTCATTCACTTTGCCTCCAATTTCCACCCTTCCCTCACCTTCACATGGTCCATCTCTGACTCTTCCCTTCCCTTCCTCGACTTCTCCATCTCCATCTCTGGGGATAGGTTATCGACCAATATTCACTACAAGCCCACTGACTCCCACAGCTACCTGGACTACACTTCCTCCCACCCCGCCTCCTGTAAGGACTCTATTCCATTCTCCCAGTTTCTCCGTCTCCGCCGTATCTGCTCCGACGATGCCACCTTCCACACCAGTGCTTCTGACATGTCTTCCTTTTTCCGCAACCGAGGATTCCCCTCTACCGTGGTTGACACGGCCCTCGACCGTGTCCGTTCTATCTCCCGCATTTCTGACCTCACCCCTGCCCCTCCCTCCCGGAACCACGATAGGGTTCCCCTTGTCCTCACCTTTCACCCCACCAGCCTCCACATTCAATGGATCTTCCTCCGTCATTTCCGCTACCTCCAAAGTGATCCCACCACCAAACGCATCTTCCCCTCCCCTCCCCTCCCAGCATTCCGTAGGGACCGCTCCCTCCGAGACACCCTAGTCCACTCCTCTATCACCCCAAACAGCCCTTCCCCTTCGCCTGGCACCTTCCCGTGCAAGCGCAGGAGATGTAACACCTGCCCCTATACCTCCCCCCTTCCCACTGTCCAGGGCCCCAAACACCCCTTCCAGGTGAAACAGTGATTTACTTGTACTTCTTGTAATCTAGTATACTGTATTCGCTGCTCATGATGCGGTCTCCTCTACATTGGGGAGACCAAACGCTGATTGGGTGACCGCTTTGCGGAACACATCCGTTCAGTCCGTAAGGGTGACCCCGAGCTTCCGGTCGCCTGTCATTTTAATTCACCGCTCCATTCCCACTCGGACCTCACCGTCCTTGGCCTCTTGTATTGTTCCACAGAAGCTCAACGTAAACTCGAGGAACAGCACCTCATCTTCCGATTAGGCACTTTGCAGCCTTCTGGACTCAATATCGAGTTCAACAATTTCAGATCATAACCTCGGCCCCTATTACTTTTTTACTTATAATTTTTTCCACCCCTTTGTTTTGGATCTTCCTTTCCCCCACCCCCCCCCCCCTTTCCTTTGGTTTCTCTCTCCCACCTGGCAGCTGTCTCTTACCCTGCCAGTACACTTCACACCTAATCTCAGCTGCCTTTTGTCTCCACGGGCCTATTACCATCTCGTCTGGTTTCGAATACCTTTTATTGTCTCTTTTACTTCTTTTGTTTGATCGCAGCCCTGCCTTCGATCTATTTTATTTTCTTTCCAGTTTTGAAGAAGGGTTTCGACCCGAAACGTCAACTCAAATTTCTCTCCACGGATGTTGCCTGACCTGCTGAGTTTTTTCAGCATTTTCTGTTGTTATTTTAGATGAATGACCAGTTGCTCTGTTTATCATAGTGTTGGTCGAGGGAAGAATGTTGGCCACGAAACCCGAGAACTGTGTGCTGCTCTCCTATGAGACGTTTTACATCTAGCTGAATAGGCAGGTGGGCCCTCAGTCTAAGATCTCATCTGAAAGACAGCACATCTGACAATGCAGTTCTCCCTCTGTACTGTACTGAAGTGTCGGCCTAGATTATGTGCTCAAGTCCTGGAGTGAGGCTTGGACCCTCAACCTTCTGACACAGAGGAATGAGCGCTACCAACTGAACCAAGTTGGCAAAACATACATTAAAATATTTGTGAATGTAAACTCTTGAGAATCCAATTAAAAACAAAAGGAAAGAAAATAGAAAAAGGTAGAAATAGTCAGCAGGTTGTCAATGTCTAAAATTTGATAACGGTCTAATAAAAAGTTACACCTGACTAACTTGTGTATTCCCAACACTTTCTGGATTGATTTCTAGAATGTATAGATTTTGGGGGGGATTTTGCTTGTTTTTCTTCTATAATTGATTTTTTGTTTCAATTTTTGAGTCAGGTTTAGGTATTTTTACAAAATTCTACTTTGTTCCAACTGAAGGCCAGAGCAAAGATTTTACCTCTCCTCTTTAAATATGACCATATTGTGGATGTTGCCAAATTCAGATGTGTTCATGTAATATGCATATTGTTCCTGTTTTCCTGAAGGATTATTAACAGGGATATCATAAACATAAGTAGACTGCCTTATCCTTAATATCTGTTTGGCTCCTTCTTTAGCTTCTATCTTAGCCTACCCAACATTCAGCAGCAGATGAAAATGAATTTATTTGTCTGGTAAAACAGATGTTTCAGAGGATATTATTTTACTTGTTAAATCAGCCTAAATTGAAATCATTATTTATGTCCAAAATTGATTCTTTGGATTAGCTTATTATAAAGTAACTCAATGTTGGTCTGACTGGGAAGTCAGAGGGGATGTTGTGGCATATTCTCCAGGGTTATGCATACTGGGCACATCATAAGTACAGTGAAACATCAGTACCTCATATAGCTGTAGTTGTAAGTATAAGAGGGCCCTCTGGTGTTGCAGAGATTACTCTACATGTCTTAAAACTATAGTACTGTATTGGAATTTTCATATCCCCTGTCTATCCACTGCAGGCTGTGAGGTGGAGATGTTCCTGTTGAGTTACTTGGAGTCAGCATAACCGGAATGCAGTGGAGTACCAGTGGATGAGTGAATTGTATGATGGTCAACAGGGATGATAATCGCAACTAACACTAAAGTTAGTGTATGAGTATTCAGACATACACATGCCAACCATCAACTTGTTAAGCAGCAGTCAGCTTGTCAGCCCATGTGTCAGCTTGTCAGCATTTCACAAGAAGAGTCAGCTTTTTTTCTGGAATAAAAACAGAAAATGCTGGAGACACTCAGCAGGCCAGGCAGCATCTGTGGAGCGAGAAACAGAGTTAACGTTTCAGGTCGATGACCCTTCGTCAGAACTGGAAAAAGTTAGAGATGTAACAGATTTTAAGCAAGTGCAGGGGCAGGGAAAGGGGGAAAGAACAAAAGGGAAGGTCTGTGTTAGGGTGGAAGGCAGGAGAGATTAAAAGACAAAAGGGAAGATGGTGTAAGGCAAATGGAGATGGTAATGGGACAAGTTAAGAAATAAAAGACTGGATTTGGGGCCCGTCAGTGCGAACCAATAGATCAGTCAGAAGGCACAACTGGGCGGCGGTCTGACCAATCAGATCAGTTGGAGGGAGAATTAAGGATATATGGAACAATTTTATACCACTATTGGCTGTGCACAAATTTGAGGCAGGAAAGTTTTCAGATGATTTCTGAGACTCAGTTATAAATGGTTTGATTTGATGTTTATCCCCGAATACATTGTATATACAAATTAAGCTGCTAAAATACAGCTTTTAAAACCGTTCAATTTTCCTCAAAGGAACTTTCGGGGGCAAGCCTAGTTGTTGTGTCAAAGATTTTTTTTTATCAAGACTAGTTGCAGCTGCTTTTTGGAATAAGGATAATATTCTCTGATGTAAACACATGAATTGGCTTTATTGAGCACTATACTATACTGGGGGAATTGTCAGAGCTTGGAAATAAAGAGTGGAGTGAAAATGATGATGAGCTGCACAAATTATACTGAGATTCCCATATTTAGGATTTTACTACAATGTACTGCTCCGATATGCAATACAGATTGTTGGTTTGTTTATGTGCGAGTTGCAATATCCAGTTATAATGGCCACTTCAGACTGGAGGCAATCTAGAAGGTGCATTCCAGAGCACAATGCTCCCTGTAACTGTTCCTGGAAACTACATTTTTGTGCACTTCACTTGTTTTAATGATTGCATTGTGCAGTACATTCTTATTTCTAGTAGAACAAAATAATCCACTGTGACAGGTTCAAAAGAGCAAAATAGGCCAGAAATTACTGTTGGCAAAAATAGTGGATGGCTGCTAAATGCTTTCCTTCACATTATTGAACAGATGGTGCTAACTGATTTAGTTTGACTTACTGAAGTCCTTACCACTACTTTTATTTTTATATTTAAAATATCCCTAACAGTAGGCTTGAAAATGCACACAATAAAGTGTCAAAAATCAAACCTTTATGGGAGGCATGCTCCTAGATCCCTCTGGTATACAAGGCAACTGTCTGCATTTCAGACTATCAGTCAAATTTTGGAGGGCATGGTCAGTGTGTCAGCATTTGCTGATACAAATTTGCACACCTGCTCCACACCACCACCTCACCACTCCCCACCCCCATGTGTTTCTGCCCAAGTCCAGCAGTTAATGCACTGGACAGATCCTCTCTCCTCTTTTTCGTACTCCACAATGGTAATGGATTGGATTGCTGTCTCTGTATACAATAGGTGAAAATTCTTGCAGAAATAGCAATCCTGGCTATTGGCGCTGGAAACAAGTAAAGATGAGAAGCTGGACCTGTCTGGTGCAGCAGCCATCGGACTCAGGCTGGGGTGGGGGGAAATTTTGGATGCATCATTCAAAATGCATAATTTTTAATGTAATATTTGAAAATTTTGCAGGAGACATGCCCCAGACCCCTCCCCCTGACCCCTTCAAACTTGCATGTACTTATTTTTTCCTCCAAAACAAATGAAGGAATGTCATGTATACCTATCACTTAAGTTACTTCTTTTCATGTGCCAGGACTGTTCTTGAATTGTCAGCTTTTTGGGGCTGTGTCACCTTCTTTTGAAGTTGGTCAATTTACACAAGTTTTCTAGGTTGGCCTGTATATATAGACATGTCTGGCTTCCCCAAGAATCCATCCTTTGCTCCTTCCTCATCTACATGCTGCTCCTTGGTGACATCATACAAAGCCCTGGGGTCAGCTTCCATACACACGCTGATGACCTCTCCACTACCTCCCTAAAGGCATCCGCTACATCCATGCCATCAGACTGCTTGCCCAACATCTGGTCTTGAATGATCGGTAACTTCCTCCAGCTATACACTGGGCAGACCAAAGCCATCATCTTTGGCCTTCGGCGCAAATTCTGTACGCTTTCCACCAACTCCATTCCCCTTCCTGGCCACAATGTCTCAGGCTGTTCACAACCTCGGTGTTCTGTTTGACCTAGAGCTGAGCTTCCAAACTCATATCCTCTCCATGGCAAAGACTGCCTACAGACTCTGACCCTGCTACCTCTGACCCTACTTCAGCCCACTTGCCGCTGAAATCTTCACCCATCTTTGTCACTTTCAGATTCAATTACTGCAGTGCTCTTCTGCCTGAACTCCCACCATCCACTTATATGAATTTCAGCTGATCCAAATCTCCAATGCCCATATCATATCCCACACCAAGTCACACTCGCTCATCTCACCCAGTCTCACTGACCTGCAATTGTCTCTCAATCTCCTTTCACTGCAGATTTAATGTTTTCATCCTTGTGTTTAGTTCCCTCTTGTGCATCCCACCTTCCCTTCTTCCTACCGTCAATGACCGAGCCTTCAACTACCTTGGTCCTGTACTCTGCAATTTCCCCCAGCCCCTTTGTATTACCACTTCTCTTTCCTCCTTTAAGACCCTTTTTAAAACCCACCTCTTTGACCAAACTTTTATCATCTTCCTAATCTCTCCTTCTGTGGCTCAGCATCCATTTTCCTTATGCATCTATGAAGCACGTTGGGACATTTTCCTATGTTAAAAGTGGTATATAAATGTAAATTGTAATTGTTCCGATTGACTGAGAATGGTTTTATAACCTCGAATTAGTCTGTGTCAGAACTACTGGTTCAAAAATGAGGACGTTAAGAAGCTATCTGCTAAAATGTTTAACTGGAGGAATCACTAGGATATTTAGCATTTTCCAGCTGCAGAATCCATTTTCTTTCTAAAAACTGTACACTAAAAAAAACATGCTTCTTTAAAGTAGTTTGCTGCAACACATCACCAACTTCTTAT
The DNA here is from genome assembly GCF_052327205.1 of Somniosus microcephalus. Classification (NCBI taxonomy): domain Eukaryota; kingdom Metazoa; phylum Chordata; class Chondrichthyes; order Squaliformes; family Somniosidae; genus Somniosus; species Somniosus microcephalus. The sequence goes on along the minus strand of NC_140999.1, from coordinate 136,044,431 downwards.
TGGGACAACACTACCTACTTGGAGTCCAGATACCAAAATAAATCTTGTGGAGACATGATGAGGTCAACAAAATCATTTTAATAGGACACAAATAAAGAGACATGGAGACACTTGGGGCTCGATTTTAATAATGGATGCGGGTTGAGGGCGGGCCCACTGCTCGGCAGCTTTCAGACCCGGACCTGGCTGCCGCCTCCCAGCACTTCCGATTTTGGCTTCATTGGCCTCGTTACGGCCGACATGTGGGTCCCGCCAGGCAATTGCTTGGAGGATGTCAGTTTCTCGCATCTCATGACGCGTTGTTTATTTGAAAATTTAAAGGGGCCATGTCCCCTTTGCAAAAAATGTCATTGGGATGGCTTGTGCTTTATTATCTTGAAAGGAGAGTTGACAGCGTCTGTTTCGAGCAAAATTTAATGAATGATATTGCTGGTCATATTATTCCAGAAAGAGAATCATGATTTTTTGATATATGACTTTATTATCTGACTATGAAATGAAAAAGATGCCAGATATATTCCAATCATTGGCTTAGTAATATTAATGCTTTTTTCTCTTAAAGGTGCTGGGAGCTGCAAGAATTGCAGCCCCAATAACTAAGGCTGTAGCCAGGTTCAATGAGGGCTCTCTCAATGCTCTTGTTGAGGGGATTAGAGGATGTCAGGAGCTCCTCTTCCCTGGAAATGGAAGGAGGAGGCCTCCTCAGCAAACCAAGGCAGCTTGGCTGCAAATTGCTGAGGAGGTGAGCTCGAGGTCTGTGTGCAGACGCACATGGGTTCAGTGTGGAAAAAGGTTTAATGATCTGCTGAGATCACCTAAAGTGTGGCCTCTGTGTTCTGGGAAATGGAAGTTCAATGGTGAGGGCTCAGGGCGATTTCCATGTAGAATGATGGTGGTAGCACTGAGCACAAACCATCGTTTATTGGACAGATGATGCTTGGGGTTTGAGACTGTCGTACCTATATTCATCTCCATGTGCCAGCCACCTGTGGTTGAAGTGTTAGCTTACGCGAATCTGGCATGGCTGAATGCATTCCTTGCCTGACGGCCATCAATGTGCTCGCCTGCTGCTGGATTGGCCACATCCGCCCCCACAAGGCCTCACTCCCCGTCCTCCTCATCTTCTTCCAAGGAGGCTGTATGCTGATTCACTTGTTCATCAGGCAACACTAAGCCGCACTGCTCTTCCTCCGAATCGCGTGGGGGGCGAGATGGAGGCGGATTGGGTGTCTGAAGCCTTTTTTTCCGATTTTCGCAGCTGACCCGCCTCCAAACCCGCCTCCTCAGAGCTATTAAAATCGAGTCCTTGCTGTCAGATTGTTTTTTTTTATTTGTTTATGGGATGTGGGCCTCGCTGGCAAGGCCAGCATTTATTGCCCATCCCTAATTGCCATTGAGAAGGTGGTGGTGAGCTGTCTTCTTGAACTGCTGCAGTCTGTGTGGTGAAGGTACTCCCACAGATCTGCTAGGTAGGGAGTTCCAGGATTTTGACCCAGCGACAATGAAGGATCGGCGATAAACTTCTAAATCAGGATGGTGTGTGACTTGATGGGGAACTTGGATGTGTTGGTGTTCCCATGCACCTGCTGCCCTTGTCCTTCTAGGTGGAAGAGGTCGCAGGTTTGGGAGGTGCTGCCGAAAAGCCTTGGCGAGCTGCTGCAGTGCATCTTGTAGATGGTACACACTGCAGCCACGGTATGCCGGTGGTGGAGGGAGTGAAGGTTTAAGGTGGTGGATGGAGTGCCAATCAAGCGGGCTGCTTTATCCTGGATGGTGTGGAGCTTCTTGAGTGTTGTTGGAGCTGACTCATCCAGGCAAGTGGAGAGTATTCCATCACACTCCTTACTTGTGCCTTGTAGATGGTAGAAAGGCTTTGGGGAGTCAGGAGGTGAGACGCTCGCTGCAGAATACTTAGCCTCTGACCTGCTCTTGTTGCCACAGTAGTTATGTGGCTGGTCCAGTTAAGTTTCTGGTCAATGGTGACCCCCAGGATGTTGATGGTGGGGGATTCGGCAATGGTAATGCCGTTGAATGTCAAGGGGTGGTGGTTAGACTCTTGCTTGTTGGAGATAGTCATTGCCTGGCCAGCTGTTGTTGCATGCAGTCATGGACAGCTTCATTATCTGAGGAGTTGTGAATGACCCTGAACACTGTGCAGTCATCAGCGAACATCCCCATTTCTGACCTTATGTTGGAGGGAAGGTAATTGAGGAAGCAGCTGAAGATGGTTGGGCCTAGGACACTGCCCTGAGGAACTCTGTGCAGCAGAATGTGAGGCAGCTAGTGTAATATACTGCTCCATATATCCCACATAACCTCGAACCCTCCCTTTCAAATGACTATTAGAGAGGCAATGATCTCAAGCATACACCTTTACACATATTCTGATTCTGCCTATGCCTCCTGCCCTTTATGGAAGCTGTTTTATTATGATGGGCCTGACTTATCCTCAGGACTCTACTTTATGCCCTGTCGGCTTCTTACTCAAGGGCATAGGGTCAATTCTACTGTAGAGATAGGCATCTGGGCCCTTTTCTTGCTAGTTCACCTTCCAAATTTCCAAAGATCACCTGCTTAGCCCTGCCTCAGGACTAGCCAATCCAATATGGGACGAGGATGAGCAAGAGGAGACAGAAAGTCCTAATTCTGACTTTCCTTGCAACCCCTTCCCAACCTATAGTGATGATAAAAAGAATGGTCCCATGAGGGGCCTCATCCCTGCCATATGACTGGGTGATCCTTAATAATTGTATGATTTTTTTTAACTACACACAGCTATGCTAATCATTCAGCTTAGTACATACTTAGTGAAACCTAGAATTCCTTTAATAACTGTTTTTTAAAGGATGCGACAGCTGCCAATGAAGTTGAAGTAGTTGCACATGCGCAGTCTCAGTGGTCTTTTGGTTGTTCGCTTCAGGACTCACGGGTTCTGGGGAAAAGTTGCCAAGAATACAGAGTGGGCCTTCAGGACTCATGGGTTCTGGGGAAAAATTGCCGAGAATATGGAGCGGGCCTTCAGGACTCACGGGTTCTGGGGAAAAGTTGCCGATAATACGGAGCGGACCTTCAGGACTCACGGGTTCTGGGGAAAAATTGCTGAGAATACGGAGCGGGCCTTCAGGACTCACGGGTTCTGGGGAAAAATTGCCATGAATACGGAGCAGGCCTTCAGGACTCACGGGTTCTGGGGAAAAATTGCAGAGAATATGGAGCGGGCCTTCAGGGCTCACGGGGTCTGGGGAAAAAATGCTGGGAATATGCAGCAGGCCTTCGGGTCTCACGAAAAAATGCTGAGAACATGGAGCGGGTCTTCGGGTCTCATGGGCTCTTTGGAAAAAAACAGAAACATCATCAATATCAGCTTCTAGATTACATGCAGAACGCTTCTGCGCAGCTTTGGCAGCAGCTTCCGGTTCGTTGGTAGCAGTCACTCCATTTTTTAAAAGATCATCAGAGTATAAGATCACAGCAATCACTTGAAACAAAATGTGTTAATAAAATGCAAGACCCGATCATTTTGCACACTGACACAAAGCTGATTTTCTAAGAATTTTATCTGCCATTTTATACATCGATCCAATATGTTTAAAATCAAACCTATCACTATTTTATTGGGGAGGGAGGGGTAGAAGAATGACACTTGGCCAGGAAGTAGGGGGGAGGGGGGAACAGAAGAGACAAAGAAAACATTAAACAGAACATTTTGTTGAATAGATATGAGAAAACATTAAAGGAGTGCTGTCTGTCATGAATCTTATCATGACTCATGAAGTAACACTGGGCAGCCAGCTGATGGCGCCGTCCAAGGAGTATAAATACTCAGGTGTGGGCCCAGCTTGCTCAGGATGTTTCTGTAACCAGGAACTAGAGATGTAACTAGAAATCTCATGGTTTTGAAACAGTTGATTAAAGCCTTGTTTTATACTCAAACCAAGTGCTCAGTAGTCTTTTTACATCAATTTAATCAACTGTGTATCGACTCCACACTCAGTAATTTTGGGAACAGCCAGCTACGACTTCAACTGTAGAAGGGAACTCCAACGTAGTAATCAATCCATCATGGACAAACTACTCAGACCCGCCCGTCTTGACCTGGACCCGAATTCACCTACAACTGCTAAGGTATGGAAACACTGGTATCGTACCTTCAGCAACTTCCTCAGGGTGTGTGGCGAGAATGTTCCTGATAAATTAGAGAAACTTGCCAATTATGTATCTGCTCATGTGTTTGACTATATCGAAGACTGTGTAGATTATGGCTCCGCTATCCTAATATTACAGCGACTATATGTTAAGGCCCCAAACGAAATGTTTGCTCGGCATCTACTGGCCATTACTCGACAACAACCCGGGGAATCACTTGACGAATTCCTTCAAAAGCTTTGCAGGCTCAGCAAGGATTGTAATCAGGGGAATTTATAATGGGGAACAAAGAAATGGCAGACCAACTAAATACATACTTTGGTTCTGTCTTCACAAAGGAGGACACAAATAACCTCCCAGAGATGCCGGGGAACATAGGGTCTGATGAAAGGGTGGAGCTGAAAGAAATCAGTATTTGTAGGGAAATGGTGTTAGGAAAATTGATGGGACTGAAGGCCGATAAATCCCCAGGGCCTGATAATCTACATCCCAGTGTACTTAAGGAAGTGGCCCTAGAAATAGTAGATGCATTGCTGGTCATCTTCCAGAACTCGATAGACTCTGGAACAGTACCCATGGATTTGAGGGTAGCTAATGTTACCCCACTATTCAAAAAAGGTGGTAGAGAAAAAGCGGGGAATTATAGGCCAGTAAGCCTGACATCAGTAGTGGGGAAAAAGATGTAATAGCAGAGCACTTGGAAAGCAGTGACTGGATCGGACAAAGTCAACATGGATTTACAAAAGGTAAATCAAGCTTGACTAATCTACTGGAATTTTTTGAGGATGTAACTGGTAAAATAGATAAGGGAGAACCAGTGGATGTGGTGTATTTGGACTTTCAAAAGGCTTTCGATAAGGTCCCGCATAAGAGATTAGCGTGCAAAATTAAGGCATATGGGATTGAGGGCAAGGTATTGACTTGGATAGAGAACTGGTTGGCGGACAGAAAGCAAAGAGTTGGAATAAACGGGTCGTTTTCCGAGTGGCAGGCAGTGACTAGTGGGGTACCGTAAGGATCGGTCCTAGGACCCCAGCTGTTCACAATATATATTAATGATCTGGGCGAGGGAATTGGATGTAATATCTCCAAGTTTGCAGATGACACAAAGCTGGGTGGGAGGGTATGCTGTGAGGAGGATGTCGTGAAACTCCAGTACGATTTGGACAGGTTGAGTGACTGGGCAGAAACATGGCAAATGCACTATAATGTGGATAAATGTGAGGTTATCCACTTTGGTGGCAAAAACAGGAAGGCAAATTATTATTTGAATGGCAATAGATTGGGAGAAGGGGAAGTGCAAAGAGACCTGGGTGTTCTTGTGCACCAGTCGCTGAAGGTAAGCATGCAGGTGCAGCAGGTGGTTAAGAAGGCAAATGGTATGTTGGCCTTCGTAGCAAGAAGGTTTGAATAGAGGAACAAGGATGTCTTTCTACAGTTGTACAGGGCCTTGGTGAGACCGCACCTTGAGTATTGTGTGCAGTTTTGGTCGCCTTACCTGAGGAAGGACTTTCTTGCCATGGAAGGAGTGCAGCGAAGATTCACCAGGCTGATACCTGGGATGGCAGGAATGACGTATGAGGAGAGATTGTGTCGATTGGGCTTATACTCACTGGGGTTTAGAAGATTAAGAGATCTCATCGAAACCCATAAAATTCTGTCAGGCCTGGACAGACTAGATGCAGGAAGGATGTTTCTGATGGCCGGAGCGTCCAGAACCAGGGGTCATAGTTTAAGGATAAGGGGTAAGCCATTTAGGACTGAAATGAGGAGGAATTTCTTCACCCAGAGAGTGGTGAACCTGTGGAATTCTCTGCCACAGAGGGCAGTGGAGGCCAGTTCATTAAATATATTCAAGAAAGAGTTGGATATATTCTTCTGGACGTCCTGTGGGTGCACTGGGACCTGGTGGTAGCCCCGTATGAGGTCGACTTTCGGGAAGACGGTGCTCCCTGCCAAATGGGCAGAGAAATCCTGGATGTGGGGGATCGGGTACCGATCAGGAGTGGTGGCGTTGATTAGGCGTCGATAGTTGCCGCATGGTCGCCATCCGCCGCCAGGCTTTGGGACGATATGGAGGGGTGAAGACCAGGGACTATTCGACCGGTGAATAATCCCTAACTGTTCCATGGTCGCGAACTCCGCCTTTGCAACCGCCAGCTTGCCCGGTTGCAGGAGCCGGGCCCGCGCGTAGACCGGGGGGCCGTTGGTGGTGATGTGGTGTTCCACACCACATTTCGTGGCTGTGGAGGAGAACGTGGGTCTTGTCAGGTCGGGAAATTCGGCGAGCAGACGAGCGAACTCGTCAGGAGTCGGGAAAACACAGGCGACGGTGCGCGACGTAGTGTTACTGCGGTAACAAGGGATAGAATTGAAAGTTGCCGCATTGATCAACCGCCGGTTCTTCACGTCGACCAGGAGGCTGTTGGTGCACAGGAAATCTGCGCCGAGAATGGGTTGAGAAACCTTGGCTGTAACAAACTCCCAGTGAAAACGTCGCCCCCCGAAGCACACCTCCACTCGCCGTCTGCCGAAGGTCCGAATTGCTCCGCCATTGGCCGTTTCAAGGGCGAGGCCGTGATTCCCTGCCTGCACATCGAGGGCGAACGCGGGTAAAATGCTGCACTGCGCTCCAGTGTCGCAGAGAAAACGACGACCGGAGAGCGTATCGGTGATGAAAAGCAACTTGCCCACGTTGCCGATCGCCATGGCAGCCGCGGAGCGCCCGTTAGACCTGTTCCTCAGTAGTCGCAGTTGTTTTTTTGGGGGGAAAGCTGCAGGGAGGGCGGCAACGTCGCGCCTTCGCGCCGAACTGCGCATGTTAGAAACATAGCCCAGCAGGCTGACGAGTTGGGCGGCGTCTGTGGGGGACGGGCGCCTCGTGGCGGTGCAGTACTGCTGCGTTAGCGCAAAAATTTTGTCCGCTTCTGCCGCGAGTGCCGCGCAGTCTTCCACCTCGGATCTGGCCAGGGCAGCTTGCACCTGCTCAGGCAGCTGGATGAGGAATAATTCACGGAATAGGAAGCATTCCGGTTCTGAGCCCAGGAGTGTGAGCATTTGGCTCATCAACTCCGAAGGCTTGGAGTCCCTGAGCCCGGGTATAGCGAGCAATCGACGGGCGCGCTCCGATTTAGTGAGCCCGAAAACTTGCCGCAACCGCGCCTTGAGGGTTTCATACTTGCGCTCCGTTGGAGGGTTCTCGAGGAGGCTGACGATCCGCGAGGCGGTAGAGCTGTCGAGTGCGGAGACCACATAGAGATATTTGGTCTGATCCGCAACGATGTCCCTCAGGGCGAACTGTGCCTCGACCTGAATGAACCACGAGATCGCTTGCTGCTCCCAGAACTGCGGTAGCTTCAGCGAAATGGCGTTGGCCTCCATGCTGTGTTCTTTTTGTGAAAAACGTTCACAAAAAACAGGGTCACCAATGTAGGAATTGACGAATTCCTAACCAATAACTGAGGTCGACTCAGGAGATCAATCAAACAGGTCTTTAATGTAAGACTAAACGAGTTCTAACAGTTTGTTGAGATCGATACAGGAGAACCACGAAAACAGGTCTTAACAAGATGGAGATTCCACGAGGACTGCCCGGACAGTCACGTGTTTTGCGACGTGACGTCATCGCGTTTGCCCGCGTTTTCCCGTGCTCTTAAAGGGGCCACGCCCTCTACATACAAACACTATATATAAAACACAGTAATGTCTAACACAATGGTACAGGCTTAGGCTGGTGTTAGAACATCGTTAAAGGGAATTATATACAGTTGCCCAGAGTCATTCAGTGGCTCCGCCACAGTACTTTAATAAAAAATCGCAACTCTGCAGTTGTTCCCGCCGGAAGCGGCTCCCGAACCCGCCCACCAGGCAACCTGACTCCAACCCACCTCGGGAATTAAAATCGAGCCCGTTAACTCTGTTTCTCTCTCCAGAGATGCTGCCTGACCTGCTGAGTATTTCCAACATTTTCTGTTTTTATTTCAGATTTCCAGCATCCGCAGTATTTTGCTTTTGTATATGAACTGTTTATTGTTTCTGAGCTTCTCATCTAGATATGTAACAACAGTAAAGAACAAGTTGAAAATCTGATAATCTGGGAGCACTGAATGGGAGGGGAAAAAATCACAAATATCTTATACATTTATGTAATTCTATCGGTCAATATTCAACGAGACCAATTTCTGCTGCTGCTGAAAAATGCACCTTGTTAGGGTAAGTGGCACAGATGCAGCACTGGATTTTCACACACACTTTACGTCGGCATAAGGCAGCAGAGTCCCCTTTAATGGTGTTGATGCCTTTAAATGGAATGTACCATGTTGTGAGTTGCGGTGAATGTTGGAATTTCCCCGCGGATTCAACGCCAGCTTTTCCCGCCGCCGTTGTTTAAAAGTCGAAAGTGGGGGCGGGACTGTGTCTGTGCTCCCGGTAGCGGGTCAACCAGCGGGCGGAGAACTGGAGCATAAAATGGCCGCCACCATGAAGAAAGCGGTGAGTGCGGCCGGAGTCGAGGCCGAGAACCAGAGACACAAGCGCTGGAGAGGCCGGGGACTAGAGGGGGAGAGTAGACCTGGACTCGCGGCGGCGGCGGCGGCGGGCTGGGCCGGGACTCGCGGCGGGGGGCGGGCTGGGCCGGGGCTCGCGGCAACCACACGCCGGGTCCTAGGGTGTGGGCCTCGCACGAACCCCAGGCCGCCTCCCCCGTCTGGCGGACGGCTTTCCTCGGAGGTGCCGGGAGTCAGTGAGTGCGAGCCCGGGGCTGAGGGAGGGAGAGAGCCCGGCGGATCGGCTCCAGCCCCCGCTCTCTACCACCTCGGTTATTCAGCAAAGGAAGATTGAATTTGGCACTTGGGTTCCCTTGATTTCTGATCTGAATCGCAGACCTATTTGTCCCAAGTGTGCTTGTGGTTTTCAGTGTGTTTTGCAAACCTCGATTTCGGTGTGGTTTGCATATGTACAATTAAATATTTTAGTAACTAATCTTGTACATGGTCGGTGCCCTGCATTTATGTATAATTAACGCCGTCGTACTACATTTCTATTTGCGCTATTTAACCCATTTACAATTAATAGAAGTAGTAAATCTGGAAAATTACTTGAAACTGTGGGAGTAGAACTAGTGGTAACTAGTTTAAACTAGTAAAAGGCAAATTACGACTGATACCAGGAAATTCTGCACTCGAGTACTCAACACATGGAATATAATAAACTAGATATAGTGGAAGCCAAAACCAGAAATTCAGGTCGGAGGCTTCCTGCGGGTGCAAGCCCCCGACCTGCACTTATCTAGCGCGCCGGCCGTTGTGCTGTGGGATTCCGATCCTGGGCCTGCTCCAACTGCCGGCGCGCAGTGCTTGCGTATCCCAGGGGCGCAGTTCACAGAAACCCCACAGTGCAGATAGAGGCCATTTCGGCCCATCGAGCCTGCACCGACACACATCCCACCCGATTCCCCGTAACCCCTACACCAACACATATCCCACCAACCCCACTTATTTAATCCCCCTAACACTAAGGGTCAATTTATCATAGCCAATCAACCTAACCCGCACATCTTTGGACTGTGGGAAGAAACCGGAGCACCTGAAGAAAACCCACGCAAACACGGGGAGAATGTGCAAACTCCACACAGACAGTCGCCCGAGGTCGGATTCGAACCCGGGTCTCTGGCGCTGTGAGGCAACAGTACTAACCACTATGCCACCGTGCATCCCCTGGGATCACATGGGCCATGGAGAGCCAATGGTAGCAGGGACTCTGTATTCATAAATTTGACAAAGAATACAATTCAGCCCCAAAACATAACTAAAACTTCAACTAAATTTAAAAAAAAAAAAATCACATTTTTTAAAATAACTAAATTACATAAAATAACTATTTTGAACAATTTAAATTTTTGGAAAAAATGTTTTAATTTTACTTAATTCACCACTTACCTTGTTAAAAGCAGGCATTGCGACTGCTTTTTATAAGCGTAGCTGCTGGAGACATACCCTCCCGGCGAAACCTGCAAAACAAACGGAAGTTCCAGGCGTACGCGCTGCCTTCCCGGTGCACGTGTTCGACCTGTGAACCCCTTTTAAGGGAACGGAAGTTCCGGTTTCCCGCGCATGCACGGAAGTTCCGGTTTCCCGCGCATGCACGAAACCGGCACTTTCGCTGGGCCTACGCATGAGTACCCAGTGCGTACTCACCTGTGGGGACCCGAAGTTCTGGCCCATGATCTTCTGAAATAGATCTAATGGTGCACGCAGGAAGGTAGTACAAGTGCGCTAAGCTTTGGCCAATTATTTTAAAATCCAGATTTTGAGTCTCCTTTTATTTTTGGTGAGTGTGGGAGAGAGGATAGTAGCATTAAGCTGCATTGTCTGTCATTTGTGTCAAACTGGTATCAATAGTACTCCAAGAAATGAGTCGTGAGAGGATGAGGATCACTGTCAAAACTCATTCCTACCAGTCCTTTCAATGTTTTTAAACCTTGCATCATAAAACTAGAAATATTGTTTTTCCTACATCAATTTGTGCTAGATTTATCTTCATACAGTATCTTAAAAACCTCAACAGACCACCACACAATTGTGCAAAAAAGGGTGTAAAGATAACCCAACAACTACAGGCCAGTCAGTTTAACCTCGGTAGTGGGGAAGCTTTTCGAAACCGTAATCGGGGACAAAATTAACAGTCACTTGGCTAGGTGTGGATTAATTGAGGAAAGCCAGCATGGATTTGTTAAAGGCAAATCATGTTTAACCAACTTGATTGAGTTTTTTTAATGCAGTAACGGAGAGGGTTGATGAGGGCAATGCGGTTGACGTAGTGTACATGGATTTCCAAAAGGTGTTTGACAAAGTGCCACATAATAGGATTGCCAGCAAAGTTGAAGCCCATGGAATAAAAGGGACTGTGGCAACATAGATATGAAATTGGCTAAGTGACAGGAAAGGGTTCAAAACTTGGAAGTATAGTGAGGAGGAGAGTGATAGACTTCAAGAGGACATAGACAGGCTGGTGGAATGGGTGGACACATGGCAGATGAAATTTAATGCAGAAAAGTGCGAAGTGATACATTTTGGTAGACAGAATGAGGAGAGGACATACAAACTAAATGGTACAATCCTAAAAGGGGTGGATGAACAGAGAGACCTATTGGTATATGTGCACAAATTGTTGAAGGTGGCAGGGCAGGTTGAGAAAGCAGTTAAGGCTTACGGGAATCCTGAGCTTCATGTATAGAGTACAAAAGCGTGGAACTTATGATGAACCTGTATAAAACACTGCTTCGGCCCCAACTAGAGTACTGTGTCCAATTCTGGGCACCGCACTTTAGGAAGGATGTGAAGTCCTTGGAGAAGGTGCAGAAAAGATTTACAAGAATGGTTCCAGGGATGAGGGACTTCAGTAACGTGGATAGACTAGAGAAGCTTGGAGCAGAGAAGATTGAGAGGAGATTTGATAGCGGTGTTCAAAATCATGAGGGGTCTAGGCAGAGTAGATAGTGAAACTGTTCCCATTGGCAGAAGGGTCGAGAACCAGAGGACATCGATTTAAGGTGATTGGCAGAAGAACTAAAGGCGACATAAAAACTTTTTTACGCAGCGAGTGGTTAAGATCTGGAATACACTATCTGAAGTGGTGGTGAAGGCAAACCCAATATTATCTTTCAAAAGGGATTGGATAAGTATCTGAAGGAGAAAAAATTGCAGGGCTATGGGGAAAGGGCAGGGGAGTGAGACTAGCGGAGAGTCTACACGGCCTTGATGGGCCCAATGGCCGTCTTCCGTGCTGTAACTGTTCTATGATTCTAACCACAAGTCTTTTAGAATCCATTCTCTGGTTCTCAGATTTATTAGAATATTGGGCAAGTTGTGTATCTCAACTTTTCTGTATTTAAAAAAAAAAGACAGGTTTGGTATATTGAAATCTGTCTCCATTACTAGCTTTACATTATAAAGTTATGTACGAAACCTGCGTGCTCATATATTCAGTCATTGTATTTGGGGAAAAATGTCTGCATACTACATTCTGGCACTTCATTAGCTTCAGTTAAAGAAACATTGTGTTCAGTTTCTTTAAATACGGCCCTTTCAAATTATTTTAAATGAATGAAGTACATCATTTTCTAACATTTGAAATGAATGTGATTGAGTCAATTATCACATCTAGCATTGCAATCAATGTTATCTGGCGATTAATAAACAATGGAAAATAAAGAATATCTGCCCCACTGATCAGTAGATGAAGAACAATAAACATAAGATAATGTGATGTGATATGCAATCTGCCAAAACAAACCTGCAGTAGGGGAGAGGAAGCACCAAAGATTGTGGCTGCTCCTTTTGTTCCTTTTACGATGGCCCGGATTTTGCAGGAAGCAGTGAAGGAACACCGCTTGCCGTTCACTACGCTGACAGCTGCCCACAGTTTTCACAGGCCTTTGAGCTTAGACTTGCTGGCCTTTGGTGTCTGATCCAGGCAGGCGCCCTCTACAGGGGATCTGTGGAGCCTGTGAGCAGGATAAGTAACAGCGAGCCTCTTCATCCAATCAGCTTGAAGAATCTTCACCTGCGACATGCAGAGTCTAAACCAGGAATTATAAATTAGATTTAAATCATGTACAGCAAGTGAAATAAAGATTGGAAAAGAAAGATGGGATTAAGAGATAAACGACACAGAATTTTTTTTTTTTAAATTGTTTAAATCTCCCAACACTAATTAAATTCTGCAAGCATGAGATTCCACATTTGTAAAACTACATTTTCAGGACCAGAGAGGTTGTTTGGCAGTAATTATGACTGATCACGCCATTAAAAATTCACCAGCCCTAACTTTTTCCAGCGTGTTTATTGGACAACTAGTGGATAAGTACCGCAACTTCACGCCCATACATTGATTTCAATGCTGAGTATCGGCTAGGTACTGTTCTAGCACAGCCTGTAGACCGGATTTCCGTGTTTAGCTGCACATGTGCGTACTCCGGAAGTTGTTGTCTGATTTAATCCATAATAACGGTGAATGCTGTTAGCCTCACCGTTATTCCGCATGTACTTGTTCATGTGACTCAGTTGGATAAATAATTCCAATCACCCATTTCATTTTCTCTTGTAATTGTTCCACTCCTTTCCGCCACCCCCCCCCCCCTTTCCTTTTGTTTCTCTCTCTCACACCTGGCAGCTATCTTTTGCCCTGCCAGTACACTTTACACCTAATCTCAGCCTATTACCATCTCGTCTAGCTTCTAATCTCTTTTACTTCTTTTTGTTTCTTTTATTCTTTTGTCCGATCGCAGCCCTGCCTTCGATCTAGTTTCTTTTCTTTCCAGTTTTGAAGAAGGGTTCGACCCGAAACGTCAACTCAAATTTCTCTCCACGGATGTTGCCTGACTTGCTGAGTTTTCCCAGCATTTTCTGTTGTTATTAACAATTATTGGGTCTAACTCTACAAAATATGATTTCAAACAAATGTCTTGTTCCCATTTGACACCTGGTTTTCAAACTAATTGGTAACCTTTTCTCCCCAACCGTTCCAAATAGGCTGAGAATTTCTCCTATGCAGGAGTCATAAAATATTAGTGGTACCCTTATGTACATGCTGGAAGGAGGAGTTATTGAAAGGACTATAAAACCAAATTATTAGATGTTAAAATATAAGCACTGGCTGTGAAAAATCATATATTCTCTCATCTTGCACTATTAAAGTTTTTGTATTTTATGGCTGTAAATGTATGAGAGGCTGAATGTTAAGCAGGAAACTTCACCATGTCAACTGCTGAAAAGCCTCAAATAGAATAGTGGTCTCAGCATTTTATGTGTATATGGAAGAGGAGACAAGTACAAAAAGTAAAAACAGACAGCCCTGTGTTGATATATTGGGGCAAAATGTAAATGCCAATGGGCCGGAATTTGCTGAAAAAATAATGGCGTGTGAATGATGCAAACTGTTAATGTGCAAATTGGCCAGAATTTGCAGTGAGGAATTGCACACAAGTTGCTGGATGATTTACGCTGCTCCGTCATTAGCTTTGCGAGAATGGCATCTCGCACTTAACTTCCCCGTGAGTTACATGAAGTTGCTGCATTTCCACATTAATTGCCCATTAAACTTGCCACAGAAAGTAAAGTAAATTAATTAACGGTGCAACTACCCTTAAGGACTGCTAATCAATTTCTCCGGCCCAGAAAGTGAACAATTAAGTGTGGGGTCTCATTCCTTCAGGTAGTGAATTGTTGTTGGAGATCTTAAAAGTTAAAATTTGACTTTTTTTTTAAACATCCATCTTTTCTGTTCAATTTTTTTTCTCAATCCAATCTTTCTTTCCTTCTCATTGTTTGTTTTTCTTTCTATACCTGATTTGATATTTAATTCACCCTCCTCTCAGTCCATCCTGTTTATTTCTCAATCCTTAAATCTCATTGGTTAAGGAGATACACTGTTGGCGGAACACCTCCGATCAGTCCGCAAGCGTGACTCTGCGCTTCTGGTTGTCTGTTACTTTAATTCTCCGCTTCACTCCCACTCTGATCTCTCCGTCTTCAGCCTCTTGCACTGTTCCAACGTAAGCTCGAGGAACAACAGCACCGTATCTTTCGATTAGGCACTTTACAACCTCCTGGACTTGACATCGAGTTCAACAATTTCAGACTATAACCTCGGCCCTTATATTTTTTTTCCCCCTTGTCTTCTCACATGGTAGCTGTTGATGATTCTGCCATCGCCATTCACACCTCCATCTAGAATCATCTTTTGTTTCTTAACTTGTCTCATTACCTCTCTATGCCATGCACCATCATCCCTTTTGTCAGTCAATCTCTCCTGCCTTCCAGCCTCTCTCAGACCTTCCCTTTGTTCTTTCCTCCCCTCCTCCCTGCTCCTGCTTAAAAATCTCTCCTCAGAACTGGAAAAGGTTAGATTAAGGGTCCTCGACCTGAAACGTGACACTGTTTCTCTCTCCTCGGTGCTGCCTGACCTGCTGAGTGTTTCCAGCATTTTCTGTTGTTTCAGATTTCCAGCATCTGCAGTATTTTGCTATTGTACACATAAAAACATAGATAGGAGCAGGAGTAGGCCATTCGGCCCCTCGAGTCTGCTCCGCCATTCAATGTGATCATGGCTGATCATCCAAATTCAGTACCCTGTCCCTGCCTTCTCTCCATATCCCTTTAGCCTTAAGAAATATATCTAACTCATTCTTGAATATATTTAATGAATTGGCCTCCACTGCCTTCCTGTGGTAGAGAATTCCACAGGTTCACCACTCTGGGTGAAGAAATTCCTCCTCATCTCAGTCCTAAATGGCTTACCCCTTATCCTTAGACTGTAACTCCTGGTTCTGGACTCCCCGGCCATCGGGAACATCCTTCCTGCATCTAGTCTGTCTAGTCCTGTTAGTATTTTATAAGTTTCAATGAGATCCCCTCTCATTCTTCTAAACTCCAGCGAGTATAAGCCCAATCGACCCAATCTCTCCTCCATACGTCATTCCTGCCATCCCAGGTATCAGCCTGGTGAATCTTCGCTGACCTCCCTCTATGGCAAGAACATCTTTCCTCCGATAAGGCGACCAAAGCTGCACACAACACTCCAGGTGTGGTCACACCAAGGCCCTGTACAACTGCATCAAGACATCCTTGTTCCTGTACTCTAACCCTCTCGCTACGAAGGCCAACATACCATTTGCCTTCTTAACCACCTGCTGCACCTGCATGCTTACCTTCAGCGACTGGTGCACAAGGACACCCAGGTCTCGGTGCACTTCCCCTTTTCCCAATCTATTGCCATTCAGATAATAATCTGCCTTCCTGTTTTTGACACCAAAGTGGATAACCTCGCATTTATCCACATTATATTGGGCAGAAGCATGGCAGATGCAATCACCCAACCTGTCCAAATCATACTGGAGTTTCTCAGCATCCTCCTCACAGCTTACCCTCCCACCCAGCTTTGTGTCGTCTACAAACTTGGAGATATAACATCCAATTCCCTCGTCTAGATCATTAATATATATTGTGAATAGCTGGGGTCCCAGGACCGATCCCTGCGGTACCCCACTAGTCACTGCCCACCACTCGGAAAAAGACCCGTTTATTCCAACTCTTTGCTTCCTGTCTGCCAACCTGTTCTCTATCCAAGTCAATACCTTGCCCCCAATCCCATGTGCCTTAACTTTACATGCTAATCTCTTATGCGGGACCTTATCGAAAGCCTTCTGAAAGTCCAAATACACCACATCCACTGGTTCTCCCTTATCAATTTTACTAGTTACATCCTCAAAAAATTCCAGTAGATTAGTCAAGCACGATTTACCTTTTGTAAATCCATGTTGACTTTGTCCGATCCTGTCACTGCTTTCCAAATGCTCAGCTATTACATCTTTTATAATGGACTCTAGCATTTTCCCCACTACTGATGTCCGGCTTACTGGTCTATAATTCTCAGTTTTCTCTACCACCTTTTTTGAATTGTGGGGTAACATTAGCTACCCTCCAATCCATGGGTACAGTTCCAGAGTCTATCGAATTTTGGAGGATGACCAGCAATGCAGGTGGCCCTTGCTGTGCTGTTATCAGGTTGTACTTCCAGAAACTTTGTGGGCAAAAAAATCTGAGTTGAACGGTGCAGGAAAAAGTCTAACTAAGCAGGCATGCTGTGAGATGCCCTGCTCTAGCAAATTCCGGCCCAATATATTAAGTCTTATTTAATGAGGTTGGTGTGGGCCTCATTGTTTGTCGTGGCATTTTATAATATACATAGCTTCTCGTGCACTGTAGTTACCAAGCAGCTGCCTTGTGTATCCACAGTCGGTAAGATGTTTTACCATCTCCTGCAACTGCATCTCCCCAGACATAAAAATGGGGACTTTGGGCTGCTGTTCTGCCAGTTAACAATAAAAGACTAGAAAAGTGTGAAGTTGCTGGCTTTATGCAGTAGTACTAATTTGCCCTCCACTTCAAATGGGATTTTCCCTCAATTGGAATGTACAGTTGGACCACAATATATGATAGACATACAGACCAATAGTAGTTCATAAATTAAGTCCATTATTTGTTTTGTATAAAAATTTTGTAAGCAAGGTGGACCTTGCCAAACGATACACTTAAGGCATATGCCAGAGCTATAATGCATTCTGTCAGCGTGTGCAAAGAGGGTTGTACATTGTAGCAATGTGTGAAGGCTCTCATGTTGCATCAAACTGGGGGGAATGTATAGGATTTCGACCTGGGTGGGTGGGAGAAATAGCACAGTGGCAATGATGCAATTTGTGAAGTATGTCACCAGGCGCCATATAGATAGTTTCATGGACTGCTGTCTTTAAATTCAGGATATAATTTTTCATTTCCAAGTCCCAGATCAATATTGTGTAAGCCCTTGCTTCTGATTTGTAGTGCAGAACCTTATCACTCAGTTCCTGGCTGAGAAGCATTGACATGTCTGCATTTGTAAAAATGTTAGTTTGTAAACCAATGCAGCAGTGATTTATTTTCCACATTTTCTGTCTTTAAATAATGCCATCAAGCTGCGGTATCTAGTTTCTTGTAAGTAGATCTCTGGATTTGCAGTAAGTTTTCGATTTAATCGTGTAAATTTTATTCAGTAAGTAGATTCACTTGACCTATTTACCTAGAAATCAACTTAAATTAGTGGAATCTCCAATATCCATGCTCCCTATTATCTATCTATCTTGAATATCCACCCAGAATTTTTGCAAGATACAATCTTGCATGAGACATCACATCATTGCATGGCTTGCAAAAATCATTCTCCTCGTGTCTGAAATAATCCACCGTCACAGCCCAAGTAAGATTCAATTGAATTTATATTGTAGGTGTTTGTAATTGTGTTGTAATTGCTCTTGACTTCCTGTGCTTAGAATGTTGCTCTGCACTATTTGCAAGACCAAAACTTGGGGAGTGAGTTACCTGTCAATTTTCACTAGTGGTCCCCTTCATTTGCAGTCAGTAATTGGACATTCCACCGTGCACAACAGAACTCATCCTATCTCGCTGCAAAACACAAGCATATTGGGTGTGGAAGTTACTCAGGCTTGAACTACTGGCAGCTTTTGTGACTGCAGTTTTCCAATAATTAAAGAAGAATTTAGTTTCTAAAACTCTTCCGTTGTGGGTAGTCGGGCATATTAACTTACTGTATGTAGTTCCATACAATACAGGTAGACTATCCTTTATCCGAACTTCCGGAAACCTCTAAAAACCGAAAGTTTTTTCGTTCAGCGTAAGTCGTGCGCACAACATGACCAGAGTGGCGCACGACTTGCGCTGAGTAGGGCAGAGGGTCACAGTTCTCTCCTGGGTAGGAGATTGCAGGCCGAGCCGGGCAGTGTGAAGGAGGTACCGGGAGAGTGAACCCAACAATACAGCGGCCCGTCCGATATTCTTTTCTCCCCCCCCCCCCCCGACCCGAACTGCGGCCCGTCCAATATTCTTTGCCCCCCACCCGACCCGACCCGTCCGATTATTATTTTCTCTCTCTTCCCCCCCCACCCGACCCCCGACCTGATTTGCGGGCCAGCTTAGTAGGAGTCAGCCGATATCCAGCTTTCCAGAGAAGCAGGAAGGAGAATGAGACACGGAACAGTCGCAAGAGGTAGCCTGAACTTTTAAAATTTATATTAAATACAAATTTCCCAGTCTTATAATAATACCCTCTGAAATCCGAAAACCGAAACTCAGCTGGTCCCAAGGCTTTCGGATAAGGGATAGTGTACCTGTACACACAAAAGGAGAAATACAATAAATGGTGTTTAGCACTGTGCTGTTAATGTACACTACATTTCTCCATTCTTTTGTTAGCTTTCAGATCCTACTTGCCAGATGTTACCTAGTAAATATTACATAATCCAATTTAGATCTCTGGATATTTTGAAGTTGGAAGCAATGTGCATATGAAATGATTGTGTGTGTATATTAACCATAAAAATAAATTTGTTTTATAGGCAGTAGAAGATGTTAATGTAACCTTTGAAGACCAACAGAAAATTAACAAGTTTGCAAGAAATAATAACAGACTCATAGAACTTAAAGAAGAAATAGAACTGAAAAAGGTAAATGCAGAGTATTGTGCGATGAATAGGGTTTGGGGAGAATTTATTATTCAAGTATATTAAAATGTTTGAGATACAACCTAGTATGTATATACTGAATCTCTGTTATCTAGGGTTGGTCTTCATACAGAATAGCTGTAAATGATTTACAACAACAACTTGTATTTATATAGTGCCCTTAATGTAGTAAAACATTCCAAGACACTTTACAGGAGCGTTATAAAGCAAAACTTGACACCAAGCCGCAAAACTTGACACCGAGCCGCATGAGCAGATATTGGGGCAAATGATCAAAGCTTGGTCAAAGAGGTAGGTTTTAAGGAGCATCTTTAAAGGAGAAAAGAGAAGCAGAGAGGTTTAGGGAGGGAATTCCAGAGCTTAAGGCCTTGGCAGCTGAAGGCACTGCTGCCAGTGGTGGAGCGATTAAGATCAGTGATGCTTGAGGCCAGAATTGGAGGAGTGCAGCTATCTCGTAGGGCTGGAGGAGATTAGAGAGAGGGAGGGGCGAGGCCATGGAGGGATTTGAAAATGATGAGAATTTTAAAATTGCGTTGCTTAACCGGGAGCCAATGTAGATCAGCGAGCACAGGGGTGATAGCTGAATGAGACTTCATGTGAGTTGGGACACGGGCAGCAGCGGTTTGGATGACCTTAGGTTTATGGAGGGTGGAAGATAGAAGGCTGGCCAGGAGCACGTTGGAATAATCAAGTCTAGAGGTAACAAAGGCATGGATGAGGGTCAGCAGCAGATGAACTGAGGCACGGGCGGAGTCTGGCGTTATTACAGAGATGGAAATAGGCGGTCTTGGTGATGGTGCGGATATGTGGTGGGATTTACATGATTTTGAGAGGCAGTGATTCTGGCTCTCTAGCTACATTGGCATGAGTTGGTGTCATTTAAAAAAACGGCAGGTTGGAGCCGGGAGCTAGAATCTTGAAATTTTAACCCCTCGCCTGACCCTTTGCTGCCTGTCTGCGGGAGGCGGGGGGGGGGGGGGCGGGTGGGGGAGGAGGAAGGGGGTTTAAAATCATGGCCAGTATCGTTGGACGTGAATCAGCGCCTACAATTCACTTTACAATATTGCAGATTTGAGTTTTATTGCAGGAAACATTAAGTGGCAGTAGGCACATCCAGTATATGGATGGAAATAAAAAAGCTGCTCATCTTAATGTTGGGGTACAGAGTGGTACTGGCTATGGTCTGCCTCCCTGCCGCCTTGGTCAGTGGTGCTAGAGGGTGATTTTGGAGCAAAGAAACAAGGAGCGCAAATGCTTGTGTAACTGTTCCTTTTTAAGCAGTGCTGACTTCTCTGCCTCTGATCTATGCTATACCTGATCAGGGGATGCTTGATTCTCACACTGGGTCCAAAAGGTGCATGAATGTTCCATTATCCTGAATAATCCAAAGTACCTTGCTTTGACTGTCACAATTTTTAAAAAGTTGTTTCCTTTTGAATAAACATTCCATTTAGCAAGATGGCAGTTCACTTGCATGTCCTGAGCTACAGATTGCTTTAACTGTTGCCACTCTGCAGTGGACCTGAGTAAGTGTGTAAAGAATCATGGAAAGTGAGCCTCACTTAGTTGTCTGAATCCTTTTGTGAGATAAGAACCGCCTTTTATATTCCACCAAGCCAAAGATTAATGCAACAAAACTGATATGGAAACTTTTTTTTAAATACTCCAGTATATGCAATTTCTTTTTGTTAATTGGCACTGATCCTGTTTTATGTGATTCAACTCAGAAACAGTTACAGAATCTAGAAGATGCCTCTGACGATATCATGATGCTTGATGAAGATACTGTGCTGGTGCCTTATCAAATTGGAGAGGTTTTTATTAGCCACTCCCAGGATGAGACGCAGGAGATGCTAGAAGCTGCAAAGGTAATAAATATCTTGGCTGCCTGGAGCTTACTGCTAGTGTTTCAATTCACCAGTGAGTAATTACACTGAGATTGAAGTTATACTTGCACCATATGTAGTTAGTGTGAATCTATACTTCGCAAGGCTACAGTAGACAAGTACTTAAGTTTTCACAGTTAAAGTTGTAGAGGCACATTGTAGGTTTGAATCTTGTTTTCCTGTTCGTTTTAAGTGGATATGAGCGGATTTTAAAATGCCAAGCATGTAGGTGCTAGCAAGTTGCTTAATTATGATTGTGGGTTTAGGAAAAAATGGAGAAGAAAGATTTGCATTTATCATTTTCCCAACTTCTCAAAGTACTTCATATACAATTAATTTAAATTGTAGCATATTGTTATGTGGGCAAACATGGCAGCTATTTTGCATATAGCAAAATCCTACAATCTGCAACAAGATGAATGACCAGTTAAGTGTGTTTTTGCTGGTATTAATTAAGGGAGATAGTTTGGCCCGGACCTTCAAGTAGTGCCATGGGATCTTTAACATCCAACTGAACTAGGAAAAAAAAATCGAGCCTTGGTTCAACATCTCTTCCACAGGACAGCTATTCTGATGATGCAGCTCTTTCAGTATTGCACTGGACTGTCGGCCTGTGATTTGTACAGAAGAACAAGAGGACACGAGTATAAAATTAACAAGCCTCTTGCAAGATGAAATTAGAAGGATTACATATGTGGAATAGGCTTGCAGCAAAAGGAATGATGCTGTGTTGAACAACATCATTTATAAAAAAAAAAAAAAAACTCTGTGGCTGTTAAGCTAACTCCTTGTGTAATGGAAAATAAATAGCTTGCAAATGCTGTATTAATGTTTAAGAGTAATTTTCCATAGCAGTTACTTTCATTTTCTTGTCACATACGGAAGTTATAAAGCTGACATTCTGTCTTCGAAAGCTTCAGGCAGACTCGTATAATTTAGAGGGGATGGGTTTGTACCTCTGCAGCTGTTTATTTGCTCAGCTACTCCCTCGCCTTCAATGCTGTAATCCCCAAAACCTTCACCATCTCCGACCAGTGTTGTTCCTCTGATACAGCCTCCATCTTCACTCCCCCCAATCCAAGTGGCACAACCTGACATTGATTGAGAGGAGTATATAGGATTTGGAACTGGGTGAAAAAAACAGCATGGTGACAATGATGCAGTTAATGAAGTATGTTACCAGGTGCAATATGGATAGTCTCCATCAACCGATCTGGCTTGACCACATCAAATTCTACCATACCTTACTCTCATCTGTCAAAATTGCCCACTTCTTGAAGATCATCCTGGGGGGACTCATATTTTCTTTAATGCCAACTGCCTTCTTGAACCTCTCCCTTGCCTCCTCCATGCTCATCTCTAATAGCAAGTGCAAGGATTGTGGATTTGCTCATCAACAAGGTGAACTATCCATTCAGTTGGCTCTGCTGCCTCCCTCCCTACCTTCCTTTTGCTTATCAAGACAAACCTACCCCAGTCCCCCTCCTATCCTGGCCCTGTGATTGTGGTGAAGTTCCCTTCTCCACTGCAATACAGACTTTAACACGGTTGACCAGACCATCCTCCTCCATTGTCCAGCTCAGTTGGCTTGCCCTTGCTTCATTCAATTCTTGCCTAACCAATTGTGGTGAGAGTATCTCCAGAAATAGTTTTACTTCCCACCCCCACATGGTTTTCCTCTGGAGTCACCCAAGGATCAATCCTTGGCCCCCTTCTCTTCCTCAGCTGCATGCTGCTCCTTGGTGACATCCAAACGCATGGGGTCAGCTTTCACATGTATGCTGACAACACCCAACTCTGCCTCTTTATCACCTCTTGCCACCCCTCCACAGCCTCTGCAGTCAGACTGCTTGTCTCATTCAATCTTGGATGAGCCACAATTTCCTCCAGTTAAGCACTGTCTTCGACTCCTGCCACAAAGCCTACCCTCACCGCTAATTCTACTTCCCTCCCTGACCACTGTCACGATTGACCCAGACTGTTTGCAACCTTGGCATCCTATTTGACCCAGAGCTGAGCTTCCAGCCCATATACTCTCCATCACAAGACTGTCTGTTTCAACCTCTAACATTGCACATCTCCACACCTGCCTCAGCCCATCTGTTGCTGAAACCCTCATCCATGCCTTTCACTCCAGACTCGATTACTGCAATGATTTCCTGGCAGGCCACCATCCTCCGTAAACTTTAACTCATTCAAGACGCTGCTACAAAACCTGATCACCTATCGCCCCTCTCCTCACTGACCTGACCTACATTGGCTTCTGGTCTTCCAACACTTCATCTAAAATTCTCATCTTTGAATTTAAATCCATCATGAGCTTGCTCCTCTCTCTCTTTGTAACCACCTTACAGCTCTCGCTGAACTCTTTGTCCCTCTGACTAGCCCCTTGTGCAGTCCTTTCTCCCTCCCGTCACCCACCATTGGTGGCCATGCCTTCAGGTGCCTAAGCCCTGTATTCTGGAATTAACTCTCTGCCAATCCACCTCTTCCTCCTCCTTAAAACTCTTTGATCAAGTATTTGGTCACTCCTAATACCTCCTTCAGCTCAGATTCCATGTTTGGCTGATGATGGCTCTGTGAAGCGCCTTGATGTATTTCTGTGCTAATAGTGCTATATAAAAGTTATTTGTGTGATTCAGCAATTTCTGACATGAACTGCTTTTCCTTTCAAGTATCCTGTTTATATTTTTTTCTATATAGTAGTCGATCTCCCATGTCACTGCATGTGGTGAGTCAAGACCAAATTAAATGTTTAGAGGAAGTAGATTTAGAGAACAAGGCAAGAATTAAATTAGGAGCAAGGTCCAACAACAGTGTTGGCAATGAGAAAAGGCCAGAGCAGGAAGATGGATGGTAGAGGGAAGGTACAGTGGGGTTAGAGCCTGGGGTGGGGCTGCGGACGGTCGAGGGCAGTACATGTCTGGATTAGAGAGGGATGGTAGAACTGGCTTAGATGCTGGACAGGAAATGACAATAGCCGAGGATTAGAGGCTTTGAAAGAGGAAGGTACAGTAGGGTTAGAGGCAACTGCCTCCGCCCCCTTGCCTGACTGTTGGCGGTTATGCCTTTAGTTGCCTTGGGCTTGTGCTCGGAGGAGACATGACCTGGTGGAGCTTGATGTGGGCTAGTCAGATCTGGCGATAAATGGCTAAACCAGTTGTCAGCCAGGTTTCTCAAGTTTGTTCTCCTTGGACTTGAGGGACCAAAGATGGAGGCTGTACCAGAAGTATGACCAAGGTGGGCATGGTGAACGTTTTATTGGGAACAAGGGCATCAAAAGCAGAGGCGAGGGAGTGTTACAATAAATAGCTACTGAGGTATCATGGCAAATGGAGCTAGGTAGTGAGTTCAAATGTGTGATTTTTAAGAGATTTATTGGGGCGGGGGCAGGTTGTTTCCAGGATGCAAAAGGAAGGAATTTTGGGGGAATTGTGTTGAGGGATGCGACCAAATAGGCAGAAATGACCTCGCTTGGTGTTTGAGCCACAGGAAATGGCAAACTTGAAGGGATGGCTGTGAATATGGGGAGGAGAGGTTTAACGAAGACATTAGGTCAGTCAGTTTGGAGGAGATGGGTCAAGGAGAGCTGAAATGGAGATTGCCGAGGCTTAGAATACAAGAGCAGGGAGGTTATGATAGAACTGTATGAAACACTAGTTAGGCCACAGCTAGAGTACTGCGTACAGTTCTGGTCACCACATTGCAGGAAAGATGTGATTGCACTAGAGGGTACAGAGGTGATTTAGGAGGATGCTACCAGGACGGGAGATTTTTAGCTATGTGGAAAGATTGGATAGGCTGGGGTTGTTTTCTTTGGAACAGAGGAGGCTGAGGGGAGACTTGATTGAGGTGTATAAAATTGAGGGACCTGGATTGAGTGGATAGGAAGGATCTATCTCCCTTAGCAGAGAGGTCAATAACCAGGGGGCATAGATTTAAAGTAATTGATAGAAGGAATAGATGGGAGTTGAGAACTTTTTTCACCCAGAGGGTGGTGGGGATCTGGAACTCGCTGCCTGAAAGCGTGGTGGAGGCAGAAACCCACAGTGCATTTTAAAAAGTACTTGGATATGCACTTGAAGTGCTGTAACCTACAACGCTACGGACCAAGAGCTAGAAAGTGGAATGAGGCTGGATAGCTCTTTTTTGGCTGACACAGACACGATGGGTCGAATGGCCTCCTTCTGTGTTGTAAATTTCTATGATTATCATCTTTAACCTCTCCTTATTTAAGACCCTCCTTATAACCCTCTGGGCAAATGTGGATGGGCATGCCAGTTACATGAAGAATTGTAGGCAGGTACAGCAAACTGAAACCTCCGCTGTAGATAGAACATGAAGCAGGTTTACTGCCAGATTTGTAGGGGGAAGATAGTTGGACATGACATAATGCAGCTTAAAAAAAGAAACAACTTGCCTATTGTATTTGAACTAGGTGTGCAACTGAGCTTTGGGGAGAAATTGGGAGATGTTCAAACCTCATTTGATTTTATTGAATGTTAAGAATGGCGGGCTGCTGCGTAGCTGAGGTTGAGGTAAGGAGCATTCGCAACCAGGAAACGGGCCGGTGAAGCTGAGACATGCTGCCGAGCAGGGACTATTTATGGTCCAGGACAGGCAGTCAAAGTTGCTGGGAGGAACATCCAGCCAGCAAGTTAGTGAAAATGTTAGAGGGGGCTTCTCTAGCCCAGTTCTCCCCCTCTCTCGCTCTCTCAAATGCAATGTAAAAGACACGCAAAGGTATGTGGAGAAAAACAAGTACAGGAAACTCTTTATTATCTGGCACCGACGGGACCGGTGTGGTGCCGGTTTATCAAAGTCCGGATTACAGAGAGGTATAGTTAAAAGGTACAAGAGCTCCATTCACAGCAACAAATCCAGGCTTCCCTGTTGCTTAGCAACATGTGCAGGAACTCCGGCCACAGACCAAGCGCCCCTGTTGCTTAGCAACAAGTGCAGGAACCCCAGTTACACAGCCACAGATCCAGGAACTGCCACTAATATGAAGTAAAACTTACCTGAACCTACTCCTGAATTTTGCCGGTTAACAGAGATTTCCGGTTATTTTAGGTGCCGGTAAATTGAGAGTTTCCTGTAAATTTAAGGCGGCATCACATTAATGAGCATCATATGTGACACTTCTAAATGTTACTCAAGTGGGAAATTCATGTCCCAGTGTAATGGGCAAAAGGGTTATATAGGAGGTTACAATACATGGGTGACTGGACGTACCAAATGTAATATATAGGTACATGTTTACGTAGGTAGTTTCTATTATAAATTTGGGCACAGGAATTTTAGAATAGAAAAGGATGACAGGAAGTGCAGGCAAATGTAAGATTTTTAATACATTATTATGGATATATATAATAGCTCCAAATTTGCAGATGACACAAAGCTGGATGGGCGTGTGTGCTGTGAGGAGGATGCAGAGAAACTCCAGTATGATTTGGACAGGTCGGGTGACATGATGCAGTATAATGTGGATAAATGCAAGGTTATCCACTTCGGTGGCAAAAACAGGAAGACAGATTATTATCTGAACGGCAATAGATTGGGAAAAGGGGAAGTGCAATGAGACCTGGATGCCCTTGTGC
Organism: Somniosus microcephalus; assembly: GCF_052327205.1. NCBI lineage: Eukaryota > Metazoa > Chordata > Chondrichthyes > Squaliformes > Somniosidae > Somniosus > Somniosus microcephalus. Next base: position 136,017,726 of record NC_140999.1, on the reverse strand, counting down.
ACCAGTCGCTGAAGGTAAGCATGCAGGTGGTTAAGAAGGCAAATGGTATGTTGGCCTTCATAGCGAGAGAATTCGAGGTATAGGAGCAAGGAGGTCTTGCTGTAGTTGTACAGGGCCTTGGTGAGACCGCACCTTGAGTATTGCGTGCCGTTTTGGTCGCCTTATCTGAGGAAGGATGTTCTTGCTATGGAGAGAGTGCAGCGAAGATTCACCAGACTAATACCTGGGATGGCAGGAATGACATATGAAGAGAGATTGGGTCAATTAGGCTTATATTCGCTAGAGTTTAGAAGAATCAGAGGGGATCTCATTGAAACTTATAAAATTCTAACAGGACTAGACAGACTAGATGCAGGAAGGATGTTCCCGATGGCGGGGGAGTCCAGAACCAGGGGTCACAGTCTAAGGATAAGGGGTAAGCCATTTAGGACTGAGATGAGGAGGAATTTCTTCACCCAGAGAGTGGTGAACCTGTGGAATTCTCTACCACACAAGGCAGTTGAGGCCAATTCATTAAATATATTCAAGAAGGAATTAGATATATTTCTTAAGGCTAAAGGGATATGGGGAGAAAGCAGGGACAGGATACTGAATTTGGATGATCAGCCATGATCTCATTAAATGGCGGAACAGGCTTGAGGGGCCGAATGGCCTACTCCTGCTCCTATCTTCTATGTTTCTATGACCTCACGTCAGATATATGGATTCTGCTAACTCTTATTTTCCTCAGGAAGGCAACTTGCCAGCACAATGAGACAGTGATGATGGTCTGAGGCACTGGCTTCTTCATCACTTTAGGGCTGGTGCTTCCTGATTAACAGGTGACCCACATTGCCACTTCTTCCTTCCCCTCACTTTCAAACTGACATGGAAAACATTACTGTCTATGACATTGTGTGTCTTGGTTGCAAAGTGACTCAATGCACCTAATGCCAGCAGCAACTCCAGCTTTGTTTAAGCCATTAAAATAATTCCTAAAGGTGTTTTCACAGCTTTGTGACCCCAAGTATATGAATATAGAAGGTTTTGAATTAATAAAGAACATTAATTTTCTTGTCTGTTTATACCCTGACGAGACTTAAATTTTATTTTTCAGCAAAGTCTCCAAGATGAGATCCAGGCTTTGCAGGCTCGTGTGGAGGCCATTCAGCAGGTGTTATCCGATCTTAAAGTTCAGCTCTATGCAAAATTCGGAAACAACATTAACCTTGAAGCAGATGACAACTGAGCTGTTTATTCTCACCAATCCCATCTCATTCAATTGAATGATTAACTTCCCAAGTTGGACAACTATTGCAGTTTGCTTTAGGAAATGGTGATTTTTAAAAAAAAAATCAGTCGTCATTTTATTCATTTGTTATGGAACTGTCTTTCAAGATTTTTGTCCTGCAGCTCCATTTATTTGATGGGAAAACTTTTTATACGTGCTTGTACTCGTTATTTATTTGTTACGGTGGTTCCACATTTTGATTTTTTAATTGTCTGTAAAATATTCAGACCTTAAATCCCGGATTAGAAAAACATTCAAATATATCCTTAGCATTCCAATATTGGTCTATTATTTTGAATGCTGTAACACATTGAGACAGTGTCCATTCTGGTCAACCTGCACGATCCACCTTCCCAATAAAAGAATTAAACTTTCATGATGCTAAAGCCAGCACATTTGAGCCTTAATTGAACCCTTTGAATTATTACAATATAATCAGGATTTGATGTAATGATATATTGTGATCTTTAAGTTTTATATGTTAGGATACTACACTGGAAGTAGAGATTTTCAATTTTGGAAACCCTTTGAATATTGCTGCCGTAACTGAATAATCAGCTAGCACTGCAAAGGAGCAGTTCATGGCAGAAATTGTTGGATTGCACAAATACTTCAATTAAAAACATAGTTTGGTTGCCTTTCATTTTACAGGGCTGTGACTCCAGAATCATTTAAACCTAACATTTGGTGTGAAAGTAATGCTGCTTTCATAAATGGAAACAGTTTCAAGACTTCAGTAAAATTGAAGCCCATGTGATTTACAGGAGCAGTGGCAGTATGGATAGGAAATTGGCAGAGACAGAAGGCAGAGAGCAGTGGTGGATAGTTGGTTGTTTTTCACGTTGGAGGGAAGTATATAGTGGTGTCCCCTAGGGTTGGTATTAGGACCACTGTCATAGAGTCATAACGGCACAGAAGGAGACCGTTAGGTCCATCGAGTCTGTGCCGGCTCTCGGTAGAGCAATCCAGTAAGTCCCATTCCCCCGCTCTATCCCCGTAGCCCTGCCAGTGTATTTCCCTCAAGTGCCTATCCAGCCTCCCCTTGAAAACGTTGAGTGTCTCCGCTTCCACCACTTCCGTCGGCAGCGCATTCCAGGTCGTCACCACTCGCTGCGTAGAAAAGTTTTTCCCCCCCATCTCTTGCCCAAAACCTTAAATCTGTGTCCCCTAGTCCTTGTACCATCAACTAGTGGGAACAGCCTTTCCCCATCTAGTCTATCCAAACCTGTCATAATCTTGTACACCTCCATCAAATCACCCCTCAACCTCCTTTGCTCTAATGAAAACAAATCCAGCTTCTCCAACCTGTCCTTGTAGCCAAGATTCCCCCATCCCCAGAGCCATTCTCGTAAATTTCCTCTGCACCCTCTCGAGGGCTTTCACATCCTATAGTGTAGAGACCAGAACTGGACGCAATACTCCAGTTGTAGCTTAACCAGCGCTTTATAAAGGTTCAGCATAACTTATCTACTTTTTTACTTAATACCTCTCTTTATGAAGCCTAAGATCCCATACGCTTTGTTAACCACTCAATATGTCCTGCCACCTTCAGGGACCTATGTCCCTGCACCCTCTTTAAAACTGTGCCATTAAGAATATATTTCCTCTCCCTGGTCCTTCTGCCAAAATGCATCACCTCACACTTCTCATAGAGTTTTACAGCGCAGAAAGAGGCCCTTCGGCCCATCGTGTCTGCGCCGTCCATCAATCCCTGTCCAGTCTAATCCCATTTTCCAGCATTTGGTCCATAGCCTTGTATGCAATGGCATTTCAAGTGCTCATCCAAATGCTCCTTGAATGTTGTGAGGGTTCCTGCCTCTACCACCCTTTAAGGCAGTGAGTTCCAGCTTCCAACCACCCTCTAGGTGAAAAAGTTCCTCCTCAAATCCCCTCTAAATCTCCTGCCCCTTACCCTAAATCTATGCCCCCTTGTTACTGACCCCCCTACTAAGGGGAAAAGTTCCTCTTTATCTACCCTATCTATGCCTCTCATCATTTTGTACACCTCAATCAGGTCCCCCCCTCAGCCTCCTTTGCTCCAAGGAAAACAACCCCAGCCTGTTTAGTCTTTCTTCATAGCTGAGGCGCTCCATCCCAGGTAACATCTTGGTGAATCTTCCCTGCACCCTCTCCAAAGCAATCACATCCTTCCTATAGTGAGGCGACCAGAACTGCACACAGTACCCCAGCTGTGGCCTCACCAGTGTTTTGTACAGCTCCATCATAACCTCCCTGCTCTTATATTCTATGCCTCTGCTAATGAAGGCAAGTATCCCATATGCCTTTTTAACCACCTTATCTACCTGTTCCGCTGCCTTCAGGGATCTATGTACATGTACACCAAGGTCCCTCTGTACTTCCTAGGGTCCTACCACTCATTGTGTATTCCCTTGCCTTATTTGTCCGTCCAAAATGCATCACCTCGCACTTTTCCGGGTTAAATTCCATTTGCCACTTTTCCGCCCATCTGACCAACCCGTTAATATCGTCCTGTAGCCTGAGGCTTTCCTCCTCGCAATTTACCACCCCACCAATTTTCGTGTCATCCACGAACTTACTGATCATACCCTTTACATTCTCATCCAATACATTCTCATCCAAATCATTAATGTAGATCACAAACAGCAAGGGACCCAGCACCGATCCCTGAGGTACCCCACTGGACACAGGCTTCCAGTCACAAAAGCAACCTTCGATCATCACCCTCTGCCTCCTGCCACTCAGCCAGTTTAGGATCCAACGCGCCAAGGCCCCCTGGATCCCATGGGCTCTTACCTTCTTGACCAGTCTCCTATGCGGGACTTTGTCAAAAGCTTTACTGAAGTCCATGTAAACCACATCCACACACCTAGTCACCCCCTCGAAAAATTCAATCAGATTGGTCAGACATGATTTACCCTTGACAAAGCCATGCTGACTATCCCCGATTAATCCTTGCCTCTCCAAGTGGAGACTAATTTTGTCCCTCAGAATTTTTTCCAATAATTTCCCTACCACAGATGTTAGGCTCACTGGCCTGTAATTCCCTGGTTTATCCCTGCTACCCTTCTTGAATAATGGTACTACGTTAGCTGTTCTCCAGTCCTCTGGTACATCCCCTGTGGCCAGAGAGGTTCTGAAAATTTGTGTCAGAGCTCCTGCAATCTCCTCCTTTGCCTCACACAACAGCCTGGGATACATCTCGTCCGGGCCTGGGGATTTATCCACTTTTTGGCCTGCTAAAACCGCTAGTACCTCCTCCCTCTCGATGCTAATATGTTCAAGTATGTCACAGTCCCCTTGCCCGACTTCTATGTCTACATTGTCTTTCTCCATAGTGAACACAGGCAAAAAATTCATTTAAAACCCCACCTACTTCATCTGGCTCTACACACAGCTTGCCACTTTGGTCCCTAATGGGCCCTACCCTTTCCCTGGTTATCCTCTTGCCCTTAATATACTTATAAAACATCTTAGGATTTTGCTCGCCAGTGTTATTTCATGGCCCCTCCTCGCCCTCCTAATTTCCTTTTTAAGTATGCCCCTGCACCTTTTATACTCCTCTAGGGCTTCCTCCGTCTTTTGTCTTTTGTAACTGCCAAAAGCCCCCCTTTTTTTCCTAATGCATTTTTGTATATCCCTTGTCATCCAAGGTTCCCTTTGCTTGTTGGTCCCACCCTTGACCTTTACAGGAACATGTTGGTGTTGTACTCTCTCTATTTCCCTTCTGAAAGCCTCCCACTGTTTTGATGTGGATTTTCCTATAAGTAGCTGCTCCCAGTCCACTTTGGCCAGATCCTGCCTTATCTTATTAAAATCGGCCTTCCCCCAATTTAGAACCCTTATTTCTGGGCCGTCTTTGTCTTTTTCCATGACCACCTTAAATCTCACCGAATTATGGTCACTATCGCCAAAATGCTCTCCCACAGACACTTCCACCACCTGCCCGGCTACATTCCCTAGAATTAGGTCCAGTACCGCCCCCTCTCTTGTAGGACTTTCTACATGTTGGCTCAAAAAGCTCTCCTGGATGCACTTTAAGAATTCTGCAACTTCTAAGCCTTTCATACTCTGACTATCCCAATTTATATTGGGGAAGTTGAAATCCCCCACTATTATTACCCTATTATTTTCACACTTTTCTGAGATTTGCCTACATATCTGTTCCTCTATCTCCCCCTGACTGGGGGCCTATAGTACACTCCCAGCAAAGTGCTTGCCCCCTTTTTGTTTTTAAGTTCTACCCATATGGCCTCATTAGAGGAACCCGCTAATATATCATCCCTCCTTACAGCAGTAATTGACTCCTTAATTAATATTGCAACACCCCCTCCCCTTTTACACCCCCCTCTGTCTCGCCTGAAGATTCTATACCCCGGAATATTCAGCTGCCAGTCCTGACCCTTCCTCAACCATGTCTCCGTGATAGCAACAATATCGTACTCCCATGTGTTCAACAACAACTTCAGTTCATCCACCTTATTTGCAAGACTCCTTGCATTAAAATAAATGCCTTCCAGCCCTGCCATATTCCCTTTTGCCTTCACATCTTTGCTCTGCCTTCCCTGCTGACTTGTTTTTTCCTCCGTATTTGGCTGTACATCACCCCCTACTATAGCTCCACTCTGTATCCCATCCCCCCGCCGAGTTAGTTTAAACCCCCCCCCCCCAGCAGTGCTAGCAAACCTCCCCGCAAGGATATTGGTTCCCCTCTGGTTCAGGTGTAAACCGTCCAACTTGTACAAGTCCCACCTGTCCCAGAAGCAGACCCAGTGATCCAGGAAACTAAAGCCCTCCCTCCTGCACCATCCCTTTAGCCACGCATTCACCTGTTCTATCCTCCCATTCCTATACTCACTAGCACGTGGCACCGGGAGTAATCCAGAGATTACAACCTTTGAGGTCCTGCTCCTTAATCTTGCCCCTAGCTCCCTAAATTCTTGCTGCAGGACCTCATCCCTCTTTTTACCTATGTCGTCGGTACCAATGTAGACCACGACCTCTGGCTGTTCACCCTCCCCCTCCAGAGTGCCCTGCAGCCGCTCAGTGACATCCTTGACCCTGGCACCAGGGAGGCAACAAACCATCCTGGATTCACGTCTACGGCCACAGAAACGCCTATCTGTTCCCCTTACTATAGAATCCCCTACCACTATTGCTCTCCCACTCTTTTTCCTCCCTTCCTGGGCAGCAGGAGCACCCCCAGTGCCAGGAAGCTGGCTGCTGCTGCCTTCCCCTGGTGAGTCATCCCCCTCAACAGTATCCAAATCGGCATACCTGTTTGAGAGGGGAATGGTCACGGATTTTCTGCACTACCTGCCTACTTCTATTGCTCCGCCTGATGGTCACCCCTTTCCTTTCTTCCTGTGCAGCCCTTCCCTGCGGTGTGACCAACTCACTAAACGTGCTATCCACGAACTTCTCAGCATCGTGAATGCTCCACAACCCATCCACCCGCAGCTCCAGCGCCTCAATGCGGTCTGCTAGTAGCTGCAGATGGATGCATTTCCTGCACACGTAGTCACCAGGGGCAGTGTCCCTGAATTCCCACATGGAGCAGGAGGAGCACATCACGGGGCCGGGCTCTCCTGGCATGACTTACCCTTTAATTAATATAAATTAATTTACTATCACCAATTAAAGATATCTCTAAGACCCTAGTAACTATAAACTACAGAGTTTAACTTCTCTATTAAATTCCATCTGCCACTTGTCTGCCCATTCTGCTAGCCTTTCTATGTCCTGTTGCAGGCAATTGATATCACTTTGCCACACCCACAAGTTTGGTATCATCAGCAAATTTAGAAATTCTACTCGGTATTCCAATATCCAGTTCATTTACACCACTGTCTTATCATCCTCCAGTCTCAAAAACAGCCATTTACCACAACTCGCTGTTTTCTGTCCTTAAGCCAATTCTTTATCCAAGCTGCCACTGAAGCACCTATTCCACGGGCCTCAATTTTGTTAACCAGCCTTCTTTGTGGTACTTGTCAAACGCCTTCTGAAAATCCACGTAGACAACATCCATTGCATTCCCTTCATCAATCCTCCCTGTTCATCAAAAAATTCAATTAGATTAATCAAACATGATCTGCTTTTTACAAATCCGGGTTGGCTCTCCTTAATTAGCTTAAACCTCTGAGTGCCTGTTAATTTTTTCCTTGATTATTGTTTCTACTGATGTTAAACTGACCGGCCTGTAGTTACTAGGATTGTCCTTGCACCCTTTCTTGAGCAATGGTGTCATATTTGCCACTTTCCAATCCTCTGGCACCTGCCCCTGCATCTAGGGAAGACTAAAATTATGGCAAGCCCTTTGGCTAGCTCCTCCCCCAATTCCCTTAGCAACCTGGGATGCAAGCCATCTGGACCAGGGGACTTGTCCACTCTAAACATACCCAGCCTTTCTAGTACATCCTGTATCAATTTTAACCCCTTCCATTGCTTCTACCTTTTCCACTTCTACCGATATTTTATCAGCATCCACCTCCTTTAGTAAACACTGATACAAAGTACTCATTGAGTATTTTAGCCATGCCCTGCGCATCTAAGCATATATGACCACCTTTGTCTCTAATAGGCCCCACCCCCTCTTACTACCCGCTTACTGTTTACATGCCGTTAGAAGATTTTTGGGTTCCCTTTTATGTTAACCACCATTCTACTCTTATATTCTCTCTTTGCCAATCTTATTTTCATCTTCACATTCCCCCTCAACTTACTATATTTGGTCTGGTTCTCCCTTGAAGAATGCACCTGACAGGCATCATGCACCCTGTTTTTGTTTCATCATCATCTCTTATCTCCCTCGCCATCCAAGGAGCCCTTGCTTTGGTTCCCTTACCCTTACATCTTGTTGAAATGTACCTAGCCTGTACTTGGAACATCTCCTTAAAGATCACCCATTGTTCCGTTATGGTTTTTCCTGTCAGCCTTTGGTTCCATTTTACCCTGACGAGATCCTTTCGCATCCCATTGAAGTTAACCCTATTCCATTTTAGAAGTTCCACTCTAGATTGTTCCTTGCTCCCCTCCATTGCTAATCTAAATCTTATGATACGATGATCACTCGTACCCAAGTGTTCGCCCACAGACACTTATCGATGTGGCCCATCTCATTCCCCAACACCAGATCCAGCAATGCCTCCTTCCTAGTTGAGCCAAGAACATATTGGGCAAGGAAATTCTCCTGAACACATTTCTGAAATTCCTTTACCCTAGCATTATCCCAATCGATATTTGGGTAATTAAAGTCCCCCAATATCACCACTCTATAGCTCTTGCATATCTCTGATTTCCCAGCAGATTTGCTCCTCTACCTCCTGCTCTTTTTGATATAAATGACCTGCACTTGGGTAAATGGCATAATTTCAAAGTGTGTAGATGACAAAAAACTCTGAAATGTAGTAAACAATGAGAATACCAACACTTCATACAGACTGATAAAATTGGCAGACACGGGGCCGATGAAATTTAATGCAGATAAGAATGCTGGTAGGAAGAATGAGGAGAGGCAATATGAACTAAATGGTACAATTTTGAAATGGGTGTAGGAAAAGATACTTTTTGGGTGTACGTACACAAGTCTTTGAAGGTGGTAGGACAAGTTCAGAAGGCTATTAAAATCATAAGGAATCCTTGGCTTTATTAAGAGGCATAGAGTACAAAAGCAAGGAAGTTATGCTAAACCTTCATAAAACAGGTCAAGGAAAGAGGTAACCCACTTACAATAAGATGTATGTAATAATGAATTGTTAACGAAATAACCTATTTTCATGTAGTGAGGGCCTCCCGAATGCTTTACAGCCAATTAATTACTTTTGAAGTGTAGTCACTTTTATTGCACCATTCAGTTTATATTGCCTCTCCTCATTCTTCCTACCAGAATATGTCACTTTTATTGCTGGTAAACGCAGGAGCCAGTTTGCACACAGCAAGATCTTGCAGAACAGTAAGATGAATGACAAGTTGATCTGTTTTGGTGGTGTTGGATGAAGGATAAATGTTGGCCAGGACTTTGAGAGGACGCACCTGTACTACTTTGAAGGGTACTTTGGATTCTTTACGGTCATGAGAGAGTAATTTAATGTCTCACCCGAAAGACTCCCTCAATATTGCACGGAAGGAAATAAAATGCTTGAACTGGAGTAGTATGAGATTATGGTGTAGGAGGAGTAGCAGAACCATGGTTGACCCCAGAGGAAAGTAATGAATACAACATACAGGACTATAACAGTAATGCTGAGGTTGGGGATGGCATTAAACAGGAAATTAGAGAAGCGTGCAATAAGGGAACAGCAGTTATCATGGGTGACTTTAATCTACATATAGATTGGGCCAACCAAATTAGGAACAATACTGTGGAGGAGGAATTCTTAAGAGTGTATACGGGATAGTTTTCTGGACCAATATGTTGAGGAACCAACTAGAGATCAGGCCATCTTAGACTGGGTATTATGTAATAAGAAAGGATTGATTAGCAATGTTGTTGTGCGAGGCCCCTTGGGGAGGAGCGATCATAATATGTTTGAATTCTTCATTAAGATGGAGAGTGAAGTGGTTAATTCAGAGACTAGGGTCCTGAATTTAAATAAAGGAAACTACGATGGTATGAGGTGCGAGTTGGCTAGGATGGATTGGGGAACGTTACTTAAAGGGTTGATGGTGGATAGGCAATGGCAAACATTTAAAGATCGCATGGATGAACTACAGAATTTGTTCATCCCTGTCTGGCATAAAAATAAAACAAAAAAAGGTGGCGCAACCGTGGCTTACAAGGGAAATTAGGGATAGCATAAGATCCAAGGAGAGGACATATAAATTGGCCAGAGAAAGCAGCAAACCTGAGGATTGGGAGCAGTTTAGGATTCAGCAAAGGAGGACAAAAGGATTAATTAAGAGGGGGAAAATAGAGTATGAGAGTAAGCTTTCAGGGCACATAAAAACTGACTGTAAAAGCTTCTATAGATATGTGAAGAGAAAAAGATTGGTGAAGTCAAGCATAGGTCCCTTGCAGTCAGAATCAGGGGAATTTATAATGGGGAACAAAGAAATGGCTGACCAATTAAATACATACTTTGGTTCTGTCTTCACAAAGGAGGACACAAATAACCTCCCAGAGATGTCGGGGAACATAGGGTCTAATGAGAGGGAGGAACTGAATGAAATCAGTATTTGTAGGGAAATGGTGTTCGCGAAATTGACGGGATTGAAGGCCAATAAATCCCCAGGGCCCGATAATCTACATCCTAGGGTACTTAAGGAAGTGGCCTTAGAAATAGTAGATGCAATGCTGGTCATCTTCCAAAATTCTATAGACTCTGGCACAGTTCCCATGGATTGGAGGGTAGCTAATGTAACCCCACTATTTAAAAAAAGGTGGTAGAGAGAAAACGGGGAATTATAGACCGGTAAGCCTGACATCAGTAGTAGGGAAAATGCTAGAGTCCATTATAAAAGATGTAATAGCAGAGTGTGGTAAACCACTGTTTGTATTCCACTGTGTACATGCCTGTACATGTCTCGGCTGACTCCTCCCACGAGTCCAGGTATAAAGGTGACTGCTCCACAGTCCCTCTGTATTCTGGACCGGTCGACCACTCGAGGCACACCTTCATTCTCTTGTTAATAAAAGCCTGTTAATTACTCGCTTAATCTCAGTCTTTTGAGTTATTGATAGCGCATTAATTTTATTAACAAGATTTTTATAATGGAGAAGATCCTCACACCAGCATGCCTGGACTTAGATCATCGGGAGGCGGACTCATCCACCAAGTTTACTCACTGGCTTAGGTGTTTTGAAAAATTTCTGATCGCCTCCGCTGAAACGGTCAAATCGGACAAGGACAAACTGGATGTCCTGACCTCCAAAGTGAACCACCGAGCATACTCGGTCATCCAGGACGTGACCTCGTACGCGGATGCTATCAAGCTCCTCAAGGACCAGTACACGCGCCCAGTGAACGAGGTGTACGCTAGGCACCTCCTGGGGAGTCGTAAACAACAACCTGGGGAATCGACCGAGGAATACCTTCAGGCACTGTCTGTGCTTGGCCGGGCCTGTGGTTGTAAGGATGTAAAGGCCGCCGTGTACACAGAGGAACTTATCCGGGACGCTTTTGTAGCGGGCCACAGGTCCAATTACACCCGACAGCGACTGTTGGCACAGAGTGACCTCGATCTCAACAAGGCCGCTGAACTCGCACTATCATTGGACGCAGCCTACCGGGGCATGGACGCCTACTCCTCTGCACCATGGACGCCGCGGGGAACGACAGCCTGGGACACGGTAGGACCGTCTCATAGCGCCGTGTCACCCCAGCCACATCCCAGCAACGGCCCAACTACCGCAGCAGTGTCCCAAGGCCAGACAGCAGTGCCCCAAGGCCAGAAATGCTACTTCTGTGGCCAGGCCAAACACCCCAGAGCGCGCTGCCCGGCGAAAAATGCGATCTGCTCGGGCTGCGGGAAGAAAGGACACTACGCCAGCGTCTGCAGGGCCAAAGCCATCCCGGACCCCAGCAGCGCCGCGTGTGGGCCATGCGGGCCGCCATTTTGGACCTCCCCGGCCGTGTGCGAATCACCGGTACAGCAGCCATTTTGGACGCCTCCAGCCACATGGGGATCATGGACGCCGCCATCTTGGACGACAGCCAGGACGCAGCAGGCCCCCGACACTGCCTCATCTGATACCCGCAGCGACACACCGACCCCTACGCTGGCATCCGTTACACTGGACCAAGCGAGACCGCATCAACTGGCCAGTTCCACAATGGACATTAAGGTAAATGGTCACGATACAATCTGCCTTTTTGACTCTGGGAGCACGGAGAGCTTCATCCACCCCGACACGGTGCGGCGTTGCTCTCTCCCAGTCCTGCCTGCGCACCAGCGGATTTCTATGGCCTCTGAGTCCCAGTCGGCGGACATTGGTGGCTACTGCGTGGTGACACTCGTAGTAGACGGGACTGTGTACGATAATTTTAAACTTCTGGTCCTGCCCCACCTCTGCGCTGCCGTTCTACTAGGGTTAGATTTTCAGTGCCACCTTAAAAGTGTTACGATGGCGTACGGTGGACCCCTCCCCCCACTCACAGTCCGCAGCCAGCAGCTTCCAAATTGCCCGCCGCGCACCAGTTGCAACCTCTCCACACTCAGAGTCACCCCCCCCCCCACTGTTTGCTAACCTCACCCCCGACTGTAAGCCCATCGCCACAAAGAGCAGGCAATACAGTGCCGGGGACAGGGTTTTCATTAAAACCGAAGTGGAGCGGCTCCTGAAGGAGGGGATTATTGAGGGCAGCACCAGCCCCTCGCGAGCCCAGGTTGTGGTCATTAAAACCAGCGAGAAGCAGCGCCTGGTCATCGACTACAGCCAGACAATAAATCGCTACACCCTGCTGGACGCTTACCCACTCCCCCGAATAGCTGATATGGTCAACCAGATCGCGCAGTACCGCGTCTTCTCGACCATTGACCTGAAATCAGCGTACCACCAGCTCCTTATCTGCCCTGAGGACCGCCAGTATACTGCCTTTGAGGCAAACGGCCACCTCTATCACTTCCTTAGGGTTCCCTTTGGCGTCACCAATGGGGTCTCCGTCTTCCAAAGGGAGATGGACCGGATGGTCGATCAAAATGCGTTGCAGGCCGCCTTCCCATATCTGGACAATGTGACCATCTGCGGCCATGACTTGCAGGACCATGACGCAAACCTCGAAAAATTCCTCTGCACCGCCAAACTCCTCAACCTGACGTATAACAAGGAGAAGTGCATATTCCGCACAACCCGCCTCGCCATCCTTGGCTGTGTTGTGGAACACGGAGTCATCGGTCCCGACCCCGACCGGATGCGTCCCCTTATGGAACTCCCACTGCCCCACTGCCTCAAGGCCCTGAAGAGGTGCCTAGGGTTTTTCTCTTATTATGCCCAGTGGGTCCCCTACTATGCGGACAAGGCCCGTCCGCTGATCAAGTCCACCTCTTTTCCCGTGACGGCAGAGGCCCGCTTAGCCTTCCACCGTATCAAGGAAGACATTGCCAAAGCCACCATGCACGCAGTGGACGAATCCATCCCCTTCCAGGTGGAAAGCGACGCGTCCGACTTTGCCCTGGCCGCTACCCTCAATCAGGCGGGGAGACCCGTGGCCTTCTTTTCACGAACCCTCCAGGGCCCGGAGACCAGACACTCCGCCGTTGAGAAGGAGGCCCAGGCTATTGTGGAAGCTGTGCGTCATTGGAGGCACTACCTGGCCGGAAAACGATTTACCCTGCTCACTGACCAGCGTTCAGTTGCGTTTATGTTTAACAACAAGCAGAGGGGCAAAATCAAAAACGACAAGATCTTGAGGTGGAGAATCGAACTTTCCACCTACAATTACGAGATCTTGTACCGGCCCGGGAAGCTCAATGAACCCCCGGATGCCCTATCGCGTGGCACCTGCGCCAGCGCGCAGATCGATAGACTGCGGGCCCTCCACAATGACCTCTGCCACCCGGGGGTCACCAGGTTCTTCCACTTCATCAAGGCCCGCAACCTGCCTTACTCCATTGAGGAGGTCAGGACCATGACCAGGAACTGCCAAGTCTGCGCTGAGTGCAAACCGCACTTTTATAGACCAGACAGGGCTCACCTGATAAAAGCCACTCGCCCCTTCGAGCGCCTGAGCGTTGATTTTAAAGGGCCTCTCCCCTCCTCCGACCGCAATGTGTACTTCCTCAACATTATTGATGAGTACTCCCGTTTCCCGTTCGCCATCCCCTGCCTGGACATGACCAGTGCCACGGTCATTAAATGTCTGAACGACCTCTTCACCCTGTTCGGTTTCCCCAGCTATATCCATAGCGACCGGGGCTCATCGTTTATGAGCGACAAACTCCGTCAGTACCTACTCGCTAGGGGTATTGCCACAAGCAGGACCACCAGTTACAACCCCCGGGGGAACGGACAGGTGGAAAGAGAGAATGCGACAGTTTGGAAGGCCGCCCTGCTAGCCTTAAAGTCTAGGGGCCTTCCGACCTCCCGCTGGCAGGATGTGCTCCCCGATGCGCTCCACTCTATTCGGTCACTGCTCTGCACTGCCACTAATGCCACCCCTCATGAGAAAATGTTTGTCTTCCCAAGGAAGTCCACATCGGGGACATCGCTACTGCCATGGCTGACGTCCCCAGGGCCGGTCCTACTGAGAAGACATGTGAGGACCCATAAAATGGACCCCCTGGTCGAAAGGGTCGACCTCCTCCACGCCAACCCCCAGTATGCTTACATTGCGTACTCGGACGGGCGGGAGGACACAGTCTCCATACGAGACCTCGCAACCTCGGGGGCCGCAGTAACCCACTACCCACCACCACCTCCCCCCACGACCCGATATCCAGCCCCAGCAGACGGCGGGCCTGGGCCCTGTGACCCGCTCGACACCTACGAGGACTACACACCAGTGCCCCAGCCTACGCGGGACTCGATGCCGGAAGCTTCACTACCCCTGCCGTCGCCACGTCGATCACAGCGGCAGACAAGACCTCCGGAGAGACTCCAATACACTAACTTTTAATACACTTCACCCCGCCGGACTCATTTTTAAACAAGGGGTGAATGTGGTAAACCACTGTTTGTATTCCACTGTGTACATGCCTGTACATGTCTCGGCTGACTCCTCCCACGAGTCCAGGTATAATGGTGACTGCTCCACAGTCCCTCTGTATTCTGGACCGGTCGACCACTCGAGGCACACCTTCATTCTCTTGTTAATAAAAGCCTGTTAATTACTCGCTTAATCTCAGTCTTTTGAGTTATTGATAGCGCATCACAGAGCACTTGGAAAACAGTGACAGGATTGGACAAAGTCAAAAATAACAACAGAAAATGCTGGAAAAACTCAGCAGGTCAGGCAACATCCGTGGAGAGAAATTTGAGTTGATGTTTCGGGTCGAAACCCTTCTTCAAAACTGGAAAGAAAAGAAAATAGATCGAAGGCAAGGCTACAATCGAACAAAAGATACAATAAAAGGTATTCAAAGCCAGACGAGATGGTAATAGGCCCGTGGAGACAAAAGGCAGCTGAGATTAGGTGTGAATTGTACTGGCAGGTAAGAGACAGCTGCCAGGTGAGAGAGAGAAACAAAAGGAAAGGAGGGGGGTGGGGGGGAAGGAGGACCCAAAACAAAGGGGTGGAAAAAATTATAAGTAAAAAAGTAATAGGGGCCGAGGTTATGATCTGAAATTGTTGAACTCAATATTGAGTCCGGAAGGCTGCAAAGTGTCTAGTCGGAAGATGAGTTGCTGTTCCTCGAGTTTACATTGAGCTTCCGTGGAACAATACAAGAGGCCAAGGAAGGTGCGGTCCGAGTGGGAATGGAACAGTGAATTAAAATGACAGGCGACCGGAAGCTCGGGGTCACCCTTACAGACTGAACGGAGGTGTTCTGCAAAGCGGTCATCCAATCTGCGTTTGGTCTCCCCAATGTAGAGGAGACCGCATCGTGAGCAGCGAATACAGTATACTAGATTGCAAGAAGAACAAGTAAATCGCTGTTTCACCTGGAAGGGGTGTTTGGGGCCCTGGACATTGGAAAGGGGGGAGGTATAGGGGCAGGTGTTATATCTCTTGCGCTTGCACCGGAAGGTGCCAGGCGAAGGGGAAGGGCTGTTTGGGGTGATAGAGGAGTGGACTAGGGTGTCTCGGAGGGAGCGGTCCCTACAGAATGCTGAAAGGGGAGGGGAGGGGAAGATGTGTTTGGTGGTGGGATCACTTTGGAGGTAGCGGAAATGGCGGAGGATGATCCGTTGAATGTGGAGTCTGGTGGGGTGAAAGGTGAGGACAAGGGGAACCCTATCGTGGTTCCGGGAGGGAGGGGCAGGGGTGAGGGCAGAAGTGCGGGAGATAGAACGGACACGGTCGAGGGCCGTGTTGATCACGGTAGAGGGGAATCCTCGGTTGCGGAAAAAAGAAGACATGTCGGAAGCACTGGTGTGGAAGGTGGCATCGTCGGAGCAGATATGGCGGAGACGGAGAAACTGGGAGAATGGAATAGAGTCCTTAGTCAACATGGATTTACAAAAGATAAATCGTGCTTGACTAATCTACTGGAATTTTTTGAGGATGTAACTGGTAGAATAGATAAGGGAGAACCAGTGGATGTGGTGTATTTGGGCTTTCAGAAGGCTTTCGATAAGGTCCTGCATAAGAGATTAGAGTGTAAAGTTAAAGCACATGGGATTGGGGGTAAGGTACTGACTTGGATAGAGAACTGGTTGGCAGACAGGAAGCAAAGAGTTGGAATAAATGGCTCTTTTTCCAAGCGGCAGCCAGTGACTAGTTGGGCACCGCAGGGATTGGTGCTAGGACCCCAGCTATTCACAATATATATTGATGATCTAGACGAGGGAAGTAGATGTAATATCTTCAATTTTGCAGATGACACAAAGCTGGGTGGGCGTGTGTGCTGTGAGGAGGATGCCAAGAAACTCCAGTATGATTTGGACAGGTTGGGTGATTGGGCAGATGCATGGCAGATGTAGTATAATGTGGATAAATGCGAGGTTATCCACTTTGGTGGCAAAAACAGGAAGGCAAATCATTATCTGAAAGGCAATAGATTGGGAGAAGGGGATATGCAACAAGACCTGGGTGTCCTTGTGCACCAGTCGCTGAAGGTAAGCATGCAGGTGCAGCAGGCGGTTAAGAAGGCAAATGGTATGTTGGCCTTCATAGCAAGAGGATTTGAGTACAGGAGCAAGGATGTCTTGCTGCAGTTGCACAGGGCCTTGGTGAGACCACACCTTGAGTATTGTCTGCAGTTTTGGTCACCTTATTTGAGGAAGGATGTTCTTGCCATGGAGGGAGTACAGCGAAGATTCACCAGACTGATACCTGGGATGGCAGGAATGACGTATGAGGAGAGATTGGGTCGATTGGGCTTATATTCGCTGGAGTTTAGAAGAATGATAGGGGATCTCATTGAAACTTATAAAATTCTAACAGGACTAGACAGACTAGATGCAGGAAAGATGTTCCCGATGGCAGGGGAGTCCAGAACCAGGGGTCACAGTCTAAAGATAAGGGGTAAGCCATTTAGGACAGAGATGAGGAGGAATTTCTTCACCCAGAGAGTGATGAACTTGTGGAATTCTCTACCACAAAAAGCAGTTGAGGCCAATTCATAAATATATTCAAGAAGGAGTTAGATATATTTCTTAAGGCTAAAGGGATCAAGGGATATGGGGAGAAAGCAGGGACAGGGTACTGAGTTTGGATGAACCGCCATGATCTCATTAAATGGAGGCGCAGGCTCGAGGGGCCGAATGGCCTACTCCTGCTCCTATCTTCTATGTTTCTATGTATAGTGTGTTCAAGAAATATGGGCAGGAAAGGTGGTGGTGTAGCCCTATATGTAAGGGGCACCCTGATGTTGATCAGGTGGGAGTGGAAAGTTATGCATTGAGCTCTGGTTAGACACCTTCAATGTGAAAAAGACAAAGCTAACACTGAGGATATGCTATGGACTGCCAAGAAGGAAGACATTTTACTCTAAACAAATCAAATGGGTATGTGTCAGCAAGAATTTTTTTTTAATGGGGACTTGAATATGCCAAATATAAATTGGGAATACCTGTGGTTTGAAGTCCAAATTAGTGAACCTAATTCATGATTGCTTCATGACCCAATAGGTTTAGGAAACACAGGGGGTACATCTTTACTTAATAGTAAGTGACTCAAATAACATACAGAGCATGGTAGTTGCGCCACTTTTTGGTGATAAGTGACCACAGAATGTTCTGGATTTCAGAAATCCCCAGGGCTGCCAGTCAGATACACAAATATCATAAGGGCGCTAATTTCAAAGATATGAGGGAACAGTTTAAACAAGTTGAGACCAGGGAGTAGAGGATTGTTCAACACTTTAGCAGAGGACAATGGCAAGTCCTTCACAGGTAAAATACTCAGCATACTAGATAAAGACTTGCCTGGAATCAGCAAGTGTAGACTAAACAGATGTGATGCTAAATGGTTTAACATTAATCAGAGGAAGAATGAACTGTATAAATTCTATAGGGAGAAAGGGAAAGGAGTTTACTAGGAATAATATAAAAACATGTTAAAAGAGGGAAGTGCAGAAGGATCTTGGAAAAAGCCTAGCTGCAGATGCAAAGCTTAATTGTTTTTAGTACTGGCAGTCAGGGAAGAGTAGAACTAAATAGTTAATATACTAAATAATTACTTCCTCCAAGATTTCTCTAAGGAAGACATGAACAACTTTCCCATATTACAATAATACTAGTAGAATTAATGACTGATGTAAACAAGATGGGCTTAAAACAAATAAATCTCCTGGAATAGGTTGTATTTATAGCAGAGTAAGAGAGATGGGGATTATGAGAGAATCAAACACTGGGGAGATCCTGCTGGTTGAATGAACTTGAGGATTATCTGTACAACTAATGCAATAAACAGTAGTCTACACCGATTCAGCGGGAGAAGGTTGTGCTCAATGAACCTGCTTGACTTTTTGAGAAAGTGACAGTCCAAGTGGACTGGAAAGCCCGATAACAGGCTTTACCTAGATATCCAAAAAGCATTTGACATGTTTCTCATGAAAGTCTTAACAGTTAAGCTCAAACGTTAGGGATTCACGCTAAAACTTAGGAATGGATAATAAATTGGCTGGTAGAAAACAGCAAGTACAGTTGGAGGAGCGTGGTGACTCAGAGATTGACTCTGAGATCCCTACTTTTGCTCATTTACATTCATGACTTGGATTCAGAAAGTCAATACAAATTGGTCAAATTTCCCAATAATAAACAAGGAGGGACGGCTGATTCTGAGGAGACAGCTCAGGAACTACAAAATAAGTCAAGACAAATCATATAATTATGTGGAACAGCAGTAGATAAACTTTAATATGGACAAGTGTAAACTACTACACCTAAAATTTGGGTTGCATAAGCATTCCATGAATGTTATTAAACTGGTTAAAGGTGAAGTTGAATGAAATCTAGAGGGTTTAATAGATTGGATGCTCAACATGCCCAACTAATGTAAAGCACCAATCAATGAAGTAAATAGAATGCTGAACTATATAGCCAAAATAATAGAATACAAGTCATAGGATCAAACTGTGATGCTCTGGACAGACCATACCTTGAATACTGTGCTCTCTCTGGTCACCAAGACACAAGGAAGATGTTCAGGCCCTGATGGCCAGGAGGCTAATTCCTAATGGCAGAGGCATGAATTATGAGGAGAGACTGGGGAAACCTGGACTTTCCAGTCTTGGACTGAGAGGTGATTTTACAGAGTTATGTAAGAAAGAAAACACTTGGAAAAAGGTAGATTTAGAAAATTACTTCAAACTAAAATGGGACAAAGGGAGACATTTTCAAACTAGTAAAAGGCAAATTTAGGACTGATGTCAGGAACTTCTTCTCACAAAGTGATCAACAGAAGGAATGGACTTTTGGTTAGGGTCGTGGAGGTAAAAAGTTGAGACTTATTTAAGAAACAATCAGATGATGTGCTGGGGCAAATACAGATATTCTTTTGAAAGAATGAGCTAAAATAAGCCAATGGCCACCATCATTCATAGTTTTCTTGCGATCCCTAATTTTGCTACATGAAGCTTTGAAAACTCAGGCTGTTATGTATTGGGAATGAATCACTGAATAATTCTTTGGAAGTGAAACATTCTACAAAGTTTTGTTTTGCATTTTTACAAATGACTGTCCTGACAAATAAAATTAATTCCACTGCCCCGATCTCCCTATAGCTCTGCATCCTCCTCTGCTTCAAATGTAAAACCCACTTTTCTCTTTAAAAGATGCAATGGTGCCTGCCTCAATTACTCCCTCTGGCAAAACATTCCATGCTCCAACAGCTCTGCCTATAGAAATTTCTCGTAACCTCTCGCCTCGCTCTCTTAGTGACAATTTTAAATTGATGACCCTCATAACTGACTTCCCAACTGGAGGAAATAGTCTTTCTGTATTCACACTATCAAAGCCCTTCATAATTATAAAACCTGTACTAAATCTCCTTTCAGCGTTCTGTGCATCAGTGGAAATAGAGCTAAAGGGAGTGAAAATGGTCTTCGTCAGTAGCAGGAAACCATTGTGGAAAAGAAAATCGTCTGCTGTGTAAAACAGATTCGCTATGAGCCCATTTTGTGCTACTGCCATAGATCAATTTCATCCTCAAAAGGTTGAAAAATAGGTTTTATACATAAGCTGTAGGATCATTGAAATCAGTGATATGTATGGCTACTGGGAACTCTTATTTATTTGAGCTATATACAGTATAAAATATTAATCATGAGGTAGGTGAACCTCAATTTCATTTTATTCTTCAAGATTGATGTAACATTTTTCCAAATCCGATGCAGCATCTGCTGGCTTACCTTAACATTTTTATTCTTTGTGACACATTGCTGATATCTTAGAAAAATTACTCAGTTACATAAAAGTTTAGGCCAGTTGTGACTTTTACAGCCATTGGTAGTGCAGTGCCTATAATGGAGATGCGTTGTAGGTTGGGTTGCAGCATGTGATATGAATCACTGATGGTTTCCTTTGTGAAGTGCAGCCTCCATAAGTACTGCTCCTCAGTCAACTGGAAGTAGGAGTACCTCGATCTGTATATTTTAGCGTGGGGGTACTGGTGATTGGCTGCTGTGTGCCTATTGTGCTGCATGACCAGCCTGTTCTCCCTCTATTTCTCCTCCTCCAAAAAGCAAAGATGCAAGAATACTCCCTAAGGAATATTGATTGTACCCTCTTTAGAATAAGAGGGTTGGGAAAAGCTCTATGAATTAATATAAATAGCTACTGGGCCCTTTAAGTCAAAGTAATACACTTTTGATTGAAGAATTGCAAATGGGAGGAGAAATTAGATCATGGAATACTTTATCATAAGTAAGTATTGAGACAAAGATTCTAACATCATTTAACATGGAAATGGCTAACTTTTGAAAAGTAATAATTCAAAATGATATGGGGGAAAAGGGAATAGGATTTGAGTAGATAGCTCCAGTTGAAGAGCTAGCATCCATATAGACGTGATTGGCCAAATGGCCTCTTTCGATGCTGTGATTTCTCCGATTCTATTGGAATTGGAGACAAACTTAACTTTAATCAGCCACATATTTTGAAATGCCTATATTCTTTCTCTTTCAGCCTGTCTAATGCTGAAATAGGTTTCTAGCTATTTACTTTAACAGCTTGCCGCGTCTGTACTGGCCGCGCTAGACGTGCTCCTATCTAGTTATCCAGCAAGTTAAACACTTATTCAAAAATAATTCTTCGTGAAGCCGTTTGCTGTTTTGAAGCTTTACTTGAACAAATTTGTGAAACTGTAAACAAAGATAAAGTATGTTTTGTACATAAACTGAGTACTATACATTCGATATTACATAAGATATAAACATATTTACAACAGTAGAATAGATTAATTGTATAACTAACTAACATTTGGACTCACTTCTGTAACTATCAAATATTAACCTTTTATAAACATATTATTGTCAAAATACTACTCTGACAATGTTGCTATTATACTAAGAAACAAAGATACTCACAGATATTGCGCTTGGCCTAACATATGAAATCAGATTACATTGGATTGTGAAACCCTTATGGAATCCTCCATTACTGCCAGGTTCTTCCTGGAATTCTACTTCCTGTGTTACACAGGAAGAAAGGTATGAAGGTCAAATGACCTCTCACAGGAAGAAAGGAACAAAGGTCAAATAACCTCACACAGGAAGAAAGGAACAAAGGTCAAATGACCTCTGCTTCATACAAACACACTGCTAACACAATAACCACCACCAGAGGGTGCTATCTGCACACATAAAATAGTCCATCGGTCCAGAACACTCCCCGTCTGGAGTCGTTAACGACTCCACATAGTCCAAGCTCTACTTGTCACTGGAGTCCTCTGGCGACAAAAGAAGAACCACCTCAGAGACGGGCCGTCGGTGTCGATGATAGGATGCAGCTTCAGTAGACTGCTGTGAGGGGATAGGTTGTGTTCTGCTACACACAGTTCGAATCTGGGTATGGTGAGGTCTGGCTGGGGTGCCAACTTGCCTCTATCAAAGACGAAGCCGATTTTGCTTTGTCCTTCTTGAGTGGTGACCTTCAGATAAGCCACACTTGCAATGGCCTTAGCGGATGCGTCTGCAAAGACACAAAGCTCTTTGAATTGGGCATTTGAGGGAGAGAAAGACGTATAGAAGCGAGGTATTCGGATCTCCTGTAAGTCTTGGAGTGAGTCTCTCCATCTGTCCCACTCTGCTTCCATCTCTTCAGGGAGAGGTGAATCCCACTCTTCAGCGCGTGTGGAGAGTTCCCTGAGGAGCAGCCTGCCTTGTATAGTGACAGGGGTTAAGAAGCCAAGAGGGTCGTATAGGCTGTTGACTTTAGAGAGCACTCCTCTACGTGTGAAGGGTTTCTTGGCGTCTAGGACTTGGAACGTGAACGTGTCTGTTGCTATGTTCCACGACACCCCTAGGCTACGCTGTAGGGGGAGGTCATCAGTGAAGAGGTCTAGGTCCTTGACGTCCTCAGCACGATTTTCAGGGGGGAATGCCTCCATCACTGCTGGTCTGTTAGAGGCTATCTTATGCAGCCTGAGGTTGGATAGTGCAAACAGTTCCTGAGCTCGTCTAAGGGTACTGATGGCCTCTGCTTCGGTCGGGAATGACTTCAGTGCGTCGTCGACGTAGAACTCTCATTCGATGAACCCTCTCACATCACTGCCAAAGTCGTCATCTTCCTTGGCAGCCCTCCTTAGTCCGTATATGGCGACAGCAGGGGATGGGCTATTCCCGAAGACATGGACACGCATTCTGTAGTCCACAATGTCTCTATTGGGGTCATTGTCCCGATACCACAGGAAGCGGAGGAAGTCTCTGTGGTCTTCTCTCACCACGAAGCAATGAAACATGTGCTGGATATCGGCAGTGATGGCGACGGGCTCTTTCCTGAATCTCATGAGCACTCCCAAGAGGCTGTTGTTAAGATCGGGCCCTGTGAGGAGTACGTCGTTGAGAGAGACTCCGTGAAATGGTGCACTGGAGTCAAACACCGCGTGGATCTGTTCCGGCTTTTTGGGGTGATAGACTCCGAAGGAAGGGAGGTACCAACACTCTTGGCCTTCCTGGAGTGGAGGAGCTATCTCTGCATGATCGTTGACAAGCATTTTCTTGACAAATTCTAGGAAGTGTGCTTTCATCTTTTCAGATTCCTGGCGACATCCTACAGGGTACACATTAGCGAGGCATATCTTGGAGCATGCTCTTGCGCTCACTCCTTCCCCACACACCTCGGTGCACCTGGATGTAATCTCCGGACCAGCAGCTCCCTCTCTCCCCGCCGTTCTCTGAAGCGGGAGGAGGCGTCTCTGACTCCCAAGCAGCTGGGCCTGGGTGTAGTGCTGAAATGTGCCGATCACTTTCACATTCAGTGCATTTTGCATCTACCTTGCAGTTCTTGGCGAGATGGCTCGTGGAAGAGCTGCACTTGAAACATATAGAGTTCTCTTTAAGATATTGTTTCCAATCTTCCAGGGACTTCTCCCTGAAGTCTCTGCACTTCTTTAAAGGATGGGGCTTGTTGTGGATAGGGCATTGTTTGCTCATATCCTCAGGTTTCTTCTGAATCTTTGTGTGCTCAGTTGAGGACACTTGCATTTTGTGGACAGATATTGGTGTCTTTCCATGTCTGTCGAACTTGTCTCTTCTGGCAAGTGCTGGGTGGGAGGAGAAGAAGTTGAAGCTGGGGTCGTTCCTGGCTTTGGCTTCTTTACGGATCAATTTAACGAACGCAGAGAATGGTGGGAATGCCACGTTGTGCTTTAGCTTGAACTTTGATCTAAACGTTATTCACTTCTCCTGCAGGTTAAATGGAAGCTTCTCAATGATGGGACTTACCCCTCTGGAAGTGTCTAAGTACGATAGACCGGGTAGGTAGCCATCTTGCTTTGCGGCTTCGAGTTCTGACAACAGATCTCCAAGGTCGCGGAGCTTCTGGAGTTCCTTACTCGTCAACCTCGGAAAGTTCTCCAACCTGTCAAAGAGAGCCCTTTCAATGGCTTTGGGCGAGCTGTAGCTTTTTCCAGCCTCACCCAAGCCTTCTTCAACCCCTCTGGCAGCTGTCCCACATTGGCTGCTTTTATCCTGCAGGCCTGTCCGGCGGACTCTGGGCCGAGCCATTTGATAAGGAGGCCGAGCTCTTCTCCTGCCGACAGGTCTAAGCCCGATATTGCATCGTGGAAGCAGGACTTCCAAGCCCGATAATTCTCCGGTCTGTCATCAAACTTGATTAACTCCGAAGTCACCAGCTGGGTGTGTGCAAGGTATTTGGCAAGGTCGTAGGTGCTGGGACCTGTGCCAGGGTTGCCTTGGCTAGGGGCTCTTTTGGGGGTCTCAAGGAACCGAGAGGGGATTTGCCTCTGACTTTCTCTATTTGGCATCCTATTCCTCTGCACCGTGTCTTCCATTCTGCTGGAGGAGACTCTGCGGCTTGAGGCACGCCATCTGCTTTGACCTTGGTTGGCAACTTGTGGCATGTTATACGAAGTGCTTGCATCTGTAGAGATGTGCGGGCCTCCATCCCTTTCTCCTGTAAACTGTATGTCGGCATGGTCGCTCACGTAATCTATGGTGCGCTGTCGTGGACTCTGCCATGGAACGGGAATTAAAGGTTTGTAAGCTGTCTCGGGAACAGCTCCCTCCAAAATTGCCTCGAATACTTGTGTCTCGGCTAATGCAGCATCTATTTCTTTTTGTTGCTGCAGAGCGTCTAATGTGGCTTGGAGACGGGCCTGTTCAGCTTGTCGTTCCACTTGGTGATGGGCCTGTTCTGCTTGGAATCGGGCCTGTTCTGCTTGGAGTTGGGCCTGTTCTGCTTGGGGTTCAGCTTGGAGACGGGCCTGTCTTACTTTTATTTCTATTTCACTGTTCGCATGCGCAGCTCTGGCTTGAGCTGGTACTAGCTTAGCCCGTGCTTTGGCGATGGCTATGCTTACTCTAGAACCACCCGATGACCGTGAACCAACTTGTGATCTGTAGTAACTGGAGCTTATAGACCGATTGTCACCTTCTGCAGTTTCGTCTGCCTGTTTAAGGTCTTCTACTTGCTGCAAAGCATTTTCGTTATTATCTTCTGACATGTTGATGTGAGGTAGATGTGCTCTACAAGGTTAAGGCTTACTCTGGGTTCCTCCTGCTCCGCTCTTCACAGCTAGCCGTATTGCTATCTTTTCACAGATATCTTTTCACTGATATCTTTTCACTGATATCTTTTCACTGATATCTTTTCACTTTATCTTTTCACTGATATCTTTTCACTGATATCTTTTCACTGCTAGCCATATTGCTATCTTTTCACTGTACTGGCCGCGCTAGACATGCTCCTATCTAGTTATCCAGCAAGTTAAACACTTATTCAAAAATAATTCTTCGTGAAGCCGTTTGCTGTTTTGAAGCTTTACTTGAACAAATTTGTGAAACTGTAAACAAAGATAAAGTATGTTTTGTACATAAATTAAGTACTATACATTCGATATTACATAAGATATAAACATATTTACAACAGTAGAATAGATTAATTGTATAACTAACTAACATTTGGACTCACTTCTGTAACTATCAAATATTAACCTTTTATAAACATATTATTGTCAAAATACTACTCTGATAACGTTGCTATTATACTAAGAAACAAAGATACTCACAGATATTGCGCTCGGCCTAACATATGAAATCAGATTACATTGGATTGTGAAACCCTTATGGAATCCTCCATTACTGCCAGGTTCTTCCTGGAATTCTACTTCCTGTGTTACACAGGAAGAAAGGTATGAAGGTCAAATGACCTCTCACAGGAAGAAAGGAACAAAGGTCAAATAACCGCACACAGGAAGAAAGGAACAAAGGTCAAATGACCTCTGCTTCATACAAACACACTGCTAACACAATAACCACCACCAGAGGGTGCTATCTGCACACATAAAATAGTCCATCGGTCCAGAACAGCGTCAGTCGCGGTTTAAGCACAAGGTTGTGGATTCAAGTCCCACTCCAGAGACTTGAGCACAAAAATCTAGGCTGACACTCCAGTGCAGTGCTGAGGGAGTGCTGCACTGTCAGAGGTGCCGTCTTTCAGATGAGACATTAAACCGAGGCCCCGTCTGCTCTCTCAGGTGGACGTAAAAGATATTCGAAGAAGAGCAGGGGAGTTATCCCGGTGTCCTCGCCAATATTTAGCCCTCAATCAACATCATTAAAATAGATTATTTGGTCATTATCATATTGCTGTTTATGGGAGCTTGCTGTGAACAAATTGGCTGCCGCTCTCCTACATTACAACAGTGACTACACTTCAAAAAGTACTTCATTGGCTGTAAAGCGCTTTGGGACGTCTGGTGGTTGTGGCAGACGCTATATAAATGCAAGTCTTTATTTCTTTTGCTGTTCAGTCAGCAAGCGCTCATCTCAGTGGCACTGTTTGAATTAAACTGCCGGTAAATCGAGCACACAATAACTGCTGTTTTGGGCAACCAACTGGAAACTTCCTTAGGTTGAGAGGGACAAAACACTGACACTTTAAAACATACTGCTGATTAATGTTTCGTGGTATACTGCTTCTTATATCATTATAAAACATTGCATCCTCTGACTTAACATCAGCAATGTCATGCGATCCACTAATGTAATTTTCAATGTTCCCCCCATTTAAAAAAATTTGTTTATGGGATGTGGGCGTCGCTGGCAAGGCGAGCATTTATTGCCCATCCCTAATTGCCCTTGGGTAAGTGGTGGGGAGCCGTCTTCTTTAACTGCTGCAGTTCGTGTGGTGAAGGTACTCCCATAGTGTTGTTAGGTAGGGAGTTCCAGGATTTTGACCCAGTGATGATAAAGGATCTAAGATATACTTCCGAGTCAGGATGGTGTGTGACTTGGAGGGGTACATGGAGGTGGTGGTGTTCCCATGCACCTGCTGCCCTTGTCCTTCTAGGTGAAAGATGCCGAAGAAGCCTTGGCGAGTTGCTGCAGTGCATCTTGTAGATGGTACACACTGCAGCCACGGTACGCTAGTGGTGGAGGGAGTGAATTTTTAAGGTGTTGGATGGGGTGCCAATCAAACGGGCTGCTTTGTCCTGGATGGTGTCGAGCTTCTTGAGTGTTGTTGGAGCTGCACTCATCAGGCAAGTGGAGAGTATTCCATCACACTCCTTACTTGTGCCTTGTAGATGGAAAGGCTTTGGAAAGTCAGGAGGTGAGGCACTCGCTGCAGAATACCTAGCCTTTGACCTGCTCTTGTTGCCACAGTATTTATGTGGCTGGTCCAGTTAAGTTTCTGGTCAATGGTGACCCCCAGGATGTTGATGGTGGGGGATTCAGTGATGGTAATGCCATTGAATGTCAAGGGGCGGTGGTTAGACTCTTGCTTGTTGGAGATAGTCATTGCCTGGCACTTCTGTGACACAACTGTTACCTTTTACTTATCAGCCCAAGCCTGAACGTCTTCCAGGTCTTATTGCATGCAGGCATGGACTGCTTCATTATCTGAGGAGTTGTGAATGGCGCTGAACACTGTGAACATCAGCGAACATCCCCATTTCTGACTTTATGTTGGAGGGAAGGTCATTGATGAAGCAGCTGAAGATAGTTGGGCCTAGGACACTGCCTTGAGGAACTCCTGCAGCGATGTCCTAGGGTTGAGATGATTGACCTCCAACCACCACAACTATCTTCCTTTGTGACTCCAACCAGTGGAGAGTTTTCCCCTCGATTCCCATTGAAATCAGTTTTATTCAGACTCCTTGATGCCCTTCTCAGGTCTTCTATTTGAGGTTTTCTATTGGAGTTCATATTTCTCATTGATCCCATTATAGCTCTCAACTTTTATTAACCCTAGTACATGGAAATATTAAAATGAGCACATGTACCAAACCTAAAAAAAAAGCAACAACTTTATGAACCATCACTTTTATACAGTCATTTATTCAGTTCTAAAACTTGCTATCTCAGAGATATACCCTTTACTCTGTCATATGCCTGTAATGTAACTGCCTGCATTTCATTCATCTACATCACTGGTTCTCAAACTGTGCCTTCAGCTATTTAGACTCTAAGCTCTGGAATTCCCTCCCTAAACCTCTCCTCCTCTCTACCTCGCTCTCCTCCTTTAAGACGAGCCTTAAAACCTACCTACCAGGGTCACCTGTCCTAATGTCTCCTTATGTGGCTCAGTGTCAAATTTTGTCTAATAATGCTGTGAAGCACCTTGGGACATTTTATGACGTTAAAGGTGCTATATAAATGCAAGTTGTTGTTGTGAAATGTGAGGCAAATCCAGATCAGAACATAAAAAAAATTGGAGAACCAGAATAAAATTAAATGTAATTTGAATGATGCTGGTACCATGTGGTTTCTTCCAATTGGCTGCAATTTGTGTCAATTATACCAAACTCATCTCAGTAGCCATGCACACATCTGATTTTATTTTTATGATAATTAAGATCACACCATGGATTTCATCCTTTTCAACTTCTAATAGCATGCTCTCTGTGTTCATAGGAGCAGTCACAACCCACACCCTCCTGCTCTCTGTGTGGTCTTTGAGCAGCTCTATTCTGCTTGCACAACCCTGACTCATTGGCCTAGAAATTCATTTAGTCCAGCTTTTGAGTATCAATTGGATGCAGGGACCAATCCCTATGCCCGAAGATGGATCGCAAATAATTGGTCCTCACAGTGAACTGCTGGCAGCCGTCACTCCTCCACAGGCAAAGCACACAACTTGAGAATGGAATTACAGGCCACCAGCCTCAGATAAATCCTGTGGGGAAGGAGAACAGGAAGGGGGTTGGCAGCGACCATCAGTAGCTCCTGGCTCCACAGGAATGTTTTTAAAAAACGTACCTTTTGTTGGACTCCTGCCCCGCTCATCACGGACCAATTTTGGTGAGGGGGCCTAAAACAGGTGCTAGGCTCCTCATCTACATGTACAAGGGGCCTAACGCCTGCTCTAGGTGGCCACTAGGGACACCTGATAAATGGCCCAGCACAATATTGGTCCCAGAAAATGGGCCTTGTAGCATCTGTTTTAGACCAATAAAATGGGTGCAATGAGGTCCAATTTCTAAATCATTATCTTGTTTCTGCACTCCTTCAGCAGTCCCTCTCCACACCCTGCACTCTCCCCAAGTATAGTGCAAATGATGGTGGGCCAGATTTTGCTGTCAAAATAATGGTGAGTATAATGGCGATTGCGGTTATTTATGTGTAAATGGTACAGCGACCTCAGGCGAGGAGCAGATGCGCGGTCAAATGACAATATCCAAAAGTTGCTGTCCACGTTGCACCGCTTCGCCATTAGCTTCACAAAAACAGTATTTTACTGTCTGCCTAACCATTAACATGCATTGAACGTTGTGGAGCTGCGATATTTGTGCAGTAGACACGAACTAAACACATCACCAAAAAAAAATTAAGTTATTTCATCACAAGTGCAAGTATCCTTTTAACAATGTGATAATTGTTAATGACTGCCAATCAATCGCTATGGCACTGAAAATTAACTGTTGCAAGTTTGGAGTCTCATTCCTTCAAGTATTAATTGTTGTTGGAGATTTTATAAATCTTAAATTTCTAAACTTTTTTTACTTTTTCTTTCTGTCTCTTTTTTCTCTCCTTAATCCAATCATTCTGTCCCTCTCTACTTCTCTTTCTGTACATGATTTGACATTGAATTCATCCACTCTAATTCACCCTCCTTCTCAGTCCTTCCACTGTTTATTTCTCAATCCTTCAATGTCAGTGGTTAAGGAGAGACACTGTTGGTTGCACTGTTCACTCGGGTCCGAGATGCCCTGTTTCCCTCACTGTGACGTTATTAGCTCACACTTTCAGCAATTTAGTGGCCAAAAAACCTTTGAGCTGAAGGGTGCTGGGGCAAGTCTAACTAACAGCTGTAGGGTTCTCAAAATTCCCACATTCCCCAAAAGTTATGGATAAAGGGGCCCTGTATGGACAAGTTATTAATAAGGGTAGCCAAAAATGGCTTCCGAGACCTCGTGACCAAAACCGACAGGATTTTTAAAAGCAAGGCCCTGCAAAAAGGCAGTCCCTGAAACAAAACCTAACATGCATGAATCTGTGAAAAGACTTTGTAAAGCCAGACAGCTAGGTAAACACAGAATATGCATTCTTCACCTTGCACAGATCAAGCCAGGATGGCTCTTATCTGAAAGCCATCAACTCTTCGCATAAATAATCGGTAACAGCTCACAGGTAGCTGCCAAGCCAGGAAACCCGATTAAGTTTCATAAATGACAAACAGCCAGGATATCGAAGCCATTATACCAGGAGACAACCGCCCCAGAAGTCATTAAAGTAAATGGCTGTAATCATTTTAAACGAGCCTGCCAAATGTTAGACAAAGGACTGACCTGATTTGGTGTGCAGATAAGGGGTGAAGAACCGGGTATAATTGTAGGCCCACCAGTAATGATTGGTCTCTTATCTCTTGCTCTTGCCGCTTGCCGCTCGCTCTCTTGCTCGCCCCGACCCCAAGGACGCCCATCACAACACTGGGGCCAAACGGGGAGGAGAACGAGACCCGAATCGAAGACGCACAGGACACACGGGGCCACAAACAGACGAGACGAGATGAGAAAAATGGTAAAACCGGTAAAGGCAGAGAAGGGCAGCGGAAAGACACGTTGGGGGACAAACGGCCTAGTTATAAGCTGGCGTTTGATGAATAAGTTGGCGTTCGAAGCTTGGATAGGAAAATCATTAACGGTAAAAACCGCCAACCGAACCCCAACCACAGTAATACCGTCGACGACCAACTGCCCAAAGAAGAAGAAGACCCATCGCGACAGAGTACTCAACGAAGACGTTAACGGAGGAAAAGGAGGGTGCTTCGCACAAACAACTCCATCGCCGCACCCTGTGACCACGTGACGACGATGAACCCTAAAGGACAAAAAGGGTGAACCTCAAAACCCACAACCAGTTAAAGCAACAGGTTTTGAATTGGTGAGCATGAATTCCTGGCCCCTCGTAGCTTAATCTAGTTAGGTATTGGGG
Source organism: Somniosus microcephalus (assembly GCF_052327205.1). Classification (NCBI taxonomy): domain Eukaryota; kingdom Metazoa; phylum Chordata; class Chondrichthyes; order Squaliformes; family Somniosidae; genus Somniosus; species Somniosus microcephalus. The sequence goes on along the minus strand of NC_140999.1, from coordinate 135,986,375 downwards.
GTGGGATAAGGATAAGGGGGTTTTTAATGTATTTGTTTCCCTCGATGTGCCGTGTGTTCCCCATTGCCATATAAGTGTAATTGCTTATGCCTGTAACTATATCAGTAATTCTCAGTAAGATTGTGGCTTTCTTGCACCAAACCACTTGTCTACTCGATTTTCTGTATCGTCGCCTGTATCTAAGTCCGGTGTCTAGAACCCAGGGGTGTGGGAACGATTCGAACCACTCAGAGACAGTCAGAGGTGAAGCTGACTGGGCACACGCCACCCCCTACACAGCAGACACCATTAGATGCCCTGCTACAGCAAAATCTGGCCCAGTGTTACATAAACAAACAGGAGAGCGTGGTAAAAATAGAAGTAATAAAAAGGAGAAATGGAGAAAGGAAGAGAGAAGAGAAGTAAGTATGGAGAAAAGTAAGAAAGAGAAGTCACAGGAAGGAAAGATGGAAGTGAATGAAAAAAGAGAAAGAACTAGGAAGAGGAGAGAAACGGAAGGGTAACAAGAGAGGAGAGAAACACTTTTTTGCATGTTTCTCCATATGCTTAGCTAGATGGGAATAAGTGGCTATGAGAATTTCTTGGTGGTGCTCAGCCTGAACAAGTTTGAGAACCACAGTTGGAGTTGCTTCTGAATGCTACTTTGTGAATTGTGGAGGACATTTTATGTAATGCATCGATGTTGGTATCACAGACTATTTACAACAACAAATAATTATTTTTATCTGTGCATTTCCCTCAGTGTTTGTGCCCCCCCCCACAAAAAAAAGGTTAACTCAGTAAAGATAACAGCCTGGAGTTTCCTCGCTGTTTTGGTCATTATCAGGGCATAATGGTGGTTGGGTAATAAAACAGAGAGCGGAAATTAGGGCGAGTCTCGTTCTCACCAGGTTTTTATCCCATTTTGTTCAAAATGCAATTTCCTCTAATGCCGGGCCAGGCACTCCGTCCACTTACCCATTTGGTAGCATTGCCATGCAGATTTAATGGTAATGGTGCTAAAGTGAATGGGGGAGGCGTCAGTTTTCTTACCTCGTTTACCCTCGCACTGGGCTACAGTCCTGGGTGCAAGTTGGCTGCCATTAAATCACTGGGCACCTGGAAATGATACTGGCTCTTCTGAATTTCTTCTTGCAGATTGTTAAGATGCTTCAAACTATTTTGAACCCAGTGGTAGGTTAAGAGAAGAAAAAATCACATTTGACCTCTAAAGATTTAATATTTTTGAGGGAAAATTGAACTTGTATGATATGAAAAATAAACTATTTATTGACAAAGCAGCTTTTTAAGTTTTGAGCAATTAAACCTCATTTAAGTGCTTATTTGCAGTGTACCTTACTCTGAAAAGAGAATACAAGTTATTAACCTCTGCATATTCTGAGTTCCAGAGAAGATTATGTGTAGAAGACTGCCTTTATTAGCATTGCCTTGAAAAACTGATTTAAAAAAACTGAAACTGCAATTCAGTCTTGGTAGAGGTTACACCTAGTAATACAGAAACATAAAAGATGATCACAGAATGCTCTGGTTTACTATGTTGAAATTCTCCAAGCAGACAATCTTTATTAATCAATCACTATTCACTGTAGTATTAAAATGGCTAACATACCTTGACAGAAAATGGTTGATATTATATGCATTATGGGAAAGAGAAGTTAGCAAAAGTTAGAACCTCATGCAGGCACTTCACTGCAGACAGATCGCCAAGGCAACAAAAATAAGACATTCCTCGGAATCAACTATCTGGAACCTTAATGAGATAAGAAAGAAGAATAGCGCTTTTTCTATGATTAACCACAGAATAATCTTAAAGCAAAGTGAGTAATAGAATAGATTAATTATAATGTGTGATGTTTATATCTCTGATTGTGAAACTATAAGAAATAACATAATTAATAAGCGAATTAGTCCAGGGATAATGAGGCAATTAGTGAAGAAAAGCCACTGAATGCTGTTAGGTAACAAGGCTTGTGTCCTTGTAAAGCATAGATTAGTGAAGTTCCAATTGCTATTGTTAGTTTCATGCCAAAAACAGGATAGAAGACAAAGAAGGGTCAGGTGCCATAGATGGATCACTACAGAGTATAAATGTGAGATCATATTGGTATAAGTGGTCAGCTTGAACTTAGGACACTTGAGATGAACCTGAGAGTGTTCAAGGTTCCATCCAGTGGGATGGCTCATATAAGTAACATGGACATTCATGTTTACTGTGATTGATGTATCAATATAAGATATGGTAGAGGACAGAATATCTGTTAATCTTATGTTTCTTAATAAAGTATTACAGTTGCTGACACCAGACTCTCGAACATATTAATTAATAAGATAAGGTGTTAGCTAGAATCTTACATGCCCACATTGACAAGCACTCTAGAATATGAAGAAAATGATTGATACTTGGCTCTGTCCTCAACGGCTGATACATTTTAGAATTTAAATTAGCGAAATTATAGCTTTGAAGTTTTTTTTAAAATAGGCAAAATGCATGTTTTTGGTTTGAATAAGAAGCTGCTGGCAAAATATTTGAAATATTATTTCATTAGTGGAAAAGAAAATGTAACTGTCAATCATGGTGTAACTGCAATAATGAACCTTTAATGCTTCTCAAGCATCTAACAAGCCATTTAACTGGTATAAATAGTGGAAATTTCATTAACGTAGGTATGGAATATGCAGCTATAGTGGGGAAAAGCTGAACAGCAGTAAAAAAAATAGTAACGCCATTCTACCAATCGGTCCTGTCGACCTCTGTCATGGAATGTCACAGGCACACTTTTGATGGGAAATGATGATCCCATATGCAAAAGAGGGAGCAGTCTTGAGAATGCAAACTCTGTATCAATCGCTAGAAATATCAGACACGAAATGAGAAAACACAATTTAAAGAAGAACACAAATGTAAAGCTTGAAAATACTATAAATTGGCAGCACAGGACATATGTGAGCACAATGGAGAATTGCAATTACATGCAAAAAAAGCTTTATTGGCACAGAAAAATGTTGTCAAAATGCAGCAAGTATTAGAAGTGAAAATAACAACATTATACTAATTACATTATGTATCATTACGAGAAAGAGAAAGATATTCTCTGACCCAAGTCAGATTGCCTCATCCCCACTTTTTTAATGAGCAATTTGAGATGGAGGACTCCAATGGTGTTGGTTCTGTGGGGATTGTAGGACAGCACAGAATTTGTAGCATATTGTATTAAATTATTAGCATTGGGTATTGTACAGTTTTGTTGTCATAAATGAAGCATGACTACCCTGTAATTTGTGCTGAATATCCTCCAGTGAGAGAAAACAAGAAAAATGCTAGGAATTATCAGCACAGTCCCTTGTAGAGATAGATCACAATCCTGATAGGAGAGGGCAGTAAGCTAACATTTCATGTGTGAGACTTCTGCCAAATATAGAAACATAGAAACATAGAAACTAGGAGCAGGAGTAGGCCATTCGGCCCTTCGAGCCTGCTCCGCCATTCAACGAGATCATGGCTGATCACCCAAACCCTAGCGCCCGGTCCCTACACCGACAGCCATCCCACCCAAGCCCTATCCCCGTAACCCCATAACCCCACGTATTTAATCCCCCCCTAACACTAAGGGCCAATTTTTTTATCATGGCCAATCAACCTAACCCGCACATCTTTGGACTGTGGGAGGAAACCGGAGCACCCGGAGAAAACCCACGCAAACACAGGGAGAATGTGCAAACTCCACACAGACAGTCACCCGAGGCCGGATTTGAACCCGGGTCCCTGGTGCTGTGAGGCAACAGGGCTAACCACTATGCCACCGTGCTCCCAAATAAGGGAGTGTTCTTAGGGAGCCTGTGATGCAACATCTATAGGGATAAAATATTTCTACCCATGGCAGTATAAATGGGGCAGATCAACTCAAACCACCCACACAGATTCAGTTACATTATTTCTGTAGGTCATCAGTTTAAACCTTGTATTTGATAAGCCTGAAAATTTGTTGGTGTAATACTGAAACAGAAAAAGTCCTTTTCAGAATGTGTGTGCAAGCTTCTGCCCCTCTGTCCTGCTATACATCTTTAGAACTATGAACACATGTATGCTTTACAGTGATGGCACCCTATACATCAATTGCTGTAGGTCATAAGTATGGAGACATTCGAGTCTCAAAAAACTATTTGAGTTTATTACAGATATCTGTTTCCTTATCGCACCACTTCATTCAACCCAACAATTTGAAGCCGTTGAATCTGTAGAATGTCCATGTTCCAAGAACTGAAGTGATAGCATAAATCCTGAGAGCCTCAAGAGACTTTGAAGCCTAAAAACTAGATTGCAGGCACAACCACTCAAGTTATAGCCTACATTCGTTCTGATTTGTTGTAAGGCTGAATTGTTTTCTAGTGTTACAGAATCATTATATCGATTGCCATTTACCCTTCTGGCAAATTTAGAACAACCAAGCTGATTGATGCATATCTTAAAGAGCATTTGCAAAGTTATTAAAGTTTGATTTTGCAAGCCCATGAAAAGGCTAATCTATAATAAATATAGATCTTACTGCAGAAAGCTAACCAAGCCTGCCTGATGAAAGAAAGCAACCATGCACATCAGAGACTAATGATTTTTATCTGCATTTCATTAACTTATCAGATAAAAAGAAAACACCATAGCAAATACATATTGAATGCAAGCTAGTTGACATTTAATTTTTAATGGCCATGCAGATAAAGGCAAATAAAATGTCAAAAGATGTTAAATTTATTAGGAGAAAACACAAGTTCTAAGGAAATGGGAATTGAATATGACCTTGATCTTGTTATGCTGGGAAGGCTTTTATTTAATGTATTTAATCTGTTCAAGGCAATTAAATTCAGCAGAAACCACATGTATAACATATAATTACACAAGGTCAGGGTGGCACGGTGGCTGAGAGACCAATAAGGAATCGGCTTTATTTGTTGTACAGTAGATTCTTATCACATGATAAGCTTAACAGAATTTCTGTGTTATAAACCTTGGTGAGATTGCACACATTGTTCACAATACAATAGAGACAGCGTTTTGGGTATAGTTAATTCCTATTAGGAGCATCGGGACAAATTTTCAATAAAATCTGTTGATCAAAACTTCTTATCAGGATTACATTTTTCTATTATAGCGTTATTACTTCGTCCAAAAATGAATATTTAAAGCTAGGTTGTTGTTACATGAAATAGTCTATAAAACGCCACTAATTCAAAAGTATATAAAACAATCCTTATTAGCTTTTGGAAAGGCATCTCATTGTAAAGAAATTAGAGATAGCATTCAAATATGAGTGAAATAGATTAATAGGATAGCCATGTTTTAAAAAAATAATTTAATTTCTTAATTTACTACACTCCATATAGCAAATGTTATTCAGCAATAAGAATCACTTTAATAGACTTTTGAGATGGAACAACATCATCTTTCACTTCCCATACTACATACGACTATTGTACAGTAATGATCCTCAATTCTTTTTCTCTTACTGTTGTCACTAGCCATGCTGTATCTGTTCTGTCATGAGGGAAGACTTTCTAAGGAAGTTTATGCCACTCTCAAGGGAGTTTATACTTACATTTGGCTGCAAGTATCTCAATAATCATCAAGATTTTTCTTGCAGATTTACCATTTAATGCCAAAAACTTGTTTAGAAGACGAGTTGAAGAAATCCTATGTAGTGTTAAGGATAACAGTCAAACCAGAATATTATTCAAGAATGTGAGTGCAAAAGACAAGGCTGAAGCTTTTGCAACCATCTTCAGCCAGAAGTGCCGAGTGGATGATCCACATCAGCCTCCTCCTGAGGTCCCCACCATCACAGAAGCCAGCCTTCAGCCAATTCGATTCACTCCATGTGAAATCAAGAAACGGCTGAGTGCATTGGATACAGCAAAGGCTATGAGCCCCGACAACATCCTGGCTATCGTGCTGAAGACTTGTGCTCCAGAACTAGCTGCGCCTCTAGCCAAGCTGTTCCAGTACAGCTACAACACTGGCATCTATCCGACAATGTGGAAAAGTGCCCAGGTATGTCCTGTCCACAAAAAGCAGGACAAATCCAACCTGGCCAATTACTGCCCCATCAGTCTACACTCAATCATCAGCAAAGTGTTGGAAGGCGTCATAAACAGTGCTATCAAGTGGTACTTACTCACCAATAACCTGCTCACTGAGGCCTAGTTTGATTTTCGCCAAGACCACTCAGCTCCCGACCTCATTACAGCCTTGGTCCAAACATGGACAAAGGAGCTGAATTCCATAGGTGAGGTGAGAGTGACTGCCCTTGACATCAAGGCAGCATTTGACCGAGTGTGGCATCAAGGAGCCCTAGTAAAACTGAAGTCAATGGGAATTGGGGGGAAAACACTTCACTGGCTGGAGTCATACCTTGCACAAAGGAAGATGGTTGTGGTGGTTGAAGGTCAATCATCACAGCCCCAGGACATCGTTGCAGGAGTTCCTCAGGGCAGTGTCCTAGGCCCGACCATCTTCAGCTGCTTCACCAATGACCTTCCCTCCAACATAAGGTCAGAAATGGGGATGTTCACTGATGACTGCACAGTGTTCAGCGCCATTCATAACTCCTCAGATAATGAAGCAGTCCATGCCCACATGCAACAAGACCTGGACGACGTTCAGGCTTGGGCTGATAAGTGGCAGGTAACGTTCACGCCACAGAAGTGCCAGGCAATGACTATCTCCAACAAGCGAGAGTCTAACCACCTCCCCATGACATTCAATGGCATTACCATTGCCGAATCCCCCACTATCAACATCCTGGGGGGTCACCATTGACCAGAAACTTAACTGGACCAGCCACATAAATATTTAGTCCAACTGTAGTCCAACAGTATTCACCTCTACAATCCGTGCAGTGTTGTCACAGTCCTGATGCCACAAGCGCTTCTGTATTCATACCTCAGTGGCTGAGTGGGTGGCACTTGTCCTTTTAATTAAAGAGTATACTCCAAATTCAAAAATGCTGTTCCTTGGTCAGGTTTATTCTTACTTCTTTGTAATAACAACAACAACTTATATTTATATAAAGCCTTTAACCTAGCAAAACGTCACAAGGTGCTTCACAGGAGAGTTGTAAGACAAAAAAAATTTGACACCAAGCCACATAAGAAGAAATTAGGGCAGATGATCAAAAGCTTGTTCATAGAGGTCGGTTTTAAGGAGTGTCTTAAAGTAAGAAAGAGAGGTTGAGAGGCGGAGAGGTTTAGGAAGGAAATTCCAGGCCTAGGCAACAGAAGGCACGGCCACCAATGGTGAGCGATTATAATCAGGGATGCTCAAGAAGGCAGAATTAGACAAGCGTAGTTATTTCGGTGGGGTGGGGTTGTGGGGCTGGAGGAGATTACAGAGATAAGGAGGGGCGAGGCCATGGAGGGAATTGAAAACAAGGATGAGAATTTTAAAATCGAGGCGTTGCTTAACCGGGAGAAAATATAGGTCAGCGAGCACAGGAGTGATGGGTAAATGGGACTTGGTGCGAGTTAGGACACGGGCAGCCGAGTTTTAGATTACCTCAATTTTACGTAGGGTAGAACATGGGAGGCCAGCAGGGAGTACATTGGAATAGTCAAGTCTAGAGGTAACAAAATCATGGATGAGGGTTTCAGCAGCAGATGAGCTGAGGCAGGGGCGGAGACAGGTGATGTTACGGAGGTGGAAATAGGCTGTCTTAGTTGTGGGGTGGATTTAAAACATTTTATTTTATTCGTTCATGGGATGTGGGCGTCGCTGGCAAGGCCAGCATTTATTGCCCATCCCTAGTTGTCCTTGAGAAGGTGGTGGTGAGCTGCCTTCTTGAACCGCAACAGCCCATGAGGTGAAGGTACTCTCATAGTGCTGTTAGGGAAGAAGTTCCAGGATTTTGACCCAGCAACACTTTTTTTTTTTTGGTATGCCTGGTACTGCTCTTCGCCTGCTCTTTTACACTTCTGCTGCTGCTGATGGCCCACAGCACCTCCTGGATGGCCAGTTTTGAGCTGCTACATTTGTTCTTAATCTATCCGATTTAGCACAGTGGTCATGCCACACAGCACTTCGTCTCCACAATGACTGTGCGGTGGTCACTGCTACCAATGCTGTCATTGACAGATGCATCTGTGACAGAGTAGATTGGTGAGGAAGACTTTGCCAGGTCGACTGGGCTGGATGTGCCATTGTTGTGTTCGTAGCCGGTGCCAAGGCCAATGCCGGGTGGTCTGTCCGGTTTTATTCTTATTATTGTTTCTTGTAGCAGCTTGTTGCAACTGAGTGGTAGAGGTAGTTACATATCGGCAGATTTCCTTCCCTAAAGTACATTAGACAATCCGATAGTTTCATAGTCACCATTACTGATACTAGCTTTTTATTCCAGAATTATTTAATTAACTGAATTTAAATTCCCACAGCTACCGTGGTGGGATTTGAACTCATTAGTTCAGGCCTCTGGATTACTAGTCCAGTAAAGTAACTGCCATGCTACCATTCCTGGATATGTGGTCAGAAGCTCATTTCAGGGTTAAATATGGCACCAAGGTTACAAACAGTCTGGTTCAGCCTCAAACAGATGCTAGGGAGAGGGATGGAGTCGGTGACTAGGGAACGGAGTTTGTGCTGGGGACCGAAGACAATGGCTTATGTCTTCCCAACATTTAATTGGAGGAAATTTCTGCTCATCCAGTACTGGGTGTCGGATAAGCAGTCTGACAATTTAGAGGCCCTGGAGGGGTCGAGAGAGGTGGTAGTGAGGTAGAACTGGGTGTCGTCAGCGTACATGTGGAAACTGATGCTGTGTTTTCGGATGATGTCGCCAAGGGGCAGCATGTAGATGAGAAATAGGAGGGGGCCGAGGATAGATCGTTGGGGGACACCAGAGGTAACAGTGTGGGAGTAGGAAGAGAAGCCGTTGCTGGTGATTCTCTGGCTACGACTGGATAAATAAGAATGCAACCAGGCGAGTGCAGTCCCACCCAGCTGGACGACGGTGGAGAGGCTTTGGAGGAGGATGGAATGGTCAACCGTGTCAAAGACTGCAGACAGGTCGAGAAGGATGAGGAAGGAGAGTTTACCTTTGTCACAGTCACTTAGGATGTCATTTGTGACTTTGATGAGAGTTGTTTTGGTACTGTGGCAAGGGCGGAAACCTGATTGGAAGGATTCAAACATAGAGTTCCAGGAAAGATGGGCAGAGATTTGGGAGGTGACAACACATTCAAGGACTTTGGAGAGGAAATTCCCAGTAGGTGAGGCTCCACACTTGGAGCTCAATTTATAAAATCATCCATGCAAGGTCTAGAATCTCCTTGGAATTGAGAAAAATAATGAACCTGTTCAGCAGGAGCATCGTATAACTGTGGGAGAAGACTTTGCGAGAAACATTAAACCTGAGGATATTCCACGAGTTCGCCATGTCAAAGTGAATTTATTTTCCTTGGAACAGATTAAAAGGTAAATTCACTGATATCCCAGCATATACCCAGTTTTGGAGAACTGGCACTACAGTGTTGTAGCCCTATCCTTATACTGGATGCTAGGAGTGTGGTATTGGATACTTTATCCATGCGTATAAAGATATAGAAAGGAATGGAATGAGAAAAGGCTATCCAGTCCATCAAGTCTGCTTGTTGAACAGACCTTGTACAATCTGTTCCACATATTTCACCTCCTAATGCATATATCATTTCTACTCTGTAACACAAGTAATCAGAAGGAACTCCAGACTATGGGCTCGAATTTCATCGGGCTGTTGAGGCGGGATTGGAGGCGTGTGGGGGGTTAAAGTTGCAAAAACTGGCGGGCGGGTTAAAATTGCAAAAACTGGCGGGCGAGCCCAACCCCACCTCCATCCCGCCTCCAAGCAATTTTCATTAAATCGTGTCTACTGGTCCAATCTCCGTCCCACCTCCGAGAGGCGGGATAGGCCATTAAGGCCCTTAACAAGCACTAAATTGCCTCTATAATGTCATTTTGATAGGCTTTTGTGATTTTAACCCTTTTCCCACGTGAAGCACGCCAATTCTGAAAGATGACGGTGAAACCTGACGGTAGCACAATTGGATTGCTGACTATCAGCTGCAGCTCAACCATTAAATAGGAGATTTGATCAGCCGTCATCTGCAGGTGGCAGGACTTTGTTGTCTCAGGTCTGGGGGAACTTTTAGAAGGCATACCCACAGCTGTGGAAGTTTGGAGCCTGACACCCAGCTCCAGTGTGACCTCCTGGGAAACCCCTCTCGCCACCTTGACTGAGCGCTTCCTCAACTGAGGCATATACCAGAAGCATGGAAGCCATTTATTTCCTTTCCTTCTGGACATCAGATGAGGAAGAAGACCAGCCGCGGCACCAGCAGAACCATAAACAACAGCAGCACCAACAGCAGCAGCAACAACAGGAGCGCCAAGCTGCTGCTCACCCACCTGAAGCTGCACAGACCAGAAGGGGCCAGCGCATGGAAGCCCGTTGGCGCAGGAGATACCCCCCAAACAGGGTCTACAGACACAGAGTCAGCTACCTCAACATGTCTGAACAGCAGTGCCAAAGGCAGCTCTGACTTTCGCGAGAGGTAGTGGATGACATCTGCGCAATGCTGCAACAAGACCTGGAGCCCAGAGGACCAGGTGGACAACCCTTACCAGTGGCCATCAAAGTCACCACTGCACTCAACTTGAGTTGCCATGACTCCTTCATACTGCGCCAGTCTAGTGTGCCTCCGCTATTCAGTCCGCCAGACCAACTTAACGGATGGCTACTTGGAGACAAGGGCTATACCCTGAAGACGTGGCTAATGACGCCATTGAGGAGCCCATCCAATGAAGCTGAGGAGAGCTGCAACTCCAGCAACATGTCCACCAGAGCCATAATCGAGCAAACCAAGTGCTGAAGATGCACTTCAGATGCCTGGATAGATCAGGTGGAGCCCTGCAGTACTCAGCAGCCAGGGTCTCCAGAATTGTCGTGGTTTGCTGTGCACTTCACAACATGGCACAGCATCGTGGCTTGCAGATTCCTGAGGACCAAGTGGCTCCTCACATATCTTCCTCAGATGAGGAGGAGGAGGAGGAGGAGGAGGAGGAGGAGAGTGAAAACGAACATCTTGCAGAGGCCCATCAACCAGCGGCAGCAATACTTGAGAACATTACTGCCCAGGATGCAAGGAACGCACTCATCTTGGCCAGATTTGCTTAGCCTAGCCAATCAAGCACTTTTGCCTCGCAGCTTCTTACCTGAGCATCGACACTGGCCAAGAACCAACGGATTCCTAGCAATTTGACCACCATACTGACAATTGCAAATAATCCTAAGCCCTCAATGTGGAAGACCCATTCGCGAAATGACACACGCCACAACTACAGCAGTAGGCATCAGATTTTTTATTTACAGTAATCATCTGATGGCTTTTTAACATAAAACATCAAATTTCACCCAAGTGACTACCCTTGTGACTATTTGTGCAGTATCTTCCTCTTACGCGTGCTCCTACATGGTGCTTCCCCTGTGGCTTCAGCAGATGTGAAGGCCCCTTGCTCACTTTCTTGCTGCTCCTGTCTTGACACTTTGGTGGGCATTCTCTGGGGTTGCGAACCTGTGAGGGCTCACCAACAGTCTGCTGCTCCTGCGGCTGTGCAGGGGTTGAGAGGCCGATCTTAGTTGGGTCCGGACTCTGGTGGGGCTCTGACCGAGGACTTGTCAGTGGCATGGAAGTGTGAGCGCTTGGAGAGGAGCCCCCACTTCCTTGTTCTCTGCAAACAACATCCCTCTTATGGGTCAGGTCCACCTCAGCACTTGCAAGTGGATTGAGAGCACCTTGCTGCACATCAGGGGGGCCATGGGGACCCGTATCTGCACTGGCAGCCCTACTCAGACCGACTCCCATGAAGGCCTGGTTTCTCTGTTCAATAGATGCCCATCGCTCCTCCAGAGATATCATTCTATTCTGAACACTCACCATGTTTTCTGCACTCTGGCGACTTATCTCCTCCATGGCCGCAGCCATCCTCTCATCTACTGTAGCCATCCTTTCAACGGAGGTTGCCATCATTTGCACGGAGGTTGCCATCCTTTCCGTGGTGATGCATTCATGCGCCAATGACTCCACAAAGGCTCTGCTCATGTTCGCAATGGACTCCACCATTCACTCCACACTCGCAGCGACCCTGGAGACAAAACCTGCCAGAGACTCCTGCATCTGTTCCTGGAGTTCCAGCACCGCTAATTTTATGGATGGACCCAGAGGCAGAGGGTTAACATGCAGCTGAGCCGAGCTGGGAGAGTCCTGCATCCTCCGACTAGGATTCTCCACTGCTGTCCCTGTCTCCACAATCTGCTGATGCTCACTTGTGAGCTGTGCTACACCAGGTGACAACACTACTCTATCTCGCGATGTTCCCTCTGAGGTGTGAGTGTCTGCGCTGGTGCTGGGTGCGGTGAATTCTGCTGACGCTGCGCCCTCAGAGGTTACAGCTTCCTCTGAGGAGTCTTGAGGCTCATGCTCTTCCTCCTGGATAGTGGAGACAGGTTCTTGCGATGGTCCTGTGGGGGAGTAAAGGAAAGAGTCAGAGATGTGAGGCCAAGGTTACATGCACATTGCATATTGCAGATGATCATAAGTCCATCTGTTAGAGCTTCAGAATCATTATCAGCGACTCATGCAATGTCATTGAGAGAGATGGAAAACTATTCTGTCACCAGCTTACTGTGATGCGCCCGTCTGTCCGTCCCCCACTTGGGAGTCTTCCTCCACTCCCACGATCTCCAGGACCGCCTCCTCCCAGGGGGTGAGCTGGGCTACTGAGGGTGGCCCTCCTCCTGTCCTCGTCTTTCCCTCTTATTGTGAGCTCTCTTTCCCTGCAATGAGGGAGACAAGTGGAGTTTGAGTGAGAATGAAGGAGTGAGTGTAGTGAATCCATAGCATAGATGCTTAGCAGGAGACAAAGATGGAGTGAGGTGGCAAGACCAAGGGCCCTCCCTGTGTGTTGTGGTAGGGATTGTGAGGGCTGAATAGTTGAATAGTTAGGTGAATGCGACCATAGAGAGAGAGGGAATGGGTAAGTGTGCATGGATGTCATTGTCAAGTGGGATGTGGAGGAAGAGATTGCTAAAGCTGAGTGCTGGTGAGGAGAGGCAATGGAGATCAGATTGAGGGTGATGGGAAATTCATACTCACTTTTCCAGTGCGCAGAAGGTCATGAAACCTCTTCCTGCACTGAAGCCAGGTTTTGCGGGTTATTGACAAAGAGTTGACCTCCTCTGCCACCTGGATCCACACAGCCTTGGTTTGCTGGGGAGGCTTCTTCCTCCCTGAAGAAGGGAAGAGCACCTCTTGATTTGCTCTTGCTCCCTCTACTAAAGCCTGCAGGGCAACGTCATCAAAGCGGGGTGCAGACCTAGGTCTCTGACTGGTCATTCTTCCTGCAGGTGCCTCTAACATGCAAGGGCAAAAGCTTGGCAGTCTGCAGAAGAAGCAAGACTTGTTGCAGACCTTAAATGCAGCAGCAATGATGATGTCATTGGAGGCGACTTTCAGACTGGAAAAACTCATTCGCCATGGGTTCCCACACATTGGAACTCAACTGGCCAATTAAGTTAAAATGGCATCATTTTCCCACATCGATTTAGAATTGGGTGGCTAACACGAAATGTGGATTACACGACCCCAGCCCGCCCCAGTATCAAAATCCAGCCCTTTCTCTCCTTCTTCTATCTCCTCTATTCAGCACTATGGCCTCTTCTTTTTCTCCCGGAGTTTAGACGTTCTGCTGCTTTAACATTGGTTGGCAACTTTCATTTTTCGATAAGGGAAATTCCTTCAGGAAGTGGTTGAAAACCAGTCATACTTTATTCATATATTAATGCAAAACCATTATCAAATCTCTTTGAAGTCAGCTTACAACTGGTAACTTTTGCAAACAGTTTTGAACTTGCAAGGCTGGATGTATTTACACTGGAAAGCTTATGGGTTCAGCATTACTCCTATATGGCAATTTGGAAATATCAAATTGGATTATGCATTTAACTCACGTTGAAAATTGTACCATTGCATAAATAAATTGGGGAAAAATCTGCAGATGGCTTAAATTTACTCTTATTCCTATCATTTTTATTCTTATAGACATAACAAAAGGTGCACACTTCATTTTAAGTACCTGCAATGAAAGATGGCAAGCTGATGTTCCAGATCAGACAGTGACATGTGTAAAGCAAGAGATGGTGACTGAATAGAAATCTAATAGTTATGCTCATCCAAAATAGATCCACTTAATATTATTTAATGTGCTAGCTACGTCGGTATGAAATATGCTGATAAGTTTCATAAAGTTAAAAATCTTTTACAAATTATTTATGAAAAAATGGAAAAATTTACTTTATGATCCTGACATTTTTTGCTTTGAAATGAGACAAATCAATAAACAGGAATAGCTCTACCATTGAGTGTAGATACAGAGTCAGAGGAGATTAGGCATAGCTCACTTGGTTGGGACTGTCTGATGAGGTTGATTGAAGTCCAAAGGACAGAACATGGAAGAGGTATTATCTGAGTTTCTTTCTTATTGTGGCGAATAGTCTTGATGTACTCCGATCTCAATAAGTTGTTTGTGCCAAGATTAAGAACATTACCAGCAAGCCAGAGAGTGGATCTGTTAGTACTGCATGTTTGCATCAATTTATGAAAAGACTGGAAGTGAACAACGTGACTGTAGTCCAATTATAACAACTGTACAATGACAGGCTGTGGCTAAAGCCTGTAAGTGATGGAATAGCTTCTCTCTTAGCAAAGGCAGGGGCACACCAGCTTGTTGATTGAGTACAAGATACCAATGAAGGGGTCCGATGGCACTAACTCACTATCTGAGCAAGCTGGTTGAAGCTGCTGTGTATCCTGAACGGTCGATGATCAGAGAATCATTGGATTTACAGCACAGAAGAAGACCATTTAGCCCATTGTGCCTGTGCTGGTGATGAAAGAGTTACATTAAAAACTGCACGGTATTTGATTATGGATTTGGTATTAATCTAAGCATAAAGAAAGTTCTAACCATTACCTCTGCCAAATGATCTTTATTATTACTTTTTCTTACATTAGTATAATTACATTAATGGCTACTAAATTTCACTTGTGAAAATTACGTGTGTTATAACCCATAGTTCAGGGTATAAATGTTTGTAAAAGGTTTGGATTATAGATCTGAAATTGTAGCAATTATAAATTTCAGTTAGTTCTATGAATTAAGAACATTTTAAATTGCAGCATCACTGAAGCAATGGTGTAAGAAGTTCAGTAGTCAATGTGTATGCTCATAGCAATGTTAATCAGACAATATTTCATCTCTGCAAGCTGATGTTAACTCTGATCAGGGTCAGGTGAGAACTTTTCTTTGCCAGTGCATCAATATTTTTAGCATTCTATCTTTTGCCTCATTCTTTTGAGTTCTTCTTCCTCTGACTGCTTCCCTTCTCAATTTCTGCAAGTGGCTTTCTTTGACGAGCCTTCATGCTTGCGACATGTCAAACAATATTCCCTAATCAAGGAGGCAGGCATGTAAACTGTTGTCAAGTCTATACTTATTCTATTCATGAACTGACTGCTTAGAGGCATTTGACAGCTGGGTAAGTCTGCCATTCCTCGGTGCCTCCTTCACACCACTCAGCTGAGAACAGGAACTTGCTATATGAAAAATCACAAGGGACAACCCATTACTTACTACTCTGATACAATGTATTAATGCACTATTTAATAAAGCTGCACTTCCTTCTTTCTGTTTTAGTTTGCCTCCTCTAGCTATTGTGAGAATATTGGCCTTGATTCAGTGATTTTTCTTGTGAATTGTTTTCAATGAGATTCAGAAAAACTCAGTTACCCTTATACCATATATGTATATCACCTGGTGCACTGTGGTTTGTTGGCAGTTGGTTAGTTTGAACTTGTTTAGAATTCCTCTGTAAGCACATCCTACAGAGACAAGTTTTTATTTAAAAATGAACCTGAGATAAAATGAATAATCCTGCTAACCCCCCTCCCCTCCAGGCCCACACAGACACACCAGAATGGGGCAACAGTGCAGGTGAGCAATTAATAACACAGTAGAAGAACCCTGTTCAACTCTGAGCTTAGCTTCAAACCCCATATCCTATCCATCAGCCATGCTACTTAGTTCCACCTCTGCAAAAACAGCTGCTTCAACCGTTACCCTTCCCCCACCACTCCTGAAACTCTTATCCATGCTTTTATTACTTCCAGGTTCGACTTCTCCAGCTTCCTCTCCATTGGCTTCTCACACTCCACTTCAACTTGTCCAAATCTCCACCGTGTGCATACTGTCTTGCATCAAGTACTGCTCAACCACCATCTCTAACCTCACCAACATCCACTGACTCCTTGCCATCCAGCTCATTGAATTCAAAATCTTCATCCTCGTTCACAAGTCCCTCCCCAGACTCACTTCACTCAAGCTCTGCAATCTTTTCCAGCCCTATATCCTAGTCTGTTCAGTCTTCCATCTCAAGCTTCCTGTGCATCCAACCATCCCTGTGCTTTATCATCAGTAACAGAACCCTAAGCCATCTTGCCCCACCCTTTGGACCTCCCTCACCAAACCCTTATCTTACTAATTCTCTCCCGTCCTTCTAATACCTTAACAAAACCTATCTCTTTGATCATGTTTCTGGTCAGCTCCCCTAACACTCCTTTTTTTGCTTGGTGTCTCTTAGTGTCTGTGGCTCAGTTGGTAGCACCCTTTGTATTGATTTGTATGTGGGTTCAATGATGACACATTCATGAAAGAGAATGACTTTTTATCTAAAGTATGTTCAACTCAGTTAACAGCATTACAGGAGACACCATCTTAGAGATCCATCTAAAACGAAACTAAAACTAAACTGCTTGTCTCTCACATGCCCTCTGCTGGTCAGGCATAAATAATTAATCAGGCAAATATGCTGGTAAGGCATAAATAATCAAACAGGCAAATACCATCACTATTTGCTGATATCATTACATCTCCCTTTCTTAAAACAAAAGTATTTTACTTTTATCTAACAACATGTTTTCTTTGTATTACTCGGCATTTTAACTGTAACACTTAATGAACTTACATTATCATTATCATTATCAAGGTTTTTTAACCTTGTTTTGTGTGTTCACATGAAATATGTAAATACACTAGAACTTGAAGAGAGAATAAGATAACATTACTTCCTCCTATACAAGAGTATGTGATGCTGAGCAGCTCCTTTTCTATTTGAGCATATCGCGTCTCCGCGTCTGTCATTGAGCATGATGCATATGCAATAGGTTGCCAGTAGTCATATTTTTGCAGAAGAACGGCACCGAGCCCACTCTGTGATGCATCTGATGATATCTTGATGGGTCTCGTTGGGTCATAAAACCTCAGAACTGGTTCCTCTGTGAGCAGTTTCTTTAGATCGCTCCATGACTTCTCATGCTCATGATTCCATTCCCATTCTATGTTCTTTTCAGTTAGTCGTCTCAGTGGCGCCATCTTTTCTGAGAGGTTGGATATGATTTTACCCATGTAGTTGATCATTCCATTAATCCTCTGCACGTCCTTTTTGCATTGTGGCTTTGGCATATTCTCAATGGCGGACATCTTTCTGGGATCTGGTCTGATGCCCTCACCGCTAAGGATATCTCCCACGAATGTCAGTTCTGTCACCCCGAGCTGGCATTTCTCTCTTTTCAGCTTCAGGTTTGTTATCCTTGTTGCTTCCAGCACTTTTTTCAGTCTCTCGTCATGCTCAGTTCTTGTGGTTCCCCATACTATGATGTCATCCATTGATGTATCAACTCCCTCCAGGTGCTCATAGATCATATGGATAGTTTTGTGATACACTTCAGGAGCCGAGGCAATGCCAAATGGTAACCTTAGGAATCTGTATCTGCCAAATGGACTGTTGAACGTGCACAGTCTTGAACTTGCCTCGTTCAGCTTCATCTGCCAAAATCCTGATGATGCATCTAACTTGCTGAAATACTTTGCATTTGCAAACTGTGACATGATTTCCTCACGTGTAGGAAGCTTGAAGTGCTCTCTCTTTATTGCTCTGTTTAGATCTCTTGGATCTAGGCAAATTCTGAGCTTTCCATTCTTTTTGTCCACAACGACGAGGGAACTCACCCACTCAGTTGGCTCATCTATCTTCTGAATCACGTTCAGGCTTTCCATCCTGTCCAACTCTGCCTTCAGTTGCTTTTGAAGAGCAAACGGAACTTTTCTGCATGGATGTATGACCGTTGGCATACTTTTATCTACTCTGATCGTGTGTTCTCCTGGAAGGCAACCTAGACCCTGAAATAGGTCGTTGTACTCTTTCATGAGTTCATCATAGACTGTCTCTCCTTCGCTTTCCACAACGAGGACTCTCTTTACCAGGTTCAGTCTCTCACAGGCTATTAAACCTAGTATGGCTTGCACATCCTTTGGCACCACGATTAATGCTAGCGTGTGCTCTCTGTCCTTGTGTGTCACTTTGACAATGCATTTTCCTTTCGCTGGTATATCAATACCTGAGTATCCTGTCACTTTCACTTTTATTCCATGTATCTTTGGTCTGGGTCTAATTTTCTTAAAATCAGTCTCTGATACCACATTAACTTGTGCTCCAGTATCCAATTTAAATGGAATGTGTATGTCATTCCCTTTTAGTGTCAACATCCAGTCTCTTTTTTCTTTTTTGTTTTCAGACACGACATCCACATAGAACTCCTCTATCTCGCTTTCATCTACTGCATGGACCTTGCTTTGTTGCGCTTGATTCTTACAGCAACGGGCATAATGTTTGTTTTTGTTGCAACTATTGCATGTTTTACCATATGTTGGACACTTTTTTGGTGTATGCTGTGTACTGCATCGACTACATGACTTTCGATTGCCCCTTTCATTTTTGTTCGCTGGCCACGCCTCTTTTTTCACATTGGCGCTCTTTTTTTTAAACGGTTTGTGTCCGTTCTTTCTCACTGCATCCACGTTGCAGCTACTGTCACTGAACAGCTCCTTTGCCTGCGACTTCACAGTCTCTGTAGCCCTACACAGTGCTATGGCTTTTCCCAGGTCTAGATTTTGCTCTCTTAGCAGTCTTTCCCTTAGACCATTATCTGGAATACCACACACCAGTCTCTCTTTTATCAGCGAGTCTGTCAGCCCCCCAAATTCACATGTTTTGCTTCGGTTTCTCAGTTCAGTCACATACTGATCAATAGTCTCTCCCATTTTCTGTACACATGTGAAAAATCTGTGCCTCTCAAACGTCACGTTACGTTTAGGTATGCAGTACGCCTCAAACTGTTCCATTATTTTATCCAGCTTCATTTTGTCTCCATCAGCAGCGAATGTGAAGTTATTATACACCTCCAGCGCTTCATCACCCACGACATGTAAGAACACTGACGCTTTCATTTTATCACTTTTCTCGTCAGCTCTGATTGCCGCTAAATACAACTCCAAACGTTGTTTGAACCTCCTCCAATTTTCAGCCACATTACCTGTCAACTGAAGCTTCGCCGGTGGGTGTAAACCTTTCATTTTTTCACTTCGTTAGCTATTCTCCAATGGTAAGAAACGATGTTCTCTTTTGGCTTGCTAATATGTGGAGAGTTGATTTAACTTCAGATTTTTCCTCTTCACCTCTTTCAATCACTTCTGACACCATGTATTGTTTTGTATGTGGGTTCAATGACGACACATTCATGAAAGAGAATGACTTTTTATCTAAAGTATGTTCAACTCAGTTAACAGCATTACAGGAGACACCATCTTAGAGATCCATCTAAAATGAAACTAAAACTAAACTGCTTGTCTCTCACATGCCCTCTGCTGGTCAGGCATAAATAATCAATCAGGCAAATATGCTGGTAAGGCATAAATAATCAAACAGGCAAATACCATCACTATTTGCTGATATCATTACACCCTTGCCTCTGAGTCATGAAGATTGTGGGTTCAAGTTCTGCTCCAGAGACTTGAACACAAAAGTCTAGCCTGACACTCCAGTGTGTTGCTGAGGGAGTGCGGTGCTGTCTAAGATGTTAAACTAAGGCCCCATCTGCTCTCTCAGGTGGACATAAAAAATCCCAGGATGCTATTTTGAAGAAGAGCAGGGGAGTTATCCCCAGTATCCTGGCCAATATTGATCCCTCAACCAACATCACTAAAACAGATGATCTGGTCATTATCACATTGCTGTTTGTGGGAGCTTGCTGTGGCTGCCGCGTTTCCCACATTACAACAGTGACTACCCTTCAAAAAGTACTTAATTGGCTGTAAAGCGCTTTGGAACGTCCAGTGGTCGTGAAAGGTGCTATATAAATGCAAGTCTTTCTTTCTTTTTCCTCTGTGAAGTGCCTCGGTTTGTTTACTATGTTAAAGACATTGTATAAATGCAAATTGTTACTGAAAGATTTTCAATGGTAGTTCCTTTTAAGAAATAGCCTTGCTCAGGAAGGAAACTGAGGAAAGTGGAAATATTTTTTTTTCAAAACACGCTCATGTCAAAATCAGGTGACCTTGGGGATTTGTTTTGCAATGTCAATATGACCTCGTCTGTATTTATACGATTCTTTGTACTCTGATGTATTTTCCTGCTGTTAGTTTGTATCATTGCCGTTTTGATGTGCCAAAAGCAGGTGATCAGCGGTGTCACATTTTATACCACTCATCCTACCTCACCTGCCAACTTGTAGACCTTAGGAGCTAAGTTGTAAGTGCCTGTGGCAGTAGTAACACCAAGGGTTTCATTCTGTGTTAATCACACAAACAGCATATGAAATTAGCTCAGTCTGATTTCAATTCCAAAATGGCTGAAGGCAGTGAATGTGAGGCACAGAAAACTTAGGAGAACAGCATGTTCACAAAGGATATACCGTTAGCAAATTCGTTTCATAGATTGGTCTGACAATCTCTGTTACCATAGATTTAGATTAAAAAACAGATGATGTACAATCTGTATGAGGAGTTAAAAGAAGATTTGGGCTGTCACACCCCCAGGAAAAACTGCCTTGCCAGTGCCAGTGAAGATGTCTATGATACTTACCTTCTACCCCATTAAATGGTGGTGTCACTGCAAGCATCACCCAATTAATAATGTCAACTTCTACTTCTCAGGTCACTGGTACATTACTCAAGTCAATTGATTGATCTGTTCCTGCAACCTCACACCAGCACATAAGAATAAAACCAGGATTCTTTGCCATTGTGAGATTGTCCTATACGTAGGAGCCATTGATCAGAACTTTGAATCCCTCTGAACATCTCTATTCAGTTAAGAAACTCACAGATCATAGCCAGATTTTTCCTACTGTATACTACATGTATACTGCTTCTCCTCCCCCCTTTAATTCCTTAACATTCCTGCCTGTTTTTCTTAAATTAATTCAAATGCTAAACCTTTATAAAACACTGGCTAGGCCTCATCTGGAGTACTGTATAGTCAATTCTGATTGCCACACTTTAGGTTGGATGTCAAGGCCTTGGAGATGGTGCAGAAGAGATTTACTAGAATGGTACCAGGGATGAGGAACGTTTGTTATGTGGAGAGACTGGAGAAGTTGGGGTTGTTCTCCTTAGAGCAAAGAGGTTAAGAGGAGAATTGATAGAGGTGTTCAAAATCATGAAGGGTTTTGATAGAGTAAATAAGGAGAAACTGTTTCCAGTGGCAGAAGGGTCGGTAACTAGAGGAGACAGATTAAAGGTGATTGGCAAAAGAACTACGCAGCGAGTTGTTTGGATCTGGAATGCATGGCCTGAAAGGGCGGTGGAAGCAGATTCAATAGTAAGTTTCTAAAGGGAATTGGATAAATACTTGAAGGGGACAAGAATTGCAGGGCTATGGGAATAAAGCAGGGCAGTGGGACTAATTGGATAGTTCTTTCAAAGACAGGCACGATGGGCCATATAGCCTCCTTCTGTGCTGTATCATTCTATGATTCTAAGTTGTTTATATGACAATGGGTGCAGAAAAAATTGATCAGAATTTGGGAAGATTACAATTGCTACATAGTTTCCAAAAAAAATGTATTTAAGAAATAGCAGCTGAAGGTTCGACAGTGATAAGTGGGACAAGTGTTTTTTATATTGCTCAGATCCACTCAGAAACCCCATTTTCACTGCCCCTGGGATTTTTAATGTAAAAATTGCAGTACTTGGGCAGCAAATCGTGGCACATGCAGCAAACGTAGAACTTCATCGGATTTATCACAGGATGTTAGCACTGTAACAAATCACTTACCCTAGTAACAAGGCAACAGATTAAATTAGTAGGTAAATGGGATCTGTGTTCAGTGTTGAATATTTCCAATAATTTAATGTGCTGATAGGGTTCTGAGATCCTAATTTTGTGAAATAAGATAAAACGTACCAGGTGGTTTTTGCAAACGCTGCCGTTAAATCTGAGGGTAAAAGTGACCTATTTGGGTTTTCAGATTGAGGACGCAAAGTAGGACTTTTAGCCTGAACTGTGCTTCTTTGACTATGTTAGTGGTCTGGGCAGCAGTGGAATTTAACCCCAGGAGCCATTACATCGGCTCCCCTCCAAGTCCCATAACCTCCGGGATTTCTAGTTAACAGTAGATGTTGAATATGGAAAATGTTTTTTTCTTTTTTTGACTTTCCTTGTGGGAAAGTGCTCCTCTGGGCCCCACAAGCAAAGTTTAGGCCTCCTCTGGCCCAGGCAACCCTCCCCTCCCCCAACTGTGAGGCCCTCCTACACACCCCTCCCAGCCATTTACTGAAGTGCTGGGGACCGTTCCTTCGGTCCCCAGGGTGGCCTCCTGCCGCTGACATTCCACTCCCACCTGCCGGCCAGCTGCCACTTCCACCGATTTCAGGTGGGAGATTTACGGGGCCTATGAGTTAAAATCAGCCCCCGCCCGCAAGTTTTGTTAAAATCGGGACTATAATGGATGAAACTGAATTAGCATAGGGAGATTTAGAAATTGACCTGGAGGTTAGAGTGGAAATGTTACTTTTAAAATCCAGATTTAGTGGTAAAGCAATTTAAAAAAAACCTGATAGACTAGTAGGATACACACGTTATTATTTTATTATATATATAAACTAGCTGGAGTGCCCGGTGGTGCCGAGGGTTTTTTGAGGGCATGTTGTTATGAAAAAAGTAGAAAGAATTTTTATATATATATAAATGAGTTTGTCTGTCTGTCTGTCTGTGTGGGAAGGAGAGAGAGACTGGGGGGGAGAGAGGCCCGGGGATCGAGAGAGAGACTGGGGGGAGAAGAGAGAGACTGGGGGGGAGAGAGCGACTGGGGAGAAGAGAGAGAGAGAGAGAGACTGGGGGGGAGAGAGAGACTGGGGGCAAGAGAGAGAGAGAGAGAGATGGGGGGAGAGAGAGAGAGAGACTGGGGGGAGAGAGAGAGAGAGAGGCTGGGGAGAGAGAGAGAGAGACTGGGGGAGAGAGAGAGAGAGACTGGGGGGAGAGAGAGAGAGAGACTGAGGGGAGAGAGAGAGAGAGACTGGGGGGGAGAGAGAGGGATAGACTGGGGGGAAGAGAGAGAGACTGGGGGGAGAGAGAGAGAGAGACTGGGGGGAAGAGAGAGAGAGAGACGGGGGAGTGAGAGAGAGAGAGACGGGGGAAGAGAGAGAGAGAGAGACTGGGGGGAGAGAGAGAGAGAGAGACTGGGGGGAGAAGAGAGAGACAGGGGGAAGAGAGAGAGAGAGAGAGACTGGGGGAGGAGAGAGAGAGACTGGGGGAGAAGAGAGAGACGGGGGAGAGAGAGAGAGAGAGATTGGGGGGAGAGAGAGAGAGACTGGGGGAAGAGAGAGAGACGGGGAGCGAGAGAGAGAGACTGGGGGGAAGAGAGAGAGACTGGGGGCGAGAGAGAAAGAGAGAGAGACTGGGGGGAGAAGAGAGAGACGGGGGGAAGAGAGAGAGAGAGAGAGACTGGGGGGAGAAGACTGGGGGGAGAAGAGAGAGACAGGGGGGAGAGAGAGAGAGAGAGGGAAGGAGAGAGAGAGAGAGAGAGAGAGAGGCCGCACGCCGACCGAGTCACCCGACAACAAACACCGTTCTCACCTGTCACGATTAGCCGCAGCTTGCTTTTCGCAGGGCGGGGAGGAAGGAGGGAATGGCGCCTGATGGCCGCGAGGGTGTACTCCCGCTTCGGGAGAGAGAGAGAGAGAGAGAGAGGGGGGGAAGGAGAGAGAGAGAGAGGGGGGGGAAGGAGAGAGAGAGAGAGAGGGGGAAGGAGAGACAGAGACAGAGAGGGAAAGAGAGAGAGACAGAGAGAGAGAGGGAAGGAGAGAGAGACAGAGAGGGAAGGAGAGAGAGAGAGGTAAGGATAGAGAGAGAGAGAGGGAAGGAGAGAGAGACAGAGAGAGAAAGGGGTGGGGGGAAAGGGGTGGGTGGGGGAAAGGGGGTGGGTGGGGGAAAGGGGTGGGTGGGGGGAAAAGGGGTGGGGGGGAAGGGGGGGTGGGGGGTGGAAGGGGGGGTGGGGGGTGGAAGGGGGGGTGGGGGGGAAAGGGGGGGTGTGGGGCCTTAGTGACCCGGAGCCCTGCTCGCTTTCGGTCGGGCTCTCGGGGCCGCGCGGTTGAAGCTACGGGGAAGGCCGTGCGCGGTGGCTCCCGCTCAGGACCGTCGCAGTGGCTTGCCTGCGGCCTAGTCGAGGGGTGGAAAGCCTGAGTCCCCGGCCCGCAGCCGCAAATGGAACCGAGCCCCGGGACCGGGCCGAGTGGGGGAAAGCCCGAGCCCCTGGCCCACGGCCGCAAATGGAGCCAAGCAACAAAAAATCCCCTCCACACACACACAAAGTGGGAAAAATGAAGCTGTTGAAATGTGAATAAAACTAAAAGCTGAGGTAAAGATGGCCGAATTAATGGCAGTTTGAAAGATTAGGCCCCGCCCACACATGCCATGAAACGCCCCCCCGTGACGCAGCGCGCTCCCCCCGTAGGATTGGTCAACCTTCACGTCACTCAACGCTAATGAGCGGTAGGATTGGTCAACCGCTAATGAGCAGATTTTGTCTGTTTTTTTAACGTTTTTTGTATACTGTCGGAACAATTTTTGTCTGACCAAGAAGTAAATACACCTATGACACTCCCCTAATAATAAGCTTTCTTTTGATATAACATATGTGTAGGTACGCTCTATAACTTTTTGAGTATATGGCGGACGGACATACGCACAGACAGACAGAAGTCATGCTGAGGTGTACAATGCACTGTTTAGATTCTACTTAGAATAATGGCCCAGAAATTGGTGTCGGGGCTTCCCGCGGGTGCAAGGCCCTGACCTACACTTACATAGCACACCGACAGTTGAAGCCTGGCCCTGCGTGGATTTCCTGTCAGTGGCCCGGTTCAGCTCCCGGCGCGCTGTGCTTGCGTGGTCCAGCGGCGTAGTTAGTTCGATGAGCCGGCTGGGATCACGTGAGCACTGGGCAACCAATCAGAGGTTGCAAAAGTTCATTCATGAGTTTGATAGTAAGAACTGTCAAACTCATGAAAACTCCGGGTGCCCAAAACAGTACTTAAACTTCAAATAAAAGTTTTAAAAAATCCCACTAATTAAATGAACTATTAATAACTGCAAAAAACTATTTTAAACAATTATTCAAATTTTTGAAAAAAATAATTTTTTAACAAATTGGGTCTAAAAATACATTTACCTTACTGTAAATTCTTTAAAAATAATAAACCTGTGGAAAAAAATTCTAACCTTAATTAATAGACCACTTACCTTTTAAAACTAAGTCCTTACGTCTGCTTTTTTCACGCGTAAAAACTGGAGGCCTTCACGCACGGGCAAAGCTTAAAAAAAGAAGGAATTTCAGCGCACACACGCAGACCCCTGCGCGCACACGTTCGACCTCTGAACCCCTTGGTTAAGAGGAAAGGAAATGCCGGTTTTCCGCGCATGCGCTGTGCATGCTGAAAACCGGCACTTCCATTGGGCCCACACGTGTTGGGACCCGAATTACTGGGCCACTGTGTTCTGTTTTGATCACCAAATCACAAAAAACGTGCATTTAAAAGGGTGCAGTGATGAGGAACGGTGATGAGCTATGAGGAAAGATTAGGGAAGCTCTACAATTGAGAAAGAAGGTGGTTCAGGAGACAACATTGGAGCATATAAAACATTCAGTTAAGTGTAAATATGGTTAACCCAGATTATTACTTGAAAGTACACCAAGGGAGAGGGATTGAATGAATTAAATAGAATTGAGTGGAAAGAGAATTCAGAACAGCTATCAGGAAAAACGTTTTTATTCAAGGAGTGATAAATGGTTGGATTAATCTACCAAACAAGGTAATAGAGGCAAAAACATTGGGGTTATTCAAAATGCAATGAGATATCCTGCTGGGAGAGTTATTGCCATAAAGGGATGAGCTTTGATGGGCTGATTTGCTTTTTCTGATCCTTGCTTTAGAACTTGAGTTTGTCAACAGTATGCTTTGTTTTCTACAAAAACTGGCACAGGAATAGAAGTTCAGAAAGCATTCTTTAATGAAGTGTTATCTTTAATTTTAGCAGTTTATGCATTCATGATTTCAACCGCAACACATTTTGAGGAAAGTTAGGCAAATTTCTTAAATTTCATGTTTATTTCCCCATCAGTTTACGTTCCATCAGGCAGAAATCAAATTTAAGCATCTAGCATTTTGCAACTCAGTATTATTCCTGCACATAAAATCATTCACCACGGGCTGGGGGATGTCTCTTTTATTCTTCACCAATCTCTTTAGTAATTTAAAAAGGCAGGCAACAATTTTCTTTAAAAGAGGAAAAAACTACATCAATGGAAACACAAAAAGAACATCTCTTAAAGGGTTGCTTGGGAAATTTAAAGGAATGTAGCCAACTAAAATAAAAGGCCACGTATGAGAACAAAAGCAAAATGCAGCGGATGCTGGAAATCTGAAATAAAAACAGAAAATGCTGGAAATACTCTGCAGGTCAGGCAGCATCTGTGGAGAGAGAAACAAAGTTAACGTTTCAGGTCAATGACCTTTCATCAGAACTGGACAATGTTAGAGATGTAACAGGTTTTAAGCAAGTATAGAGGCAGGGAAAGGGGGGAGGGGAGGAAAAAACAAAAGGGAAGGTCTGTGATGGGTGGAAGGCAGGAGAGATTAAATGACAAAAGGGATGATGGTGCACGGCAAAAAGGGATGGTAATGGGACAAGTAAAGAAATAAAAGATGAGTCTAGAGGAGGTTTAAATGGGAACGGCAGAATCATCACCAACAGCTGCTGTCTGGAAAAAATGGGGGCAGTGGTTATGACCTGAAATTGTTGAACTCTATGTTGAGTCTGGAAGGCTGTAAAGTGCCTAATCGAACGATGAGGTGCTGTTCCTCAAGCTTACATTGAGATTCATTGGAACAGTGTAGGAGGCCGAGGATAGAGATGTCAGAGTGGGAGTGGGGTGGAGAATTAAAATGACAGGCGACCAGAAGCTCAGGGTCACGGCTGCAGAATAAACAGAGGTGTTCCGCAAAGCAGTCACCCAATCTGCGTTTGGTCTTCCCCATGCCTCCTCAGACTGCACTAAATTAAAAAAATAAAATTTGAAAATGGAGCTGACATTTCTTGGAGGGCAAAGGGGGAAACATGATTGATTGGACTTAGTTATCAGTTATGTGTTTTGGTTTTAAATCCAGCAATATGATACATGGAGATATAAATCACCACACAGCTACACTCTTGAGCAAGATTGCTTTATTTTTTACCTGAAAACTTTGATAAAATTATTGTGTTTGGGGCAGCAAATGTGGCAGCCACTTTGGAAACAATAGCCGGGACGTTGTTTGAGGGAAACAACCTTTATTTTGAAACAACTTGCATTTCTCAAGGAGACATTTAGAGTTGAATGTAACCAATTAATTTGTGTAAGGACACAGTAGGTAATAACTACAGATTGCAGTAGTGTCCTTTTTTATGCAATATAAAATTGTTACTTTGTTCATAGAATGTGAACATTTAAATAATCTTTCATTTCATGAGTTTCTTGGCATCTTCCGCCTAGAAATGTTTGGGAGGAGGGGATCTATCTGAACAAAACAATGTGCAACATGTTCTTTCGTTGAAATTGAGAAAAATAAAAAAAAGTCTAGCACTTATTAACTAATTGACTTTGTTAATAAAAGATCAAATGTGCTGGGTTTTGACAAGTTATGCTAAACCTATATAAAACTGTACTTTGGCCCCAGCTGGAGTATTGCGCCCAGTTCTGGGCACCACACTTTAGGAAGGACATGAAGGCTTTGGAGAGAGTACAGAAGAGATTTACTAGAATGTTTCTAGGAATGAGGAAATACAGTTATGTGGATAGACTGGAGAAGGTGGGGTTGTTCTCCTTGGAGCAGAGAAGGCCAAGAGGAGATTTGATAGAGGTGTTTAAAATCATGACGGGTTTACTAAATAAAGAGAAACTGTTACCAATGGCTGAAAGGTCGATAATGAGAGGGCACAGATTTAAGGTGATTAAACCAGAGGCGACGTGAGGGAAAACTTTTTTACGCAACGAGTGGTTAGGATTTGGAATGAACTGCCTGATAGGGTGGTGGATAAAGATTTAATAGTAGCCATCAATAGGGAATTGGATAAATACTTGAAGGAAAAAAAATTGCAGGGATATGGGGAAAGAGCGGGGGAGTGGGACTAACTGGATTGCTCTTCAAAAGAGCTGGCACAGACTTGATGGGCCAAATGGTTGCCTTCTGTGCTGTACTATTCTATGATTCTAATGTAGAGGAGACCGCATTGTGACTACAGTATACAGCAAATACAGTATACTAAATTGAAAGAAGTACAAGTAAATAGCTGTTTCGCCTGGAAGGAGTATTTGGGGCCATCGACGATGGGACGATTGGAATCAAAGATTGTCAGGCAAAACTGTAATCGAACA
Organism: Somniosus microcephalus; assembly: GCF_052327205.1. Lineage (NCBI taxonomy): Eukaryota > Metazoa > Chordata > Chondrichthyes > Squaliformes > Somniosidae > Somniosus > Somniosus microcephalus. The sequence goes on along the minus strand of NC_140999.1, from coordinate 135,957,494 downwards.
ATAGGCTGCCTTTAAAAAGGAGATGGTTCGGGTACAGTTGTAGTACATTTTCACGAAGGGGAAAGGTAGGGCAACTAAAGCCAGAGCTCCCTGGATGACGAAAGAGATAGAGGGCTTGATTTTAATAGCCCTGAGGAGGCGGGTTTGGAGGTGGGTCTGCTGCGAAAATTGGAAAAAATGGCTTCAGACACCTAACCCGACTCCATCCCGCCCCCACGCTATTTTCGTGAGTGTCAGATCAGCCGCTCCCAAACTGACCCGAATCCAACCAGTGGGACAGTTAGTTAAGGTAGTTAAGAGCCTGTTAACTGCCTTGATAATTCAATTTTGATAGCGGTTTCCCCATTTTCGTGCCTCTCGCTCCTGTTTCCCGTCTTGTCAGAAACAGTCCAGCTGCAAGGAGACGAGTTAGTGGAAGACATGATATGTAGTCATTATTGGAGCAGAACTTTAAAAGCGCTCCTGTAACATGGCTGGCATTCAAATGCAACAACTTTGTTGTTGGAGGTTTGGGATAAGATTTTGCAAATCTTCTGACCTTGTGACTGGTCAAACTGACACACATCTGCTGTTTGAACTGATTGGAATAATTTCAGGCCACTTTGAGTGTGTGCTTGCAAACTTCTTGCCTCAACTGAAATCTATAACAACGGGATGGGAACCATTTACATCCTCCCATCCTGGTGGTCAGATTCGGAGGAAGAGCAGCGCGGCTTAGTGCTGCCGGATGAACAAGTGGCTCAGCACACAGCCTCCTTGGAGGAAGAGGAGGAGGTCGAGGAAGAGGACGGGGAGTGACGCCTTGCGGGTCCGGATGTGGCCAATCCAGCAGCAGGCGACCACATTGCTGGCCATCAGGCAAGGGATGCACTCATCCATGCCAGATTCGCGTAAGCTAACGCTTCAACCACAGGTGGCTGGCACATGGAGATGAATATAAATCCGACAGTCTCAAAACCCCAGGCATCATCTGTCTAATAAATAGTGGTTTGCGTTCAGTGTCACCACCAACATTCTACATGGAAATCACCCTGAGCCCTCACTCTTGAACTTCCATTTCCCAGAACACAGAGGCCACAGTTTAGGTGATCTCAGCAGATCATTAAACCTTTTTCCACACTGAGCCCATGTGTGTCTGCACACAGACCTCGAGCTCACCTCTTCAGCAATTTGCAGCCAAGCTGCCTTGGTTTGCTGAGGAGGCCTCCTCCTTCCATTTCCAGGGAAGAGGAGCTCCTGAAGTCCTCTAACTCCCACAACAAGAGCATTGAGAGAGCCCTCATTGAACCTGGGTGCAGCCTTAGTTATTGGGGCTGCCATTCCTGCAGCAGCCAGCACCTTTAAGAGAAGAAAAATTAATATTACTAAGCCAAAGATTGGAACAAATCTGGCATCTTTTTCATTTCATAGTCAGATAATAAATTGACATATAAAAAATTAATAAATATCATTCTGGAATAATATGACCAGCAATTTCATTCATTAAATTTTGTTCAGAACCGATGCTGTCAACTCCCCTTTCTATATAATATAGCACCAATCCATCCCATTGACATTTTTTCCAAAGGGGACATGGCCCCTTTAAATTTCCATTCAAACAATGCATTATCAGATGTGAGAAATTGACAGCCTCCAAGCAATATGGTAGCATAGTGGTAATGTCACTGGGCTAGTAATCCAGAGGCCTGGACTAATGATCCAGAGACATGAGTTTAAATCCCACCACGGCAGCTGGGGAATTTAAATTCAGTTAATTAAATAAATCTGGAATTAAAAAGCTAGTATCAATAATGATGACCATGAAACTATCAGGTTGTCGTAAAAGCCCATCTGATTCATTAATGCCCTTTAGGGAAGGAAATCTGCTGTCCTTACCTGGTCTGGCCTATATGTGACTCCAGACCCACAGCAATGTGGTTGATTCTTAACTGCCCTCTGAAATGGCCTAGCAAGTCACTCAGTTATAACTAACCACTACGAAACAAAATAATAAGAATGAAACCGGATGGACCACTCGGCATTGGCTACGGACACGGAACGGCACACCCAGCCCAGTCAACACTGCAAAGCCCTCTTCACCAACATTTGGGGAATTGTGCCAAAATTGGGAGAGCTGTCCCACAGACTAGTCAAGCAACAGCCTGACATAATCATACCTTTCAGCCAATGTCCTGAACTCCTCCATCACCATACCTGGGTGGTATACAGTTGGGAAGGAGGTGCCCTGGGAGTCCTCAACATTGACTCCGGACCCCATGAAGTCTCATGGGTAAGGAAACCTCCTGCTGATTACCGCCCTCCCTCAGCTGATGAATCAGTACTCCTCCATGTTGAACACCACTTGGAAGAAGCACTGAATGTACTGAGCAAGGGCACAGAATGTACTCTGGGTGGGGGACTTCAATGTCCATCACCAAGAGTGGCTCAATAGCACCACTACTGGCCGAGTCCTGAAGGACATAACTGCCAGTCTGGGCCTGCGACTGATGGTGAGTGAACCAACAAGCGGGAAAACCTACTTGACCTTGTCCGCACCAATCTACCTGTCGCAGATGCATCTGTCCATGACAGCATTGGCAGCAATGACCACCGCACAGTCATTGTGGAGACGAAGTCTTGTCTTCACACTGAGAATACCCTCCATCGTGTTGTGTGGCACTACCACGGTGCTAAATGGGATAGATACAGAACAGATCTAGCAGCTCAAAACTGGGCCTCCATGAGGCGCTGCGCGGCAGCAGCAGAATTGTATTCCACCACAATCTGTAAGCTCATGGCCCAGCATATCCCTCACTCTACTATTGCCACCAAGCCAGGGGACCAACCCTGGTTCAACAACGAGTGTAGAAGAGCATACCTAAAAATGAGGTGCCAACCTGGGGAGGCTGCAACACAGGACTACATGCATGCTAAAAAGCAGAAGCAGCATGCTATAGAGAGGGATAAGTGATACCACAATCAACGGATCAGATCAATGCTCTGCAGTCCTGCCACATCCAGTCGTGAAAGGTGGTGGACCATTAAACAACTAACGGGAGGAGGAGGCTCCAAGAATATCCCCATCCTCAATGATGGTGGAGCCCAGCACGTGAGTGAAAAAGACAAGGCTGAAGCGTTTGCAACCAACTTCAGCCAGAAGTGCCGAGTGGATGCATAGATACATAGATACATAGAAGATAGGAGCAGGAGTAGGCCATTCGGCCCTTCGAGCCTGCTCTGCCATTCAATGAGATCATGGCTGATCATCCAAATTCAGTACCCGGTCCCTGCCTTCTCCCCATATCCCTTGATCCCTTTAGCCTCAAGAAATATATCCAACTCTTTCTTGAATATACTTAATGAACTGGCCTCCACCGCCCTCTGTGGCAGAGAATTCCACAGGTTCACCACTCTCTGGGTGAAGAAATTCCTCCTCATTTCAGTCCTAAATGGCTTACCCCTTATCCTTAGACTATGACCCCTGGTTCTGGACTCCCCGGCCATCAGAAACATCCTTCCTGCAGCTAGTCTGTCCAGGCCTGACAGAATTTTATAGGTTTCGATGAGATCCCCTCTCAATCTTCTAAACTCCAGTGAGTATAAGCCCAATCGACACAATCTCTCCTCATACGTCATTCCTGCCATCCCAGGTATCAGCCTGGTGAATCTTCGCAGCACTCCTTCCATGGCAAGAACGTCCTTCCTCAGGTAAGGCGACCAAAACTGCACACAATACTCAAGGTGTGGTCTCACCAAGGCCCTGTACAACTGCAGCAAGACATCTTTGTTCTTGTACTCGAACCCACTTGCTACGAAGGCCAACATACCATTTGCCTTCTTAACCGCCTGCTGCACCTGCATGCTTACCTTCAGCGACTGGTGTACAAGAACACCCAGGTCTCTTTGCACTTCCCCTTCTCCCAATCTATTACCATTCAAATAATAATCTGCCTTCCTGTTTTTGCCACCAAAGTGGATAACCTCACATTTATCCACATTATAGTGCATTTGCCATGTTTCTGCCCAATCACTCAACCTGTCCAAATCGTGCTGGAGTTTCACGACATCCTCCTCACAGCATACCTTCCCCCCCAGCTTTGTGTCGTCTGCAAATTTGGAGATATTACATCCAATTCCCTCGTCCAGATCATTAATATATATTGTGAACAGCTGGGGTCCTAGGACCGATCCTTGCGGTACCCCACTAGTCACTGCCTGCCACTCGGAAAATGACCCATTTATTCCAACTCTTTGCTTTCTGTCCGCCAACCAGTTCTCTATCCAAGTCAATACCTTGCCCCCCAATCCCATGTGCCTTAATTTTGCACGTTAATCTCTTATGCGGGATCTTATCGAAAGCCTTCTGAAAGTCCAAATACACCACATCCACTGGTTCTCCCTTATCTATTTTACAAGTTACATCCTCAAAAAATTCCAGTAGATTAGTCAAGCATGATTTACCTTTTGTAAATCCATGTTGACTTTGTCCGATCCAGTCACTGCTTTCCAAGTGCTCTGCTATTACATCTTTTATAATGGACTCTAGCATTTTCCCCACTACTGATGTCAGGCTTACTGGTCTATAATTCCCCACTTTTTCTCTACCACCTTTTTTGAATAGTTGGGGTAACATTAGCTACCCTCAAATCCATGGGTACTGTTCCAGAGTCTATCGAGTTCTGGAAGATGACCAGCAATGCATCTACTATTTCTAGGGCCACTTCCTTAAGTACCCTGTGATGTAGATTATCAGGCCCTGGGGATTTATCGGCCTTCAGTCCCAACAATTTTCCTAGCACCATTTCCCTACAAATTCTGATTTCTTTCAGTTCCACCCTTTCATCAGACCCTATGTTCCCTGGCATCTCTGGGAGGTTATTTGTGTCCTCCTTTGTGAAGACAGAACCAAAATATGTATTTAGTTGGTCTGCCATTTCTTTGTTCCCCATTATAAATTCCCCCGATTCTGACTGCAAGGGACCTACGCTTGACTTCACCAATCTTTTTCTCTTCACATATCTATAAAAGCTTTTACAGTCAGTTTTTATGTTCCCTGCAAGCTTACTCTCATTTTCTATTTTCCCTTTCTTAATTAATCCCTTTGTCCTCCTTTGTTGAATCCTAAACTGCTCCCAATCCTCAGGATTATTGCTTTTTCTGACCAATTTATATGCCCTCTCCTTGGACCTTACGCTATCCCTAATTTCCCTTGTTAGCCACGGTTGGGTCACCTTTTTTGTTTTATTTTTATGCCAAACTGGGATGAACAAATTCTGTAGTTCATCCATTTGGTCTTTGAATGTTTGCCATTGCCTATCCACTGTCAACCCTTTGAGTGCCATTCCCCAATCAATCCTACCCAACTCGCTCCTCAGACCATCATAATTTCCTTTGTTTAAATTGAGGACCCTAGTCTCCGAGTCAACTACTTCATTCTCCACCTTAATGAAGAATTCGATCATATTATGATCGCTCCGACCCAAGTGGCCTCTTACAACAAGACTGCTAATTAATCCTTTCTCGTTACATAATACCCAGTCTAAGATGGCCTGATCTCTGGTTGGTTCCTCGACATATTGGTCCAGGAAACCATCCCGTAAACACTCAAGGAATTCCTCCTCCACAGTATTGTTACTCATTTGGTTGGCCCAATCTATATGTAGATTAAAGTCACCCATGATGACTGCTGTGCCCTTATTGCACGCTTCTTTAATTTCTCTTTTAATGCCATCCCCAACCTCCACCTTACTGTTTGGCGGTCTATAAACCACTCCCACTAACGTTTTTTTCCCCTTAGTATTTCTCAATTCTACCCATACAGATTCCACCTCATCAGAGCTAATATCCTTCATTACAATTGTGTTAATCCCTTCTTTAACCAGTAATGCTACCCCACCTCCCTTTCCTTTTTGCCTATCTTTCCTGAATATCGAATACCCCTGGATGTTGAGTTCCCAGTCCTGGCCTTCCTTGAGCCACGTTTCCGTAATCCCAACCAAATCGTATTTGTTTACTTCTATTTGCACAGCCAATTCATCCACCTTATTACAAATGCTCCTCGCATTAAGACACAAAGCCTTCAGGCTTGTTTTTTTAAAGCTCTTAGACCTATTAGAATTATTATTTACTGTGGCCATGTTTGATTTAAACCGTTGATTTCTCTGACTGCCACTTTTGTTTTTCTCCTTCCTATCTTTTGCTTTTATCGTTGTTTCCCTTTCCTCTGTCTCCCTGCTCAGGTTCCCAACCCCCTGCCATTTTAGTTTAAACCCTCCCCCACAGCACTAGCAAACACTCCCCCTAGGACATTGGTTCCAGCCCTGCCCAGGTGCAAACCGTCCGGTTTGAACTGGTCCCACCTCCCCCAGAACCGGTTCCAATGTCCCAGGAAGTTGAATCCCTCCCCCTGGCACCATTCCTCTAGCCACATATTCATCTGAAGTTTCCTTCTATTTCTATTCTGACTAGCACGTGGCACTGGTAGCAATCCTGAGATTACTACCTTTGAGGTCCTGTTTTTTTAATTTTTCTCCTAACTCCCTATACTCCGCTTTTAGGACCTCATCCCGCTTTTTACCTATATCGTTGGTGCCTATATGCACCACAACAACTGGCTGTTCACCCTCCCCTTCCAAAATGTTCTGGAGTCGCTCGGACACATCCTTGATCCTTGCACCAGGGAGGCAAAACACCATCCTGGAGTCTCGTTTGCGGCCGCAGAAACACCTATCTATTCCCCTTACAATTGATTCCCCTATTTCTATAGCTCTACCCCTCTTTTTCCTCCCATTCTGTGCAGCAGAGCCACCCCTGGTGCCAGGAAGTTGGCTGCTGCTGCCTTCCTCTGATAAGCCATCCCCCCCAACAGTACTCAAAGTGGTGTATCTGTTGGAGAGTGGGATGGCCACAGGGGACCCCTGCACTACCTGCCTGCACCTAGTACTCTGCCTGTTGGTCACCCGTTCCCTTTCTTCCTGTCCAACCTCTACCTGCGGTGTGTCCAACTCCATAAATGTGCTATTCACGTTGTCCTGAGCATCGTGAACGCTCCAGTATGTGTCCAATCGCAGCTCCAGTGCCGCAATGCGGTCTGTCAGTAGCTGCAGCTGGCTGCACTTCCTGCACATGTAGTTGTCAGGGACACAGGAAGTGTCCCTGAGTTCCCACATATCGCAGGAGGAGCAGATCACGGGGCCCGGCTGCCCTGCCATGACTTACCCTTTAATTAATTGAATTTAAATTAAATCAATCAATCCCACTAATTACACTACAGTTAACTGGTTTACCAACAGTCCCTGCTACACCAGAGAGACCTTAGAAACTATAAACCAGAGTTAAAGTTTAAAAAAAAAGAGATATTCTCACCAACCAAATACTCACCAACCAATCACTTACCTGCTTCCTGGTGACGTCACACTTTGATTACTTTTTACCTCTCTCCCCTGCTGTTGAATTGGTACGCTGCTCCTGACCCACTGCCACCGGTTTGAACTGCCGCCGATGCTGTGTTCCCACACAGGCCCGCTCTAGTCGGGCTGCTCCTGACTCACTGCCACCGGTTTGAACTGCCGCCGATGCTGTGTTCCCACACAGGCCCGCTCTAGTCGGGCTGCTCCTGACTCACTGCCACTGGTTTGAACTGACGCCGATGCTGTGTTCCCACACAGGCCCGCTCTAGTTGGGCTGCTCCTGACTCACTGCCGCCGGTTTGAACTGCCGCCGATGCTGTGTTCCCACACAGGCCCGCTCTAGTCGGCCTACTCCTGAGGTCCCCACCATCACAGAAGCCATTCTTCAGCCAATTCGATTCACTCCACGTGATATCAAGAAACGGCTGAGCGCACTGGATACAGCAAAGGCTATGGGCCCCGACAACATCCCGGCTATCGTGCTGAAGACTTGTGCTCCAGAACTAGCCGCGCCTCTAGCCAAGCTGTTCCAGTACAGCTACAACACTGGCATCTATCCGACAATGTGGAAAAGTGCCCAGGTATGTCCTGTCCACAAAAAGCAGGACAAATCCAACCCGGCCAATTACCTCCCCATCATTCTACTCTTAATCATCAGCAAAGTGATGGAAGGTGTCATCAACAGTGCTATCAAGCAGCAATTACTCACCAATAACCTGCTCACTGATGCCCAGTTTGGGTTCCGCCAAGCCCACTCGGCTCCGGGCCTCATTATAGCTTTGGTTCAAACATGGACAAAAGCGCTGAATTTCATAGGTGAGGTGAGAGTGACTGTCCTTGATATCAAGGTAGCATTTGACCAAGTCTGGCATGAAGAAGCCCTAGTAAAAATGAAGTCAATGGGAATCAGGGGAAAACGCTCCACTGGCTTTGGTCATACCTAACACAAAGAAAGATAGTTGTGGTGGTTGAAGGTCAATCATCACAGCCCCAGGACATCGCTGCAGGAGTTCCTCAGGCAGTGTCCTAGGCCCAATCATCGTCAGCTGCTTCATCAATGACCTTCCCTCCAACATAAAGTCAGAAATGGGGATGTTCGCTGATGACTGCACAGTGTTCAGCGCCATTCACAACTCCTCAAATAATGAAGCAGTCCATGCCCGCATGCAATAAGACCTGGAAAACGTTCAGGCTTGGGCTGATAAGTGACAGTTAACAGTTGTGCCACAGAAGTGCCAGGCAATGACTATCTCCAACAAGCGAGAGTCTAACCACCTCCCCTTGACATTCAATGGCATTACCATCACCAAATCCCCCACTATCAACATCCTGGGGGTCAGCATTGACCAGAAACTTAACTGGACCAGCCACATAAATACTGTGGCAACAAGAGCAGGTCAGAGGCTAGGTATTCTGTGGCGAGTGTCTCACCTCCTGACTCCCCAACATCCTTCCACCATCTACAAGGCACAAGTAAGGAGTGTGATGGAATACTCTCCACTTGCCTGGATGAGTGCAGCTCCTGCAACACCCAAGGAGCATGACACCATCCAGGACAAAGCAGCCCGCTTGATTGGCACCCCATCCACCACCTTAAACATTCACTCCCTCCACCACGGCATACCGTGGCTGCAGTGTGTACTATCTACAAGATGCACTGCAGCAACTTGCCAAGGCTTCTTTGGCAGCACCTCCCAAACCCGCGACCTCTTCAACCTAGATGGACAAGGGCAGCAGGTGCATGGGAACACCACCACCTCCAAGTTCCCCTCCAAGCCATACAGCATCCTGACTTAGAAGTATATCGCCGATCCTTCATCGTCGCTGGGTCAAAATCCTGGAACTCCCTCCCTAACAGCACTGTGGGAGTACCTTCACCACATGGACTGCAGCGGTTCAAGAAGGCGGCTCACCACCACCTTCTCAAGTTCAACTAGGCATTTATTACCCATCCCTAGTTGAACTTGAGAAGGTGGTGGTGAGCCGCCTTCTTGAACCGCTGCAGTCCATGTGGTGAAGGTACTCCCACAGTGCTGTTAGGGAGGGAGTTCCAGGATTTTGACCCAGCGACGATGAAGGATCGGCGATATACTTCTAAGTCAGGATGCTGTATGGCTTGGAGGGGAACTTGGAGGTGGTGGTATTCCCATGCACCTGCTGCCCTTGTCCATCTAGGTTGAAGAGGTCGCGGGTTTGGGAGGTGATCCCATAAACGACTTAAAAAAAAATTGCCTGGAGGGACCCGCACGTTGGCCATAATGAGGCCAATCAAGCCAAAATAATACGTGATGGGAGGCGTCAGCTGGGAGCGGGTCGGAAAGCCTCCGAGCAGCGGGCCCACCCTCAACCCACCTCCATTAATAAAATCGAGCCCAGAGAGTAAGATGAAGCAGAAAAATGGGGCATATGACAGATGTCAGGTTAAGAATATAAGTACGAACCAGGCTGGATATAGAAAGTTCAGAGTAGAAGTGAAAAATGAAATAAAAGGGGCAAAGAGAGAGTACGAGAATTGATTGGCAGTTAACATAAAATGGAATGCAAAAGTCTTCTGTAGGCATATAAGTAGTAAACGGGTAGTAAGAGGAGGGGTGGGGCCAATTAGGGACCAAAATGGTGACCTACACATGGAGACAGAGGGCATGGCTGAGGTACTAAATGAGTTCTTTGCATCTATATTTACCAAGGAAGAAGATGCTGCCAAAGGCATAGTGAAAGAGGAGGTAGTTGAGATACTGGATGAGATAAAAATTGATGAAGAGGAGGTACTAGAAAGGCTGGCTGTACTTAAAGTAGGTAAGTCACCAGGACCGGATGGGATGCATCCTAGGATGCTGAGGGAAGTAAAGGTGGAAATTGCAGAGGTACTGGCCATAATCTTCCAATCCTCCTTAGATACAGGGGTGGTGCCAGAGGACTGGAGAATTCCAAATGTTACACCTTTGTTCAAAAAAAGGTTGCAAGGATAAACCCAGCAACTACAGGCCAGTCAGTTTAACCTCAGTAGTGGGGAAGCTTTTAGAAATGATAATCTGGGACAAAATTTACAGTCACTTGGACAAGTGTGGATTAATTAAGGAAAGCCAGCATGGATTTGTTAACGGCAAATCGTGTTTACTAACTTGATTGAGTTTTTTGATGAGGTAACAGAGAGGGTTGATGAGGGCAATGCAGTTGACGTGGTGTATATAGATTTCCAAAAGGTGTTTGATAAAGTGCCACATAATAGGCTTGCCAGCAAAGTTGAAGCCCATGGAATAAAAGGGACAGTGGCAGCATGGATATGAAATTGGCTAAGTGACAGGAAACAGAGCGTAGCGGTGAACGGTTGTTTTTTGGGCTGGAGGAAGATATGCAGTGGTGTTCCCCAAGGGTCAGTACTCGGACCACTGCTTTTCTTGATATAAATTAATGATTTAGACTTGGGTGTACAGCGCACAACTTCAAAATTTGCAGATGTCACAATTTTGGAAGTACAGTGAATAGTGAGGAGGATGGTGATAGACTTCAAGAAGACATAGATAGGTTGGTGGAATGGGCGGACATGGGGCAGATGAAATTTAACGCAGAAAAGTGCGAAGTGATACATTTTGGTAGGAAGAACGAGGAGAGGCAATATAAATGAAATGGTACAATTCTAAAGGGGGTGCATGAACAGAGAGACCTGGGGGTATGTGTGCACAAATCGCTGAAGGCGGCAAGGCAGGTTCTGAAAGTAGTTAAAAAAGCTTACGGGATCCAGGGCTTTATAAATAGAGGCATAGAGTACAAAAGCTAGGAAGTTAAGATGAACCTTAATAAAACACTGGTTCGGCCTCAACTGGAGTATTGTGTCCAATTCTGGGCACCACACTTTAGGAAGGATGTGAAGGCCTTGGAGAGGGTGCAGAAAAGATTTACGAGAATGATTCCAGGGATGAGGGACTTCAGTTACGTGGATAGACTGGAGAAGCAGGGGTTGTTCTCCTTAGAGCAGAGAAAGTTGAGAGGAGATTTGATAGAGGTGTTCAAAATTATGAGGGGTCTAGACAGAGTAGATAGAGAGAAACTGTACCCATTGGCAGAAGGGTCAAGAACCAGAGGACACAGATTTAAGGTGATTGGCAGAAGGACCAAAGGTAACATGAGGAAAAACTTTTTTACGCAGCGAGTGGTTATGATCTGGAATGCATTGCCTGAAAGGGTGGTGGTGGCTTTCAATAGGGAATTGGATAAGTACCTGAAAGAAAAAAAATTGCAGGGCTAGGGGAAAGGGTGGGGCAGTGGGACTAGATGAAGTGCTCTTGCAGAGAGCTGGCATGGGCTCGAAGGGCTGAATGGCCTCCTTCTGTGTTAAGAACATAAGAACATAAGAAATAGGAGCAGGAGTAGGCCATATGGCCCCTCGGGCCTGCTCCGCCATTCAATAGGATCATGGCTGATCTGAATATAGACTCACGTCCACTTCCCTGCCCTCTCCCCGTAACCCCTAATTCCCTTATCTGCTAGGAAAATGTCTATCTCCATTTTAAATTTATTTAATGTTGCAGCTTCCACAGCTCTCTGGGGTAGCAAATTCCATAGATTTACTACCCTCTGAGTGAAGAAGTTTCTCCTCATCTCAGTTTTGAAAGGGCAGCCCCTTATTCTAAGATTATGCCTGCTAGTTCTAGTCTCACCCATCAGTGGAAACATCCTCACCGCATCCACCCGATCAAGCCCCCTCACAATCTTATATGTTTCGATAAGATTGCCTCTCATTCTTCTGAACTCCAATGAGTAGAGTCCCAACCTACTCAACCTTTCCTCATACGTCAACCCCCTCATCTCTGGAATCAACCGAGTGAACCTCCTCTGAACCGCCTCGAGAGCAAGTATATCTTTTCTTAAATATGGAAACCAAAACTGCATGCAGTATTCCAGGTGTGGCCTCACCAATACCCTGTATAACTGCAGCAAGACTTCCCTGTTTTTATACTCCATCCCCCTTGCAATAAAAGCCAAGATTCCATTGGCCTTCCTGATCACCTGCTGCACCTGCATACTAACTTTTTGTGTTTCATGCACCAGGACCCCCAGATCCCTTTGTACTGTAGCACTTTGCAGTTTCTCTCCATTTAGATAATAACTTGCTCTTTGATTTTTTCTGCCAAAGTGCATAACCTCACACTTTCCAACATTATATTGCATCTGCCAAATCTCTGCCCACTCACTTAGCCTGTCTATGTCCTTTTGCAGGTTTTTTATGTCCTCCTCACTCACTGCTTTCCCTCCCATCTTTGTATCGTCGGCAAACTTGGATATGTTGCACTCGGTCCCTTCCTCCAAATCGTTAATATAGATTGTAAAGAGTTGGGGTCCCAGCACTGACCCCTGCGGAACACCACTAGTTACTAATTGCCAGCCCGAGAACGAACCATTTATCCCAACTCTTTGTTTTCTGTTAGATAGCCAATCTTCCACCCATGCCAGTATATTACCCCCAATCCCGTGATTTTTTATCTTGATCAGTAATCTTTGGTGTGGAACCTTGTCAAATGCCTTTTGGAAATCCAAATACACTACATCCACTGGTTCCCCTTTATCCACCTGTATGTTACATCCTCAAAGAATTTGAGCAAATTTGTCAAACATGACTTCCCCTTCGTAAAACCTTGCTGACTCTGTCCTATTAAATTATGTTTATCCAAATGCTCTGTTACTGTTTCCTTAATAATGGACTCCAACATTTTGCCAACCACAGATGTTAGGCTAACTGGTCTATAGTTTCCAGCTTTTTGTCTACTTCCCTTCTTAAATAAGGGTGTTACATTAGCAGTTTTCCAATCTGCCGGGACCTTTCCTGAGTCCAGGGAGTTCTGGAAAATGATCACCAATGCATCCACAATCCCTACCGCCACTTCTCTCAAGACCCTAGGATGTAGGCCATCAGGTCCGGGGGATTTATCTGCCTTAAGTCCCATTATTTTACTGAGTACCATCTCCTTAGTGATTTTAATTGTGTTTAGCTCCTCCCCCCCCCCATTGCCCCCTGTTTGTCCAGTGTTGGGATATTTTTAGTGTCCTCCACTGTAAAGACTGATATAAAATATTTGTTCAGCGTCTTTGCCATCTCCATGTTCCCCACCACTAGTTTCCCGGTCCCATCCTCTAAGGGACCAACGTTCACTTTAGCCACCCTTTTTCTTTTTATATAGAAACTCTTGCTATCTGTTTTTATATTTTTTGCTAGTTTACTTTCATAATCTATCTTCCCTTTCTTAATTAACCTTTTAGTTATTGTTTGCTGGCTTTTAAATGCTTCCCAATCTTCTATCCTCCCACTAGATTTGGCTACTTTATATGCCCTTGTTTTCAGTCGGATACTATCCTTTATTACTTTACTAAGCCATGGATGGCTGTCTTTTCTTTTACTCCCCTTTTTCCTCAGTGGAATATATTTATCTTGAAAGATGTGAAATATCTCCTTGAATATAGACCACTGCTCTTGTACCGTCTTACACTTTAATCTGTTTTCCCAGTCCACTTTAGTCAATTCTACTCTCATACCTTCATATTCTCCTTTATTTAAGCTTAATACGCTGGTTTGAGATCCAACTCTCTCACCCTCAAACTGAATTTGGAATTCAACCATATTATGGTCACTCATTCCAAGGGGATCCTTTACTAGGACATTTTTTATTAATCCTGTCTCATTACACAGGACCAGATCTAAGATTGCCTGCCCTCTGGTTGGTTCAGTTACATACTGCTCAAGGAACCCGTCCCTAATACACTCTATGAACTCTTCCTCAATGCTGCCATGCCCAATTTGATTAGTCTAGTCAATATGAAAGTTAAAATCCCCCATGATTATGGCTGTTCCCTTATTACAAGCCCCAACTATTTCCTGATTTATACTCCGACCAACAGAGTTGCAACTGTTAGGAGGCCTATAGACTACGCCCACTAGTGACTTTTTCCCCTTATTATTCCTTATCTCCACCCAAACTGTTTCACTATCCTGATCCTTTGTCCCAACATCATTTCTGACTATTGCAGTGATTCCATCCTTGATTAACATAGCAACCCCACCTCCCTTTCCTTCCTGTCTGTCCTTCCTAATTGTCAAATACCCTTGTGTGTTTAGTTCCCAGTCATGATTATCTTGCAGCCATGTTTCCGTAATGGCCACCAGATCATACCCATGTGTAGTTATTTGTACCGTCAACTCGTCAATTTTGTTACGAATGCTGCGTGCATTCAGATAAAGAACTTTCAAATATGTTTTCTGACAATTTATTCCTGCTTTTACCCCTTTTACTACTTTACCTTTATCATTATACATTCTGTCCCTTCCTGACACGCTCTGGTTTTTAATTCCCCCACTGCTACCTTGCTCTATTGCCTTCTCTGCTGTCATTTTTATTTTTCGCTCTCTTAAAACCTCCCCCCACTAATGAGTTTAAAGCCCTCTCTACAGCCCTAGTTATTCGATTCGCCAGGATTCTAGTCCCAGAACTGGCCAAGTGAAGCCTGTCCCAACGGAACAGCTCTCTCCTGTCCCAGTACTGATGCCAGTGTCCCAGGAAGCAAAACCCATTTCTCCCACACCAGTCTTTGAGCCACGCATTTAACTCTCTAATTTCATTTACCCTAGCCAAATTTGCACGTTGTAACCATTTGATGATTCTATTCTAAGGGAGGAGGTAAAAGGGCAGATGCTGCATCTCCTGCATTTGCATGGTAAGGTGCCGTGGGAGGGGAATGGGATGTTGGGGGTGATTGAGGAGTGGATTAGGGTTTCATGGAGGGAATGGTCCCTTCGGAATGCTGAAAAGGGAGGGGAAGATACATTTGGTGGTGGCATCACACTGGAGGTGGTGGAAATGGCGGGGGATGACCCATTGAATGTGGAGGCTGGTGGGGTGGAAGGTGAGGACACAGGGAACCTTATCGTGGTTCTGGGAGGGAGGGGAAGGGGTGAGAGCAGACGTGTGGGAAATGGGTCAGACACGGTCGAGGGCCCTGTCAACCACAGTGGAGGGAAATCCTCAGTTGAGGAAGAAGGAAGACATATTGGAAGCACTGGTATGGAAGGTGGCAACGGCAGAGGCAGAGAAACTGGGAGAATGGAATAAAGTCCTTACAGGAAGTGGGAGGAATGTAGTCAAGCTAGCTCTGGGAGTCAGTGGGCTTATAGAGGATATTGATCGATAGACTATCCCCGGAAATGGAGACAGAGAAGTCGAGGAAGGGAAGGGAAGAGTTTGAGATGGACCATGTGAAGCTGAGAGAAGGGTGGAAATTGGAAGCAAAGTTGATCACCCGAGTGTCCACATCGTTGCCATTGATAATCTCCTATACTTTCTGAAATGCAGTAGTGTGTTGAAACACTCCTGATTCTCATCAGTGGGAAAGGAGATGAAAGTGTTGACTGTACTGCTAGATGCATCAGTCACTTATGTGATACAGGTTTGGCCAGCATATTAGCTGATACAGCAATGCTCATCTGGAAAGAGTTTGAAGCAGAAACATTGAGGGTATCGGAGGACTATGTCTGAAAGCGGACAATTATCCTTTTGACTTCCTCCAGTTTAGATATATAGGAATTGTACAACACACCCTCCCCTTTAATTGACACATGCTGAGCAGTTAGTTGCTGTTTGCTGTATAATCCTCGGGGGAGGGGAAATTGAAAACCCAGCATTGTACAGATAAAATCTGCTTCTCTCCTCAGCGTCCCTTGCTGTTTTCTCCCACTGGGCTTATTCGTATCACGTTTTGATGCGAGAATCTCTTGTTCCTCCCATTTGCTGTACATTATTGACCCATTCTTCACTGAAATTTAAATGACTGACTTATTTAGCTGGCACAAAATGTGTGGTGGTGGAAGATATTGCTTTGGTGCTGTGATGGAGCACCAGCACACCCAAAGGCAGATTACAACATCACAGCAATGACAAAAAGCATAAATATAAAGTCAACTCCAAAAGAGTTATTGCGCACACAAAACATATCAACCACCTTTACATGCCTGCCACCTAGTGGAGTAGCAGAGCATGGCAGGCAGTTTCAAACAGCCCCAATGATTTTTGAACACTTTCAGTTCACTTCTTTAAGCCAGTGCAGAATACCAATAATTTATATTGGCAAGCAGGAAATAGGGTGTTGTGAAAGATCTCCTGCATTCATCATGCCACAATGAAAGAAGTTAGAGATTTAATAGTTTTTAAGCAAGAGAGCAGAGGCAGGTAAAGAAGGATGTGGAGTGGGAGGGTGCGGTGGGGGGCCAGGGGTGGTGGGGAGGGGCCGTGTGGGGGCAAAGAAGCTCAATGCAAGCTCGAGGAACAGCACCTCATCTTTCTATTAGGCACTTTATAGCCATCCAGCCTCAACATTGAGCTCAACAACTTTAAGATCATAACCACCGCTCCCATTTTCTCGGACAACAGGTGCTGGCAATGGTTCCGCTGTGACTATTTACACCTTCTCTGGACATATCCTTAGTTTCTTTACTAGTCCCATTACCATCCCCATTTGCCTTGCACCATCATCCCTTTTCCACCTGATCACAGACCTTCCCTTTGTTTTTGTCTTACCCAATTTTTTCTTTGTTCCGAAGCTCTTCACTTGCCTAAAACCGGTTACATCTCTAACTTTTTTCCAGTTCTGATGGAAGGTCATCGACCTGAAACGTTAACTCTGTTTCTCTCTCCACAGATGCTGCCTGACCTGCTGAGTATTTCCAGCATTCTCTGTTTTTATTTCAGATTTCCAGCATTTGCAGTAGTTTGCTTTTGAGACAGTCAACTCTTCTGCCTTACATCCTGCAGAACCATCTGTGTCGCGACAAGAAAAAAAAAATGTACTAACAGGATGTACCGTCGCAGAAGTTCAATTTTTTTATTTTCTAATCATTTTTATTTGAACATAAGAACATAAGATTACAGCACAAGATAAAAAATCACGGGATTGGGGGTAATATACTGGCATGGGTGGAAGATTGGCTATCTAACAGAAAACAGAGAGTTGGGATAAATGGTTCATTCTCAGGTTGGCAATCAGTAACTAGTGGTGTTCCGCAGGGGTCAGTGCTGGGACCCCAACTCTTTACAATCTATATTAAAGATTTGGAGGAAGGGACCAAGTGCAACATATCCAAGTTTGCCGACGATACAAAGATGGGAGGGAAAGCAGTGAGTGAGGAGGACATAAAAAACCTGCAAAACGACATAGACAGGCTAAGTGAGTGGGCAGAAATTTGGCAGATGGAATATAATGTTGGAAAGTGTGAGGTTATGCACTTTGGCAGAAAAAATCAAAGAGCAAGTTATTATCTAAATGGAGAGAAACTGCAAAGTGCTACAGTACAAAGGGATCTGGGATCCTGGTGCATGAAACACAGAAGGTTAGTATGCAGATACAGCAGGTGAACAGGAAGGCCAATGGAATCTTGGCTTTTATTGCAAGGGGGATGGAGTATAAAAGCAGGGAAGTCTTGCTTCAGTTATACAGGGTACTGGTGAGGCCACACCTGGAATACTGCGTACAGTTTTTGTTTCCATATTTAAGAAAAGATATACTTGCTCTCGAGGCAGTTCAGAGAAGGTTCACTCGGTTGATTCCGGAGATGAGGGGGTTGACTTATGAGGAAAGGTTGAGTAGGTTGGGCCTCTACTCATTGGAATTCAGAAGAATGAGAGGTGATCTTATCGAAACATATAAGATTATGAGGGGACTTGATCGGGTGGATGCGGGGAGGATGTTTCCACTGATGGGTGAGACTAGAACTAGGGGGCATAATCTTAGAATAAGGGGCTGCCCTTTCAAAACTGAGATGAGGAGAAACTTCCTCACTCAGAGGGTAGTAAATCTATGGAATTTGCTACCCCAGAGAGCTGCGGAAGCTGCAACATTAAATAAATTTAAAACGGAGATAGACAATTTCCTAGCTGATAAGGGAATTAGGGGCTACGGGGAGCGGGCAGGGAAGTGGATGTGAGTCTAGGTTCGGATCAGCCATGATCCTATTGAATGGCGGAGCAGGCCCGAGGGGCCGTATGGCCTACTCCTGCTCCTACTTCTTATGTTCTTATGTTATTATAAGAAATATGAGCAGGGCATTCGGCCCCTCGAGCCTGCTCCGCCATTTAATGAGATCATGGCTGATCCGACTTTGGCCTCAACTCCACTTTCCTGCCCGCTCCCCATAACCCTCGACTCCCCTGTTGCTCAAAAATCTGTCTATCTCAGCCTTGAATATATTCAATATGACTCAGTTTCCACAGCTCTCTGGGGTAAAGAATTCCAAAGATTCAGGACCCTCTGAGAGAAGAAATTCCTTCTCATCTCTGTCTTAAATAGGTGACCCATTATTCTGAGACTATACCCCCTTGTTCTAGATTCCCTGATGAGGGGAAACATCCTCTCAGCATCTACCCTGTCCAACCCCCTCAGTTTCAATAAGATCACCTCTCATTCTTCTATACTCCAATGAGTATAGGCCCAACCTGCTCAAACTTTCCTCATAAGACAACCCTTCCATCCCAGGAATCAACCTCGTGAACCTTCTCTGAACTGCCTCCAATGCAAGTCATAGAGTCATAACAGTTAAGAAGGAGCCCATTCAGCCCATCAAGTCCGTGCCGGTTCTCTGTAGTGCAATCCAGTCAGTCCCATTCCCCGCTCTATCCCTGTAGCCCTGCAAGTTTATTTCCCTCAAGTGCCTATCCAGTCTCCCCTTGAAAACGCTGAGTGTCACCGCTTCCACCACTTCTGTCGGCAGCAAGTTCCAGGACCTCACCATTCGTTGCATAAAAAAGTTTTTCCTCACATCCCCCCTGTATCTCCTGCCCAAAACCTTAAATCTGTGTCCCCTGGTCCTTGTACCATCAACTAGTGGGAACAGCCTTTCCCCATCTAGCCTATCCAAACCCGTCATAATCTTGTATTGAAACTTATAAAATTCTAACAGGACTAGACAGACTAGATGCAGGAAGGATGTTCCCGATGGCGGGGGAGTCCAGAACCAGGGGTCACAGTCTAAGGATAAGGGGTAAGCCATTTAGGATTGAGATGAGGAGGAATTTCTTCACCCAGAGAGTGGTGAACCTGTGGAATTCTCTACCACAGAAGGCAGTTGAGGCCAACTTATTAAATATATTCAAGAAAGAGTTAGATATATTTCTTAAGGCTAAAGGGATCAAGGGATCTGAGGAGAAAGCAGGGACAGGGTACTGAATTTGGATAATCAGCCATGATCTCATTAAATGGCGGAGCTGGCTTGAGGGGCCGAATGGCCTACTCCTGCTCCTATCTTCTATGTTTCTATGTTTGCACCTCTATCAAATCATCCCTCAACCTCCTTTGCTCTAATGAAAACAAATCCAGCTTCTCCAACCTGTCCTTGTAGCTAAGATCCCCCATCCCCGGAATAATTCTGGTAAATCTCCTCTGCACCCTCGCAAGTGCCTTCACATCCTTTCTAAAGTGTGGTGACCAGAACTGAATGCAATACTGCAGTTGTGGCCTAACCAGTGCCTTATAAAGGTTCAGCATAACTTCTCTACTTTTGTACTCAATACCTTTATTTATGAAGGCAAGATCCCATATGCTTTGCTAACCACTCCCTCAATATGTCCCGCCACCTTCAGGGACCTATGCACATTAACTCCCAGGTCCCTCTGTCCCTTCACACTCTTTAAAACTGTGCCATTAAGTGTATATTGCCTCTCCCTGTTCTTTCTGCCAAAATGCAGCACCTCACACTTTTCTGTATTAAATTCAATCTGCACTTGTCTGTGCATTTCTATGTCCTGTTGCAGTCGATTGGTATCATCCTCACTGTTTGCCACACCTCCAAGTTTGGTGTCATCAGCAAATTTAGAAATTCTACTCTGTATTCCAATATCCAGGTCATTTATATATATATCAAAAAAAGCAGTGGCCCCAGCACTGACCCTTGGGGAACACCACTGTCTACCATCCTTCAGTCTGAAAAACAGCCATCTACCACAACTCGCTGTTTTCTGTCCTTAAGCCAAATCCTTATCCAAGCTGCCACTGACCCACCTATTCTATGAGCCTCAATTTTGTGAACCAGCCTTCTGTGTGATACTTTGTCAAACGCCTTCCTAAAATCTATGCAGACAACATCCATTGCATTCCCTTCATTGATCCTCCATGTTACTTCATCAAAAAATTCAATTAGATTAGTCAAACACGTTCTGCCTTTTACAAATCCGTGTTGGCTCTCCTTAATTAGCTTAAACCTCTCCAAGTGCCCGTTAATTTTTTCCTTGATTATTGTTTCTAAAACTTTACCCACCACTGATGTTAAACTGTAGTTACTAGGATTGTCCTTACACCCTTTCTTGAACAATGGTGTCACATTTGCCACTTTCCAATCCTCAGGAAGATTGGAAAATTTGGCAAGCCATTCTGCTATCTCCTCCCCCAATTCCCTTAGCAACCTGGGATGCAAGCCAAATGGACCAGGCGACTTATCCACTCTAAGCATACTCAGTCTTTCTAGTACATCCTGTCTATCAATTTTCACCCCTTCCATTGCTTCTACCTTTTCCACTTCTACCGATATTTTGTCAGCATCCACCTACAGTATATCCCTCCTTAAATAAGGGGACCAAAACTGTATGCAGTACTCTAGGTGTGGTCTCACCAGCACCCTGTACAGTTGTAGCAAGACTTCCCTACTTTTATACTCTATCCCCCTTGAAATAAAGGCCAACATTCCATTTGCCTTCCTAATTACTTGCTGCACCTGCATGTTAACTTTTTCATGTACGAGGACACTCAGATCCCTCTGCACTGCTGCATTCTGTAGTCTTTGTTATTTGTTGGTTTTTATAATAATTTTGTCCCCTTCTTCAGGTCACTCCCATTCTCTCAGCAGGGTCAACGGGTAAGAGACCTGATGCGTGAACCTTGCCAGTGCTATCTGTAACCGGGAACCAGGCAATAAGCAAAAGTGTCTACAGGCCCGTTATTCAGTGGTGATTCGTGGATAGGCCACAGCATCATGTTTTTTGGGACTCCTTGCACTAGACCACCCAGCGGATGTTGGATGCAGAAAATGAGGGGTTGGCCAGGAACGCACTTGCTCCGACTGCCCCACAACTAAAGCCCCCCACCCCCGGACTCCCCGCTTTCCAGAAAATCACTGGGCGGCAGAATAGTGATAGAGACCTGGAAAACCACATCTCCACTCCTTTTTCCTTTGTGTCCAGGGAGTGGAAGGGTCAGGACAATTGGCCCTAATAGGTCTTGCTTGAGAAATCTATTGGGACTCTAACTAAATCATGAATGAGAGTGGACATGATCAAGAGGCATGGATAATGTAGCTACAACTAGGCTATTCAATTTGGACTCCAACAATTAGAAAATGAACATGCCTTGTGCAAGAATAGCAAGTGCAGTTAGTGCCTCAACTACCTCCTTTAAAAAAATATGAGCACCTGATTAGGAAAAAGGTTGAAGATTATAAGGATATTAATGGGTAGAAGTGACCAAATGCTCTATGAAACATAATGGTACTTGGGATATTGGGACTGTGGAAATATTCGAGGCCATGTAAAGCAACTGGTCAATAATGAATATTGGTTATCTAAACATTGTACAGATATTTCGGAATTTTGCTCAATTACCTTTTGGGTGTGGGTGTGGGGGGGGTGGCAGGGGGGTGGGGTGGGGGGGTGGGTGGGGAGGGGGGAGTGGGTGGTGGTGATGGGGGAGCCAGGGAGATAGTTTGTAGAATCTTCCATCAAGGGATTGATTAAGTTGGGTAAAGTCAGTAAAAGGGCAAATGATACACATTTTTTGGAAAGAATGGGCTCAACAGGCAAAGTGACCTTTGGTTGATACAAGTTTCATTATAATCTTAAAACTGTACAATAAGAGATCCTAATGAAAAGCAATGTCAGTCTGAGACATTTGTAAAATGCTGTGCCAAATATGTATTCAAGTGAAAAAGGGCAAAGTAGTTAACAGAAAGCTCCAAGGTAAAGTAAACCCATATTAATTTTCAACCTCATTTCATTCAAATAAATTATGATATTACTTTGCAGTCTCACCACAAACTATTTAAGTATTGAATTAATGTTATAAAAATGAGTCTGCAATACACAGTGGCCTAGAAATTCAGTTGCGTTCGCCAGCCGTTAGCGCCATAAGAGGAGTAGATCTCGAGCGCTAGGCACTTAGCGGCCGGGCGCAGAACGATCTGCGCCTACGCCCAACTTCAGTTGACATTTAGCGCTGGCGCAAAGTGTTTGCGCGCGCTCAGCTGCGCGCGCAACTTATGACGTCATTTCGTCGTGCAACGCCGTTTGTGCGCCCCAAACCGGAACTTCAGTGGCGCCCGCCCAATGTGGGCGTGGCGCTGTTAAGAACTGTGAAGTGGAACGCAGCAGAGGCCCTGCGGGCCTCGGGGAGCGCTAATTAAAGGGCACTTAGACTGAACTATAAAGGCCAGCCATTTTGCTGCAATGACTTTAGTGCTACGGATTTCTGGACAGAGACCAAGGAAGAGACCTTACTGATTTGGGCCAACATAGGAGAGGTATTTTTGGCTTCTGGCCAGAGCTTGGAAATTTGACTCATTGTGATTTCACTGTTTGCAAGTATATTATGGGGGCTGCATGGGGTTCCAACCCTCAGTTCCAGCATTATGTGCGAAGGGCTCGCAGACGCTGTGTGAGAGGGGCAGCCATGCCTAGACGCAGAGGGGCCATCAGGCGTCGGCAACGTAGGCCTTACCCACTCAGGGAATACCGCCAGCAGGTGTCCTATCTCACCATGACTGCCGCGCATTGTGTTAAGAGGCTGCGCTTCAGAAGGGAGGTGGTTGCAGAGATCTGCCAGCTGCTTCACAGAGATTTGCGTCCACAGCTGATGTGCAGGACGTCTCTGTCGGTGGAAGTGAAGGTCACAGTGGCTCTGAACTTTTATGCAAGCGGCTCCTTCCAAGCCGCTGCTGGGGACATAGCGAACATCTCCCAGTTCGCCGTGCATCGCTGCATCCGGCAGGTCACCGATGCCCTTTTCACAAGGAGACACCAATTCATCTCCTTCCCCATGACCCTAGAGAGGCAGGAGCAGCGTGCAGTCGGATTTGCGAGGATCGCCGACTTCCCCATGGTGCAGGGCGCCATTGACTGCACGCATGTGGCTATGCGGGCACCTACCGACCATGCCGAGGATTACCGCAACCGGAAGGGCTACCATTCCCTCAATGTACAGCTGGTGTGTTACCACAGGCAGTGCATCCTAGCTGTCAATGCCCGCTTTCCAGGCAGCAGCCACGATGCATTTATCCTGCGCCAGACTACTGTGGCTGACATGTTCCAGGCACAGCCTCCCCCAAGAGGATGGCTTATCGGGGACAAAGGCTATCCTTTGTGTACATGGCTCATGACCCCGCTCCGCGCGCCCAGGACCCCTGCTGAGGAGGCATACAACGAAAGCCATCAAGCCACAAGGAACATCATAGAGCAAACGATTGGCGTCCTCAAGCAATGGTTCCGCTGCCTGGATCGCTCCGGGGGATCTCTCCAGTATTCGCCGGATAGAGTCTCCCAGTTCGTCGTCGTTTGCTGCATGCTGCACAACCTGGCTATCCGCAGGACTCAGGCACTGCCACCTCACGCTGGACCACCACCTCAGGAGGACGAGCAGGAGGACCATGAGGAGGAGGAGGAGGAGGAGGAGTACCAGCCCAGGAGGGAGCCACAAGGTCCAAGGGCCGTCCGTCGGCGGCTTATTGAACGACACTTCTAGGCCCCCTGTCAGGGAATGGCTTGTGGCAATGAAGGCACATGAATGCAGCCGCTCCGCAAGCCCCCAGCCGGTTAACGCAACAACCACTTGAAACATCACACATGGACAAGCTGAATAAATAAAAAGCTTTATTGAACAAACTCAGGGCCCTTCCCACATGAAACCCAAAAACAGACAACACCCCCAAAAAACAGTCAAAAACATATCTCACTCCCACAACCTGGGGAGGAATAACAAAACTTGTCCATCCAAATGGCCTTCATCCTCGGCGTTACCAAAAGAACCCCCCCCATAGAGAACACAACCACCCCCATATAAAAAAACAATGGCTTTCATCCTCGGCCTTACCAAGATAAACCCCCCCATAGAGAACACAAACACCCCCATATAAAAAAACATTTGGCAACACACTCTACTTTGTGTGCTGAGAGGGCGAGTCCTTGTCCAGGCTTTTCCGGCCCCTGGCCGACCTGCTGCTCCGCCTCAACCTGGGCCCTGTGGGTGTTGCAAGGCTGGGGGAAGGCTCCTGAGGGGCACATTGCGTGACGGCAGATGCCCTTGGGGGTCGGCCTAGACGAGCTCCGGCCCTCGAGGGGCCGGCTGCTGACTGCTGCAGCTGTGGCTGGGCAGCATCAGTCTCTCCAGCAGCTCATCGCAGCTTTGCTGGGGGAGTGGCAGTGGCAGCTGCAGCAATGGGGGCAAGCTGGCTGATGCCAGGCGCTCGCTGGTCGCCAGAGACACTGGCACTCGGCCGGGCTGGCACTGCAGCAAGCGCAGCAATCTGGTGAAGGCCAGACCGCTGTGCTGCAGCAGCGCGGCGGGTGCCCTGGCGATGCGTGCGTGACACAGCGAGTGTGGCAGCAGTGAGTGCCCGTACTGCCCTGGTCTGTGCCCGCATCAGACCAGCCAGTGACTGCACGGCACCACTGATCAACTCTCCACTCGCTGCCTGTGCTGCCCTGAAGTCGTCCCGACTCGCGTCCTGTGCTGCCCTGAATTCGGCCCGACTCGCGTCCTGTGATGCCCCGAATTGTGCCCGACTCGCGTCCTGTGATGCCCCGAATTGTTCGAGACCCCTGGCCTGTGAGGCCCCGAAATCGGACACACTATGAGCCAGGGACTCAATGGCCTCAGGCAACCGTGCCACAACCCCCATGAACTCGGTGTGCCGACGATCCGAGTCCGCGGACATTTGATCAAGGAGGCGCACCTCCTGGGCGAGGACCGTCTCCGGACTGGAGGCCGGACTCTCCCTCTGGGGAGAAGGCCGCCGAGCTGCCCGACCCTTCCCGCGTGGCTGGACGCCACTGGGCCCAGCAACTGCACTCCCCTGCAACACTTCCCCCCTCTGGGGAGAAGGCCGCCGAGCTGGCCGTCCCTTCCCGCGTGGCAGGATGCCACTGGGCACAGGAGCTACACTCCCCTGCAACACTTCCCCCCTCTGGGGAGAAGGCAGCCGTGCTGCCCGACCCTTCCCGCGTGGCTTGACGCCACTGGGCACAGGAGCTACACCCCCCTGCAACACTTCCCCCTGGCTCTCCTCCAGGCAAGACGTGTCCCCTCCATTGCCATCCCCTGGCGCGGATGAGGGTTCCCCCGATGTGCCGCCTTCCTCTTGCTCCTCCTCGTCCTCCTCTTCCGAGGGACTGACACTCGCAGCTTCAGGGACCTCCTCCTCACCAGCTGAAAGCAGGAAGGCACAAGAGTAGCTTTAGAGTGAGGACAGGGCGTCAGCGAGGGAGGCATGAGTGGTGGCATTCTGCGCATTGGTCGGACAGTGGCAAAGGATGTAGATCTGAAGCGCAAGGGGAACGAGAGAGGTCCAAACGGTCATGTCCTTACCATTGGGGCCCAGCACAGGGTCGGCATCTCCAATTGCAACGGGGCCAATCACCCGGGCACCCATGAGTCGACCCACGCGCTCCTCCAGGTCACTGAGCTGCTGGAACTGGGCACGGCCTCCCCCGGTGACAGTCCGGCTCTTCAGATTCTGGGCCAGCTTGGCCTGCAAGAGAAAGGACGGCCTCTAAGTACAGTGTGGTGCCCTGTTGTTGTGTGCACTGCCTCCCATGGTCGAATAGCTTGGCCAGTGTGGTGCCCTGTTGTTGTGTGCACTGCCTCCCATGGTCGAATAGCTTGGCCAGTGTGTAAAGTGCAGAAAGTGCAATTGATGTTCATGCCAGTGCCATAGCTGCTGGATGAGGGCTGGCCATTAGGCCTTTGAGGTCCCTTTGCCCATAATGTGAGGTGCACATGCAAGGATGAGGAAGACACTGGAAAGGGTGCTCACCCTGACCAACCGAGTGAGGTCGTTAAACTTTTTCCGGCATTGGTCACCAGTCCTGGGGACATCGCTGTTGGCTGTGACCCTCTGGGCGATTTCCCTCCAGGCTCTCCTGTACACCCTCTTGGGAGGCTTCTTGCCACTGTCCGGGAACAAGATATGGCTTCTCTTCTCCAAAGCCCTAACCAGCACCTTTAAATCATGGGCAGAGAAGCGCTGCGCTCGCTCACGGGCCCTCTGCATCCTTGCTGGCGCTATTTCTCTCCAGCAGCAGTGTTTAGGCCTAGCTGGAGGGCTGCAGTATCCAGGGCGTGGCAGCAGACCAAGTCGACCCTTCCCCCTTTAAGAGCTGGCCGGCGCCAGGGTGTCTGCTGTCAATCAAAACATGACCGCACCTGCGCTGCGCCCGGCCTCGGCGGTATCAGTCTGCACCGCCGGCTTAGCGCCTAAAGATAGGCGTGCAACGCCAGTTTTAGCACTCGAGCAAACTCCTTGGCCAAAGCTACTGAATATCGGCGAAGTGGCCTCCACTTTCCGGCGGGCGCAAACTTTAGCGGCTGCCCGACTTTACCGCCCCAAAAGTGGCTATACTGAATTTCTAGGCCAGTATGTTTTACAGGATTGTATTTCACATTTCACAAGAACATATATTAAAACGTCCTTCAAAATTGCACTTTTAAACTAAAACCGTACTTAATAAATTGCCTTTCTTTGTATTCGGACAGTAACTGGGCAGGATCCGAAATGGAAAATTGCCAGATATCTTTAAAGTGCTGTAAAAATCCAGTGTCTCATTCAGTGCATTCTATCATCTTGTGACTGAAATCTCAGACAATGTTTTTGACAAGTCAGGGGAAGATAAGCAATGAAAACTGTAATGTATTATCACATGGTTTGTCACATGGTTTAGTATAGAAACATAGGCCTAGAAATTGGGTTGGGGCGCCAAAGTGGCGCAAAAGTCGCCTGAGCGCAGGATTTAGCGCAGCGATCGGAGTAATACCCACTGCCAGAAATTCAGTTTCAGTGCCCCTCGAGGGACACGGGGCGAGGCTCGAGTCGCTCCGCGTCCCTCTTAGGGCGCTGAAACTGATTATCGCAGCGCAACGTGCCGCTGCGCCACACGCTGCGGCACGGCACGCTGCGGTACTGCAGGCCTTCCTCCCACTGTTAAGGGGGAGGTGCCTGCAACAGCGCGATCCCCGCTCGCGAGTGCCGGCAAATGAGCCCGGCACCAAGGAGAAGTGCCGGGCTATCGGGAAACAGCCGGCAATGCCGCGGGGGGGGGGTGGTTAGGAGGCCGGGGACGGAGGTGCTGGCAGGCGACCGCCGAAAAAGCGGCCGCCCCGCACCTCCACCTTAACTTGCGCCGCTGCCGGCACAGTAAGGCCCCGTGAACTGGGCGCGGGTAGCCAATGGCGCAACTGCGGTGTTCGCTACCAAATATCGCGAACGGGGCACAAATGGAGCACTGCGCACTCCGATGACATCATCGGTGGCAGCGCAGCGCAACAGGCTAACGCCACCATTAGCGCCCCTCCTGAATATCGCAGGAGGCGCAGCCAGTGGCGCTACAGCCACTGCCTGCCTCTTTAGGCGCTAACAGGTGGCGCTACTCACCCAATTTCTCCCCCATAGAAACATAGAAGATAGGAGCAGGAGTAGGCCATTCGGCCCTTCGAGCCTGCTCCGCCATTCAATGAGATCATGGCTGATCATCCAAATACAGTACCCTGTCACTGCCTTCTCCCCATATCCCTTGATCCCTTTAGCCTCAAGAAATATATCCAACTCTTTCTTGAATATATTTAATGAACTGGCCTCCACCGCCCTCTGTGGCAGAGAATTCCACAGGTTCACCACTCTCTGGGTGAAGAAGTTCCTCCTCATTTCAGTCCTAAATGGCTTACCCCTTATCCTTAGACTATGACCCCTGGTTCTGGACTCCCCGGCCATCCGAAACATCCTTCCTGCATCTAGTCTGTCCAGACCTGACAGAATTTTATAGGTTTCAATGAGATCCCCTCTCAATCTTCTAAACTCCAGTGAGTATAAGCCCAATCGACACAATCTCTCCTCATACGTCATTCCTGCCATCCCAGGTATCAGCCTGGTGAATCTTCGCTGCACTCCCTCCATGGCAAGAATGTCCTTCCTCAGGTAAGGTGACCAAAACTGCACACAATACTCAAGGTGCGGTCTCACCAAGGCCCTGTACAACTGTAGCAAGACATCCTTGTTCCTGTACTCGAACCCTCTTGCTACGAAGGCCAGCATACCATTTGCCTTCTTAACCGCCTGCTGCACCTGCATGCTTACCTTCAGCGACTGGTGCACAAGAACATCCAGGTCTCTTTGCACTTCCCCTTCTCCCAATCTATTGCCATTCAAATAATAATCTGCCTTCCTGTTTTTGCCACCAAAGCGGATAACCTCACATTTATCCACATTATAGTGCATATGCCATGTTTCTGCCCAATCACCCAACCTGTCCAAATCATACTGGAGTTTCACGACATCGTCCTCACAGCTTACCCTCCCACCCAGCTTTGTGTCGTCTGCAAATTTGGAGATATTACATCCAATTCCCTCGTCTAGATCATTAATATATATTGTGAACAGCCAGGGTCCTAGGACCGATCCTTGCGGTACCCCACTAGTCACTGCCTGCCACTTGGAAAACGACCCGTTTATTCCAACTCTTTGCATTCTGTCCGCCAACCAGTTCTCTATCCAAGTCAATACCTTGCCCCCAATCCCATGTGCCTTAATTTTGCACGCTAATCTCTTATGTGGGACCTTATCGAAAGCTTTCTGAAAGTCCAAATACACCACATCCACTGGTTCTCCCTTATCTATTTTACCAGTTACATCCTCAAAAAATTCCAGTAGATTAGTCAAGCATGATTTAACTTTTGTAAATCCATGTTGACTTTGTCCGATCCTGCCACTGCTTTCCAAGTGCTCTGCTATTACATCTTTTATATTAGACTCCAGCATTTTCCCCACTACCGATGTCAGGCTTACCGGTCTATAATTCCTCGCTTTTTCTCTACCACCTTTTTTGAATTGTGGGGTAACATTAGCTACCCTCCAATCCATGGGAACCGTTCCAGAGTCTATCGAGTTCTGGAAGATGACCAGCAATGCATCTACTATCTCTAGGGCCACTTCCTTAAGTACCCTGGGATGTAGACCATCAGGCCCTGGGGATTTATCAGTCTTCAGTCCTATCAATTTTCCTAACACCATTTCCCTACAAATACTGATTTCTTTCAGTTCCTCCCTTTCATCAGACCCTATGTTCCCCGACATCTCTGGGAGGTTATTTGTGTCCTCCTTTGTGAAGACAGAACCAAAGTATGTATTTAGTTGGTCCGCCATTTCCTTGTTTCCCATTATAAATTCCCCTGATTCTGACTGTAAGGGACCTACGCTTGACTTCACCAATCTTTTTCTCTTCACATATCTATAAAAGCTTTTACAGTCAGTTTTTATGTTCCGTGCAAGCTTACTCTCATATTCTATTTTCCCTTTCTTAATTAATCCCTTTGTCCTCCTTTGTTGACTCCTAAACTGCTCCCAATCCTCAGGATTATTGCTTTTTCTAGCCAATTTATATGTCCTCTCCTTGGATCTTATGCTATCCCTAATTTCCCTTGTTAGCCACGGTTCAGTCACCTTTTTGTTTTATTTTTTGCCAAACTGGGATGAACAAATTCTGTAGCTCATCCATTCGGTCTTTGAATGTTTGCCATTGCCTATCCACTGTCAACCCTTTGAGTGCCATTCCCCAATCAATCCTACCCAACTCGCTCCTCAGACCATCGTAGTTTCCTTTATTTAAATTGAGGACCCTTGTCTCTGAGTCAACTACTTCATTCTCCATCTTAATGAAGAATTCAATCATATTATGAACGCTCCGACCTAAGGGGCCTCGTACAACAAGATTGCTAATTAATCCTTTCTCGTTACATAATACCCAGTCTAAGATGGCCTGATCTCTGGTTGGTTCCTCAACATATTGGTCCAGGAAACCATCCCATAAACACTCCAGGAATTCCTCCTCCACAGTATTGTTAATAATTTGGTTGGCCCAATCTATATGTAGATTAAAGTCACCTATGATAACTGCTGTGCCCTTATTGCACGCTTCTTCAATTTCCCTTTTAATGCCATCCCCAACCTCTGCCTTACTGTTTGGAGGTCTATATACCACTCCCAATAATGTTTTTTTCCCCTTAGTATTTCTCAACTCTACCCATACAGATTCCACGTCATCAGAGCTAAT
Organism: Somniosus microcephalus; assembly: GCF_052327205.1. Taxonomy (NCBI): domain Eukaryota; kingdom Metazoa; phylum Chordata; class Chondrichthyes; order Squaliformes; family Somniosidae; genus Somniosus; species Somniosus microcephalus. The sequence continues at coordinate 135,926,776 of NC_140999.1, read as the reverse complement.
ATCCTTCATTACAATTGTATTAATCCCTTCTTTAACCAGTAAGCTACCCCACCTCCCTTTCCTTTTTGCCTATCTTTCCTGAATGTTGAATACCCCTGGATGTTGAGTTCCCAGTCTTGGCCATCCTTGAGCCACGTTTCCGTAATCCCAACCAAATCATATCCGTTTACCTCTATTTGCGCAGCCAATTCATCCACCTTATTACAAATGCTCCTCGCATTAAGACACAAAGCCTTCAGGCTTGTTTTTTTAACGCTCTTAGACCTATTAGAGTTATTATTTACTGTGGCCACGTTTGATTTAAACCGTTGATTTCTCTGACTGCCACTTTTGTTTTTCTCCTTCCTATCTTTTGCTTTTATCCCTGTTTTCCTTTCCTCTGTCTCCATGCTCAGGTTCCCAACCGCCTGCCATTTTAGTTTAAACCCCCCCGAACAGCACTAGCAAACACTCCCCCTAGGACATCGGTCCCGGCCCTGCCCAGGCGCAAACAGTCCCGTTTGTACTGGTCCCACCTCTGCCAGAACCGGTTCCAATGTCCAAGGAATTTGAATCCCTCCTCCTTGCACCATTCCTCTAGCCACGTATTCATTTGAAATACCCTCCTATTTCTACTCTGACTAGCACGTGGCACTGGTAGCAATCCTGAGATTACTACCTTTGAGGTCCTATTTTTTAATTTACCTCCTAACTCCCTATATTCTGCTTTTAGGACCTCATCCCGTTTTTTACCTATATCGTTGGTGCCTATGTGCACCACGACAACTGGCTGTTCACCCTCCCCCTCCAAAATGTTCTGCAGCCGCTCCGAGACGTCCTTGACCCTTGCACCAGGGAGGCAACACACCATCCTGGAGTCTCAATTGCGGCCGCAAAAACGCCTATCTATTCCCCTTACAATTGAGTCCCCTATCACTATAGCTCTTCCACTCTTTTTCCTCCCAGCCTGTGCAGCAGAGCCACCCATGGTGCCAGGAAGTTGGCTGCTGCTGCCTTCCCCTGACGATTCATCCCCCCCAACAGTATTCAAAGTGGTATATCTGTTGGAGAGGGGGATGGCCACAGGGGATTCCTGCACTACCTGCCTGCGCCTCTTACTCTGCCTGCTGGTCACCCATTCCCTTCCTGCCTGTACACCCTTTACCTGCGGTAGGACCAACTCGCTATATGTGATATTCACGATGTCCTCAGCATCGCGAATGCTCCAAAATGAATCCATCCGCAGCTCCAGTGCCGCAATGCGGTCTGTCAGTAGCTGCAGCTGGACACACTTCCCGCACACATGGTCGTCAGGGATGCAGGAAGCATCCCTGATTTCCCACATAGAGCAGGAGGAGCGCACTACGGGGCTGGGCTGTCCTGCCATGACTTACCCTTTAACTAATTAATTAAAATTAAATGAATCCCACCAATTTCACTACAGTTAAATGATATATTTAAGGGCCCTGGTTTACAAACTGTCCCCGCTACACCACAGCAACCTTAAAAACTATAAACCACAGACTTAAAGTTTTAAAACGAGAGTAATACTCCAACCAATCACCTACCTGTTTTGTGGTGACGTCACACCTCAAATACTTTTTACCTCTCTCCTTGCCTGAGATTGGAGATTGGTATGCCTACCTGAGCCTCTGGGGCCTTTTGTAGTCTCTCTGCCGCTCCACTCCGCCTCCCGCCGCTGCCGATGCCGCACTGAGGACTACCTGAGCCTCTGGGGCCTGAATGCTCAGTTCGCTCTGGCCAAGTAAACAAGCATGTGGACCAGCAACTCATCGTGTCTCTGTCCTTCATTTGTTCTACCCACATATATTACATTTTTGGTGCCGGAAATGGGAACCCAAAGCCATTTTTAGGGACCATGGAAGGACACAGTGTTCAACCTTCGAGTGGAAAAGTTTAAGGTGAATTTGTGACACCCAAAGTGAATTTTTTTGCTATGTTTTTCTGTTAATGCTGATGCAGAATCGTCTGTGTTTCGCCTTTGTATGTATGTTTACACAGCAAACATGGCGTTGATTCTCACAAGTACATAGGTAGCGTGCTGAGTCACTGTACAATGGGATCGGGACAATCATGGCCACGCCTATGGGATTCATCGGAAGCCTCGGCATGAGTGACCGAGCTCGCAAACCATTCAGTTCTTACATTGAGCGGATGGAGATTTTTTTTAGGTCCAATAACATTATTGAGACCGAAGGTGCAGATGAAAATGTTCAAGCTGAAAATAATGGAATTTGTGAACGTAAAAAAGCAATTTTTCTAACGGAGTTCAGGCCAGATGGCTACGGAACATTGACAAACCTATTCACGCCAGGGAACGTGAGGGATGTGTCGTTTGAAGACATTGTCGAGAAACTCAAGGATCATTTCGACACCAAACCATTAGAAATAACAGAGAGCTATATGTTTGGTACCAGAAGCCAAAACAAAGTGAAACCATCAGTGAGTAATGTAAGATTTGCAAAATTTGTGCATCTCCCCAAAGGTTATTATCGATAAAAGGGACCCTGCGTGGACATTTTTGAAATAAAAAAAAAGGGTACCCAAGATGGCGTCTCCATGCCTCGTGGCAGAAAGCCTACGGGTCTCCAAAATGGATTCTGCAGCACAGACAGTTTGGGGAAATCGAAACTAAGGCTGCAGGTTTCCTGTGAAAAGAACTTTGTGTTTTGGGACCCAGACAAAACTGTGAATTATGTATTAGGCCGAATTGGAGGCAGATCTAAATTCAATGAGGCCTACAGTTAAAGCCATCAAACAGTCTGCATGCATAATCGGAAACAGATTAAACACATCTATCGAGGCTGGACAAGCCCATCAAGGACTTTCAGGACAATATGAGTCAATTATCGGGCCGGTAGATGTAATTACCGGCCATCTAAAAACCGTCAGTATAGATTACTACCATTATTTTAACTAGCCCGCCAAAATTAAAACAAAGAACTAACCTGATTTGGCACGCAGATAAGGGTTTTTTGACAAAGGTATAACTGAAGGCCCCCAGGTAGCAATCGAAGGACGAAAGAACTCCTGCTCTGCTCTCCTGCTGCTCTGCTGCTGTCGGTACTGCCGCTTCCCGGCTCCTCGGCCCCTCACCCTCGTGGCTGCCGCTCTTCCCCCGTCCCGCGCTTACCCCTTGACCTTTGCCCATGCCCTCTCCCACTCTATCTGGACTTGCCCCGACACCGGGTCGGGCAAACACGGGCAATTCAGGCCAGGTGAAGCGGGACGCGACGAGGGGAGGAGGAGGGAAGACCACCCGGGGACGGCCAACTGAGGGTAGGCTTCGAATCATCGGGCCTTCAGCCTCAGCCGACCTGCGACTGTCTTCATGCAAACTCAAGCTGTCGGAGAAGAACCATCCCTGCAAGGTAAAGTACCCAAGCAGAGACTGTAACTTTGGGGTACTCAAACCTGGACAATGTCCTTGCAGCACCCGGAGCCCACGTGACGACGGCAGGCTCCAGAGAACACCAAGGGCGAACCCCGAACCCAACCGGTGTTTTGTGTCTAACAAACCCTTTTGATTGGTGAGCATGAAATTCTGACCCCTCATAGCTTAACCTAGTTAGGTATAGGGGGTGGGATAAGGATAAGGAGATTGTTAAGATAGTTGTTTTCCCTCGATGTGCCGTGTGTTTCCCATTCCCTGTATAAGTATAGTATTATTATGACTCTCTTGTAATTTTTGCCTATAGAAGTGTACACTAATAATTTTCCATAAGATTGTATTAAGTTTTCCTCTTCAATAAAAATCTTGGTTTTGTTTGCATCCAACCACCTGTCTACTCGAGTCTTCTCTGTATCGCTGCCTGTATCTAAGTCCGGTGTACAGAACCCAGGGGGCGAGCGATTCAAACCGCTCAAAGAACGTAATCAGAGGCAAAGCTGACTGACCCGAACACGCCTGTGCAAAACCCCCTACAGTACATTGTAGCTCTTAAGGACCTGTTTTTGCATTGTAACTTCGGCACATTTTTGGATCGTGTGACGCGAGATAAGTTTGTGTGTGGACTGGTGGATGAGCGCACACAGACCAAATTACTGAACAGTCCAAACCTAACATTTGACAATTGCCCTATCTATGGAGGTGGCATCTAAGAACGCTAGGGAGCTCCATCCAACTCAAGTGACAACAGTCACAAAGCCACTGCCAAAGCTAAAGCTGTGAGGCATGTCGGTGAGAGCAGTTCAGTGAATTGTTATCGCTGTGATGGAAATCACTCACCACAGTCCTGCCAATACAGAAATGCGAAGAGTTTTCACTGCCAGAAACAAGGCCATATTTCAACAGCTTGCGGAGCTAGATCTAAAGCAGGAAGTAAGAACCATTCTAGTGGCAATGCAAAGCAGTGATAACAAAAGGGAGGAATTCACAATGGGGGAGAAATTCGGTGGAGCCGCAAACAGGGCGCCCAGCTCGCCTGGGCGCCAGAATTACCGCTGCGATCGGAGCAGTTGCGACCGCCGGAAATTCATCTTGAACGCCCCAAGAGGGACTCGGGGCGCTGCTCGAGGCGCCCCGCGTCCCTCTTAGGGCGCTGAAACTGAATATCGCAGTGCAAAGTGCCGCAGCGCCACACGCCGCGGCATGGCGCACTGCAGTACTGCAGGCCTTCCTCCACTTCTTAAAGGGGAGGGGCCTGCACCAGCGCGATGAGCGATCACGAGTACCAGCAAAAGAGTTCGGCACCGAGGAGAACTGCCGGGCTCTCGGGACACAGCCGGCACTGCCCGGGGTGGGGATCAGGAGGCTGGGGACGGAGGTGCTGGCAGGCAGCCACCGGAAAAAATGGCCGCCCCGCGCCTCCACCTTAATTTGCACCACTGCCGCCACAGGTAGGCCCCGTGAACCGGGCGCGATTTGCGAACGGCGCTACAGAGGCGGGCGCTACCAAATATCGCGATCGGGGCAGTAGCGGGGCGCTGCACACACCGATGACGTCATCGGTGGTGGCGCAGCACAACAGGCTATAGCCGCCATTAGCGCCCCGCTAAATATCGCGGGAGGCGTGGCCAGTGGCACTAAAGCCACTGAGTGCCCTCTTTAGGCGCTAACTGGTGGCGCAGCCCACCGAATTTCTAGGCCAATATCTTTTTTTATTTGTTCCTGGGATGTGGGCATCATTGGCAAGGCCAACATTTATTACCCATCCCTAGTTGCCCTTGAGAAGGTGGTGGTGAGCCGCCTTCTTGAACTGCTGCAGTCCGTGAGGTGAAGGTACTCCCACAGTGCTGTTAGGTAGGGAGTTCTAGGATTTTGACCCCCACAGTGCTGTTAGGTAGGGAGTTCTAGGATTTTGACCCAGTGACGATGAAGGATCGGCGATGTACTTCCAAGTCAGGATAGTATGTAACTTGGAGGGGAACTTGGAGGTGGTGGTGTTCCCATGCACCCGCTACCCTTGTCGTTCTAGGTGGTAGAGGTTGCAGGTTTTGGAGGTGCTGCTGAAGAAGCCTTGGTGAGTTGCTGCAGTGCATCTTGTAGATGGTACACACTGCAGCCACGGAACGCCGGTGGTGGAGGGAGTGAATGTTAAAGGTGGTGGATTGAGTGCCAATCAAGCGGGCTGCTTTGTCTTGGATGATGTCAAGCTTCTTGAGTATTGTTGGAGCTGCACTCATCCAGGCAAGTGGAGAGTATTCTATCACACTCCTTACTTGTGCCTTGTAGATGGTGGAAAGGCTATGGGGAGTCAGGAGGTGAGACACTCGCTGCAGAATACCCAGCCTCTGACCTGCTCTTGTTGCCACAGTATTTATGTGGCTGGTCCAGTTAAGTTTCTAGTCAATGGTGACCCCCTGGATATTGATGGTGGGAGATTCAGCGATGGTAATGCTGTTGAATGCCAAGGGGCGGTGGTTAGATGCTCGCTTGTTGGAGATAGTCATTGCTTGGCACTTGTGTGGTGCGAATGTTACCTGCCACTTATCAGACCAAGCCTGAATATCGCCCAGGCCTTGCTGCATGCGGGCATGGACTGCTTCATTATCTGAGGAGTTGCAAATGGTACTGAACACTGTGCAGTCATCAGTGAACATCCCCACTTCAGAATATTGAAATAAACACACCTGATGTTGATGAAATGAACACACCTGATGTGGAAAAACTAGGCATCTACAGTATCTATGCCACCAGTGGCAATGCTATCAGTCATGAGAAAGACTTCCATACAAAACTTTTGATCACTGACCAATATATTGATATCGACACAGCGGTGAACTGCTCTATCATGAGTAAGGACACATATGAGAGTAAGTTTAATCAAATACCACTTACAAAGTGTACCGTAGAGTTAAAACCTACTCCGGAGAAATCCTAGAGAGATGTGGACAAATGGAATGTACAGTTCAACACACTGGCTAGTCAGTAAAGCTGCCTATTATTGTAGTGAGCTACAACAACAGGCCAACCCTCATGGGCAAAGACTGGTTGAGAAAGTTAAAACTAGACTGGAAAAATATCTTCAGTGTAGATGCTTCAAAGAAGTGACTCGACACAATGCTGAACAAATATAAAAGCATGTTCTCAGAGAGTTATGAGGGCATCACTGGGTATGACGCGCATATTTGCATCAAGTCCAACGCGATGCCTGCCTATTAAAGGCAAGGCCGGTCCCCTATGCTTTGAAAACTCAGGTGGTGGAAGAGCTAGAGAAACTGAAAGAGAACGGAGTGCTAGTACAAACTGACAAAAGTGAATGGGCTACCCCGATTGTGGTAGAGCCCAAAGCAGACAAAACTGTACACTTGTGTGGTGACTACAAAGTTACTATCAGCCAAGCAGTTGACGATGAGCAGTACCCATTACCTACATCACAAGATTTGTATGCAGAACTCTCTGGGTCAAAGGTTTTCTCCAAGCTTGACCTGTCGCACGCTTACGTTTAGCTGAACGTTGACAAAGAAAGTCAACAATATCTCACCATCAACACACACAAGGGACTGTACTCATACATCAAGCTGCCATATGGTGTAAAGTCCTCCCTCAAAATCTTCCAGGCTATGATGAATAAGATTTTGCAAGGAATTCAAAATTGGTTATGCAATCAAGATGATGCGCTGATTGCAACAAGCAGCAAGGAAGAAAATCTAGAAATGTTAGATTTAGTGCTTCAACGGTTGAATTCCCACAATGTCAAATTGAAAAGAAGCAAATGTGCTTTTGTGCAGCCTGAGGTTGTGTACCTTGGTCTGAATGTTGATGCAAATGGCTTGCAACCAGTTAAGGAAAAAATTGATGCTGTCATCAATGCTCTAAAGCCACAGAACGTGTCTGAGTTAAGATCTTTCCTTGGAATGGTCCAGTACTACACACGTTTTTTACCTGAGTTAGCGACCATATTAGCTCCATTGCACGAGCTCCTCAAGAAGGATGTCCAGTGGAAGTGGACAAAAGCGCAACTGGAAGCTTATGGCACTTGTAAGAGAAGTCTCTCTAGCGATGCTCTACTTGTGCACTACGACACAGAGCGTGAGCTGAAGTTAGCGTGTGATGTTTCTAGCTACGATGTGGGAGCTGTCATAAGCCACGTAATGGATGATGGCCAAGAGAAACCAATCACGTTCGCATTGCAAACCCTCACAAAGAGCAAAAGAAACTACATGCAAATTGAAAAGGAAGCACTCGCCATAGTGTTTGGAATCAAGAAATTCCAACAGTTCCTGATCAGCAGAAAGTTTACCCTGATAACTGATCACAAACCGCTCCTAGCAATATTGGGGCCCAAATCTGCCATCCCTGCAGTGGCCACATCAAGAATGCAATGTTGGGCAGTGTTGTTGTCACAATATGACTACACGATTCAATATCGTACTTCAAAGTAAAATGCAATCGCAGATGCCTTGTCCAGGTTGCCACATGAGGACTCGTGTGTTGGGAGTGGAGGTGAGATTTTCACGCTAGGTGCAGTTGACAAAGACTTTCCCGTGTGCAACAGAGATTGCAAATGAGACTCAAAAGGACTCAATACTGAAAAGAGTGTACCAAAACACCTTGAATGGATGGACTGATTCGTGTCTGGATACAGAGGTGAAACCATTCCATAACCGTTGTACTGAAATGTCTTGTGAGCAAGGTTGTATCAAGTGGGGAAACAGAGTGGTAGTACCTACCTCTTTGAGAGATAGAATTTTGGCCGAACTTTATACTGAACATCCAGGGATTGTCACTGTGAAATCAATTGCAAGAAGCTTTGTCTACTGGCCTGGATTGGACAGTGATCTTGAATCACTTGTCAGCAAATGTAGCGTTTGCCAAAATTGCAGAAACAAACCACCCAAAACCCCACTACAACCCTAGTCCTGGCCAGGTGGACCTTTTCAGAGAGTACATGTAGACTTCTGTGAGAAAGCAAACGCTTATTTCCTGGTACTTGTAGATAGTCACTCAAAGTGGATTGAAGTGAAACACATGGGTTCAAATACTACAACTGAACGTACCATAGATGAGTTGAGGTCTATCTTTGCATGTCATGGCTTACCTGAAGAGCTTGTTTCTGGCAATGGCCCTCAGTTCTTTTCTGCTCTATTCCAAGAGTTCATGAAATGGAATGGTATCAAATACACTCTCGTTCCACCATATCATCCAGCTTCAAACGGAGCAGCCGAAAGTCCAGTCGGAATAGTAAAAGAAGCTCTTCAAAAAGCAAGTGTTGCAGGGTTGTTCGGGACTCAGCATGAAGCAACGTTTGGCAAATTTCTTGCTGAAATACAGAACTACTCCGTACACTATGACTGGATATACCCCAGCAGGACTCTTGATGAAGAGGAGATTGAGAACACGACTGAGTCTTGTTCAACCAAATTTGGCCTCAAGAGTTGAACAGAAACAGTTGATCAGAAATGTTATTATGACAGCAATCAGAAAGAACACAGTTTCACACAAAACAAGTGTGTTCATGTTCTCAGTCCCCCTGGCATGTCGAGTTTACACAAGTGGAATATAGGAACCATAGTAGTGGAACCAAGAGATATTTGGTTGAAATTGGTGACAACATCCGAAGTGTTCATGTAGATGAAATGATCTCCACTAGAGATGAACCAAGATGTGATCTTGAACCACTTGATCCTGAACACATTCATGAGTTTGACTCCGTTCAGACTCCAGAAACTGAAGTACCAGGTTCAAACAAATCTGAGATGGAAAAAGGATCATCTTTGCGTTCAGAACCAGAACAAAATGGCCTGAAAATTGGTTCAACACCAAAACCTTTTGTAAGGAGATCAGGAAGGCTCCGCAAACCTGATATTAAACTGGATTTGTAGTTCATTTGTAGCATTTGTAGTTGATTTAAAAGAAAAAAAATGCAGGAGTTTTTGTTATGTGGCACATGTAATGCTGAGAAAGGTGGGACCATAGTTTTGTTGTATTTGAGAGGGGAATACATACATTTTTTTTAAGGGGGAAGCAGAGTAATGTATTATCACATGGTTTTTCACATGGTTTAGTATGAGCATGCTCAGTTCACTCTGGCCTAGTGAACAAGCACATAGAAACATAGAAACATAGAAGATAGGAGCAGGAGTAGGCCATTCGGCCCCTCGAGCTTGCTCTGCCATTCGATGAGATCATGGCTGATCATCCAAACTCAGTACCCCGTACCTGCCTTCTCCCCATATCCCTTGATACCTTTAGCTCTAAGAAATATATCTAACTCCTTCTTGAATATATTTAAGGACTTGGCCTCAACCGCCTTCTGTGGTAGAGAATTCCACAGGTTCACCACTCTCTGGGTGAAGAAATTCTTCCTCATCTCTGTCCTAAATGGCTTACCCCTTATCCTTAGACTATGACCCCTGGTTCTGGACTCTCCGACCATCGGGAACATTCTACCTGCATCTAGTTTGGCCAGACCTGTCAGTATTTTATAAGTTTCGATGACTAGCAACTCATCGTGTCTCTGTCCTTCATTTATTCTACCCACATACACTACAAGAACTGTATGAGCTGAATTTAAATGTTTTGTTGTTCAGTCGCTCCTGTACCAACACACTGTGCCACAGAAATATCTGCCTCTCACACAATATTTTATGCAGTTGGATGAAGCCTAATTTTGCACCACCATAAAATGAATATGCCTGAAGTCACTTAGATTAATTATTTGCATTGATGCACAAAAATACTATTGTGAGCTCAACACGGTGAGTGCCAAGGGGTCATTCTTGTTCTTGGTTATGGAGCAATCAAACAGTAACATTTGCAGGAATTAATATGAGTGCTCATGAAAACTTCATTGCATTGAGAACAGGGGAAGTCCAGACCAAAGATTGAAAGAGTGACTTTCCTAATTTGTAAGGCTTAGCCACTCATAGCCTTAACCTGCTAAGCTGTTGGGTGAGATATTGGCCCATAATTTGCGGTCAGTGGCGAAACAAATACGTTTGCCGCTGGCCCCAAACTGAGCTTCGCACAAAGATCGCGCGATCTCTGTGGCGAGAATTTTGGGTGTCCCAGTGCGTAGATGAAATCAATGGAAGTTAACGGGGATTCCCAGCGAAGAGCTGATGTGACGGCAACAAGCTGTCTAAGCAACCAATCACAATGCAGAATTCTCACAGACCGCGAACCAGGAAGTGGGTAAGCTCCTTTGATTCTAACTTTTTTTAAATGTTAGCGAGAGCAAAACAAAGATTGGGGCTCTCACATGGGGAAAAGGCAAACCTGAAATAAAGATGGACAAACTTGAAAAAAAATTACATCCTTACTCACAACAACATACCCAACATGCACCTCCACTCATCCCTCTCTCTCTAGCTACATTATCACATCCCCATCTCACTAGCCACCCCTCACACTCACCCTCATCCTAGTGCAATCATACCAACTAACAACACACAAGGGTAGCCATTTGGGTGTTTTATCCAATGTTTATGTAAAGTTTCTGTTAATGGAATGTCAAACATAAAAATCTTTATTTTCAACACTTTCTGGTCTTGGACAGATTTGTGTGCACCTTTGGAAGTGGCTTAGTGAGTTGCAGTGAATAGCAAGACATAACGGTACCCCCCACAATGGTGATGAGTGTGAAAGGAATGGCTTGGGCATTGTAGGGATACTTTATGGTGTTGCTGTGGGTGGTGCCAACCTGGCGCATCATGTGGCAGCCATATGGGTGTACTGCATCAAGTTAACTAAATCTGGCCATAACGAGGCCATCCCTGGCCTCCCGGGCAGCAATGTGCTCGGGTGCTGATGCCCTTTGTCCTGTGCAGCATCAGGTGATTGCGGAGAAGGTTGGTGGTGGTGTTAGTGCTGTTGGTGTTGGGGCTCATCGTGGTCTGATTCTGAGGGCCAAGTGAGACAGTATAAACGGCACACGTGTTGATGGAAAAGATGGCAGGTGAAGTACAGACAATGGTGAGAGAGTTCTTCCAATGAGTTGACACTGGATGGAGACTTTGCTGGAAAGACTTGCAGCCTGCAGAATCTGTGCTGGAAATGGACTGAGCAACAGCTTCTGCCTGAGGAAAGTGATCATCTGTCAGGTGGGAGCCCTTACTGTACATTTGATGCTGTCAAGAAATCAGCCGAAGCAATGGCCATGGAACTCCCACCTCAGGTTGACAGTTATGCTTTCTGAGCAGCGTGGTTGCCGTGGCCATGCAGTTAAATTTAAAAAGTAAGTTTAAAAAGCCTATTAAGGGCCTGACAACTAGCTGCTAATCATCTCAATTGGGTAACCCACCGCTGCCGGTTGGGCCAGCTCCACGATGACAGACGTGCCTGGGGGACAGGTGCGTGGGAGCGAGATGACATCAGGTTCCCGACCCGCTGTCAAAAAAATCAACCTTCCCACCTGACCCGCCACCGATTGATCCCTTTTTTTGGCATTCAATATGCTGTAAAACCCCAGTTACACCTAATCCAACAAGGTCTAACTTTTAGTGGAGAATTTAACAGTGATATTACCGCGGAAGAACCAAAGTTTTCATCAGTTTCCATGATTTGAGAGATATCACTGAGTGCTAACTCTGTGGGGGTGGTGGTGGTGGGCACACAGCGCAGCGTGCGGAGGCACTGTGAATGACAGGCCACAACTTCAGGATTTCCGCGTTAGGCTGCACATGCGCTAAATCCTGAAGTTGCGGTCAGTTTCAAAGGCGAAATGACGGTGACCGCTGCCAGTTCATCATCATCCAGGCCAATTTCTTTAGCACAGGGATTTTTTTGTGTGAGGTTGGTGAGATAGTAAAAAAGAGAGACACTGCCTTTAGAAATGTAAAGGCTGTTGCTGCTACAAGGTGTTGTGAAAAAAGTACTTTATTCTTACAAAAGTCTTTCTTTCTGCTCCTGAAGTTAAATGTCAACCTGTCTAAGAAAGTTTGATCAGATCTGTCGTATAATTTCCATCACTGTGAGGAGAAGTATCTCCATTTTCATACCAGTGACAAGCTGGTGTAGAATCATCAAATTTTTGTCAGTTGTAGTGTTATCATCTGAGTCACGTGACAAATGCAAACATCTCTGCAGAGTCGAGTGTTCACAATTAGTTTCAATGCGGCTGTAAAATTGTGGCCTTCTGAGCTTGTATATAATTCACAGTTGCCGCTAACAAATACATGAAACAATTATGAAGGTTTGGCTTTTGACTTCCTGCCATCTCAATTTGTTCCTTACAAGACATTTGCCTTGGAGGAAAATTTTCACCAGATTGTGGAGTTATTTTTTTATTGCGGGGGTGGGGAGCATGCCTAGATCCTGATATGGGCAAGAAGAACAATTCAAAAGGCCCAACAAAATGCCATTGTGTTGGATACTGTGGTAAATTTACATTGCAGTCGATCTCGTGGCTGCTGAAGCAAAAGCACTTGTATTGGAAATGTAAACATTTGCAGAGGTAGATTCAGTTCATAATGGAAGGAGACCATTAATCAGTTCATCACACATAACTCTGTTGACAAACCTGGAAAGATGTATTTATGTATTTCACGATACAATGACCTCTAAATAAAATGATCAAGGTTTATCTACATTTGTGGGTTTTGTTTTACAATGGCCCAGGAATTCGGGTCGCCACGGGTGAGTATGCACGGGGTACTCACCCGTAGGCCCAATGGAAGTGCCGGTTTCCTGCATGCACTGCGCATGCATGGGAAACCGGCACTTCTGTTCCTCTGAACGAAGGGGTTCAGAGGTCGAACGCGTGCGCGGGGGAGGCTGCGCGTGCGCATCCAACTTCGTTTTGTTTTACAGGTTTTCCCGGGAGGGTAAGTCTCCAGAAGTTAGAAATGTAAAAAGCAGGCATAAGGCAAATTAATTAAAATTAAAACATTTTTTCCACAGGTTTATTATTTTTAAATACTTTAAAACAAGGTAAGTTTATTTTTAGCCCCGTTAGAAAATAAAATTATTTAAAAAAAAAATTAAATTATTGTTTAAAATAGTTATTTCATGTAATTTATAGTTTATTTAAAAATGTGATTAAAAAAAAAATTATTTGTAGATTTAGTGCTGTTTTGGGGCCGTAGTATTTATATGTCTTGACAGCACTTCCTGTCAGACTTATGAATGGAGCATTCCCTGCTCCGATTGTCTGCCCATGGCCCACGTGATCCCAGGGGACGCATCGAACTAACTGTGCCCCTGGGATACGCAAGCACTGCGCGCCGGCAGCTGGAGCAGGCCCCGGATCGGAATTCCACGGGGGCCCACAGCTCAACGGCCGACGCGCAAGGCAAGTGCAGATCGGGGGCTTGCACCCTCGGGAAGCCCCCGACCCGAATTTCTGGGCCAATATTTATTGAGACTTAGCATGTTTCTTAATCTGATAGTGTGCTGTGCATGTTGCTGAACATTTGGTTACTAGTTTGTAATAATGACAGGTCCGTTTTATTTTGCTGCAAGTGCGGTTTAATAATTTATAAAGACTTAAGTAGAAGGAAACCTTGTAAAACCTAGCTTCTGAAAAGTCATTCTTTGCAAGACAACTAAATAAGAAGTATGCACTGTAAATAAATGCCAGACTAATGCACAACACTCGGTCCTTTCATTAAAATAAAGATATGTATAATAATGGTTTGACCCTGTAACTGTCGAGGTGTTTAAGGCTTTCAGTGTCACTGCCTGGCTGATTCCTTTATTCTGAAATATCAGAAATCATAACTTTATTCTCAAATAACTCAAAAAGCTCACATTTTGCACTCAAATTGCTCAATTTCAAAGCTGGTTCATTTCTATTCGGAGAATGTACTGGTGGTAGCATTTAAAACATATTATGGAGGCAGAGCAATAACATTAACATGTACTACCAGGACAATGTATATATTTGGCACATTCAAAAGGAATATATTTGTTCAATAATAGCAGTGAGAAAAATGTGTAATTTGTGTTGTACAATAATTGCCATTTAATAGGCACCTAGTTACTGAGAACATCGATTCTAAAAGGAATATTTCCTCATGCAACGGTAAATTCCACACTTAATTTAGTTAGACACCTTGAACAGTATTCCATTCTCTAAATTATTTATAAAACTTGTAAACAACAGTGGCCTCACCACCAATCTCTGTGGGACTCCAAAAGTAGGGAGGAAAGCCAACTGCTGCTGCTGGCCCCTTAGGCCTATTGCAGTGGTATTGATCACCAACTGCAGGTCCTTCTGTTCAAAAACAGCAGCCAAAAGGCCCACAGCCCAAAAACACTTTGATATGTCTATAGGAGAGAAGGAACCTATCGGTTTTGGGACCTCTAATATCGTGCTTCCAGCCCTTTCTCAGATCCTCTGATCTGAGGGGCCTCCACAAGCAGCAAGGCCCAGTATTTGATAGTGCAGGTCTGCTGGGATGTCTAACAAGCAGACATTTGGGAAAATGAGGCATGTGGCATTGTGATATCAGTGTGCCTCATGGAATTAGCAGGCCTGTGCCTGGAAGACGCTAGTTAACGCAAAGGGCCATAGATCCAGTGTCATGGGTTTTTTCTCTCACCTTTACACCTGTGAAATGTTGCCCCAGCGCAAAGCAAAGGAAAATCAGCCCTTTCATCTCCATCTTCCAACATACTTCAATCAAGTTGTCCATTGAACCTGAGTTAGTAGGTGTTAGCTACACATGGGTACTGTTACACTAGAGGCAGTACGAGATCGAGTGCAGTATTCAGCTGGGAAGGTTATATTGCTGGATATGCCTTGCATTCTACACAGCGATAACAAAGCAAGCCCTTCGATGTAACACCTGGAAACTTTAAAATTTTTGCTTCAAACGAGACTTTAACTACACCAAGCTTTGTGTAAATACTTTCTGCAGGAGGTCTCACACCTCCTGGCTTTATATTCGCTGAGAAGACAGATTGCCTCCTGATTTCCGAGTTGCACACTATTGCTTTCATGTCAATACATATTGTAAACCACTTTACATCATCTTGAAAGAAGTACAATAATAATATGGCAAATGTACTTATATTGCACACTACATTTAATGTCTTTTGAAACACAGCACTCACCCAAGTACCAATGCAAGTCCTTCATCCCTACCTCAGATCCTAATATAATCCCAAAGCATTGAAACTGCTAGTTACTTGGGTCAAACAACTTTAAAGTTTATTAAAAAAAGGCATTTGCCTTACAATTTCAACCAGTTCTATGTCAGAAGTGTTAACTTAGCATAGAACTTTACACAGTTGGATTTTGTTCCAATAATAATTCCAGTTCAATTTATTTGTAAATGGGCCTTAACATTGAACCAGAACAGGAAGAGAAGATGATTGTGTAAAGCATCATTTGCTCTTAAATGAACCTTAAACTTTCTGCATATGGATACTTTGCCGATTATAGCTCATTTGAAAATGTATAAGGTCCAGTCTGTAGGAAATTCTGCCTACCTTTAGTTATTCATAGCATAACAAACATTTATAAATTGAAAGGATGATGAGACTTACTACCTTGCCGTCTTTCTACTGAAGGCTGTAATAATATACAAAAGGTATTGTTATAATCATTTTAGAACAGTTACAGTTCATGCTGTAAGTTCCACACTTAATAATGAATGGTTACAGGAACTGATTCCTCAAATGGTTCTGTGACCATTAATGCCAGCCAATAATAATTGTTACAGGTTAAATTTTAGATCATGGAATGCAAAGATAACCCTCGGCTTCTACAAACCATTTTCTTAAACTCCTCTCCCTGCCTCCTTCACCCTCACCTCCAACAAATGCAAGGAGTGCATGGACGTCTTTGTCTCTAAGATTGAGACCATCGTTCAGCTGCCTCTGCCACTTCCCTTCCTTCCCCTAGCCCACCGGGCCAGACTTCCCTGAAGGTTCCGCCCGCCCAAGCATTGAACTCACATCTCTCTCTAGTTTCTCTCCTCTTTCCCCTCATGCCCTCGCCGAGCTCATTGTGTCCATGAGACCCACCTCCTGCTCCCTCAACCCTATTCCCACCAAATTGCTGACCACCCAACTTCCCTTTGTGGCTCCCATGTTAGCTGATACTGCTAAAAGTTCCCTCTCCTCAGGTACTGCACTCCTCCCCTTCAAATCTGCCATCCTCACCCTACTCCTCAAAAAACCCACCCTTGACCCCCCACCCCCTGTGTTTGTAAACTACCGCCCCATCTTCAACTTTACATATTACATAGGATTACATAGGATATACGGCACAGAAACAGGTCATTCGACCCAACCAGTTCATGCCGGCGTTTATGCTCCACTTGAGCCTCCTCCCGTCTTTCCTCATCTAAATCAATCAGCATAACCCTCTATTCCCTTCTCCCTCATATGCTTGTCTAGCCTCCCCTTAAATGCATCCATACTATTTGCTTCAACCACTCCCTGTGGTAGCGAGTTCCACATTCTCACCACTCTTTGAGTAAAGAAGTTTCCTCTGAATTCCCTATTGGATTTCTTGGTGACTATCTTATATTGATGGCCTCTAGTTATGCTCTTCCCCACAAGTGGAAACATTCTCTCTGTATCCACTCTATCAAAATCTTTCATAATTTTAAAGACCTCTATTAGGTTACCCCCCAGCCTTCTTTTTTCAAGAGAAAAGAGACCCAGCCTGTTCATCCTTTCCTGATAAGTATACGCTCGCATTTCTGATATCATCCTTGTAAATCTTCTCTGCACCCTCTCCAGTGCCTTTTTATCCTTTTTATAATATGGCAACCAGAACTGTACGCAGTACTCTAAATGTGGTCCAACCGAGGTTTGATACAGGTTTAGCATAAATTCCCTACTTTTCAATTCTATCCCTCTAGAAATAAACCCTAGTGCTTGGTTGCTTTTTTATGGCCTTGCTAACCTGTGTTGCAACTTTTAGTGATTTGTGTATTTGTACTCCGAGATCCCTTTGTTCCCCTACCCCAGCTAGACTCGCACCCTCCAAGTAAAATGTGACTTCCCTATTCTTCCTACCAAAATGTAATACCTCACATTTATCTGCGATGAACTTCATTTGCCAATTATATGCCCATTCTGCAAGTTTATTAATGTCCTCCTGTAATTTGTTGCAGTCCTCCTCAGTATTGACTATCCCCCCCCGCCCAATTTGGTGTAATCCGCAAATTTAGAAATTGTGTTTTTGATTCCAAAGTCTAAATCGTTAATGTAAATTGTGAACAACAGCACTGATCCTCATGGAACACCACTAGTCATCTTCTGCCACTGTGAATAGATACCCTTTACCCCTACTCTCTGCTTTCTGGCTTGAAGCCAACTAGCTATCCATTCTGCTACTTGTCCCCTGACTTCTCATTCTCTGACCTTGTTCATCAGTCTATTATGGGGTACCTTATCAAAGTCCTTCTTCAAAGTCCTTGAACATGTTGGCGGCACTCAAATCCATGGTCATCTTTCCTGTAACTCCATGTTTGAAACCCTCCAGTCAGGATTCCGCCCCTGCCACAGTGCTGAAATGGCACTTATCAAAGTCTCAAATGACATCCTATGTGACTGTGCCCATGGTAAACTATCCCTCCTTGTCCTTCTCGACCTGTCTGCAGCCTTTGATACGGTTGGCCACATCATCCTCCTCCAACACCTCTCCACCGTCGTCCAGTTGGGAGGAACTGCCCTCACCTGGTTCCTTTATCTAAAATAGAAACATAAAATGCTGGAAACATAGAAACATAGAAGATAGGAGCAGGAGTAGGCCATTTGGCCCTTCGAGCCTGCTCCGCCATTCAATGAGATCATGGCTGATCATCCAAATTCAGTACCCTGTCCCTGCCTTCTCCCCATATCCCTTGATCCCTTTAGCCTTAAGAAATATATCCAACTCTTTCTTGAATATACTTAATGAACTGGCCTCCACCGCCCTCTGTGGCAGAGAATTCCACAGGTTCACCACTCTCTGGGTGAAGAAGTTCCTCCTCATTTCAGTCCTAAATGGCTTACCCCTTATCCTTAGACTATGACCCCTGGTTCTGGACTCCCCGGCCATCCGAAACATCCTTCCTGCATCTAGTCTGTCCAGACCTGACAGAATTTTATAGGTTTCAATGAGATCCCCTCTCAATCTTCTAAACTCCAGTGAGTATAAGCCCAATCGACACAATCTCTCCTCATACGTCATTCCTGCCATCCCAGGTATCAGCCTAGTGAATCTTCGCTGCACTCCTTCCATGGCAAGAACGTCCTTCCTCAGGTAAGGCGACCAAAACTGCACACAATACTCAAGGTGTGGTCTCACCAAGGCCCTGTACAACTGCAGCAAGACATCCTTGTTCTTGTACTCGAACCCTCTTGCTACGAAGGCCAACACACCATTTGCCTTCTTAACCGCCTGCTGCACCTGCATGCTTACCTTCAGCGACTGGTGCACAAGAACACCCAGGTCTCTTTGCACTTCCCCTTCTCCCAATCTATTGCCATTCAAATAATAATCTGCCTTCCTGTTTTTGCCACCAAAGTGGATAACCTCACATTTATCCACATTATAGTGCATTTGCCATGTTTCTGCCCAATCACCCAACCTGTCCAAATCACACTGGAGTTTCACGACATCCTCCTCACAGCATACCCTCCCACCCAGCTTTGTGTTGTCTGCAAATTTGGAGATATTACATCCAATTCCCTCATCCAGATCATTAATATATGTGAACAGCCAGGGTCCTAGGACCGATCCTTGCGGTACCCCACTAGTCACTGCCTGCCATTCGGAAAATGACCCATTTATTCCAACTCTTTGCTTTCTGTCCGCCAACCAGTTCTCTATCCAAGTCAATACCTTGCCCCCAATCCCATGTGCCTTAATTTTGCACGCTAATCTCTTATGCGGGACCTTATTGAAAGCCTTCTGAAAGTCCAAATACACCACATCCACTGGTTCTCCCTTATCTATTTTACCAGTTACATCCTCAAAAAATTCCAGTAGATTAGTCAAGCATGATTTACCTTTTGTAAATCCATGTTGAGTTTGTCCGATCCAGTCACTGCTTTCCAAGTGCTCTGCTATTACATCTTTTATAATGGACTCTAGCATTTTCCCCACTACCGATGTCAAGCTTACCGGTCTATAATTCCCCGCCTTTTATCTACCACCTTTTTTGAATAGTGGGGTAACATTAGCTACCCGCCAATCCATGGGTACCGTTCCAGAGTCTATCGAGTTCTGGAAGATGACCAGCACTCGATAGACTCCTTGGTTGAGAATAAAGGAATACTTAGCACGTCAGGCAGCATCTGTGGAGAGAGAATCAGAGTTAATGTTTCAGGTCAATGACCTTTCATCGGAACTGGAAAATGTTGGAGATGTAACCGGTTTTCAGCAAGTACAGAGGCAGGGAAAGAGTGGAAGGCAGGAGAGATTAAATGACACTCTGTTCACTATGGACATCCAATCCCTCTACACCTCCATCACCCTCAGGATGCTTCTTCCTTGAAAAGAGGCCCAACCAGTCCCCATCCACCACCACCCTCCTCCTGGCTGAACATGTTCTCACATTGAACAACTTCTCCTTTGACTTCACTCGCTTCCTCCAAATTAAAGGAATTGCTATCGGATCCCACATGGGTCCTAGCTATGCCTGCTTTTTTGTGGGATATGTGGAACTCTATTCCATTCTCCCAGTTTCTCCATCTCTGTCGCATCTGTCCTGACGATACCATCTTCCATACTAGTGCTTCCGATATGTCTTCCTTTGTTCTCAACCAAGGATCTACAGTGGTTGACATGGTCTTCTACTTTGTCTGGTCCATTTTGCGCACTTCTGCCCTCATCCCTTCCCCTCCCTCCCAGAACCACGATAGGGTTCCCCTTGTCCTCACCTTTCACCCCATCAGCCTTCATTAAGAGTAGAAATGCGGGAAATGGAACAGACATGGTCGAGAGCCCTGTTAACCACGGTGGAGACGAATCCTTGGTTGAGGTAAAAGGAAGCCATATCGGAAGCACAGGTATGGAAGGTGGCATCCTCAGAACAGATGCAATGGAGACGGAGAAACTGGAAGAACAGAATAGAGTCCTTACAGGAAGCGGGGTGGGAGGAAGTGTAGTCAACCTAGCTGTGGGAGTCAGTGGGCTCATAGTGGATATTGGTCGATAGACTATCCCCAGAAATGGAGACAGAGAAGTTGAGGAAGGGACAGGAAGATGGGCCATGTGAAGGCAAGGGAAGGGTGGAAATTAGAAGCAAAGTTGATGAAATTTTCCAGTTCGGGACGGGAGCAGGAAATGGCACCGATACAGTCATCAATTTACCAGAAAAAGAGGTGAGGGAGGGGACCTGAGTAGGATTGGAACAAAGAATGTTCCACATATCCCACGAAAAGGCAGGCATAGCCAGGACCAATGTTCCCCTTAATTATAAATTTGGTTGCGCGGTCCCTTTACCGGCTGCGCAGCCCATTCAAACATGTGTAAAATTACAAATTGGAAAAGCCGATCCCGGGCTGCGTGGGACTGGCAGACAGCTGCGAGGCCATGCTGGCTAGGGCCCATATGGGTTCCCATAGCAACACCTTTGTTATGGACATTGCTGTTTCTCGGTCACTTTCCATTTTTATAGCGTGATCCCTCAATGTCGCAGCTACATTGTCCTTCTTTGAATCGAGTGACGAGCCCCAAGTGTGCTGCAGCATAGTTCCTTCATGTTTCTGTTGAGTGTCACCTGAATAACCTTTGCAACAATGTTCAAAAATCTAATGCTTGCGTGGAAAATGTCAGATACTTTGGAGTAGAATCTGGACCTCGTTGCATCCGTTTCAGTGACCAAGGATGCCTGAAAAGTGTCTGACTCAAAATTTAGGTCATGCCATTTTCCAGGTGTCCCGACGGCCACTGAAAGCAAGCATTAGGTTGTTTAAATATGTAAATGAGGGCCTAACGCCTGCCCTGCCCAGGATTCTTCAGTGGCGCCACCAACTGAATGTCACTTCTGTGAATTTTTTTCAATTAAGTAACCTTCATGTGGAGCCAGGAGGAACACAAAGTGCTTCCTCGACTCCACAGTCATTGTGATCGCACCCCCAGCACCTCCCCCCCACTTGTTGCCCGTGTAGGGGGTTTCTCTTGCTCGTTCTGGTCTCCTGCCAGGCTTCGTGCAATAATTACCCTTGAGTGGTTCGACCCACTCCCCCTACGATTCTAGACCTTGGACTTAGATGCAGAGAACAGTAGTGCAGAGAAAGGACTCAATAGACCAGGTTGAATAGCACGAAATGGATGCTTTTATTTTTAAACAGTTTGAAGCATTACAAAATACATGTCATAGGCACAGATTAAAGTAACTACAATCATGCACAAATTTATGAACTTGACTCTATGGAAATGGGGAACACACGGCACATCGTAAAAGGGAAAACACATTACGATTACCCTTAACTCCCTCCCCTATACCTAAACTAAGTTTCGACCTGGGGAACTTGGGATCATGCTCACCAATCTCAAAATCACGAAAAAAGGGGGTTCGCAGCCTTTTGGCACCGCTTTCCGTCGTCACGTGGATTTGGAAACTTCTGGCGCAGTCGATATTCTCTCTCTCTCTCTCTCTCTCTCGAGGCGGCGGGGTAGACACAGCCTCGATGAGCGCTCGTCAAGGTTGAAGATCAGCTACAAGCAGTTGAAGAACTGCATACAAATGGGAGAATCTGAAGGTCTCTGGCCGAATGGTATGCCGAGGACCTTCCTCGCTCCCGCCTGGCTCGGTGGCTTTCCAGAGGGTTTCTTCTCCTTCGGCCTGGGTCGTCGATGATCTCCCAACCCCAGTACCCGGGCCACCCTCGTCGTCTTCTCGTCGTGGCCGAGCCTTGCCTGGCTGAACACCGACCACATTGTCTTGTCACCGAAATTGTCCGTCCGAAGCGTCTTCATCGATTCC
Source organism: Somniosus microcephalus (assembly GCF_052327205.1). Classification (NCBI taxonomy): domain Eukaryota; kingdom Metazoa; phylum Chordata; class Chondrichthyes; order Squaliformes; family Somniosidae; genus Somniosus; species Somniosus microcephalus. The sequence goes on along the minus strand of NC_140999.1, from coordinate 135,904,513 downwards.
GAAGCTACCGAGGTAGAAGAGGCGCCGATCCTGGCACCGTCCGTCCTTCGTTCGTCCGTTCGTTCCGTCGATCACTCCGATAACGTCGATCGTGTTTCCTCCGATCGTTCCTTGCCCCTTTTGATGGACTTTCAATCCATAGTTATACCCTTTTGGGACAGTCTTATCTCCCGCCAAATCATAGTCCTGTCTTTGTATTAATTTTGGCGGGCAGAAATCTCTGCAGGGGCGCTTTGTCTTGTAACGGGAGCCGGTGATAACTTAACTGGCCTTCCTGGCCGATAATGTCTTTTTAAGTCTTTTACATTGTCATCGCGACTCGGTTCGCATATTGATCGGTCCGGAGATTTTTCTTGATGGCTGTTAAACGGTTTCTCCTTTGTACAATAAATGGGTATAAGTGTTTTTGCATTGTCCGCCCATATCTTGATGGGCCCCATCCTGTACTTAGAATCCATTGAATATGTATGCTGTTTCCGTGAGTTTCGGTTCCCAGATACTGGCTTTCGCGGGCTTACTGTCTTCAATCCACAAGCCTGTCTGGCTTGCAGTAACAGAAATAAAATGGTCCAGAAAACTGATCACGAGGCCCGGTGGCCATTTTGTATGCCCTTTTATCAAAGGTTTTTCTGTGCAAGCTTACTTTGGTCAATAAACAGTCTTATTTTATCCGGTTTTCTTGCGTGATTATTGCTAAAAATTTCAAACCTTACAGGCCCCCCTGTGATACTGATAGCTTGCTTAAAGTATCAATTATCCTTGGTGAGCAAATTTTCCCTGATTCCCCACATCCAAGCATTTCTGGCACTTAACTATCTATGACCCTCACGACACATGCAGTTCCCATTTCCGAAAAAAACGAAAATTATCTTTTGCACATTTGGACAATCATAGGCAGCATTTCTTAAACTATAATACATTCATCTGTCAGATGTGCAGGGGTTGATACCCCCTTGCACCACCTGCACACACCTTTTTTAATCCCCAAAAAACTTAAGAACGGCTAATAACATAACAATATTCATATCCTTAGAACCAAAAACAAAACACGCAAATGGCCAAAATCTAAAAATGGAGGGACGCTTAACCTTCAATACTAGCAGCTTAGAGTGGGGTGTCTTCTCCCCCCATTCGCACATAGCGTTCTGTCCATTCTCCTGTGTTCTCGTGCCTCTGGAGGCGATTGCATCTTTTGCAATGCACGAAGAGCAAAAATATCACAATTAAAACCTGACACACTACTAGGATGTGGGATGCTATTCTAATCCAGGCCGGGACCTCTATGTTAGTGAACAAGTCCCACCATGGTGGGATGGTTATGTCCAATATGTCTTTTCCTATCTCTAAAGTCTTCTGCTCCGGTGTGTAAAAATGTTTCTGTGAAACTATAACGGCTTTTAAAATCTTGGTGAGGTGTTCGGGAAGAGGGGGAATGACATAACCAAAATGCGCGATGAATCGTTGCAAGTCTGTGAAATTCTCTTTGACAGTGAGGTGAATGGTCGAGGGTGCAGGAATGGGAACAATTCGTTGTTGTGCCACTTGAACCTCGGCCCTGGGTTTGAAACAGAAACTGCTATCACTGATCGAACACCACTCGTGTTGTCCGTGGCGGTAGTGAGGCGCTGCAGTGGTGACGCAGTATGTCCCACCCCCGATATATGCTACCGCGGGGGCACATGGTCCTCTGCCATTGCCTCCATGGTGCAATTTATCGGCTTCGCGCTAGCGGTTCTGAACCCGCACTGTGGTTTCAAAAAGGCATTCAAGTGCTGGGGACACAGGATGATGTGTGCTCCCCGGCTCCGACATCCCGAGAGGTCGGTGCCTGTCATCGTACGCTCCTATCTGATGACGTAAGGTGGGACCACTGCGTAACGAATGTGTGCGCCCCCCTGAATGACTCCAATGTTCTCTACCCTGTATACCGGGGCGGGCTTTGCTGCGGGACCCAACACCTGCATTCTTACCACTATTCCCATGATAGTATGATTCGAACGTCCGCAGTCCACTGGGACTGGATACGCTTCTGCAGCTAGTCTGAGCTGGCACGGGCTTAATGCATTCTCAAAAGGGTGGAGCGCTTGCAAGTGCTTGTTGCTGATCCAGGACGGGACCAAACCCTGTTTTAAATCCTCAAGATTACTGCGGCCCTCGCCCAGTAACCACGCCCCGTATAGCACACAGGCCTCGTTTTGCGCAGCTTGATCGGACGCATTCCGATCCTCCTTAATGAGCGCATTTACCGTTCTCGCGTGTTTCTCCAGCTCAGCTATTATTTCCTTAAAGTGTAGTGTCATGGCCTGGTCCTCATGTAACTCCGAACCCACTACCTTATTTTCGTCTGTCAGTATGTTCCTTAACTGGGCTTTTAAACCGTTGATCTGTGTCTGCAGCTCCACGTTATCTAGAGCGTTGACGACAGATGTCCCGGTATTAAAAGCAGTGAATATGTCATTTACTGTACCCCTTCTTTGCCTCCCGACTCGATCCAAAACTTCTGGCGGTGTGGTGTATAATTTGTCTTTGTCGATGTCGGCAAAGTCAAATTCGTAAAACTGTCTAAACATTCGGGTTAACAGGACCTGGTATAATTGTTCCGTTTCTTTGGGACACCACTCCGGCAATCGTACCTCCGTGAGATTTAAAATCGCTGAGGCCACCGCGTAGTGTACCCCTTGGTACAGCACCTGACTGGTGGGTACCAGTACTAAACCGTTCCCGGGTCCCTTGGTGGTGGTTGGGCACCCTTCTTTCTGGGCTAGTGCTACCGGAAGCGTGGGCAGGGGCTTGCGTGGGCGGGTGATGAGTTCAGTAGCGTTTACCGGAATAGGGGAGTATGGGGCTCCGCACGCTCGAGTGCTGACATCCCATCTCATCCCCTTTCCTTCATCCTGCCACTGCCTCTGGAAGAAGATGGATACGCCCTTGGGGCAAACGTGTCTCGAACCCCACATACAGACATATATTCCTTCATCTGGTTCCCACCATTTGTCCCAACACACACGTAATTGTCCGTGAGTCCCCGTAATAGTCCGATGGGTATTATTACCCAGTCGCTCCCACTCGACCGTAGAGTTTCTCATGTCCTTTCCCAGCTTTCGCAGCCACCACCATCGCCTTAGTGGTACATTCCCATTACACACCAGACAGATCCTCTTTCCTATGGTAACGCTGACTCTGGGTGCAAGGATCCTCACCCGAGGGCACGTTAACGAAGTCTCTTGGTAGGCAAAACCGAAATTGCTGGAGTATTCCGTAGAATTCGTCCCCAGCCAACCTGGCCATCTCCCCTGGTGGAAGTAGGTGGCGGTTTCCTCAACCTCTCACTCCCCTGTCCCATCCGTTGCGATGGGGGCCGTGTCCCCGGAACACCCGAAGATGATGAAGTCCTTGGTGCGGCCTCGGTAGGCCCTCCCACACCCGATCGTCACGAACACGATGAGAATCTTTTTCATCATATCCCAGGTTTCTGTAACCAATAAAATGATGTAGCCGGGCTCCCAATAGGTGCTGGCCTAATTAAATGGACGCGCGGGTTCCTGGACCCCGCTCCCAAACAAACACACATACCGGGCAGACTTCAAAATTGTACTCTTAACATTCCTTAACACCGTATACTTTATATTCCTTAAACTATCACCATAATTACCTAACTTAACTTATGTACAGCACCGCCCTCCGCGGGGCGGCTTGCCTAGTCCCTGTGAGGGCTGTCGCGCGCCACACCCTGCGGTGGGGCTGCACTGGCCCTCGGCTTTGATCCCCCGCAGCCTGTCGCTGTTGAACGGGAACCATGCCTTCCTGGGGCTGCTCTAAGCCGAGGTTGGGAAAAATGGGGAGAATCTGGCCAAAACTTTCTGGGCTGGGGCGCTCGAGCCGACCTACGAGGGGCTGCTTTGGGTTGGGCTCCCGGGGCTGATGGACCAGGGGTTGGGACTGTCACCGTCACAGCCTGTGGTTCCTCCACAGCTGCCGGCTCCAGCTCCCTTCCCTCAGGCTCCGACCCCCCGGGGTCGGGATCTGTGGCTTCCGACTCCACCTCACCTGTCCCTACAGGTAGTGAGTCTCCGCCCCCATTCCCTACCTCCCCCAAGCTTGAGTCGAGGGTGGGATCGTCGTCCTCTGACTCCTCCTCCTCCGTGATTGGGTCTAAGGCGAGGTCGAGCTGTTCGGGCTCTTCCTCGTCCGAATCCCATTCTAGAGGGGAGACCTCCCACTCGAATGGGATGGCCTCTCCCTTCACGCAGGCTACTGTTCCAGCCTGTGTGGTCTGTGACTCTGTTACAGGCTGAGGATCTTTGTTCTCAGACCTGGTCCCCTTCGATGGCCCTTGTGCACCCGGTTTAAACAGTTTACACTGGTTAATGTGAAACCATTTGGTACGTTGGGGCACCTTCACTGCATAAACCATGGGGCTGGCCTTGTCCACAATGCTGTAAGGCCCCATGTACAATGGTTCAAAACTCCCTACCCTGGCGTAGTTTCGGACCATGACCTGGTCTCCGACTACTCACTCTTGTTGCTTACGAGGTTCCAGTAACAGTCTATTTCCCTGGTGCTGTCTTCCCATGTTCCCAGCCGCCTGCCCATAAATCTGTTTCAGGCGCTCCAAAAGGGTTTGGACGAATTTGTCTCGTTTTACCTCTCAGAGCTGGCCCTCAGTGAGCACCGGGGCTAGTACATGGGTGGGTGTTCGCATGATCCTTCCAGTCATTAATTCGTGCGGGGAATACCCCGTACTTTTGGACTGGCTGGCTTGGATCCCCATGAGGACTAAAGGCAGGACCTCCGCCCATTTCTGGGGCGAGCCCATTGTCTCTTTCCTCAGCTTTTCCTTGAGGGTCCGATTCATGCGTTCAACAATCCCGGATGACTGGGGATTGTATGCTACGTGCCACTTCCCCTCAATGCCCAAGAGCATGAGGGCGTTCTGCATTACTTGACCGGTGAACTGACTCCCTTGGTCGGACTCTACAAAACGGGGGAGTCCCCACCGTGAGAACACTTCCCGAATCAAGATCTTAGCAGTACCCAGTGCCGTAGCTGTTCTGCACGGGAAAGCTTCTACCCATTTGGTGAACACATCTACCAGGACAAGGCAGTACTTATATCCTCCCTGGGCGGCGGGCAGGGGCCCTATGTAGTCGACCTGAATCGACTGCCATGGTCCCTCTACCCTCCTGATGTGCCCCATGGGCACCTTCCTTTTGTGGGGGTCTGGGTTGTTTGCAGCACACACAAGACAGCTTGTGCAGAACTCGCGGACATCGTCCCGAAGTCCCGGCCACCATCCCGCCTGCTCTACCCGTTGCCAGGTGACCTCAGGCCCGGGGTGTCCCGCTCCTGGACCCTTGTGGGCCAGTTGCAGGAATTCCCTCCAGTGCTGCTGCGGCACAACCCACTGCTCCTCTCGGAACAGCATGCCTTCTTTGACTGTGAGGGCTGCTGTACTGTACGGACCCTCTACCTGCTTGCCTTCTGTGATGGCTTTTAGGACTGTTTTTAGGGCGGGATCCAGGGTTTGGACGGTCTTTAGGTCTGGGGGCGGTGTCACCCCTGTGTTCCCTGGTATTCCCTCCCTGCCTTGGATCGCCGCCACGGGTCCGGGTTCATAGGGGTCCCAGAGAATGCCGTTGCGGGCACCCTCCCTGGCTAGCGCATCCGCCTGCTGGTTGCCCTGACTGCGGGGTTCTGTGGTGGAATGAGCCTTCACCTTATGGATGAACACCTCCCCTTCCTCTCCCACAGCTGCCAGGATCTTTTCCAGCAAGGGCTTAACTGTTAAAGGCCGCCCGTCCGCGGAGGTATATCTGCGTCGGGACCAGATGGCGAGGTACTCTGTACACGAATTGCATGTGAACATGCTGTCTGAGCAAATCGTGTATGGGGTTGGGAAAATCTCGGGGTGGGTAACCACGTACGCCACCACGGACAGTTCAGCCTGCTGTGCGCTCATAGTGCTGGGGAGCTTAATTGCCAGGGCAATGTTTGCCGCAGGGTCATAAACTCCACACCCTGTGAGTCGTTCGCCAGCAGATACTGTGCTAGAACCGTCTACATAGATTTCGCGGCCTGTGGGGTGTATCCCGGCCCGTAAACCTATGTTGACCTCCCATACCCCTTCTACGGGCTGTCCCGGTATATGCCATGTTGGCTGCGAGCCTTGGCGCGCAGAGGCCTTTAACTTTGAGATCCATCTGAGAAAGGAGGAGGGTCCAGCGCGCAATCCGAGCGCTGCTTATGGTCCCATCCTTGATCCTCCCATCCAGAAGCATCTTTGTGGGGGTGTGATGGGTGAGGAGCGTGATGGGAGAGGTTCCTGTGAAGATCACTGATCTGTTCACAGCCCAATGCGTGGCCAGGAGATGCCGTTCGCAATTGGAGAAACTCCTCTCTACATCCGTGAGCACCCTGGAGGAATAAACTACCGGTCTCAGCTTGCCTTGCCGCTCCTGGAGCAACACTGCGCTTAGGCTGTCCCCACTAGTGGCTACCTCCAGGAAGAACTCCTCTCCCCCATCTATGGCCCCTAGGGCTGGCGCGGTCTGCAGATCTCTTTTCAACTTCTCGAATGCTGCCTGGCACCCCTCATCCCAAGACCACTCGACTCCCTTGTGTAAGAGTCGAAGTAGCGGGGCTGCGGTGGCAGCATAGTCCTCGATGAAATCTCTGCAGTACCCGGTCAATCCCAAAAAGGACCTTACACCCGTTACTGAGTTGGGGATCGGCAGATCTTGTATTGATTCCCTTCTGGCCTTATCTATGGCTCTTTCCCCAGTGCGGATGGCCAGACCCAGGAATTTGACTTCCTGCTGGCCGATCTGGGCTTTCTTCGGGTTTACTTTGAAACCCTTCCTTTCTAACAGTTCCAACAATTCGGTTAATAGTGGGCCGTGCTCCTCCCTTGTGTCCGTGAACAGGAGTAGGTCGTCCACATACTGTACTATCTGGTTGGGCTGGCTAAACTCTTTTAAACTCCCCGCCATGCACTGATGGAAAATGCTGGGGCTGTTGTGAAAACCCTGTGGTAAGCAGTTCCAAGTGTACTGTTGCCCTTTGAAAGTAAAGGCAAACTTGTACTGATCCTCCCGCCGCAGCGGAATGGGCCAGAAACCGTTCGAGATGTCCAGCACCGTGAACGTGGTCGCCGATGCTGGAATACTCCCTATTAGGTCTGCAACTGCTGCTACCGTGGGCGCGCAGGCTGGGGTGTTACTATTGAGGACTCTGTAGTCCACCGTGGCTCTCCACGAATTGTCCGGCTTCTTTACCGGCCATAATGGGGAGTTCATGTGAGTGGCTATTGTTCTCAATACGCCCTGCTGCACCAACGAAGATATTGCGGTCTCCATGTCGGGTTCTGTCTCCTTGGGGAAATTATACTGCTTTTGGGGTCGGATCATGGGGTCCCCGTCTACGCTGACTTCAAACCCAGTGACTCTCCCACAGTCGTGCTTGTGGGTGGCAAACGCGGTCAGATTTTCCGACACGCACGCCTGCAAGTCCGTTGGGACGTTCGCTACCATGAGCTCGAGATCGTAACCTCCTGACGGCTTCATGGTGCACAGGGCCCCCTTTTCTTCCTTCCCTGGGATTACGACTACCTTACCTAAACCGCTCTCGGCTCCCCAGAGACAGTGATTTCTCAGGTCCACGAGGATCCCGTGTTCCACCAAGAAATCAGCCCCGAGGATGCCTTTTCCACCCCCCTCACTCCACTTCAATAGGATGCACGTCCATGTGGTGTGGAGTGCTCCCAACTGAATGGAGAGCGGGAGGGAGTACGCGCCAGCCTGTTCTCTGCCTGTGAAACCCGCTACTAAGTATGGAGCCTGGGCGGACAGAGGTGAGGCAAAAGGTTTATCTGTGTGGATCACGGTACACGAAGCTCCCGTATCCAACAGGTAACTACCCTTTTGTCTTTCCACCTCCATCTCCACCACAGGTCTTCTCCAGGCGTCATAGCGGAGCGGACACAAGTAGACGGGCTGCGCAGGCGTCAGTCATTTAGGTGTTTCGGTTGGGGTCTCGGGAGCGATAGGGCTGTTGGCGACCGCTACCTTCCCCTGCCAGGTCATCAGAGACCGCATAGTCTCCAAGACTGACTCGATCGCAGCGGGATCCACAACCGCACCACCCCCTGTGGTTGGGGCAGGGGCTACGGTTGGGTTCTGGACTGGTGCTGGGGCAGCGGTCTGGGCTTGGACTTGGACTGGTGTTGGGACAATGATCTGGCCGTGGGCTAGGACTTGGGCTTGGGCTGCGGCGAACGCTCTCTCTCTCTTATCCTTCCATGGATTCCTACAGTCCTTGCACCAATGACCCTCCTTCCCACACCCGTAACAACTGCTGTTGGCTTGGGGAGGGCGATTTCCCTCCTGATGCCATTCCTTTTTAGCAGAAGCTGCGGGCCTCACCTCATGCACCTTTCCTTTTACAACAGGCGTTTTCTTACCCTTGTTGTTCCTGTAACTGATCGTGAGCTGATCAAGTACTAGTTCCTCCGTGGAGCGGGCGTTAGTGGGGTCAAACCATGCTTTGGCCTGCTCCCTCACTACTGGCAAGCAACCTGCTACCAGGCACCGAAGCCAATGAGCCCTTTGTTCATCATTTAGCGCGTTCCATTCCGGTCCTCCCGGGCAGCTGCGCCGATACACGGGCCACAACCTTCCGGCGAAAACCCGTGGGGGTTCTCCCTCTAGCTGCACTGTCTTTTCTAAATGGAGGAACGGAGTTCCGTCCCCCTCTCCTATAATCTGCAGGATCTCATCCCGTAGCAACTCATAGTCCCTGTGCCCTCTCTTGCTCTCGTCAGGGAGACACTGGAGGAGCGAGCTGTCCAGGGAGAACAGCAGCATTTTAGACTGTTCAACCCCGTCGCAGTCATTGACTGCTGCGGTCTGCTCCACGTCCCTGAAATGCACGGAGGGATCTCCTGACTCGGAGAGTTTTGGGATGTGACTTATCATTTCCCTTAGCTGTCGTGCGCTATGGGGCATTATGATCTGATTCACAAGGGGTCCGTCATCGCCATTGTCTTCATTTGGACCGAGCCTCCGGTGTCTAGTTGGACACATCGGCGCCGGCCCTGACTCTACTATCTGGGGTTGCTCTACCTCAGGAATCTCTTCCTCTACCGTCTCCGTCTCCTTCCCCGGAGTCCAAGACTCATCATAAGCAGGAGGCGCAGAGGGTTCGGGGGTTGGTTCCTGAACTATCTCTTGTGGAATCGGTCTTTTGGATTCCTTGGCTAGCAATAGCTGGCTCGCTGGTGGATTTATGAGACACACCAACCCGTTTGCCTTGGCTAGGGCCATTCTCAGGTCCTCTTGCTCCCGGCGGCAAGCGCTGTGGTCGGTGCTCTCAGATCTATCCTCCATGGCCATCTTATATGCTGCCCTGGCTCCCAGAAGTTTTTCCTCTTGGGCCTCTATTTGCTTAGCTAGACGGAAACACCTGTCTCTCATTCTACCTTCACTGGCCTTGGCCTCAATGACCTGACATTTTATATACTCTACCCGGGTTTCGTGGCAGCGAATTATGGAGTGGCGTTCCTGATTCAGCGCGTTAAGCGATTCAATCAGTCTTTGACCTCCCGCAACCTTTTCCTCTACGTCTGTAAGCAACCCTTTGATCTGGGCTGTCTGTGCTGCAACGACCTGGTCCAAAAGCTGGACTTGCTTCTTGTAGCACATCAGCCAGACCGCCTTTTCTACAGATTTCTTATGCTCTTTACCCTCTGTCCACTTGATGGCTGCGTCTAGCGGGCGCCTGTCCCTTAATAGGTCAGATATCCATTGTTTTGTGAGGTTGACTTTTCCAAAAACATAATCTGCTATTCTTTCATCCATCACATTTCGTTTATTCAGACCTTGATCTAACACACTACTTTCCTGCTGCCAAGGTCCTGCCGCGGTCGCCATTTCTGTAGGGGGTTTCTCTTGCTCGTTCTGGTCTCCTGCCAGGCTTCGTGCAATAATTACCCTTGAGTGGTTCAACCCACTCCCCCTACGGTTCTAGACCTTGGACTTAGATGCAGAGAACAGTAGTGCAGAGAAAGGACTCAATAGACCAGGTTGAATAGCACGAAATGGATGCTTTTATTTTTAAACAGTTTGAAGCATTACAAAATACATGTCATAGGCACAGATTAAAGTAACTACAATCATGCACAAATTTATGAACTTGACTCTATGGAAATGGGGAACACACGGCACATCATAAAAGGGAAAACACATTGGGCCAGAAATTCCAGAACGGGGCTTGCAGCGCGTGCAAGCCCCATATTTGCACTTACCCCGCGCTCCTGCCGATCATCTCCAGGGACGCCTGCACTTCCAGAAACTGAAACAAGAATCCTGGGCAGCGTATGACATCACGCCGCCCAGGAGTGCAGCCAGCGCGGACCCAGGAGCGTGCAGTGTAAGTGAGACACGCCCCTTGAGGTCTCAGTTTCACTGGACATGCCCCCAATGTTTCTGTCAAGCTGCTTTGCTTTTTTACATGCAAAGCAGCAGTTTAAATAGGTTTTTGGAAGTTTTTTCAAGATTTTGGTAACTTTTATAAAATTTTTTAAATGTTTACATTATTTTGAGTAATCTGAAGTAGTTTTAAAGAGAATTAAAGCAATTTAAAGACTTTTAAAAGCCCTAAAATAATTTTTTTAATTCCATTTATTTATTTAGCAATGTCGTCGTCATACGTGTCTTCACACTGTTCCCTTTGGGGAACTGTATGAAGTGGTGGAAGGATTTATGGCCGTGATTAACGCTCATTCCGTGACCGTAACCATCTTTGAACCAGCCATTAGGGCGGTTAGTCCTATGGCGGGAGGGTTTTACGGGCTCCCACAAGCTATACAAGGAGGGGGGCCACCCACACCCACGGACGCAAATATCCCACTGGATGTCAACCCAGAATTTAGAGCCGGAGCTCCGACTCCACTTGCCGGGACTGTCTGGAGCGGGGTTCGAAACCCTACCCTGATCTGGCCCAGCGGCGGGGATCCTACCGCTATGACAAACGCCCAATCCGATTAGCAACGTGAAATGGCAGCATAGGGCTCCAGTCACGGGGAGGGAAAAGGCGCAGGAAACGTATGGGTGTCACCTTTTGTGCGGAGTGGGCCTTTTGCGTAGCAGTAAGCATCCCCTCCGCTGGGCCAGAAGGAGTAGGGTTTTGAACCCCACTCCAGACAGTCCCGGCAAGTGGAGTCGGAGCTCCAACTTTAAATTCTGGGTGGACATCCAGCGGGATACTTGCGTCCGTGGGTGTTGGTGGCCCCCCCCCTCAGATGGGTTGTGGGAGCCTGTAAAACCCTCCCGCCATAGGACTAACCACCCTAATGGCTGGTTCAAAGATGGTTACGGTCACGGAATGAGCGTTAATCACGGCCATAAATCCTTCCACCACTTCATACAGTTCCCCAAAGGGAACAGTGTGAGGATACGTCCGATGATGACCTCTTGCGCAATGCACCTCCTTGGACCCTCAGTCGCAGATGCGAGGGGGCAAGCCATGCAAGTGTTAAATGTTTTATTTTATTGACATGTAAAATGTTGGCCCAATAATTCCCTTCCAAATGCGCTAGTACGGTCGGGGTACTTACGCATCTGGCCGGATGAAATGCCGGTTTTCAGCATGCACAGTGCATGTGGGGAAAACCGGCATTTCCTGTCCTCTGAACGAAGGGGTTCAGAGGCAGAACGCGTGCGACTGCACATGCAGCGCGTGCGCAGTATAATTCGCCGCTTTCATTAATGCTTTCAGTGAGGTCCAGTCATTACAACTTACACATGAAAAAAGCATGGGTACAGTTGCTACAGAGGCTGCGGAGGAAGATATTTCTTATCGTGGAGCTTCTGAAAGTATGTATGTCTGTATATATTCCTTTGCGTGTTATGTATATATTCCTTTACTTATGTGTATGAATGTATTATTTAATTATGACTTTCAGAGAAAGTAACTTATTGGAAAATCATAATTAAAAACATACATTCATAGTAAAGGAATATAAAACATACATACATATACGTAAAGGAATATATGTGGACATACATACATAACTCATTCTCACATTCCATTCACACAGCCACAATTGCTCCTTCTACCTACCGTTCTGAAAACCCTTTAAAAAAAAAAAAAAATTTAACTTTAAAACTTACTTAAAATTTCTTAAAATAACTTCCCTCCCTTTCCCAAACAAAAATATTGCATTTCAAAAGCTCCACGATAAAATATATCTTCCTCCGCAGCCAATGAACCACTTTGCACTTGCTTTTTTTCAGTGTAACTTCTAAGGACTTAACCTCACGGATTTCATGAATGAAATCCACGAAGTTCACTGCGCAAGCGCTGCCTGTGCAGTCGCACGCGCTCGAGGTCTGGAAATGCCGGCGTTCCCCGCATGCGCTGTTCATGCTGAACGCCGGCATTTCCAACGGCCAGAAGCGTGAGTAAGCCGACCGTACTCACGCTTCTGGCCTGGAATTTCTGGCCCATTACGATTACCCTTAACTCCCTCCCCTATACCTGAACTAAGTTTTGACCTGGGGAACTTGGGATCATGCTCACCACTCTCAAAATCGCGAAAAAAGGGGGTTCGCAGCCTTTTGGCACCGCTTTCCGTCGTCACGTGGATTTGGAAACTTCTGGCGCAGTCGATATTTTCTCTCTCTCTCTCGAGGCGGCGGGGTAGACACAGCCTCGATGAGCGCTCGTCAAGGTTGAAGATCAGCTACAAGCAGTTGAAGAACTGCATACAAATGGGAGAATCTGAAGGTCTCTGGCCGAATGGTATGCCGAGGACCTTCCTCGCTCCCGCCTGGCTCGGTGGCTTTCCAGAGGGTTTCTTCTCCTTCGGCCTGGGTCGTCGATGATCTCCCGACCCCAGTACCCGGGCCACCCTCGTCGTCTTCTCGTCGTGGCCGAGCCTTGCCTGGCTGAACACCGACCACGTTGTCTTGTCACCGAAATTGTCCGTCCGAAGCGTCTTTAAAAAGACGAAGCGTCTTCATCGATTCCGAAGCTACCGAGGTAGAAGAGGCGTCGATCCTGGCACCGTCCGTCCTTCGTTCGTCCGTTCGTTCCATCGATCACTCCAATAACGTCGATCGTGTTTCCTCCGATCGTTCCTTGCCCCTTTTGATGGACTTTCAATCCATAGTTATACCCTTTTGGGACAATCTTATCTCCCGCCAAATCATAGTCCTGTCTTTGTATTAATTTTGGCCGGCAGAAATCTCTGCAGGGGCGCTTTGTCTTGTAACGGGAGCCGGTGATAACTTAATTGGCCTTCCTGGCCGATAATGTCTTTTTAAGTCTTTTACATTGTCATCGCGACTCGGTTCGCATATTGATCGGTCCGGAGATTTTTCTTGATGGCTGTTAAACGGTTTCTCCTTTGTACAATAAATGGGTATAAGTGTTTTTGCATTGTCCGCCCATATCTTGATGGGCCCCATCCTGTACTTAGAATCCATTGAATATGTATGCTGTTTCCGTGAGTTTCGGTTCCCAGATACTGGCTTTCGCGGGCTTACTGTCTTCAATCCACAAGCCTGTCTGGCTTGCAGTAACAGAAATAAAATAGTCCAGAAAACTGATCACGAGGCCCGGCGGCCATTTTGTATGCCCTTTTATCAAAGGTTTTTCTGTGCAAGCTTACTTTGGTCAATAAACAGTCTTATTTTATCCGGCTTTCTTGCGTGATTATTGCTGAAGATTTCGAATCTTACACCCGCACCAACCCTACCCCCAGACCTAACTATCGGCGAGGCAGCAGGTCCACATTGGTAATCCTCAAATCTACAAGCTGTCTCTTCACACCCGATTGACATCCGCAGCTCACTGAAGATATGCTGATAAGGCCCAAGGCCCAATTTGGGATGGGCCTCGGGCTTCTGACACGCAAGCACGTCTCACCTTTCAGCACTGAAAATGGGCCTAAACCAATTTCTAGCCCTCCGTGTTCTGTAACGTTCATTTCATTGTATTCTCTGTTTTGATCACATCTCAATCTGATTCCTCACCCTTGCCTTAACGCGAGCGAAGTTGTTGTTTGGCAGCATCCCTTGTTCGATTTTACCTCGGTAGCAATTTTCAGTGCCTAATTCCTCCAGTGTGGACCTGGTGCAGTGAAAGGCATTGTGCTTGCATTTAAGACCCGTATTGGAGCATATCTGCATTCCTGCAGTAATTCTCCACTGTGTTTTTGAAGAGATTACCCATTCATTAATGAATGGAATCCTATTATAGAAACAATCTGATGAAAATCACATCCAATTTTGAAATCTGCAAAAGACCATTCAGTACTGGGATAGCTAACCTGACTAACGCGGCTGATTATTCAGCATCTATTTTAGGATTAGGCCGTTAAAACAAATTCTGTCTCACTGTAATGAATACTAAATATAATTCAATGGCACATTTATTTTCCAAATTAATGAAATGTGAAGAGTAAAAAATGGATCACATATTCACAAATATTGCTGACTCGTGGGCTTTTTTACAGAGGCCAGTGTCGGGAGGAGCAGAGAGCGGTGGTACAGAAAGTACTTTTTTTTGTTTTAATCATTGATGGGATGTGGGCGTCGCTGGCTAGGCCTGCATTTAGTGCCCATCCCTAATTGCCCTTGAGAAGATGGTGGCGAGCCGCCTTCTTGAACCGCTGCAGTCCATATGGTGTAGGTACACCCACAATGCTGTTAGGAAGGGAGTTCCAGGATTTTGGCCCAGCGACAGTGAAGGAACGGTGATACAGGTCCAAGTCAGGGTGGTGTGTGGCTTGGAGGGGAACTTGTAGGTGGTGATGTTCCCATGCGTCTGCTGCCCTTGTCCTTCTAAGTGGTAGAGGTCGCGGGTTTGGAAGGTGCTGTTGGAGGAGCTTTGGCAAGTTGCTGCAGTGCATCTTGTAGATGGTACACACTGCAGCCACAGTGCACCAGTGGTGGAGGGAGTGAATGTTGAAGGTGGTGGATGGAGTGCCAATCAAGCGGGCTGCTTTATCCTGAATGGTGTCGAGCTTCTTGAGTGTTGTTGGAGCTGCACTAATCCAGGCAAGTGGAGAGTATTCCATCACACTCCTGACTTGTGCCTTGTAGATGGTGGAAAGGCTTTGGGGAGTCAGGAGGTGAGACACTCGCCGCAGAATTCCCAGCCTCTGGCCTGCTCTTGTAGCCACAGTATTTATATGGCTGGTCCAGTTCAGTTTCTGATCAATGGTAACCCCCAGGATGTTGATAGTGGGGGATTCAGTGATGGTAATGCCATTGAATGTCAAGGGGAGATGGTTAGAGTCTTGCTTGTTGGAGATGGTCATTGCCTGGCACTTGTGTGGTGCGAATGTTACTTGCCACTTGTCAGCCCAAGTCTGAATGTTGTCCAGGTCTTGCTGCATATGGACACGGACTGCGTCAGTATCTGATGAGTCTCAAATGGTGCTGAACAGTGCGCAATCATCAGCGAACATCCCCACTTCTGACCTTATGATGGAGGGAAGGTCATTGATGAAACAGCTGAAGATGGTTGGGCCTAGGACACTGCCCTGAGGAACTCCTGCAGTGATGTCATGTGATTGAGATGAATGACCTCCAACAACCACAGCCAACTTCCTTTGTGCTAGGTATGATTCCAACCAATGGAGAGTTTTCCCCTTGATTCCCATTGACTTCAGTTTTGCTAGGGCTCCTTGATGCCACACTTGATCAAATGCTGCCTTGATGTCAAGGGCAGTCACTCTCACCTCACCTCTTGAGTTCAGCTCTTTTGTCCATGTTTGGACCAAGGCTGTAATGAGGTCAGGAGCTGAGTGGCCCTGGTGGAGCCCAAACTGGGCGTCAGTTAGCAGGTTATTGCTGAGTAAGTGCCGCTTGATAGCACTGTCGACGACACCTTCCATCACTTTGCTGATGATTGAGAGTAGACTGATGGGACGGTAATTGGCCAGGTCGGATTTGTCCTGCTTTTTGTAGACAGGACATACTTGGGCAATTTTCCACATTGCCGGGTAGATGCCAGTGTTGTAGCTGTACTGGAACAGCTTGGCTAGGGGCACAGCTAGTTCTGGAGCACAAGTCTTCAGTACTATTGCCGGAATGTTGTCAGGGCCCATAGCCTTTGCAGTATCCAGTGTCTTCAGCCGTTTCTTGACATCACGTGGAGTGAATTGAATGGGCTGAAGACTGGCATCTGTGATGCTGGGGGCCTCAGGCGGAGGCCGAGATGGATCATCCACTCGGCACTTCTGGCTGAAGATAGTTGCAAATGCTTCAGCCTTGTCTTTTGCACTCACGTGCTGGGCTCCACCATCATTGAGGATGGGGATATTTTTGGAGCCTCCTTCTCCTGTTAACTGTTTAATTGTCCACCACCACTCACGACTGGATGTGGCAGCACTGCAGAGCTTTGATTTGATCCGATGGTTGTGAGATCGCTTAGCTCTGTCTATCGCATGTTGCTTCCATTGTTTGGCATGCAAGTAGTCCTGTGTTGTAGCCTCACCAGGTTGACACCTCATTTTTCGGTATGCCTGTTGCTGTTCCCGGCATGCTCTCCTGCACTCTTCGTTAAACCAGGGTTGATCTCCCGGCTTGATGGTAATGGTAGAGTGAGGGATATGCCGGGCCATGAGGTTACAGATTGTGGTTGAATACAATTCTGCTGCTGCTGATGGCCCACAGCGCCTCATGGATGCCCAGTTTTGAGTTGCCAGATCTGTTCAAAATCTGTCCCATTTAGCACGGTGGTAGTGCCACACAACACGGTGGAGGGTATCCTCAACATGAAGACGGGGCTTCGTCTCCACAAGGACTGTGTGGTGGTCACTTCCACCAATGCTGTCATGGACAGATGCATCTGCAACAGGTAGATTGGTGAGGACGAGATCAACTCACTTTCGCGGGCTTTTTTACAGAGGCCGGTGTCGGGAGGAGCAGAGAGCGGCGGTACAGTGAGTACTTAAACTCACTTTTGCGGGCTTTTTTTACAGAGGCTTACCAATCTCACAGACCGGCGGCGGCATTCCGGAACCACGTCACAATTCAAAAAGTGACGCCGGCAAGAGGAAGCAGCTGATTGGGTGAGTACGGCAAGGTGTGTAATTATACTACTCTATAGTTTGACAGTTAAGATTAATAGTTTATAAAATTTAGAAGGTCTTAAATTTTATGGTTATAGTTTCTAAGGTCTCTGTTGTGTATCGGGGAGTGCTAGTAATCAAGGGCCCTAGAGTATATCATTTAATTGTAGTGTAATTAGTGGTATTGATTTGATTTAAATTAATTTAAATTAATTAAAGAGTAAGTCATGGCAGGACAGCTTGGCCCTTGGCATGCTCCACCTGTGCTATGTGGGAAATCAGGGACACTTTCTGTGTCCCTGACAACCATGTGTGCGGGAAGTGTATCCAGCTGCAGCTACTGGCAAACTGCATTGCGGCGCTGGAGCTGCAAATGTATACATACTGGAGCATTCGCGATGCTGAGGACATTGTGGATAGCACGTTTAGGGAGTTGGTCACACTGCAGGTAAAGGCTGCACAGGCATGAAGGGAATGGGTGACCACCAAGCAGAGTAGCAGGCGCAGGCAGGTAGTACAGGGGTCCCCTGTGGCCATCCCCCTCTCAAACAGATATACCACTTTGGATATTGTTGTAGGAGATGGCTTATCGGGGGAAGGCAGCAGCCGCCAACTTCCTGGCACCATGGGTGGTCCTGCTGCACAGGACGGGAGGAAAAAGAGTGGGAGAGCTATAGTGATAGGGGATTCTATTGTAAGGGGAATAGATAGGCATTTCTGCGGCCGCAAATGAGACTCCGGGATGGTATGTTGCCTCCCTGGTGCAAGGGTCAAGGATGCCTCTGGGCGGCTGCAGTGCATTCTGGAGGGGGAGGGTGTAAGTGCAGGGTTCTCAAAATTCCCGCACTCACCAAATTATGGATCAAGGGACCCTGTTTTGGACAAGTTATTAAAACCAGGGTACCCAAAATGGCTTCTGTAACCTCGTGACCAAAAACCCACAGGATTTTTAAAGCAAGGCTCTGCAGACAGGCAGGCCCGGAGACGAAACTTAAAATGCAGGAATCTGTGAAAAGGACTCTCTGGAGCCAGCCAGACAAAGTAAACACAGAATACATATTTATTCGACTTGAAATAGATCAAGCTAGAATGGGCCTAGAATCGAGGCCATTAGGTTTCTGCATATTTAACTGGTAACAGCTCACAGTAGCCATCAAGTCAGGATGGAAACAATTAAGCCTTATCCATGACAAACAACCAGGACATCGAGGCCATTAGACCCGCAGACAACCACTCTACATGTCGTTAAAATAAATGGCTGTAATCATTTAAACAAGCCCGCCAAAAGTTAAACAATGGACTGACCTGATTTGGTGCGCAGATAAGGAGTTGAAGAACGGGCATAATTGTAGGCCCATCAGTGGCAACCGCTCTCTTGACTCTGACCTCTTGCCTGTGGCCTTGGCCTGCTGCCTCTCGTACTCGCGCCCTGGCCTCGTGGCGGGCTCTCTTCTCGCTCCCCACGCCGCTCAACAACCAAGGACGCCCATTACACAGGGACCAAACGCGGGAGGAGAACGAGACCCGAGTTCAAAACCACACAGGACAGACAGGCCACAAACGGGCAGACGAGACGAGACGAGACAAAGAAGAAGGTAAACCGGTAAAGGCAGAGAAGGGCAGCGGAAAGACGCATTTGGGGACCAACGCCCAGTTATAAGCTGGTGTTTGATGAGTAAGATTAATGTATAGTGCAACCCCAATTTAAGAATATGTTGGCATTCGAAGGATGGGTAGAAGAATCAAGACATACAGCCTAGTTATAAGCTGGCGTTTGTCACATGGACAATAACAGCCCGGTTAAAGAATAAACTGGCATTCGAAGCATGGCTAGCAAAATCATCTGGATGATAAAGACCACCAATCGACCCCCGACCGTGACATTACCGCCGACGACCGCCCGAGAGAGAGGAAGAAGAAAACCCATCGCGACGAGACGATGACGGTAGCAGAGGAAAAGGAGGGTGCTTCGCATCAACAACTTCAGCGCCTCACCCTGAGACCACGTGGCGATGGGATACCCTAACGGACAGCAAGAGCGGACCTCAAAACCAGCCCAATTAAAGCAACAGGTTTTGGATTGGTGAGCATGAATTCCTGGCCCCTCATAGCTTAATCTAGTTAGGTATAGGGGGTGGTATAAGGATAAGGGGATTGTTAATGTAGTTGTTTTCCCTCGATGTGCCGTGTGTTCCCCATTCCCATATAAGTGTAATTGTTTATGCCTGTAATTTCATACCAGTGATTTTTCATAAGATTGTTATATTCTGCTTTTAATAAAATCTTGGTTTTCTTATACCAAACCACTTGTCTACTTGATTTTCTGTATCGTCGCCTGTACTTAAGTCCGGTGTCTAGAACCCATGGGTGTGGGAGCGATTCGAACCGCTCATAGGACAGTCAGAGGTAAAGCTGACTGGGTGCACACGCCACCCCGTACAAGGGTGAACAACCAGTTGTTGTGGTGCATATAGGTACCAACAATATAGGTAAAAAATGGGGTGAGGTCCTAAAAGCTGAATATAGGGAGTTAGGAGGTAAATTAAAAAATAGGACCTCAAAGGTAGTAATCTCAGGATTATTACCAGTGCCACGTGCTAGTCAGAGTAGAAATAGAAGGATATTTCAGATGAATATGTGGCTAGAGGAATGGTGCAAGGGGGAGGGATTCCTGGGACATTGGAACTGGTTCTGGGGGAGGTGGGACCAGTACAAACTGGACGGTTTGCACCTGGGCGGGACCGGGACCGATGTCCTAGGGGGTGTGTTTGCTAGTGCTGTTGGGGAGGGTTTAAACTAAAATGGCAGGGGGTTGGGAACCTGTGTAAGGAGACAGAGGAAAGGGAAGCAAGGATAGTAACAAAAGATAGGAAGGAGAAAAGCACAAGTGGAAGGCAGAGAAATCAAGGGTGTAAATCAAACAGGGCTACAGTAAATAATAATTCTAAAAGGACTAAGATTGTTAAAAAAACAAGCCTGAAGGATTTGTTTCTTAATGCGAGGAGCATTTGTAATAAGGTGGATAAATTAGCTGCGCAAATAGATGTAAACGGATATGATGTAATTGGAATTAGGGAGACATGGCTCCAGGGTGACCCAGACTGGGAATCCAACATCCAGGGGTATTCAATATTCAGGAAGGACAGGCAAAAAGGAAAAGGAGCTGAGGTAGCATTGCTGGTTAAAGAGGAGATTAACACAATAGTAAGGAAGGATATTAGCTCTGATGATGTGGAATCTGTATGGGTACAGCTGAGAAATACCAAGAGGCAGAAAACATTAGTGGAAGTTGTATACAGACCCCCAAACAGTAACACTGAGGTTGGGGATGGCATTAAATGGGAAATTAGAGATGCATGCAATAAGGGCATAGCAGCTTTAATGGGTGACTTTAATCTACAGATAGATTGGGCTAACCAAATTAGCAACAATACTGTGGAGGAGGAATTCCTAGAGTGTATACGGGATGGTTTCCTGGACCAATATGTCGAGGAACCAGCTAGAGACCAGGCCATCTTAGACTGGGTATTATGTAATGAGAAAGGATTAATTAGCAATGTTGTTGTGCGAGGCCCTTTGGGGAGGAGTGATCATAATATGATAGAATTCTTCATTAAGATGGAGAGGGAAGTAATTGACTCAGAGACTAGGGTCCTGAATTTAAATAAAGGAAACTACGATGGTATGAGGCGCGAGTTGGCTAGGATGGACATTACTTAAAGTGTTGACGGTGGATAGGCAATGGCAAACATTTAAAGATCGCATGGATGAACTACAGAATTTGTTCATTCCTGTTTGGCATAAAAATAAAACAAAAAGGTGACTCAACCATGGCTAAAAAGGGAAATTAGGGATAGCGTAAGATCCAAGGAGAGGACATATAAATTGGCCAGAAAAAACAGCAAAACTGAGGATTAGGAGCAGTTTAGGATTCAGCAAAGGAGGACAAAGGGATTAATTAAGAGGGGGAAAATAGAATATGAGAGTAAGCTGCAGGGAACATAAAAACTGACTGTAAAAGCTTCTATAGATATGTGAAGAGACAAAGATTGGTGAAGTCAAGCGTAGGTCCCTTGCAGTCAGAATCAGAGGAACTTATAATGGGGAACAAAGAAATGGCTGACCAATTAAATACATACTTTGGTTCTGTCTTCACAAAGGAGGACACAAATAACCTTCCAGAGATTTTGGGGAACATAGGGTCTAATGAGAGGGAGGAATTGTATGAAATCAGTATTTGTAGGGAAATGGTGTTCGGGAAATTGATGGGATTGAAGGCCGATAAATCCCCAGGGCCTGATAATCTACATCCTAGGGTACTTAAGGAAGTGGCCCTAGAAATAGTAGATGCATTGCAGGTCATCTTCCAAAATTCTAGACTCTGGAATAGTTCCCATGGATTGGAGGGTAGCTAATATAACCCCACTATTATAAAAAAGTGGTAGAGAGAAAATGGGGAATTATAGACCGGTAAGCCTGACATCGGTAGTGGAGAAAATACTAGAGTCCATTATAAAAGATGTAATAGCAGAGCACTTGGAAAACAGTGACAGGATCGGACAAAGTCAACATGGATTTACAAAAGATAAATCGTGCTTGACTAAACTACTGGAATTTTTTGAGGATGTAACTGGTAGAATAGATAAGGGAGAACCAGTGGGTGTGGTGTATTTGGACTTTCAGAAGGCTTTCGATAAGGTCCCGCATAAGAGATTGGCATGCAAAGTTAAGGCACATGGAATTGGGGGTAAGGTATTGACTTGGATAGAGAACTGGTTGGCAGACAGGAAGCAAAGAGTTGGAATAAATGGGTCTTTTTCCGAGTGGCAGACAGTGACTAGTGGGGTACTGCAGGGATTGGTGCTAGGACCCCAGCTATTCACACTATATATTAATGATCTAGACGTGGGAACTAAATGTAATGTCTCCAAGTTTGCAGAAAACACAAAGCTGGGTGGGCGTGTGTGCTGTGAGGAGGATGCAGAGAAACTCCAGTATGATTTGGACAGGTTGTGTGATTGGGCAGATGCATGGCAGGTGCAGTATAATGTGGATAAATGCGAGGCTATCCACTTTGGTGGCAAAAACAGGAAGACAGATTATTATTGGAATGGCAATAGATTGGGAAAAGGGGAAGTGCAACGAGACCTGGGTGTCCTTGTGCACTAGTCGCTGAAGGTAAGCATGCAGGTGCAGCAGGCGGTTAAGAAGGCAAATAGTATGTTGGCCTTCATAGCGAGAGGATTCGTGTACAGGAGCAAGTATGTCTTGCTGCAGTTGTACAGGGCCTTGGTGAGACCACACCTTGAGTATTGTGTGCAGTTTTGGTCGCCTTATCTGAGGAAGGATGTTCTTGCCATGGAGGGAGTGCAGCGAAGATACCTGGGATGGCAGGAATGACGTATGAAGAGAGATTGAGTTGATTAGGCTTATATTCGCTAGAGTTTAGAAGAATGAGAGAGGATCTCATTGAAACTTATAAAATTCTAACAGGACTAGACAGACTAGATGCAGGAAGGATATTTCCGATGGCGGGGGAGTCCAGAACCAATGGTTACAGTCTAAGGATAAGGGATAAGCCATTTAGGACTGAGATGAGGAGGAATTTCTTCACCCAGAGAGTGGTGAACCTGTGGAATTCTCTGCCACAGAAGGCAGTTGAGGCCAACTCATTAAATATATTCAAGAAGGAGTTAGATATATTTCTTAAGGCTAAAGGGATCAAGGGATATGGAGAGAAGGCAGGGACAGGGTACTGAATTTGGATGATCAGCCATGATCTCATTAAATGGTGGAACAGGCTCGAGGGGCTGAATGGCCTACTCCTGCTCCTATCTTCTATGTTTCTATGTATGTTTAAAGGTATTTTTTTGATATTTCTTTTTTCATTTCTTCCACTAGGTGTCATATGACAGCAGATTTTGAAAGAAAAGTAGGTTGAATTAAAATCTTGAACCGCTTGTTTAATATTACTGAAGAATCAAAGCGTAGCATTATAGTATGACTTGCAGAAAGGTCTCTTGGGTATATTAGTTCAATTTATGTTGTGCATGATTATAATAACTTCTCATTAATTTGTGTTACACAATCTATTTTGATTAGAAAATTAATTAAAATGTGTAGTTTGTTTGTTTTCCATATAAAAAATTAATAACTTCTCAGGCAACAAATCCATTTTTGTTTTGCAGACTGCTTTCAGTATTGATTCATTGAGGAGATCGGGTCATTGTTGCCAGTCTGACAGTCTTACGAAAGTGATGTATTTTGTCTATAATGAATTATTCATTGGATTCTTTCCTGCTGGTCACAGCACATATAGGGTTAAAATTGCTTACAGCCAGCTGCTTCTGAAGGGTGCCTGAGAACGATCTCCCAGACTGGCTGTTGTACACACTGCAGGACACGGCAGAAATGTAGCCTAAGTCAGGAAGGCCTTGATGTTCCAGGAAAATAGGAGAGTCAAAAAAACTTGACACAAAACCTCCAAAACAAGTAAGTCACGACAAGGACAAAAAAATCAAGAAACAAGAAGAAACTTGAAAATCAATCTTAATATATAATCTAACACTAATCCACAATTTTCCAAAGCTTGGCCTGCAGTGCACTGACAGTGGGTTGCATTCAGGAAAGCGGGTCTGCTACCTTGCCCGCCCAATTCTCCAACCAGTGATTTGAAGCGAGAAAATGAAGCCTCGCTGCAGGTATGCACAGGTCTTGATTATATTGCAGAACTGTGCGAAACCATGGCTTCACTGAATCTCCTCATTTCAGGGGAGGCTCTGCCCGCAATGTCCAGCTCACCCATACGAAATGTATGAAATTTACGAAAAGTGGGGTGTGTTGGGACCTGGTCAAGTAGGCTTGTTAGAGGGAGATCTGTGGATTCCGTTGATGGTAAAAGTGTGGCTTTTGTGTTTTCAATTACATTTTGCCCCATGCATTGTTTTGCAGTTTAATCTGCTATTTTGGTATTTATTGTTTTTTTTCTGCCGATACTTTCCTCCATTATGTTAGGTTACTGCTGGCATTTAAATCACACCATCCAAAATGGTGAGCATGGGTATTCTAAAAGTGCAGCATGTATTAGATGAGGAAGAGTTCGTGAGTGGCCCATAAATGCAGAGTGCAACATACACTTGAGGCATTTTGTCCACATTCATCACTATGCTGGGTCCTGCATTTTTAGATCCCTCCAGAGAAGGCCTCTGCTTCACAAGACAGGCTGTTAAAGAGTTATACTATGTGCTGCAAGATGACCTGCCGGAAACCTTTTGGAACAAGCATAGAGCTGAAGGTTACCATCGCATAAAGGATTCGTGTAACTGGATCCTACCAATCCACCCCAGGCATGCCTGCAACATCAGACAGGCTGCAGTGCCCACAAGTCTCAAGCATGTGACAATTGCTATATTTGCAAATGGCAACATCTTCACCACTGTGCAAGACGCAGAGCTTTTCCCAGGTGACAGTATTCCTTTGAGTGCGAAGCATCACAGAGTTCCTCATATCAACCCCAAGCCCGACGCTAATGTTGTGTATGTACCTTTAAGAGAAGAACTGATTCTATACTGTGTATTGATTTCTATGTGGGTTCAATGACGACACCTTGATGAAAGAGAATGTCTTTTAATCTAAAGTTTGTTCAACTCAGTTAACAGCATTACAGGAGACACCATGTTAGAGATCCATCTAAAATGAAACTAAAACTAAACTCTCTCTCTCTCACATGCCCTCTGCTGGTCAGGCATAAATAATCAAACAGGCAAATACCATCACTATTTGCTGATATCATTACATCTCCCTTTCTTAAAACAAAAGTATTTTACTTTTATCTAACAACATGTTTTCTTTGTATTACTCTGCATTTTAACTGTAACACTTAATGAACTTACATTATCATTATCATGATCAAGGTTTTTTAACCTTGTTTTGTGTGTTCACATGAAATATGTAAATATCTAGAACTTGAAGAAAGAATAAGATAACATTACTTCCTTCTATAACAATAGTCCTTAAACTTGCTCAATGAGTCTCTCAGGAGGCTTCATGTGTCTTGAGGATTTTCTGATTGATTGTCCTTGAATCTGAGTTGTTGCCTCCGATGATGGTTTCTCAGCTGTGTGATCAGGTTGTTCAACAGTATCAGTCTTTTGACCTGCTGTGTGATCAGGTTGTTCAACAGTATCAGTCTTTTGACCTGCTGTGGCTGGTCCCATGAGAAGAACCCAACGATTTCTTCGCAGAACAGCACCCTCATCTGTCTGTGGTCATGGAAAAGGACAGGGATGGGCCGGAAATAAAGGTTCTAAATTGGGGGAAGGCCGATTTTAATAGGATAAGGCAGGATCTGGCCAAAATGGACTGGGATCAGCTACTTGTAGGAAAATCCGCATCGGAGCAATGGGAGGCTTTCAGAAGGGAGATTGAGATCATACAAGGGCAACATGTTCCCATAAATGTCAAGAGTGGTTCCAAAAACCACAGGGAACCGTGGATGTCAGGGGATATACGGGAATGGATTAGGAAAAAAAGGAGGGCTTTTGGTAGATACAAAAGGCTAAAGACGGAGGAAGCCCTAGAGGAGTACAAAAAGTGCAGGGGGATACTTAAAAAAGAAATTAGGAGATCAAGGAGGGGCCATGAAATAACACTGGCGAGCAAAATAAAGGAAAATCCGAAGATGTTTTATAAGTATATTAAGGGTAAAAGGATAACTAGGGAAAAAATAGGGCCCATTAGGGACAAAAGTGGCAATCTGTGTGTGGAGCCGGAAGATGTAGGAGGGGTTCTAAATGAATTTTTTGCATCTGTTTTCACTATGGAGAAGGACGATGTAGACATAGAAATAGGGCGGGGGGACTGTGATATGCTCGAACATATTAACATCGAGAGGGAGGAGGTATTGGCGGTTTTAGCTGGCCTAAAAATGGATAAATCCCCAGGCCCGGATGAAATGTACCCCAGGCTGCTGTGTGAGGCAAAGGAGGAGATTGCGGGGGCTCTAACGCATATATTCAGGACCTCTCTGGCCACAGGGGATGTGCCAGAGGACTGGAGAACCGCTAATGTCGTACCATTATTCAAGAAGGGTAGTAGGGAAAAACCGGGGAACTACAGGCCAGTGAGCCTAACATCAGTGGTAGGAAAATTACTGGAAAAAATCCTGAGGGACAAAATTTGTCTCCACTTGGAGAGGCAAGGATTAATCAGGGATAGTCAACATGGCTTTGTCAAGGGAAGATCATGTCTGACTAATTTGATTGAATTTTTTGAGGGGGTGACTAGGTGTGTGGATGAGGGTAACGCAGTGGATGTGGTATACATGGATTTCAGTAAGGCCTTCGATAAAGTCCCGCACAGGAGACTGGTCAAGAAGGTAAGAGCCCATGGAATCCAGGGTGCCTTGGCACATTGGATACAAAACTGGCTTAGTGGCAGAAGGCAGAGGGTGATGGTCGAAGGTTGTTTTTGTGACTGGAAACCTGTGGCCAGTGGGGTACCACAGGGATCGGTGCTGGGTCCCTTGCTGTTTGTGGTCTACATTAATGACTTGGATATGAATGTAAAGGGTATGATCAGTAAATTCGCGGATGATACTAAAATTGGTAGGGTGGTAAATAGCGAGGAGGGTAGCCTCAGTCTGCAGAACGATATAGATGGGTTGGTCAGATGGGCGGAACAGTGGCAAATGGAATTTAACCCGGAAAAGTGCGAGGTGATGCACTTTGGGGGGTCTAACAAGGCAAGGGAATACACAATGAAGGGAAAGACCCTAGGCAAGACGGAGGGTCAGAGGGATCTGGGTGTGCAGGTACACAGATCCCTGAAGGCGGCGGAACAGGTGGATAAGGTGGTAAAAAAGGCATATGGGATACTTGCCTTCATTAGCCGAGGCATAGAATATAAGAGCAAGGAGGTTATGATGGAGCTGTATAAAACACTGGTTAGGCCACAGCTGGAATACTGTGTGCAGTTCTGGTCGCCACACTACAGGAAAGATGTGATCGCGTTAGAGAGGGTGCAGAGGAGGTTCACCAGGATGTTACCAGGGCTGGAGCGCTTCAGCTATGAAGAGAGACTGGGCAGATTGGGTTTGTTTTCCTTGGAGCAGAGGAGGCTGAGGGGGGACATGATTGAGGTGTACAAAATTGTGAGGGGCATAGATAGGATGGATGCTGAGGAGCTTTTCCCCTTAGTAGAGGGGTCAATAACTAGGGGGCATAGATTCAAGGTAAAGGGCGGGAGGTTTAGAGGGGATTTGAGAAAGAACTTTTTCACCCAGAGGGTGGTTGGAGTCTGGAACTCACTGCCTGAAAGGGTTGTGGAGGCAGAAACCCTCACAACATTTAAGAAGCATTTGGATGAGCATTTGAAATGCCATAGCATACAAGGCTACGGGCCAAATGCTGGAATATGGGATTAGATTAGACAGGGCTTGATGGCCGGCATGGACACGATGGGCCGAAGGGCCTCTATCCGTGCTGTATTACTCTATGACTCTATGACTCTATGAATGGTGTATGATCTTGGTTGGACTTCACTCAGGACAGTTCCCTTCTGAGCCCATATGTTTGTTTTGTCTTTGAACCTTACTTGGTCACCAGTGTGGAGTTCAGGTAGGTTTTGTGTTCCTCTGTCATAGTAGTACTTTTGCTTTTCTTTCTGTTGTTCTTTGAGCTTCCTCACTTTCTCCCCCTCTTTTGTTTTCAGGAGGTTCTCCGGGATGGGTAGGTTTGACCTTAGCAGACGTCCCATAAGGAGTTGGGCTGGTGACATACCACACTCGAGCGGCGTTGTGCGGTATACAAGCATGCTCTGGTAGAAGTCAGTTCCACTGTCTTTTGCCTTGTACATCAGTCTTTTCACTGTCTGGACCGATTTTTCCACTAATCCATTGGACTGTGGAAAGTGAGGACTTGACGTTGTGTGGACAAAGTCCCACTCTTTGGCAAAGTGTCGGAAACTTGCATTGTAAAACTGGGGTCCGTTGCCTGTGAAGACCTCGCTTGCCACGCCATGTCTGGAGAATATGGCTTTCATACATGTTATCACAGCATCTGCAGTGGTGGTGTACAGTCTACAAACCTCTGGATACAGGGAGTAATAGTCTGTGACTACAAGATAGTCCTTCCCTTGACATACGAATAGGTCAGCGCCTACCTTCTGGTAAGGTCTGTCTGGCGCTGGGTGTGGTTTTAGTGGTTCTACCGGATTGCTTGCTCGATATTTCAGGCATATTGTGCAGTTTGACACCTCATTTGTCACATCTTGGTTGATTCATGGCCAGTACATCACCTCTCGTGCTCTTTTCTTACACTTTTCGATTCCCAGATGTCCTCCATGTATCCTTTTTAGCATCTCTTTTCTCAAACTCTTTGGGATAACTATTTTACTTCCTTTGTAGATGATGTCTTCGACCACTGATAGTTCCGCCCTGCAGTTCCAGTACTCTGCCATGTCAGGTGAGCAGTCTTGCTTCATGTTGGGCCATCCATCCAAGATGCTTTTCCTCAGTCGTCTCATTGTTTCATCTTTGTTTGTCTCAGTCTTTATGAGCTCCATTTTTGCATCTGCTATGGGCAGTGCACTTGTGATCATGTCCACGTAGGCGTTCACTTTTTCATCCATTTAGGTGTTTGAGGGCTCTCTTGGGTCAACAGCTCTGGACAACGTGTCTGCTGTATACATCAGCTTACCCGGTGTGTACGCAACATTCAGTATATAGCGTTGCAGCCTGATCATCATTCTTTGTATTCTAAGCGGACAGCTATTTAGTGGCTTTTGGAACAATGCAATCAAGGGCTTATGGTCAGTCTCTACACTGATTGCTTGTCCTGCCACAAACTGGTGAAATCTTTCACAGGCGTATGTGATGCTGAGCAGCTCCTTTTCTATTTGAGCATATCGCGTCTCCGCGTCTGTCATTGAGCGCGATGCATATGCAATAGGTTGCCAGTAGTCATATTTTTGCAGAAGAACGGCACCGAGCCCACTCTGTGATGCATCTGATGATATCTTGATGGGTCTCGCTGGGTCATCAAACCTCAGAACTGGTTCCTCTGTGAGCAGTTTCTTTAGATCGCTCCATGACTTCTCAGGCTCATGATTCCATTCCCATTCTATGTTCTTTTCAGTTAGTCTTCTCAGTGGCGCCATCTTTTCTGAGAGGTTGGATATGAATTTATCCATGTAGTTGATCATTCCATTAAACCTCTGCATGTCCTTTTTGCATTGTGGCTTTGGCATATTCTCAATGGCGGACACCTTTCTGGGATCTGGTCTGATGCCCTCACTGCTAAGGATATCTCCCACGAATGTCAGTTCTGTCACCCTGAGCTGGCATTTCTCTCTTTTCAGCTTCAGGTTTGTTTTCCTTGTTGCTTCCAGCACTTTTTTCACGCTCTCGTCATGCTCAGTTCTCGTGGTTCACCATACTATGATGTCATCCATCGATGTATCAACTCCCTCCAGGTGCTCATAGATCATATGGATAGTTTTGTGATACACTTCAGGAGCTGAGGCAATGCCAAATGGTAACCTTAGGAATCTGTATCTGCCAAATGGACTGTTGAACATGCACAGTCTTGAACTTGCCTCGTCCAGTTTCATCTGCCAAAATCCTGATGATGCATCTAACTTGCTGAAATACTTTGCATTTGCAAACTGTGACATGATTTCCTCATGTGTAGGAAGCTTGAAGTGCTCTCTCTTTATTGCTCTGTTTAGATCTCTTGGATCCAGGCAAATTCTGAGCCTTCCATTCTTTTTGTCCACAACGACAAGGGAACTCACCCACTCAGTTGGCTCATCTATCTTCTGAATCACGTTCAGGCTTTCCATCCTGCCCAACTCTGCCTTCAGTTGCTTTTGAAGAGCAAACGGAACTTTTCTGCATGGATGTATGACCGTTGGCATACTTTTATCTACTCTGATCGTGTGTTCTCCTGGAAGGCAGCCTAGACCCTGAAATAGGTCGTTGTACTCTTTCATGAGTTCATCATAGATTGTCTCTCCTTTGCTTTCCACAACGAGGACTCTCTTTACCAGGTTCAGTCTCTCACAGGCTATTAAACCTAGTATGGCCTGCACATCCTTTGGCACCACGATTAATGCTAGCGTGTGCTCTCTGTCCTTGTGTGTCACTTTGACAATGCATCTTCCTTTCACTGGTATATCAGTACCTGAGTATCCTGTCACTTTCACTTTGATTCCATGTATCTTTGGTCTGGGTCTAATTTTCTTAAAATCAGTCTCTGATAGCACATTAACTTGTGCTCCAGTATCCAATTTAAATGGAATGTGTATGTCATTCACTTTTAATGTCAACATCCAGTCTCTTTTTTCTTTTTTGTTTTCAGACACGACATCCACATAGAACTCCTCTATCTTGCTTTCATCTACTGCATGGACCTTGCTTTGTTACGCTTGGTTCTTACAGCAACGGGCATAATGGTTGTTTTTGTTGCAACTATTGCATGTTTTACCATATGCTGGACACTTTTTTGGTGGATGCTGTGTACCGCATCGACTACATGACTTTCGATTGCCCCTTTCATTTTTGTTCGCTGGCCACGCCTCTTTTTTCACATTGGCACTCTTTTTGTTAAACGGTTTGTGTCCGTTCTTACTCACTGCATCCACGTTGCAGCTACTGTCACTGAACAGCTCCTTTGCCTGCGACTTCACAGTCTCTGTGGCCCTACACAGTGCTATGGCTTTTCCCAGGTCTAGATTTTGCTCTCTTAGCAGTCTTTCCCTTTGACCATTATCTGGAATACCACACACCAGTCTGTCTTTTATCAGCGAGTCTGTCAGTCCCCCAAATTCACACAATTTGCTTCTGTTTCTCAGTTCAGTCACATACTGATCAATAGTCTCTCCCGTTTTCTGTACACATGTGAAAAATCTGTGCCTCTCAAACGTCACGTTACGTTTAGGTATGCAGTAGGCCTCAAACAGTTCCATTATTTTATCCAGCTTAATTTTGTCTCCATCAGCAGCGAATGTGAAGTTATTACACACCTCCAGCGCTTCATCACCCACGACATGTAAGAACACTGACGCATTCATTTTATCACTTTTCTTGTCAGCTCCGATTGCCGCTAAATACAACTCCAAACGTTGTTTGAATCTCCTCCAATTTTCAGCCACATTATCTGTCAACTGAAGCTTCGCCGGTGGGTGTAATCCTACCATTTTTTCACTTCATTAGCTATTCTCCAATGGTACGTAACGATGTTCTCTTTTGGCTTGCTAATATGTGGAGAGCTGATTTAACTTCAGATTTTTCCTCTTCATCTCTTTCAATCACTTCTTCTGACACCATGTGTTGATTTCTATGTGGGTTCAATGACGACACCTTGATGAAAGAGAATGTCTTTTAATCTAAAGTTTGTTCAACTCAGTCAACAGCATTAAAGGAGACACCATGTTAGAGATCTATCTAAAACGAAACTAAAACTAAACTCTCTCTCTCACATGCCCTCTGCTGGTCAGGCATAAATAATCAAACAGGCAATTACCATCACTATTTGCTGATATCATTACATACTGCAGTACCGGCAGTGTCCACCCCTGTATATAAAGCCATAGCAGGCTTCTGTAATTCAGTCTTGAATTACTCTCTGTTCAGTAAATACCTGTTTTATTGTTCTCCTGCAGTCTGAGTATTATTGATCCTCGGACACTACACTGGCGACGGGCAGGTTTGAACTCACCTGCAGTACTGCATCACCTCACGGGGATCTTTTCCCTGAAGAGAAGCTTCTTGGAGGTCGAAGTCAGAACGGCGGGCGTTGACCGCGGGCAACCGCCCAGGGATCCATCGGAGAGTTGCAGGGGAGGCTGTGGAGAGCTGGGCCTGGCTCCCCAGTCGAGGTGTTCCAGCAAGTTGTGCTGGTAGCAGGTAGTGCGCTGACCCTTCCGGACTGCGGCGGGCTCGGGCTCGATCGAGCAGCTCTGCAAAGGGGCCGTGCAGCATCGATGGGAGGAAGAGAGAGAGAGAGGGTGGAGCGCACAGGGCGCGGTCGGTGCTCAAGAACAGGGCAGCGTGGAGAGAATAGAATGCGGGGAAGGAAAAGCGAGATGCACCGAAGCCGCGGGTCGCCGCCATTACCCTGTAGAATGCTAGGAGCAGCGTGGCAGCAAGGGGAAGAAGGAAACATTTTTTTATTCCATTGGGGAAGAAAGAAAAGCGCGGGAGGCGCCATTTTATTATATTGGGGAAGAAGCAAACGCGCGGGAGGCACCATTTTAAATCACCCAAGATGCCGAAGAGTGGCAGTATCACTGCTTTCGACAACGAGGTAGAAGACTGGACCACGTATGTGGAAAGAATTGAAGTGTACTGCAATGCCAATGAGGTGGCCAATGGAAAGAAGGCGTCGGTATTATTAAATTTGATGGGCGCGAGAACGTACGGCCTATTGCGGAATTTAATTACCCCAGCTAAACCAATGGAGAAAAGTTTTGAAGAGATTGTTAATATCTTACAGGAACACCTAAACCCTACACCGCTGCTGATAGCAGAAAGATTCAAGTTCCATAAAAGAAACCAGCACAAAGATGAGAACAATGCTGACTATCTTACGGAACTACGCAAGTTATCGAAGCACTGCCAGTTCGGAGCAGGACTGGCAGACACCTTGCGGGATAAGTTTGTCTGTGGGCTCCAGAGTGAAGGAACCCAGAAACGACTACTTTCGGAAAAGGACCTGAAGCTAGAACAGGCTTTCAGCGTGGCAGTATCCTACGAAGCAGCAGCACGGGGAGCTGTGGAAATACAACAGAAACCACAGGAATACAGCGCTAACGAAATGGCGTATGGAGCAGAAAAGTGCTATCGCTGCGGCAGAACAACCCATGATCAGAAGGACTGCTGGGTTAAGGACAAAGTATGCAGGCAATGTGGGAAAATGGGACACATAGCAAGAGTCTGCAGGTCGGGAAAGAAAACCAACACTACAAGAACTACTAAGGAAAAGTACAAGAAAGTAAAGAAATTGACAGACAGTAGTTCGGAAGATCAGGAGAGTGATAAGGACTCCGGGAGCAGGAGACTAAGTTGTCTAAAGTTACACAACGTGATCGCAAAGGAGGATCACCGAACCATTTGGGTCACCCTCATGATAGCAGGGTCCCAAGTAAAGATGGAATTGGACACAGGATCAGCCCTAACTGTCATGAATCGACGAGACTATGAGCGGCTATTCTCACACATACCCTTGAAGGACACATCCATTGTATTGAAGACATACACAGGGCAAAAAGTCTACCCCAGAGGAAAAATAAGGGTGCCAGTTGAATACAACGGCAAGGAAACACAGAAACTGTATCTATATATACTACCAGGTGGAGGACCACCATTATTGGGACGTGAATGGATCCGAAAAATACAATTGGATTGGCATTCCATTCAGGCGCTAACTGTGACTGATATAAAGGATGATGACGTCACACCTGGACGACTGTCAAAAATTCTAACTGACACGAAAGAGGTGTTCCAACAAGGACTTGGGACTCTAAAAGGAGTAACGGCAATGATAAAAATCGAAGATAACGCAAACCCAAAATTTTTTAAGGCCAGACCGGTACTGTACGCGATCCGCCCAGCCGTTGAAGCAGAGCTGGAGAGTCTGGAGCGTTCGGGTGTGCTGTCCAAGATGGACTGGAGCGAGTGGGCCACACCCATCATTCCTGTAATGAAGAAATCATTGAGCAGCACGCCTGGGGAACTGAAGAAGGTTCGCATCTGTGGGGACTTCAAGGTAACTGTGAACCCAGTCCTGCACACAGTACAATATCCACTTCCACGGATAGAAGCTATTTTCACCTCACTATCTGGAGGGAAACGCTTTACAAAGATTGATCTGGCCCAAGCGTATCTACAAATGGAAGTGGAAGAAGCATCTAGGAAATACCTCACGACAAACACTCACAAAGGCCTTTACCAGTACAATCGACTGGTATTCGGGGTAGCATCAGCCCCGGCTATTTGGCAGAGGGCGATGGAGCAAGTCCTGCAAGGGATCCCGGGGACCCAGTGTTATTTGGACGACATCCTGGTTACGGGCGAAAATGACAGTGAACACCTTGCCAACCTGGAGCAGGTGCTCACGAGATTACAGGAATATGGGCTACGAGCCAACCGCCCCAAATGTGAGTTCTTCAGGAGACAAATCTTGTATTGTGGCCACATGATTGATGAGGAAGGGTTGCATAAGTCGCCAGACAAGATTGAGGATGTAGTCAAGGCTCCAGCACCGGAAAATATGTCGCAACTGAGGTCGTTCCTCGGGTTGGTGAACTACTACCATAAGTTCTTGCCGAATTTATCTACAATTCTGCACCCACTGAACGCCCTACTGCAAATGGGAGTAACATGGAGATGGAGTGATGAGTGTAAGCGTGCCTTTCAGAAATGTAAATACCTAATCACTTCAAAAGAAGTATTGGCCCACTACAATCCAACACTACCAATTTGGTTAGCATGTGATGCGTCTCCCTACGGCATCGGAGCGGTGCTGTCACACAAATTTCCTGACGGTTCAGAGAGGCCAATAGCCTTTGCGTCACGCTCGTTAACCTCAGCTGAGCGTAACTACGCCCAGATTGACAGGGAGGCCCTCAGCTTGGTGTGGGGGGTGAAGAAGTTCAATCACTATCTGCACGGGCAGAAATTCACCCTACTGACTGATCATCAGCCCCTGGTCTCCATTTTCAACCCAAAGAAGGGCGTTCCGGTGATGACGGCGCTACGGCTGCAAAGATGGTCACTTTTTCTTGGGGCACATCAGTACGACATAGAGTACAAGGGTACGAAACAGCATGGAAACGCTGATGGGCTGTCGCACCTACCGTTGCCTACGGTAGAGGAAGCACCTGCAGTGGACCCTGTTGAGATATTCCATGCGACCATAGTCGAATGTCTACCTGTTACAAACTCAAGTATAGAGAAGGAAACCCGAAATGACCCGACACTCTCTCGGGTCTATGATTTGACGGTGAAGGGATGGCCAGCACATGGCGACTCACTGTTACCAGCATTCTCGGCAAGGAGAGAACAGCTGTCAGTGTGCCGGGGGACCTTGATGTGTAAATCCCGAGTGGTAATTCCACCCAAGTTGAGAGATAGGGTGCTCAATGAGCTTCATGAGGGTCATCTGGGAGGGGTAAAAATGAAGAGCCTAGCCAGGACGTTTGTGTGGTGGCCGGGAATCGATAAAGAAATCGAGGATATGACCAAGAGATGCACAGGATGCCAGAAGGTTCAAAACGCTCCACCACACGCCCCGCTACATCCATGGGAGTGGCCCTCATCTCCATGGCAACGGGTACACATTGATTTTGCTGGTCCATTTATGGACTCAATGTTCCTAATCGCTGTGGACGCCCATTCGAAATGGCCAGAGGTCATCAAAATGTCCTCCACCACCACGGAGAAAACTATTGCAGTCCTACGGACCATCTTCACCAGGAATGGCTTGCCAGAACAGATTTGCTCCGACAATGGGCCACAGTTTGTGTCAGAGGATTTCCGGAGGTTTCTGAGGAATAATGGGGTGAAGCATTACACATCTGCCCCATATCGTCCAGCCACAAATGGATTGGCTGAGAGGTTTGTTCAGACCTTTAAAAAGGCCATAAAAGCAATGCATAATGACGACATACCACTACAACACAAGGTGGATAATTTCTTGTTTGCTTACCGGAATGCGACACATGCAGTCACCAACCAAGCTCCAGCCATAATGTTCTTCAACCGAAGGCTAAGGTGTCACCTGGATTTGCTCAAACCAAACATAAGACGAGATGTTGAGGATAAGCAATTCCAGCACATAAATGAGAAGCCAACCAGGAGCTTCAAGATAGGGCAACCAGTCTTGGCCCACGACTACCAAACAGAAAAATGGCAGCCAGGAACGATATGCACACAGCAGGGACCACTAATGTACACAGTGGACGTTGGAGAGAGCATCGTGAGATGCCATGCTGACCAGATTCTAGAGTCACAGGAACAAGCCAAACCCATACCACGAGCAGGTGCACCTGGTAATCAACCCGAAGTACAGATTGCGTTAACCCAGAATCAGTGGTATTGGAAGCTGACGAACCAACCAATGAAAATGAGCCGGAATCAACTCCGCCGCAAGAACACGATACTCGAGAAAGGCGCTATCCAGTCAGGATCAGGAAGCCTCCTCAAAGACTGAACTTATAAATGATTATTTCAGTTGATGTATATAGTACAGAGAAAATTGTAATTGTAATTAGTTATTATTTAGTTGTTAAATGAATGTTATGTACTGTTTATCTAAAAGGGGAGGAATTGTTGTGTATGTACCTTTAAGAGAAGAACTGATTCTATACTGCAGTACCGGCAGTGACCACCCCTGTATATAAAGCCATAGCAGGCTTCTGTATTTCAGTCGTGAATTACTCTCTGTTCAGTAAATACCTGTTTTATTGTTCTCCTGCAGTCTGAGTATTATTGATCCTCGGACACTACAGCTAACAGAAAGGATTTGCACTCACTAAATGTGCATGTGGTATCTGACAACAGAAATATCATCATGTACACATCAAAGGCTGTTGTCTGGGTAGCAGCTAAGATGCCTTCATTATTCAGGAGTCCAGAATTTTTGAAAGGAGAAGAAAGACTGGAGGTGAATAGCTCTTAAGAGACCAGGATTAACCTCTGCATCCATGGTTGTGGATCGCATTAAGAAATCCTCTAACTGCAGAGGAGCATTTTGGGTTGGAAGCATGAGCATCTGTTTGCTGTTCTACACCCACCACTTACATCTACATGAAAAGTGTAATTCGGCCATGGCACTATGAGAAACTGTGTGCAAAAAGGCAATAGTTGTGTATAACTGTTGAAATGGTATCTCACAGAGGGTGTGGGCATTCCTAACTTAGGGTTGTGCCATACTTGATGAGCTGAAAATGAAATGTGAAGGGTGAAAACCACACTCATTTTCATGTTCCTCCTGATAGCAGCAAACTTTTTCCTCATTTGCTCATTTGATACAAGTGAACAGATGACTGCACTGACTTGGTCGACAACCTCCCTCCATGCAGCTTTCCCCGTACTTTTACTGAATGGTGGGCCTCAGCCCTAAATAGTGTCACCCTCCTTTGGTGCAACTCTAGCAGCAGGAGCTCCAACTCTTTTAGCATAAAATAAGACAGTATTGCTACCATGTCTCCACTGTGCACTGTGTATAATTAGTCAATGTTCTGACACCTCTTTAATGGAGAGTTACAGTCCTTTAACAGCTGCTGCCTCACTGGAACTTCTGTTTCACAGACAAGTATGCTACAGGCCATATTCTTTGTGTTAGATCCGTGGTTCAGTGGATAAAGAATTACACGGATGCTGTACTTAAACAAACAACAGGTCTTTACTGGAGGAGGGTCATCTCTAGACTGGAGTACAGAGGCATGCGCACAGCTTATATACCGGTGTGGTTACTGCCGGTACTACAGTATACAGGAGCTGTAAAAAGTAGTTCTGACTTAAAGCACATACACTACAATTCCTCCCTTTTTAGATTAAGAATATCCCCTTAATATTCAAATAACAATTACATTTTTACATTTACATTCAATAACAAAAAGTCCATTTATAGATTCAGTCTTTGGGGTGGCTTCCTGACCCTTTCGGGATAGCGCCTTTCCGGAGGTTCTTGTTCTTGGTGCAGAGGCGGTTCTGACCCCTTTTCATCGGGTAGTTCATCGGGTTCCACTGCTACTGGGTCTGAAGTAGATGTCGGGTTCATCCCCAGGTACTCGAGACATGGGGTTGACGCCTTCCTGTGACGCTAAGATCTGATCGACGTGGCATCTCACAATGTTCTCCCCGAAATCCACTGTGTACATTAATGGCCCCTGCCTTGTACATATCGTTCCGGGTTGCCACTTCTCTGTTCGATAGTCATGGGCCAAGACTGGTTGCCCTACATTGAAGCTCCTTGTCGGCTTCTCGTTGATGTGCTGGAATTGTTTGTCCTCAACATTTCTTCGCACATTTGGTCTGAGCAAATCCAGACGAGATCTCAACCTTCTGTTAAAGAACATCATGGCCGGGGTCTGGTTGGTAACTGCATGTGTCGCGTTTCGGTAGGCTAACAAGAAATTGTCCATCTTATGCTGTAGTGGAATTTCCTCGTCGCACATGGCCTTTATCGCCTTCTTAAAGGTTTGTACGAACCTCTCAGCCAATCCATTGGTGGCTGGATGATACGGGGCGGATGTGTAATGCCTTACCCCATTCATTTTCATGAATTTTTGGAACTCATCGGACACAAACTGTGGTCCATTATCAGAGCAGATCTGCTCTGGCAACCCGTTTCTGGCAAATATGGTCCGTAGGACTGCAATCGTTTTCTCTGTAGTGGTTGAAGACATCTTTATCACCTCAGGCCACTTTGAATGAGCATCCACTGCTATTAAGAACATTGAGTCCATGAATGGACCAGCGAAATCAATGTGCACCCGTTGCCATGGAGAGGAGGGCCACTCCCATGGGTGTAGAGGGGCATGTGGTGGTGCATTTTGGACCTTCTGGCATCCTAAGCAGCTCTTAGTTAGGTATTCGATTTGTTGATCGATTCCCGGCCACCACACATAAGCCCTAGCAAGGCTTTTCATTTTCACTCCCCCAGATGACCTTCATGTAGCTCCTTTAGCACTCTCTCCCTTAACTTGGGTGGAATCACCACTCTGGATCCACACATCACTGTCCCCTGGCATACTGACAGCTGTTCTCTTCTGGATGAGAATGCTGGCAACAGTGAGTCGCCATGTGTTGGCCATCCCCTCACCGTCAATTCATATACCCGTGACAGCGTCGGATCATTGCGGGTCTCCTTCTCTATATCCGCGTTTGTTACTGGCAATCGTTCAATTATCGACGAATAAAATATCTCGATAGGGTCCACTGCTGGTGCTTCCTCCACCGTAGGCAGTGGCAGGCGCGATAGCCCATCAGCGTTCCCATGCTGTTTCGTGCCTTTATATTCTATTTCATATTGATTCGCCCCTAGAAACAGGGACCATCTTTGTAACCGCTGTGCAGTCATTACTGGCACGCCCTTCTTAGGATTAAAGATGGAGACAAGTGGTTGGTGGTCAGTCAGCAAGGTGAACTTCTGTCCATGCAGATAATGGTTGAATTTTTTTACTCCCCATACTAGGCTGAGGGCCTCCCTGTGAATCTGAGCGTAGTTGTGCTCGGCTGAGGTTAGTGACCGAGACGCAAAGGCCACTGGCCTCTCCAACCCGTCTGGGAATTTGTGCGACAGCACCGCTCTAATGCCGTAGGGTGATGCATCACATGCCGAACGAATTGGTAGTGCTGGGTTGAAATGGGCCAACACCTCTTTTGATGTGATCAATTCTTTACACTTCTGGAAAGCTCGTCTACGTTCGTCATCCCACTTCCATGGTACCCCTGTTTGCAGTAGGGTGTTCAGCGGGTGTAGTACCGTAGACAAATTTGGTAAGAACTTGTGGTAATAGTTTACCAACCCGAGGAACGACCTCAGTTGTGACACATTTTCCGGTGCTGGAGCCTTGACTACTGCCTCAATCTTGTCAGGGGACTTATGTAACCCCTCTTCATCGATGACGTGGCCGCAATACGAGATCTGTTTCTGGAAAAACTCGCACTT
Organism: Somniosus microcephalus; assembly: GCF_052327205.1. NCBI lineage: Eukaryota > Metazoa > Chordata > Chondrichthyes > Squaliformes > Somniosidae > Somniosus > Somniosus microcephalus. The sequence goes on along the minus strand of NC_140999.1, from coordinate 135,864,757 downwards.
GTGGCGATTAGCTCGTAGCCCATATTCCTTTAATCTGGCGAGCACCTTCTCCAAGTTAGCGAGGTGATCACCTTCATTTTTGCCCGTGACCAAGATGTCGTCCAAATAACACTGGGTCCCTGGAATCCCTTGCAGGACCTGATCCATCACCCTTTGCCAGATAGCCGGAGCCGAGGCTACTCCAAACACCAGCCGGTTGTATTGATAGAGACCTTTATGGGTGTTGATCGTAAGGTAATGTTTCGAAGCTTCTTCTACCTCCATCTGCAAGTACGCCTGGGCTAGATCAATTTTGGTGAAGCGTGTACCACCAGATAGCGAGGCGAAAATATCCTCAATTCGTGGAAGCGGATATTGCACCGTGTGAAGGACTGGGTTCACTGTCACCTTAAAACCCCCACAGATGCGGATCTTCTTTGGTTCCCCAGGCGTATTACTCAACGACCTCTTCATTACAGGGACGATGGGTGTAGCCCACTCGCTCCAGTCCACTTTGGACAGTACTCCTGAATGTTCCAACCCTTCCAGCTCTGCTTCAACCGCTGGTCTGATCGCATAAGGCACTGGTCTGGCCTTCAGAAACTTTGGGCTTGCATTATCCTCTATTTTAATTGTTGCTGTTATTCCTTTTAGTGTTCCTAGTCCCTCCTGGAACACTTCTTTTGCGTCAGTTAGCATTTTTGACAGTCGTCCAGGTGTGACATCGTCATCCTTTTTGGCCTCCACCTTCAGTGCCTGTATGGAATGCCAATCTAAATGTATCTTCCGGATCCACTCACATCCTAGCAGTCGTGGTCCTCCATTTGGCAATACATATATATCCATTTTAGGTATTTCCTGACCTTTATATGTCACTTTCACCCTTATTTTTCCTTTGGGGTAGACTTTTTGCCCCGTATACGTCTTCAAGACAATCTCTGTAGCTTTCAAGGGTATGTGTGAAAATAGCCGCTTGTAGTCTCTTTGATTTATGACTGTTAGAGCTGACCCTGTGTCCGATTCCATTTCCACTTGGACTCCGTCTATCTTGAGTGCAACCTAGATAGTCTGGTGATCCTCTATTTTGGTTACATTATGTAGTTTCAGACAATCCAGCTCCTTGCTTACGGAGTCTGTTTCACTTTTCTGTTCGTCTGAACCACTGTCCATCACCTGGTGTACCTTTTTGTACTTCTCCTGTGGAGATTTCTTACTGTTGGTTTTCTTCCCAGACCTGCAGACCCTTGCTATGTGTCCTGCTTTCCCACACTGTCTGCACACTTGGCCCTTGAACCAACAATCTTTCTGGTCATGTGTTGTTCTGCCGCAGCGATAGCACTTCCCTGTTCCATAGGTCATTTCATTGGTGCCGTATTCTTGCGGTCTCCGTTGTATCTCTGCAGCGCCCCTTGCGGCTGCTTCATGTGATACTGCCATACTGAAAGCTTTGTCCAGCTTAAGGTCCTTTTCTGATAGAAGCCGTTTCTGGGTTCCTTCACTTTGTAGCCCACACACAAACTTGTCCCTTAACGTGTCTGCTAGTCCCGCTCCAAACTGGCAGTATTTCGATAGCTTGCGCAGTTCCGTTAGGTACTCAGCAGTGCTTTCGTCTTTGTGTTGGTTCCTTTTATGGAACTTAAATCGTTCTGCTATCAGCAGCGGTATGGGGTTTAAGTGATCCTGTAGGATTTCTACTATGCTTTCAAAATTCTTGTGTACCGGCTTCTCTGGGGTTATTAGATTTTGCAGTAACCCATAAGTTTTTGCACCCATGGAATTTAACAGAACCAGTGCTTTATTAGCATCTAGCACTTCATTCGCCCTGCAGTACATCTCAATACATTCCACATATGTCGCCCAATCTTTGACTTCATTTTCGAACGTAGAGATACTGCCACTCTTCGGCATCCTTGGTTGTGCGTTAACTATCACCAATGGCGCCTCCCACGCTTCCCCTTCTTCTCCGCTGGCAGAAAATGGCGTCTTCCGCGCTTTCCTTCCTTCCCGCGCTCGCCCGTCTTCTCTGCTGCGGCTTCGCAAAATGGCGTCTCCCGCGCTCTCCCTGCTTCTCTGCGGCTCAATGGCGTCTCCCCTTGCTTCGCCCCATGGACCCTGATCAGCCCGTGATCCCTGGCTGTGCTCTGCGCATTCTTCTCTTGATATTTGTCGATGCTGCTCAGTCTAGAACCCGACTGTTTCTTACCCTCTCTCTCTCCGGTTTTGCAGTATTTTTCCACGATGCCGCTCGGTGATCAACCCCCGGCTGCGCCCTGCTCTCTTCACCCTTTTTCTTACCCCATCGACGCTGCCCGGCTCTCTCTCTCTGCCGTCGGTCGGTCCAGCCGCCGCTGCTCGGGAAGGGTCTGCTCAGGACCTGTCGTCGGTCTCATACTGCTCGTTGTGGCTGAGGAACCAAGCCCGGCTCTCCACAGCCTCCCCAGCGAAGTTGGATCTCTGCCTGACTGCTGGGCGGTTGCTCGCGGTCGACGCCCGTGTTCCTGGACTCGACTATTTTTTTTGTTTTTTTTGTTTAATGTTGCAGGTAGATTCGCATCAACACTCGTCGCCACTGTTAGATCCGTGGTTCAGTGGATAAAGAATTACACAGATGCTGTACTTAAACAAACAACAGGTCTTTACTGGAGGAGGGTCATCCCTTGACTGGAGTACAGAGGCATGCGCACAGCTTATATACCGGTGTGGTTACTGCCAGTACTACAGTATACAGGAGCTGTAAAAAGTAGCTCTGACTTAAAGCACATACACTACACTTTGGGCAAACTTTTCATGCGCTAGATTAAGGAGGAGTGACTCCTGTTGGAAGATTCAGCATAACCCACCGTCTGAGCTGCCATCACAAGGAAGCATTTAACATGGGTGAGTTCAAACCCATTTGTGCTGGGAATTAGGGTTTAGGTCTTCATATAGTGCTCTATAAATGCACTTCTGCTTAGTGCACACCCCCTAGCAACCCTGGGCAGCCATTATATAAGGCCAGGTTTATGACTGTGGGAAAATACTTGACATCTAAATGACGTGTCTCATTTAAATATTGCACTGGGAAGCTAATGGGTGCTTCCAGCATTCCTTGAAAACCCAAATCAATTATTATGTTGGGTGCTAAATGAGCAGAGATGCAGCAGAATCAATCTCCACTCATATTTCTAATCAGTCACTCCCACTTTATGTTCATTTATCAGGTATAACCAATCTGAAAATCTACCCACCTGATTGACAGGCATGGCTTCCAGTCAGGTGAGGAGGACTCTGAAGCAGGCTGCAGGACCAGGTACCTAAAAATGAGGTGCCAACCTGGGAAGTTGCAACACAGGACTACATGCATGGTAAAAGGTGAAAGCAGCATGCTATAGACAGGGCTAAGCAATCCCACAATCAATGGATCAGATCAAAGCTCTGCAGTCCTGTCACATCTCGTCATGAATGGTGGTGGACCATTAAACAACTAACGGGAGGAGGAGGCTCCAAGAATATCCCCATCCTCAATGATGGTGGAGCCCAGCACGTGAGTGCAAAAGACAAGGCTGAAGCGTTTGCAACCAACTTCAGCCAGAAGTGCCGAGCGGATGATTCATATCGGCCTACTCCTGAGGTCACCATCATCACAGAACCCATTCTTCAGCCAATTCGATTCACTCCACGTGATATCAAGAAACAGCTGAGCGCACTGGATATAGCAAAGGCTATGGGCCCCGACAACATCCCGGCTATCGTGCTGAAGACTTGTGCTCCAGGACTAGCCGCGCCTCTAGCCAAGCTGTTCCAGTACAGCTACTACACTGGCATCTATCTGACAATGTGGAAAACTGCCCAGGTATGTCCTGTCCACAAAAAGCAGGACAAATCCAACCTGGCCAATTACCGCCCCATCAGTCTACTCTCAATCATCAGCAAAGTGATGGATAGTGTCATCGACAGTGCTATCAAGCGGCACTTACTCACCAATAACCTGCTCACTGATGCCTAGTTTGGGTTCCGCCAAGACCACTCGGCTCCCGACCTCATTACAGCCTTGGTCCAAACATGGACAAAGGAGCTGAATTCCAGAGGTGAGGTGAGAGTGACTGCCCTTGACAGCAAGGCAACATTTGACTGAGTCTGGCATGAAGGAGCCCTAGTAAAACTGAAGTCAATGGGAATTAGGGGGAAAACGCTCCACTGGCTGGAGTCATACCTAGCACAAATGAAGATAGTTGTGGTGGTTGAAGGTTAATCATCACAGCCCCAGTACATTCCTCAGGGCAGTGTCCTAGGCCCAACCATCTTCAGCTGCTTCATTAGTGACCTTCCCTCCAACATAAGGTCAGAAATGGGGATGTTTGCTGATGACTGCACAGTGTTCAGCGCCATTCACAATTCCACAGATAATGAAGCAGTCCATGCCCGCATGCAACAAGACCTGGATGACGTTCAGGCTTGGGCTGGCAGGTAACATTTGCGCCACAGAAGTGCCAGGCAATGACTATCTCCAACAAGCGAGGGTCTAACCACTGCCCCTTGACATTCAATGGCATTACCATTGCCAAATCCCCCACTATCAACATCCTGGGTGTCACCATTAACCAGAAACTTAACTGAACCAGCTACCTAAATACTGTGGCAACAAGAACAGGTCAGAGGCTGGGTATTCTGCGGCGAGTGTCTCACCTCCTGATTCCCCAAAGCCTTACCACCATCTACAAGGCACAAGTCAGGAGTGTGATGGAATACTCTCCACTTGCCTGGATGAGTGCAGCTCCAACAACACTCAAGAAGCTTGACACCATCCAGGACAAAGCAGCCTGCTTGATTGGCACCCCATCCACCACCTTAAACATTCACTCACTCCACCACCGGTGTACCGTGGCTGCAGTGTGTACCATCTACAAGATGCACTGCAGCAACTCACCAAGGCTTCTTCGGCAGCACCTCCCAAACCCGCGACCTCTTCCACCTAGAAGGACAAGGGTAGCAGGCGCATGGGAACACCACCACCTCCAAGTTCTCCTCCAAGTCACACACCATCCTGACTTAGAAGCATATCGCCGATCCTTCATCATCGCTGGGTAAAAATCGGGGAACTCCCTCCCTAACAGCACTATTGGAGTACCTTCACCACACAGACTGCAGCGGTTCAAGAAGACAGCTCACCACCACCTTTTGAAGGGCAACTAGGGATGGGCAATAAATGCTGGCATTGCCAGCGACGCCCTGATCCCATAAACAAATAAAAAAAGGGTCCAATCCCCGACCCTGTGGCGGGGCAGTCCGATCCCGGGGACATCCCATCCATAACCCCATGGGGGGTCCAAGCCCGAGGGGGGGGCCTGATCCCTGACCCCGGTGGTCTTTGTATGGGGTGGGTCTGATGCTTGGGGGGGTCAGGGGGGGGAACAACTCCTGCTCCTGCTCCTCCTGGCCCACAAGCAGCGCTGTAAAGGCACGTACTTCTCCCCGAAGATGTCCTCGCCTCCCTTCAGCTGTCAGGTTTCCCGAGACCTGGGAAATCTGGCCGGCCACTGTTAAACCTGCAAAGCAGGTTAAATCAGAGGCTGCCAGCCACATTAAAATATTTCAATTGCCAACCCACCTCCTGCGAGTGGGTTGGCTGCCTGCCCCTTGTCCGCCTCCGGAAAAAAAAACGGAAGTGGAGAGTTTGGAGTCGGGTTTCAAATGTTTAGGGGGGAAAAATTTGGTTGTTTTGCGCCTCCAGTTAGCGCCCTAAGAGGGCGGTAATGGTGTGCAAAGCAACTAGCGCTCGGGTGCGGCGAAGTTTGCGCCGCTCGCAAAATTGACCAGACATTTTGCGGTGGCACTAAACACTACCGCCATGATCTTCTGCGCCCACAGATCGTGACATCAGTCAAGCGTGCAACGCTCTGGTAGCACCGCGGACCGGATATTGAGTGGCGCCCCCTGCCTTACCGCCTGATGCTAGCAATTACAGGTTGAGGGGAGTGTTTTGCAGTCGGGAAGGGACTGGGGGAGCGCTATATAAAGGCGACCGCTTCCTGCCTTTTTTTGTCGGCGACATTTATGCACTATGCATTCTCAGAAAGAGAGAGAGAGAGACTTCTGGAGAGATTCAACGCTGTGTGAAGGAGTTTTGGGTACTGAGCTGCACTTTGCAGGTTCATTTTGATATGACCTTCCTTGCATCGATTTAGAAGAGACTATGAGGGCTCCACTCTGAGCTCTTTCCCTGGGCCTCTCCATTGTTCTTTCCAGCAGATTTGATGTACAGGTCTCTCCAGGCCAAGATTCAAGGCTGCAATGAGCAGGGTGTGGATGGAGAGCAAGATCGACCCTCCCCTTTAAGAACTGGCCGGCGCCAGTGTGTCTGTGTTCCATT